>NC_071571.1:52894263-53494263 GCF_024509145.1 Vidua macroura | reverse complement strand
TTGATCTGTAGCATATAAGGGATCTGCGTGCAAGTGTGTTGGCTCTGGGCCATCGTTCTTAACTGTTGATGATATTTCATTGGAATTGCAAAACTGCTGTGTAGCAACACCATGTTATTGAAAGAGGCATACATGTTTGTTTTGTGTGGTGGGTTGACCCTGGCTGCACACTAGCTACCCGCCATAGCTGCTCTAGCACTCACCTCCTCTGCTGGTCAGGGGAAGGGGTTGAGATAAGGACACAGAAAAATCAGTGTCATCATAAAACAAACTCAACTTGGGGAATAATTAATCTATTTCCCATCAAGTCACAGTAGGATAATGAGAAATAAAACTGTATCTGAAGAACAGCTTCTCCCTACCCTTCTCTTCTTCCTGGCCTTAACTTTACTCCTGATTCTCTACCTTCTCTCCCACCATGGTGCAGGGGGTTGGGAAATGATGGGTTGTGAACAGTTCATCACAAATTTCTGCTGCTCCTTCCTCCTTAGTGGGAGGACTCACACTCTTCCCTGTTCCAGTGTGGGGTTCTTACGGGATAGAGTCCTCTACAAACTTCTCCAACACAAATCCTTCCCAGAGGCTATAGTTCTTAATGAACTGCTCCCAGGTGGGTCCCTTCCACGGTTTGAAGCCCTTCAAATGGTCTGCTACAGTGTGGAAGTCCAGAGGGTCACAGGTCCCGCTAACAAACCTGCATGGGCTCCTTTTTCCACCAGTCCACAGGTCCCACCGGGAGCCTGCGCCAGTGTGGGTTTCCAACGGGGTCACAGCCTCCTTCAGGCTGCTCTGGCTTGGGGTTCTCCAGAGGCTGCAGGCTGGTCTCTGCTGCATCATGAATCCCCATGGGCTGCAGGGGCACACCATGCTCACCATGGTCTTCACTATGGGCTGCAGGGGAATCTCTGCTCTGATACCTGGAGCACCTCCTTCCCCTCCTTCCTCAGCGAACATGGCATCTGCAGAGCTATTTCTCTCACACTTCTATCTTTTGGTTACTGTTCTGCAGGTTTTTTCCCATTCTTGAATATGTAGTCCCAGAGCTGCTATCACCACTGTCCCTGACTGGCTTGTCCTTGTTCATCAGTGAGTCTGTCTTAGAGCTGGCTGGCATTGGCTTCATTGGATATAGGGAAAATTTCCTGCAGCTGCCAGAAGCTGCCCCTGTAGCCAAAACCTTGCAATGCAAACCAAATACTGTTTTTTTTCATGTGATTCCTACATCTGTATAAATTACACTGTATACTAGGGTAGAACTAACTAGCAAGTGGTGCTATGTTTCTCATTGCTCTTTTTTTGCAAAGGTAGATGATATGTTTCAAGCAGAATGTATACTTACCTATTAGCTCAAATTTTCCCTTTTTTCCCTTGTCCCACTTGAATAATAACAAATAATCATAACTTTTCTCCTGAGCCTGGCTGTCCTCAGGCCTGATTTTGTCTACATAGTTTGAGAGTTAGATTGCTTCAATATGCTCTAACCTGTGCTGTAGAAAATGTGTTTTCCGGTGGTTGCTGTACAATGCTGGAGGAATGCTATTTGTCAGGACAAAACAAAGATTACTACTTTTACCCACTTTTATATACTATGCTTTGCTCATTTAATGGAATTCAAATCCAACTTTAATTTCTGCTGCATATAGAGTGAAAATGACTTTGTTTCTGCAGCCCCAAATCTCAGCAATGCCCAGAGACATGTTCCAAAGACTGCTGTGTATTTCATCTGTTTAGGGTGAGTATTCAAAGGCATCTCATTCTTGCAGGAAGGATCCTTCTGGACCTGTTTCAGTGGTTGTATCTCATTTTTCTCTTTTGCTTTAATGTGTTTGGTATGTCTTTAACTAATAGTTCAGTGTGATGCTTAACAGTGCCATTGTAGATAGGCCCCAAAGAAAAAGAATTTTTTGTAATGAGGCTCAGTTCAAGCATTCAAGATGTCTTGGTAAAATTGTCATTGTGGTTACAGTTGATAAAAATTTTGATTTATTGTCACACTATTAATTCTTGTAGGTTATGTGGTGTGCACAGCATGTATTTTAGCAATGTGTCAAAATCCAAGTGATGATAATAATAACAAAATATTAGCTTAGAATTTAAATGTGGTGAAAGCGCTCTTTGCTTTACTGTCAGTGATGATCATAGCAAAAAGAGAAACAGACTCCTTTTAATTTAACAGTACAAAGGTAAATTACAGCTACCACTCATTCTTTCATTATTTTTTTCAGGTGACAATAAATGCCCCCTTAACTTCATGCCTGAATTAAGTATGTCCTGCTGACAGCAAGGATGCACAGATGACCATCATCTTACACCCTCTCACCAGGCACCCTTCTTCTACCGCAGCAAAAGCCCGTTTGACATCTGCAAGGCTCCTGTAACTCACCCACATGCAAATGCTTTTGACCTTAATTAAAGCAGTTCATCTCTCTCTGCCTCTAGGGATGGTTTCCTCATAAGGCAGTTGTGTTTAATTAGCATTTGCATAGCATTCTGCTGGTTGCTTTCCTGGCACATTGTTCAGTAGGAGCGTGGGATTGCTGAAGCCTGACTGGCAAGCTTTGCACCCTCCTAATTGACACAGAAGCCAAGTAGAAGTTACACAAGGAATGAACAGAGAATCGTTAATGATGGATCATTAGCAAGTAGCTCCTTTGAATGAATGTAGATAACTTTATAACTCTATCAAAGTGAAAAGTAGCGTGATGAATTATGCATCAAACAATAAAAGCTCAAGGAAGACCCTGGTTTTATAATTGCTGTGCAATTTTCCAGCTTGCTCTAGTTTGTAAGATTAATTTTCTTTCGGAAGCATGAAGCATTCTGTCTGTTGCACACAATGTCAATTTTGGTTTTCTCTCTTTAGAGAATTTATTCTGTGTCTTTCAATATCACTGCAAAAACTCCCAGGGTTTGAGATCTATAATTTTTTATGTTAGCAAAGATTTGCACAAGCAATGAAAAGTCTATAGGTACTAAACCTTTGAGGGTTTGCTGATTTCTTGCTGTAAAGAGTTCCCAGATACACACACCTGAAATAAGATTGCTTTGTATCTTTTCTTTTTAGTAGAAATTGCATAATAGTTCTGTGACTATGCTGAATTTCTAGACTAATAAATCTCTAAAGGGCATTTTTACTTTGAAATTATTGTCACACAAGCATTTCAGCTGGCACAGAGATCATTCCTGTGGCTTGCACTAGTGCCAGTTCTGCCCTCCAAGGGCTCCTACTCACTCCTAAGAAGAGGAATTAATTCAAATATTGCCCAGTGATGTCACCTTTTCCTTTAATATGTACTGATCTCTCACTGAAGTTTTCCTCTGAAAACTCAGCGTGTTTGAAGTGAGTAGAATCAGAGGAACAAGTTAATAGAAAACTTATCCCTGATGTGAGCTGTTTCTTAGCTTTCATATTATATTGGGTGAAAGGGTCTGTGAGAGATCTAATCCATCAGCAAGCTCCAGGGATAGACTGTGGGATCAACTATTCTAGAATAAATCTCCTTTCTAAAGTCTTTCTAAAGACTGGATTGATACAAACTCCGCAGCCTCCTACCATGGCTTGTTTCAGCATTTTGCTACCCCTACCATTATAAAAGTTTATTTTTTGTTTCCTACAGTTTCCTTTGTTGCAATTTAAGTCAAGTATTTCTAATCATGGACATGGAAAAGGATTTCTTTCCCCCTTCCAGGAAGTTTCCATGGATTTTGGGGGGTGTGGTTAGGGTTTATTTTAGTGGTAGTGGTGGGGTTTTTATACATTTTTGAAAACAGTTTTGAAGTTGTTTTTCTCTAGCCTTTCTCTTTAGGTCCATGATCCCACTTGGTTAAATCTGTCATGTTTCCTGTGAAAATTTCAGTTGCTGTCTTATGGAAGATCTCAGGTGTTCCAGATGGCTGTGCAGTGGGGGCCTCCCACCAGACACTGTTCCAGCTGTGACTTGCCAGCTCTAAGTAGAGCAAAAATGTGTCCTGCAGGCATCGCTCTTGTTTGTACACCCCTGTATGATGCTTGCCTTTTTCACAACAGCATGATGTTGTTGACTCATCTTCACATTATGAACTAGAATAACCCCTAACTATTCCTACTTTCCTGTTTGTCCCCTGCCCTGTATTTATGTAATGAAACATAATTCCTTCCCCTTGACAGTATTGAATTTCACCCTCTTTTATCAGAGCTCTTTTATCACCCTCTTTTATTTATTTCTCCAATGTAGCCGGGTCATTGTAAAATGTGCTTCACAGGAAGTTTTAGCTTTTGAAGTCCTCAGAAAGCTGAGCAGGTAAGATCTGAGTTCCATCAGCCATCCAGGTAAAAATAAACTGGTAAGCGCTTCATACTGAACAGATTCCTCTGGAGCTCACTTAAAATGTTCTGTTTTAGAAGATCCCAAGAAGCAATTCTCTGAATATGATTTCCCTTTCAGTACTGCACCTGGCTTTGGATTTATCTAGACCTTGTTTCTTTAGTCAGTTTATGGAAAATAGCAGAGACTTTTCTGTCTGAAAGTCAAATCTTGATTTGGTGTCCTATGGGTTGAAGAGTGTGCTGGTCTTGTCTGGGGTTGAGGCAATTTTTTTTACAGTGGCTGTATGGGACTGTGTTTCATATTTGTGCTGAATAATATAGAGATTTTTAAAAATTGTTGAGCAGGGCTTTCCCAAAACCTTTCCTGCTTCTCATATTGCCACGCTGCAAGACTGGGGGCACATGAGAGACTGAGAGGAGACACAACCAGGACAGGTGACCCCAGCTGACCAGAGAACATTCCAGATTATATGACATCAAGCTCTGTATATAAAGTGGGGTAAAGAAGGATGAAGGGAGAAACTTTTGGAGTTTTGGCATTTGTCTTCCCAAGTCACTGTTACATGGCCCTGCTCCCCTGGAGGTGGCTGAACACCTGCCTCCCTATGGGAAGTAGAGAATTCTTGTTGTTTGTGTGCAAGGCTTTTGCTTTCCCTATTAAACTGTCTCTATCTCGACCTGTCAGTTTTCAACCTTTACCTGTTCTGATTGTCCCTCTGATCCCACTGGTGGGGGACTGAACAAATGGCTGTGTGGGACTTGGCTGCTGGCTGGAATTAAGCCATGACAAAGGGTCATCTTACCTGGCTTGATGTCTGGGTGGTAAAGGTCCCCATCTAGGGCACTTGTCTACCCTTTCCTCTATGGAGAAACACAGGTGATTGCAATCCATCTGGCCAGGTTTACTCATTTACCAGTGTCTTAGAAGACACTGTAAGTGTGTACTTCCATCTTCAGTGTCTCCAGAGTGTCTAAGGAACTAAACTTCTACATCTAGATTATTGATATCTAAATTTAGATGGAATGTCTCTCCCCTCCAGCCCTTTTCCTGGTAGAAAGACAAGAGATCACACACACAATTTGATCTGAAGAGGTACATGCTGGCTGTTACTCATTTGCTGAGTATTTTCATTGTGATTATTTTATCAAGTATTGAATGGAACTTGAAGTTAAATTATTTGGTCTGCAATTCCCCAATTGTAACTCCTTTCCTTTTTAAACTCAGAAACCATATATAGAGTCCTGGAATCATCTGGGTTGGAAAAGACCTGTAAGATCATCAAATCCAACCATTAGTCTTTCCAGGAGCATACTTGTCAGAAATGTACCAAATCAGCTTGAAAAATACTGTTTTTCTAGGCAACTTTTGTCTTATTTTGTCCTTCCTGGAGGTGGATATTTTACAGTGTTAAACATTTGATTACAGTTCACAAAGACTGGCAAAAAATAATAAAATTACATGTTTTGGCATGCTGATTGACCTTTGCCAGCATCTCTCCTCAAATAAATAGTAGCTTCCAGTAGTAAATTTACCAATTCATGCTGTAGTTCACTTCCCTTGCTGGTCAATATTCTATTTCTTCAGAAATAAAACAAATACTGTTCTGGTTTTTGAAATGTTCTATGTATTTCTTCACATTTCAAAGTAAAGCTGTAGTTTCATAGACAAAGATATAATGAAATATAACCTTTTTTGTAAATTCTTTTAATGATGTAATAAAAAACATTACTATTAATAGACGAATCCTTTTGCCAATAGCAAATAGGTTTTTCAGTTTTGTATTAAAGAAGAGTTTTAATTAGCAGTTAAGGAAACTATTGCCTTCTCTTTCCCCATGAGGCAGGTAATCTTTCACTGAGTGCATACCTCACTTCTGATCCCAGCACAAATTTGTGGCTCATTCTCCTTTCTGAGTCTGGTAGTAAGGGTATAGCTATTTGTCTGCAGGGAGCTACACTGAAATCAGTTCACTGTAGAGCACCACTAAAACATGAGATCTGACTACCTGCAATAGAAGACTTCTTATCATTGCCATCTTCCACATTTTCACTTTTGAAATTATTCCTGCCAGAGTAAATAAATCATTGTTGATTTTCTTATGGCTATTGATACTTGTATTTTTGATAAAACATGTAAGCCAAACTGAGGAATACCATGTCTGTGCATGCTGTCAGTTCTGTGTCACTGCAGGATAATGGAGCACACTGCAGAGGTACTTGAGCTGCTGCTGGCCGGAGATGGTGCTACCCATTGTCCTTGCACCGCTCTGACATCAGTAAAAGTGTGTTAACGTGACATTGAATTGTGTCCTAATACTTGTGCTGCCTAGGGTTGTAGAAATATGGGGATTTCTGCATTGCAGCCTGAGTGGGCTGGGCATTGCTGTTCAGGTAGTACAGAGTGGGAGACTGGTGACATAATATGACTCAAAGCACCCTGATATACATATCACTGGAAAAAATGGGAAGATTTTCATAACGCTGGGTGACTATCCAGTAATTCTGCATTTGAGTGAACTATTTAAAACTGGTTTATTGGTATATTATTGCAAACTGGAATCTTTTTTTAGTCTGTAATTTCAGAATATAACATTTCTATGGTAATGACTGCGATTAGAACTGGTGTGAAAATGAGGTACTTTCCTTTAAACTAACAAATCAATATAAATATGGGTAGTGACTCTGGAAAATAATTTCCCTCCTATTTGGTTTTTTTTTTTTCAGGACCAGGTGTCAGATACAGTGACTTTGCTGTGTCACATGCAAAACCACCTCCACTTGTTGGACAACACACAGTGGAGATACTGAAGAGTGTGCTGGGGTATGAGGATGACGCTATAGAAGAACTGCTTTGCACTGGTGCTGTGGCTCAGCATGAGGTCAGATAAGGAACATTAGCTACATTCTTTCACACTGAGTTCACATTACTTTGTCCTCTCTTTGCTCCCTTCAGTTTCCCTAATGGGACTCAAAGAGAAGACATAATTTAATTCCTAATTTTCTTCCATGTGTGTTTGTATGATTTTAACACTGATGTATCAAATAAACAATCTCATTCTGCCTGAGTGAAAGATTTTCTTGAGGGGGTTGGGAATAAATGTAATTATACAGTCCTGTGTGACTACTCATCCTCTCTACTTCACATGGAAAATGGAGTCCTTATAATTACAGTAATTGCCTAAACATTTGTCCTCAGAAAGACATGATGTTAGTGGAAAGAAGCAGAAGCTTTAAAATCTTTATACTGGACTCTCCATTCAGAGAAAGCTGCTTTGTGTCTTAATAGAAAGTAATTTATTTACAAATTGGTAGCTGATCTGATTGATTTTGAACAGAATTATGCATCATGAAAACTTTGTTCATCTCTATTTTAGATCAAAAGTAGAGTAACCATTGCAAATTTTTCCTCTATTCCATGGAATTCCAAATTACTAATATATCTCTACGTTACATTGCATAGTCATGACAATCTCAACATGTTAGCAGAAAGAAGCTGAAATTGGAACAGTTCTTCAGTTATCAAAAATACCTGTTCCAAGACCAGCTGAAAAACAAACTGTGGCTCAATAGACTTCTGTAATTTTGTTCAGAAAGGTTCAGGGTACTCTTCATTAAACACTAGTTCACAGAAAACCACATGCTTAATGTTGAATACTAAACTTGTCTGATGGTTCTGTGGGTAGGTACTGATCTCTGTCTCTGACTCTAGTTACCATCCAAACCATCTTCATAATGAAGAAAGTACAGGTTGAAATCTGTACCAAATTTTTGACTCAGTCCAACCTCCATGATTAAAATCTGGTGAGAGTTGACAGATCTTCCTCAAATTTCATAATACCATATCCTTCAGCAGGGTCGCTCTTGAGAGTAAGGCACCATGCAGTGGAAGAAGGTGGAAGAATTTGATCCATGAGAAATAATAAAGAAAATATTAGAGGAGAGCCCTTTCTTCTCTATAAACCAATTTGGCAGTTCTTCACTTACAGAAGACATCACAGGCTCCTCTAGGATAGTATATAATTTACAGCTAAAGTAAACTCAGTGTATGGGAAGGGTTTAACCTTTGTTGTGTGCACACTGGGAGTGAGGCAAAGCCTTTCTATACCTAGAACTGAATAAAACTAAAATTGACGCTCAACACAATATCCATGTTTCTCTCAAAGTATCAGAAACAGGCCTGGCATTATAACTAGCTTGTCACTTTGTTTCCACTCTAACAAACAAGATTCTCTGTATTACATTTGAACTTCACAACTCTGTATTACCTTCTGGGGGAAGAAAAGAGGTTATTATATAATCAAATTGCAGTGGAACCCCACTGTGGTTGCTTATTTTTGAAGCCCAGTGTTTTGGTTCATTTGTTTGCTTGTTTTCTCTTTTTTTGTGTTCTTCTAATTTTTTTTTTTTCTGCACTGCATTCCTGGCACAAAGCACCATACTTTATCCATGTGCAAAAGACATCATGAGATCCTGGAAAAGTGATTTCTAAAATAAAAATAGAAATAAGTCTGAATTGAGAATTGGGACACTGTAGGGGAAGAACTGAAACTGAATTGGAAAAGATTTTGATATAGTCCACCTTCCTTTTAATCTAAGGGGAACATCCCCTTTTTAATGAGAAAAGCAGAAATTTGAATTCTGCTTTATATAAAGTGGATTATCTGATATTGAACTAAACTTTGTTTACTAATGAAAAACACGATCAGATAACATTCAGAAATAAATTTTCTGGGTTTACTTTCCAAAGGGTTCTTTTCTTCACATTTCTAAGAATCACAAACACAAGGTATACTAAAATATTGCTTAGTTTTGTTAAAGGATTTCTAAAAAAATCAAGATTTTTTTCCTGTGCTTTTCCAAGATGGAAATAGCTAATCACCATATCCTTAGCTAATTGGCAGAGCTGCTTTGACTTTAACGTGGTAATAGTGGTTTAAATAAGCTGAATATTGGGCTTTAAACTCCATAAAGTATTTTGTGCAGAGTTCACAAGCAAACAGTGTTTCCCTTTCTTTGTCTGTTTTTTCATTAGTGTTTTTCCTTTCTGGTTTGCTGTGTTGACAGTCAAATGCCTAAACGGACAATTGGAGACATTATTTTGTCTCACCTCCAGTAGTTACTGCAATAGGAGAAATCCAGATACCATTTCTCAGTTTTTAAGTCAAACACTCACACACAGACTCATACTTACTCTTTAGGCAGAAATAAATAGAAGCCTTTAAATAGGAATCTAGGAAACCTTTAAATAGGAGTATCTGGAAGCTAGAAATTCCTTTAGCTTCCAACATCTGATCATGAAGTTTTACCCTTTCATAAGGTTTAGTCTTTTGGTTTTGGGTGATTTGGAAGACATTTAAACAATTACTATGATAATATTTAATCTGTTATAATACCCTTTTCCTTAAAAATGAACAAATAAATACAGAAAAAAATATTCAAACAAAATTTACTGCACTCTTCCCAAGAATCTTCATGAATAGGTGTCTCTAGAGCTCACTTGCATTTTGACAATGTTGTAATTTCAAAACGGTTTTCTCTTGTACCTCAAAACTTGGAACCAGCCGTGACATGGGATTCTGGAACTCATAAACAGAGATCCCTCCACTTTTGAAGAAGAAATGTAGTTTGTGATGACTATACACAGCTGCCTCTGGCAATGAATGTTTGCTTTTCTCTGCTTAAATTGGAAAATAATCTTCTGGTGCTGCCACGATGTGAGAGTGCATATGGTACTTGCTTTAATTTGACTTGATTTATACATCACTGCGTTAAAAAACAAAACTAAGAAAAAGCCCCCAAAAGTAAAAGAGTGATACAGAACACACCTGTTGTCTAGTTCCAAATTGAACCCACTCATACGTGTTTGCCAGGAAGCTTTAGCTACCATTGGAAAAGGAGCTTTCCATTTTGACATGTGTTCTTGATGCCAGGTCCATGGCCACTTTGGCTCCATTCTCTGCATTTGGGGGTCCCATTGTTCTTGTATTAGCTTCGCTATTAAAAATGTTTCCTCAGCCCTCCTCATATAACTGTCTTTCTTTCTTTTCCATGCAAGCTAGTAAAGCTCTACACCAAGTATAAATCACCCAGAAAGCTGCAAAACTGGTCAGGCAGAGTCAGGAGGATTTTGCATAGCCCGAGGATCTCACTGAGGGATACTTTAATGCATCAAAAGAAAATTCCAATCAAATAATGGTCAGATAGACAGTAATGGATTTTTCTCACTCCTGTGTGGATCTTGTTCCTGGTAACTCTTCCCCAGAACCTTCCCATGCACTTGGGAAGTCCTTGCATGCTTGTCTGCAATGGTGCCCTGGAACTGACGTACAAAAGAAGGTCTTTTTTTGGTTAGTGGCCAGGAGGAACAATCGGCTATCAGAAGCTCACCAGCCTCAGCAGTGATCCGGCTGATGGGCAAAGGCCAGTGAAGCCATATTGATATGAAGAACAGTCTGTAAAAGAGGATCACTTAATTGTGATGAAGATAAACGCTCTTTTTCTTCTCAGGTCTATAAAATCAAAATAAAAATGTTATTTTGTCATTTTTATATCTTTTAATATTAAAAAGAAAATCCAAAACAGAGAAAGGGAAAATATCTCTATCCTTGACTTGCATACAAAGTATGAGAGTCCTTTTTTTTAAGTTCATTGAAATAGATTGATGCCTGATGATATTAATCAGAGTTTTGTCTTGCTTCTTCAGAAATAAAGCTTGTCCCAAACATGTCTAGTGACAATATGTTGAAGCTAAAATAGCAGTCAGAAATAGTGCTTCCAGGGAGTATGCATGTGTACTCAAAAACTGGGGAGAGCATTTTCGTTAAATTGCCATATAACTCTGCCACTGACAGAGCACAGTAAACCCTCAGCCCTGGTGAACCTGGAGATAAAAGGCAGCTAGGCATCTCTGTAATTGAAATGGTCTTGATGTCTTTTACTGTCTAGATGACAAGACACAGTTAATCCTTTGACCTTCCTAACATTATAGCACTGTACTAAAACATATTTATTTCCCCAAAACATATTAAAATGTATTTAATTTCCAAAAGATAGAGGAAAGGTAAAGTACTTTCAGAGTTCAGGAATGCTGGCACAGCTGCACACATTTCATGTCAGCGACATTAAACAGTGCCAGATACAGTACTTTTCTTAACTGTTTGCACATTTAGTTTAATGTGACCTGATAAAATGCTGAAGATTAGTAGCTGGTGAAAAAAAACAGCCAATCTTAAATCAGTTCCTGTAGGATCAAGTAACCTCTCTATACAGAGGCCTCCATGATACTGGCAAATGTGATTAAAATACTATGTTAGACAGTGATACAGTAACCTTTTAAAGCTGACAATTAATCAATTCAATTACTGTAGGTTTCTGTTGTGACTGGAATTTGGAACAGACATGAGAAAAATGCCTGGCATCACATATGCCAAGGGCCCATGAAACTTGAAAGAAGATCTATTTTTTGGCTCAGACTGTGCTGAACAATGAAGGCAGACCCATACAAGGTTTAAGATGGAATCAACCTGTGGATTTTCAGTTTTTTTTCCTATTCCCTAGAGCTACAGCTAAAAATGAATTAGTAAGTACCAATTAATCCTTAGTTATCAATACATTCTTAAAAATCATTGTGTGAAGAGTATACTAAACTGCCTGCCTTAAAAAAACCTTGATATGGTTTAATTTATAGTAAGCAGTGTCACACTGCTTATCAGGGAAGCAGACTGGGGAGGAGCTCACTTCACTGGAATTGCTTCTGTGAGCCAGCTATTTCAATATTTGCCTAACAACTACCCCAAACTAGCCAAAATACATTTTAAGCATAAAAAGAAATTTGAAGATGTGTAACCTGGTAGAGGAATGCACACGTACCTCCCATTTCTTAAAGATCCATATTAGGAGAAGGTAAAGTTTTACATTAAAAAATTGTGTATAAAAATGCAGAGCAGTGTTACATTTCCCACTGAGACTCTCTTCTGCTGGTGGATTGAACCTTGACTAAAGCAAACATGTGGGAAAAGTGACAGTTCTCGGATAAATTTTTTTTTATCTTCCCATCAAAAGCTTCTCTCTCTCAAAGCCAACAGCAAGTACTTTTAGCAGAAAGATGGAAGAACTGATTCAAGAAAGCCACTGTAAAGGTTTCTGAAAGTCACAGATTAAGAGTCTCATGCCCCTGTCATCTTCAGGCTAGGTGGCTCTGGGACACCAGCGATATATGACATGTCTTCATCCTGTGAGTGCACTGTGCTGCTTATACACTTTAGTCAGAGAAAACACAGGGAAATACAGTTTAGTCAGAGAAAAATGGGATAATGAAGCAGTCACTCTACAAACCTCTACAGGTGTTACTAGGGTACCACTTTTCTGAATTCTTCAGGAACAAACCACATTGTCTGACTGCCTATACTCTGAAGCAGTTCTGCCCACTCATTGTATCATGTCCACTGTACTAAACGCTCCATTAGTGTTTGATGGGGAGCAGGTTGAGATAGAGAAAGAACCTTAAGAATAACCAGGATCAAAGAGAGAAAGCACTGCTTAAGACTTAGTTGCATCTGTGTCAATAGAAAACTCCAAATTCTGTAGTATGGTCGTAGGGCTGATGGCCTTGAATTCAGCTCAAGTCTCCCTGTACCTGTGTAGAACAGTTCTGATTGTAACAGATCTGACAAAAGTTTACATGACCAAACTGAATGACCATAGATCCTGGTTGCAAAACAATATGAACTACCTGAAGTTCATCTGAAGACCTGGTGTGGCCTGGTCATCATTACTTTTAGTCAATGATGTTAAATTGATAGAAGTATTAATTTGTAAACAAATTTGAAACTGTTAATACTTTTGAAGAGTCTGTCCTGCTTGCTGACTCATTTTGTGTGGTTTTATGGACTTGCTTTCTTCTAATTGCCTCCTAATGCACTGGTTGTCCTCTCTCCTTTGCATTTACAGCTGCATTTGTGAAGTTTTGGAGCACAGATATCCAAAACATTGTACCTCTGACCATTGAATTCATTCTCTTAAAGCATGAAAACTGTTTGAATACATTACAGATCTATTTTGTGCCATAAATATTGGACAATTAAAAACCTAATCCACTGTCCTTTAAATGCAATGAAAGGGTATTCACATTTATTTCAGTAGGGAGCCTGAACTTCAGTACCATGAGTTTGTGCATTCCAGGTACACAAAGCCTCATTGCTTTAAGTTCCTATGGTGAAAGCTCGCAGCCTTTTCTGTGCTCTCATCCAGAAGCCTTACATTATTAGGGTTTTTATTCCTTTGGTAGGGTCATTGCACTTTCACTTTAAATCATGATATAAAAATTGATGTTTCTTGCATCAAATGCTGCACAAGGCTTTATATGGTATTTGTACGTGCCTTAATGACCATGCTATTAGCAATGTTAGTGACATCAGTAGAATACTCATTTATTGAACTGCATTTGGAGAAGAGGGGAATTCTAACCTTTTTTTGTGTAGCTTTTTGTGAGAACTGTTGACTATTGCCAGCCTTGAGCACTCAAAAAACTCCAGAATCAGACCCTAAAATAATCAAGAACAGTTTGAAAATTTTGAAGAGAATATTATGATAGAACAATATATTTAGATGTGACTTGAAAAGAAGCTGTAGCAAGATTTTTGATAAAGGGCTGGCAACATCTCTGGTACATATTTGTCCATGGAACAAAATGCGGGTCATTGCATTGCCTTCCTTGCAGGCCTGGAATTTGTCCCGCTTGGTTCTTTTAGCTTTAGGGAGCTGACACTTAGAAATTATTTCTAAAAAAACACTGGAAGTGAATTATAATGATGATTTTGAAATATCTGGTTGTTGATATCAGCAGCTGGATGATAGGATCAAGCTGATGCTATTAGCTAAATTGAAAAAGGTTATGCAGCATGTTATGCAGCATGTATTTGAATAGGTTGGATGTGAACACTTACAGAAAACAGAGAGAAAAACAAAACTCTTAAGGGGGGATGAAGATTAATAGTAGCAGATACAGTGGCAGATACAGTATTTCTTGGCTTATCATACCTCTTTTTACTCCCATAGCTTTAAAGAATTTAGTCTCATGTGAAGAGGACTGATCCAGTGATTGTTGGGCAAACTGAGGGCTATCAGAAAATCTGCATGCCACAGATTTCCTGTTTGATGCTGGGCAAGTCCCATTCCCTTCCTCTAGGTTATCTGTGTGTGGTTTGGTACTTTCCTTTCATAAGGACAAAGTAAAGATTGCAAGCTGACCTGATAGTAGAGGCCATCTCTGTTTAGACAGATGGAATCCATTGTCTGTCTTGCAGAGGCATTGTGTTGATTTAAAAATGCATGTGTTGCAGCATAGCAGAGAAGTGAAATTCTTTTGCAAAGTGAGGACATTCTATTTTTCCTGTAAAACCAATATGAACAACCGCAGTTTCCCAATCTCCCATTACTGAAACAGAAAGAAGCCTCCCCAAAGGGCTTGTGAAAGAACTCCACATATCATTTGGGTATAAACAGATAGTATCTTTGTACCTAGTGGTTGCTTACGTATAAAAATGGGATCACAAGCTTTTAGACTATGGCCTTTCTGGCAGCAACTGCAAAAAGTTCAGGAAGTTAATCTCATTATCTGACTGGGATAGTGAATTTAGGGTTAAGGAGATTAGCTGCAATGTATATTCCCAGGAAGAGCTACTGACAGCTGTAGTAGAAGCTAAAAGAAGAAGGTTTTACATCTAAGGCAGCGAAAAAATAGAAGGAAGGCGAGGCAAAAAAAAAAAAAAAGAAAAAAAAAAGAAAAATAAAGAAAAATAAAGAGGTAAAAGAGGGAAAAAAGGAAAGAAAAAAAGAACAAGAAAAAAAGGAAAACAGAAAATAGGAGAGAGAAGGGGAAAGAGATAATGAAACATATGAGAAATTATAGGAGAAGAAATAAAAGTGGGGAAGGGATAGATTGGGAAGGAAGGGAATGGCCTTGGT
This sequence comes from Vidua macroura, assembly GCF_024509145.1. NCBI lineage: Eukaryota > Metazoa > Chordata > Aves > Passeriformes > Viduidae > Vidua > Vidua macroura. Next base: position 53,478,992 of record NC_071571.1, on the reverse strand, counting down.
ATACTGAGAAAAATCTGTCATATACATGTTGTCATATACAGTTGATCCTTGTGGTAGGTCGAATAGTGATACATAGCTTTAAAGGTGTCGTGAATTATCCCAGCCATGAAAGAGCAGAGAGCACTAGCTGTGACCTGGGCTAGCCTTGCGGAGACATTTTAGTAGGGTTGCAGGAAGACCTTGGGTCCTGCATTATTTGGTCACTAGAGTGTGCCTGGTGGTTACCAAGAAGAGGGGTGAAATTACATGGGGGAGGAGAGACATATGGACAGACCATCAAGCATAGCTACCTCCACAACCAAGGCAGGGAGGAACCCAGGGACATCTAACTGTAAATGAAGGTCTTTGAGTCTTGGAAAATGTGTTCGAATTACTTAGGTAATTATTCTAAATCAGTTCCCTGATCTGGTGGTATGTGATGACTGCTTCCCCAGTTAGAGAATTTCTCTAGGAGGCTGGACAAGCGATTTTGCCCTTTAAAAAGCAGAAGGTAATACTGTGTTGTTTTCCATATTCCTCACTCTGCAAAATTTCAAATTAAGGGCCTGATCCCATGCCAAGTGGAGCACATGGAATTACTTCCTTGCCTTTGATACATTCTGGCTCAGCATTTAATTAATAGTCCTGATTTTATAAAGTTTTTGGTTTTGAACTTTTCACTCCACCTTTCCCAGATAGAAAGATGTAACCCACACTTACCTCATTAATTTCAGATGGCTTGTTTCTGCTTGCAAGGTGTGCATGTGGAACCCTCTGAACTTCCTGGACACAAACGAACATTAAATCTGCCTACACTTAAAAGCAGGTCTCAATAATGCCAAGCTTTTTGAAAGTGAGTTTCAATCTGATTTTATTTGTAATGCTCTTATGCATTCCAGGAAATACTGACATATTTGAACTCCAGAAGAACAGAGAGCAATGAGAAGTGGATTGAAATCTTGCACGTTCAAATACAGAAGAAATTTAAAACTGTTGAAGATGTGCTAAACCTGTCATTTGAGCCTTGCTGATTAGTTACTGAAATCAACCATTCAGAGCAAAAGATTTCATTTGATTTCAGCGAATATCCAGTTTTGCAATCTGCCCTCAAAGTGAAAAATGAAGAGTAATTAAATGACCTACACTGTCACATCAAACCATACAGTTTAAATGTTCAGCTTCCATGCAAGTCAGGGTGGAAATGCAACAGCTTCCAAAGAAAGAAAAATCAGGAGCTCAGGGTGTTATTCAAATTTAATGTCAGTAACTTATCTTTAAGCCCGCCATGCTCAAATCTTAATTTTCCCCTTTAAGGTTCTGAAGAGACCGAAAGCATGTGAAAATGTACTTGGACTCAAAATATACTTATTTTAGACATCACCATCTGAAAAAAGTCCTTGCTTTTAAATCTCCAGATTATGCTGCCAATGCAAAGGGGATTTGCTGAGGAAGACCAGCTGTCTGTGGGTGTCTGTGGGTGCACTTACAGTTTGACTCCTTTGAAAGCAACCCCAAAACACAACAGTAAGGCAGAGGTGAGGGGTGTCTGTGGTCTCCTTCCCTCTTCTACAAGGAAGGCGGTGGTGGGCACTGCAGGGAGGAGGGACACACAGCAGGGCGTGTTGGGAGCCAGCTGGGGTCACAGACCTTACCCCTGGTGAGAAGTATGTCTGCAGAGAGGATTCAGTGCAGGACTGCGGTGGAGGAACACCGCAGGAGGACCCAAAGGAGGGAGGCCTTGCAGGATATTTGGAAGTTGAAATTTGGCTTTGTCTCTTTCTTGGAAAGGAGATGACTCCAATACAGCCAAGATGCTTTTTAAAGGCAGGGATGAAGAAAGGCTTCTAGGCTGTGGAGCAGTGTAGTTCCTGCTGGCTGTTAGCTGTATGATTTAGGTCTCTCTGTCATGCCAAATTTGTGAGTGCCTGCCTATAGGAAAGAAAGCCAGCAAAACTGCCAGAACATTAACAGCACTGCAGGTCCATAAGTGTAAAAAGACCAGGGTGCAATGGCAACTCTCACTTGACACTTATGCTTAGAAATTTATGGCAGGTAATCTGAGGGCATAAAGGGCATCCCCTGAGCTTTTGCTGACTGGCTTCACCCAGGATTTCTCTTTATTACACTTCCTCCTCTTGTTCTCTGGTTTATCCAGTTGTTTTGCAGTGTCTCTGGGCAAGGACTGCCCTTGATCAGGCGTTCCTGTGTGTTTGATCAGAATAATGAGGTGCTGATTTTACTTGGATTTACAGTGATATGAATAACTAGTCTTTTTGCATAGCTATAAATTTTTTGAGGAAAGTAGCTGTCTTTCTTGTTGTGCTTTTGGAATTTGTCACCAAGAAAGTATCTGATTTCTTCTATCATTATGGGTTTGGGCTACACTCCAAAGGCCTGAATTTTCTTTTTCTTTTCTTTTATTTTCTTTTTTTTTTTTTTTTTTTTTGCTTTTGTTCCTATTTCAGATCATCAGCTCTTAAAACCACCTTATACTTATCCCTTAGATTTCAGTCTTTTCCCCCACCCTATGAATGTTTTCAGTTGTCAGAAGAAGAAATGTGATAATTTGGAAGGTTCACAGAAAGCATGTTTTGTGATTATTGTTTTTGTGATCTGTCCAAGGTAAACTGCTTTAGAAAAGCTGTGTTCCAGCCACTCTAATTCACTTTTGCAGAATACTGGATTTGAAGTTGACTAAAGAGAAAGGCTTTTCTTTTAATGTGTATTCTGAGAAGAATGCAGCTTAACTGTTTGGTTCCTGTCCTGACTTTTAGCTCTGCCTTGTGGTGCTCAGAGGGAGTCCTGTGTAGTTAACTTAAAATTAACCATCCTTTGACACTTTTTTATTGCCAAAAAGGAGCAAATATGCCTCTTCCAGTGCTTTGAGTGTTGTGGTAGAGCAATTTGAAGGTGCCCTATCTAAGTCTAGTTCCTCATCCCTAGTGAGATCTAAAATAGTGACAAAGAATTGTGTGTCCTCCAGATGCTGCAGCTGGGGAACAACTACCTATGCAGGCTTGAGAGGGAGATTCCCACAGAGTGTCTGCATGCAATTGTGTTGCAACTGGAAGCATTGGTGGTACCTGGGAGCACAGTCCCAAGAGGAGAGCTGAACCACATAGCTCAGCTTTTTGTGGGTGGAATGACACCAGTGCACACCAGCTGGGAACACAGCTCGGTTTCATGTTCTGGCTCACTTCAGAGCACTTACACTCAGTGTTTACAAGGTTGCTGATGCTTGCAAAGGCAAGGCTATGTTCCCACAGCTGACTTTTTCTCACTGATCCTGAAGAATTGCTGAACAATCTCTGGGGTGCATGCCAACTTGATAGGAAAGAATTGCCCTGACTCTCTCTCTTTTTGTTTGTTCCGTTGCTGTGGACCCCTGGCAGCAATCATTCCAGGAATCAACTTTTCTAAAATAACAGGGCATTTGTTTTCTCTAATCCTCTTCTTTAACTCTTGCCAAATCAGAGCAGAGGTGGTGGGGAACTTAACTAAGTCTAGTTCTTCAAACTGATCACTCCAGTATCTGGACTTGTGCTTTCCATAGTCTTCCCCTGGAAACTGCAGAGATCATGCTCGCTTGGCCCTTCCACTCTGTGGGAGGAACCAGGCCCACAGAGGGCCCATACATGGTACTGATGGGAGTGTGCAGCAGGGCACTTCTGCAATTGATAACTAGAAGGCTGTAACTTATAGTTTGGTGTAAGTACACAGTTTGTGGTAATTGGGAGTGGGGCTGTGGCCGAGCCTCATCCCTAATTGGGGTTACAGCTGTGCAGGGCAGGTGAACAGTACTGAAAGCATTGAGACATGGAGTGCCAAGGTGCACTGACCAATCACAAAAGGGAACAGAGGGCACAAAAGTGCAATGCATGAGCATGAGAGGTATAAAAGGTTGGGCTGAAGGACAAGATGAGCAGATGCTTGCAGCCTTCTGAAGTGATGTTGCTCTGTATGGGCAGGTGCTTGAAGTCTTCTGAAGTTGTATGATGATACTCTGTGTGTTGTGGCCATCTCAACTGTGATAGTTTGGTGCCTGTCATGGCAGCACTCACCACTAGACAGTAATGTCCTGTCTTTCAATACTGCTTCTGAGGTGTTGAAGGATGTAAACTTAACCTCCCAGTGAAACACAGCCAAAACCATGCTGTTTAAGAGCACATTTAGTCCCAAATGCTGTGGAGTGTGGTCTCAACAGCCATTTCTTCCACTCTGGTCTCATTGCTAGAAAAGCATCCATCCACATCAGAGGGATGCAGCTGGTGTAACAGTGATGCTAAAGTGAAGTCGTGCTATTTCTCTTACTTTAGGACATACATTTCTGCTTTGTAAACTGTAGTGAACTTAAATCATGACACTTCACTCTTCTGAGTTTGATGTAGATGGCAAAAATTTTCCTCAAAAGGACCACTGGTTTTGTTTGGTCGCATGGCAGCTAAGAGCAGTATAACAAAGCAATCAAACGTTCAAAACCTTTCTGATTCAGTTCAGTGTCTTGTTACTCTCTCTGATGCATCTGTTAACCTTCAGAAAGCTACGTGGGTGTTTAGAAGAATAAGGTGCTTTACATTAAACACATTCTTTATCTGCCTCAGATAAAGAATGGGTTTTGGCAACAGTTACAGAGGCAGGAAAAAAAATTGCATGCTTAAATAGGGGGTTGGTGTTTCCTGACCTTTCTTCATAGAAAGCAGAAGAAATAGTTGGGTTTTTTTGTGGTTTCTTTTTTTTACCTTTTTTTTTTTTTTTAATACTACTTAATGCATTTGGTATAGTTACCTTATTAAAAAAAAAAGATATTTCTGAAGGAAATCAGCTAATCCTTGAAGAAACTAAATTTGTATTTGGGGATTCTGGTGGCATGAAAAATTCCTTAAAATTAATTTATTGTGGAAAAATCTAGAATTATATTTTAAATCAATTTCTAAACATAATATTTCTTTTTTTTTCTCTTGTTTTTATTTAGAAATTGGATGTTAGTTTGGATTATGTGACTTGATTAATTTTTTCTTTTTTTCTTGTCACATACTGTTATTAAAACATTTTGGTGCATGCAATTAATCTAGTTCTTCAACATGAATAGTAGACTCTTGCTGACTTGAAAATTCTGGAGCTCAAGTTGACATTTAAGCTCTGTTCATTGATTGTATAATATGAGTAATTAACCCTCAATTTTTACTTACACATGTGTATTCCATATGCCCATTAATTTTAACTCATTCTTTTTCATGGTATGTGATACATCAGGTATTCCTTTTATGTAGTGCCGGCTTTAGCATGTCCATCAGTAAAAAGCTTTGGTCAAAGTTCTGCTCCTCTTTCGCAGATAATTGAGCCTCACAGTCTGTTTGGGACTCAAATATATTTTATGCTAATCTGCATTTAATTAATGTGTCTCTTTGTTTCACTGAAACATTCAGAATGTCAACTCAGTATGTGATGGCTTCTGCCATTAGTGTCCTGTTGGGATATTGCTGACACCAAAGGTGACTTTTGTGGAGCAAGTGACATATATGCTATGATGCTCTGGGCTACAGAATGTAAGAGGAAGGTATGGGGTGTGTCTAGACAGTAGGTACCTGACCTAAAAAGGCTAGATAAATCAAAACTTTTTGCTTGAATACAGAGATAAGGCATTTTTGCCAATAAAAAGCCATGAGGTGAAAACTTGGAGTGCTTAAAGGGTAAGTTATGTTCTTGCTGTGAATGTATAAAATCCTTCTGAATGACTGAATCAACACATTAATGCTATTTCTCTTCTAATTTAATTAAGTAACACTTAAACACCATTGGTACTTGACATTTAGGTCTCAGTTTGTAGCAGCATCTGCTGTTAGGTTTGGGAATCTCAGAAATTATGAGTAGCTTATGACCTGATTTCTATCTATATCTTAAAAAAAAAAATATATATATATATATATATATATATATATATATATATATATTTGTTATTTGTTTCTTAGATATTTGTTTCCATATCTGTAAATATCAGCCTTACCTAACTGGCCATACAGAAGTATCAGTTGCTTTTAGGAAAATATGGATCTGGGTCTTTGGCCCTGTTGCTTCCTGTCCATGTGCACTGGTGAGCCCCCCTGTAAGCAGGCCCTGCAGTTGCTTGTTCTGTCTCCATTTATGCCAGGTATGTAAGCACAAGCCTCATGTTAAGCATGTTTAAGAGATCTTGTTGATTACAATGGGAATGCTCCCACAGCTTATAGCTGTGCAAATGTTTACATACCTGGCCTGCTCTGGTCCTATATAAAGATCTAGCTCCTTCTCCTTGCAAAGCCTTTTCTGTCTGCTGCTTTGAAATTTCCCATGCTTTGCACTTTCCCCTAGCTAGAGGGAGGCTGCCCAGATCCTTACTAGGAGAAGTCCTTGTGTCAGTGGTTTGAAGACTGCAGCTTGCTGGGAATTTAAAGGCCGGTTGACACAACAATCCATGCCCCAGTAAACAAGTACATGGTGGTAATGAGCTTCATGTTACAGGAGATGCTTTTGCCAGTGTAAAGTTTGTCAGGATTCCCCAAACTTCTGTTTTGGATTTGTCCCTTATTTCCCTGCTGTCCCAGAGAACAGGCTCACATATGGATCTGTTCCAGCTCCTGAATATTCTGTGATTATTTAATCACAGTAGTTACATAATTAAAAAAGAAGAAATAAACTTTGTGTGCATCACTTTGCTTCACAGAGAAGGTTGAATGTTGGGGCCACGTGTATAAACACTTCTACTTGCAACAGACATTCATATATGTGAATATGAATATGTATGTATAGTACATATATATATGTATATGTATATATATATATATATAATGAATGTACACATACAAATATAACATCCTTTCAAAATAGGTTTTCTTTCCAGAAGCTGTAATAACAGGAAGACCAGTGAAAGGAATAACTTGCTATTTGTCCAGGGTGCAAATGCTTTTACATTGGTGAAAAACAAGCCTGGCCTTCAGTCAGTCATTCCGTCACTTGTTCTGCTTGCTTGAAGATTACATTGTTGCTCTGTAGAAGGAAAAATAACCTCTGAAAAGAGTCTTTTCTGGACTCAAAAGATTTACACTCTGCTTTGTTATGTTTTGCACTAGCACTTTTGTCATTCCTGCTCTTAAACTGTGTGTGGTAATGATCCTTTGATACATTTTGAAGTGACTTTTGCTAGCTCAGAATTAAAAAAACAAAACAAAACAACAACAACAACAACAACAAAAAAACCCCAAAAAAAACCACCAAACAAACCAACATATGTAATAGCTGTACTGGCTTTAAAACCTACCTTGCTGCTCATGTGCTGTAACATAATATGCATTCAATGTTTACTTTCTATCAGGCTATTTTGGTGTGCAACAGACTTTTATGAAACCAAGCCTAGTTTTAAGGGCTGTGATACTGCCCGTGATGAAGGCCTTGATTCTGCTAAGCAACTGGACAGGTGCTCACTTTGGCTTTTTAGTACTTGTCAGAGCACTGAAATGCCAAGAACTTGCAATCAGTGATTTTATGGCCCAGAATTAATGGCATGTGGAAGTGGAAGGTATATCTTTATTTCCAGAGTTCCCCTTGTGGCAACTATACCTATTCTGGAAATGTCAGTGATAGTGGCTGCAAGCAGGGGTGTGATGGAAGGAAGATCCTGAGGAAGATACCAGGTGAGACCACACATCCATAATGGGTAATCAGGCCTTCCAGAGTGCCATGCTTACTGTTAAAGATGTTTAGAGCTTTACTTTGTGCTTAGTTAATGTTCATATGGTGTTTGTTGTACTCTCCAAACCCACAGCGCGTGCTGCTGAGAATAGTGGATTCAGTAGCCCAGGTTTTCTTAAAGGATTTGTACCACTGCAGCTATGTCAGCTGCCCTGGTCGATAGTTTTCCCTTCTACTGTACACAGTCTGTGCTGGGAATTGAACTGTGTCTCAATTTATTTGTAAAATTACACTGGGTTCATGGTTAAAGGAATATCCATAGGCATTGCGCTAGAGCAATTCTTATGCTTGCAATGGAAAACTGGCACCCTGGATTTTGTGGTGTGAGACTGCTATGGAGGAGCTATCTTTTGAAGTGTTACAAATGCTTCCAGCATACAAGTTCAACTCAGCTTCACTGGGACCTAATGCTTTGGAATAAGTCTGGGGCTGCACATGTATAGGGCTGACCGACAAATGCAAGTGAACATTACATCAGTGAACATGTAGTGACAGCTTCAGTCTCTTTCAGGGGGTGACACCAATTCTGTTGGTAGACAGCAACAGCAGCATCTGACAGGTCAGAGCTAAAAAAAATAAATATATACTGCAGCTGTACCACAGGTTTCCTATATGACCTTGAGCAAGCTAAAGTCACTCCCTGATGTGGGTCTGTATTACTAGAAGCAAGAAAAATATCTCCTGTATCTCCTATGTTTATATGGTGAGTGATTCGGGATGGAACGCTCTTACTATACCACTGTACAGCACATAACACAGGGGAGTTTTAAGCAACTAATATAAATAAAAGAGAAGTTCTTCCAGCTTAAGGGATAACAAAACCTTTAGAAATCTAGCTTGTTTAAATGAAGATAAACAGATTTGATTTGGTATGATAACTATTGGTGTGGCAACTATCTGTCATTACTGCTGCAAAGCAGAGTCCTTTATCTGTGTGGAAAAACATAAAAATAAAGGATTATTAAGAATGTTGTTCAAGCCTTAGACTGCTTTTCTGGTATATTTCTTTTAAACCAGCAGCCATACCCATTGACACACTAGTCAACCTTCTTGCCCCTTGCAAGACAAAGAACACTAGGAAATTCAGCCCACTTACAGTAAATTGGACATCCCAAGATTCCCTGGTGCCTCCCTTCCCTTCCTGCTTTTGGCTTATTCTATTGAGAAAAGGAACACCAATATTGTTTTATGAACTGTTATCAGATATGCACTACTTTAAAGGCATGGTCAATTTTTACTGAGCCTGTATTTATCATCTGAGCTCACTTAGGCTCTTTATCATAATGACTTTTAAAACAAAAATATGTCCTCATAACAAAACACAACTTAGAAGCTTTCAATACAAAACCTGATTGTGGTAGAATGGTTTGGGTTGGAAGGGACCTTTAAAGGTCATCTAGTACACCCCTTTCACAATGAGAAGAAACATCCTTAACTTGACAAGGTTGCTCTGTCTAACCTGATGTTTGATGTTCCCAGGGATGGCATATCTACCACTTCTCTGGGCAACCTGTCCCAGTCTTTCATCATTCTTATTATAAAAAATTTCTTCAGTATTTCTAGTCTGAATCTACACTAGTTTATTCTAAAAGAATTGTCCCATGTCCCTCTAAAATGGTAGTCCCTTGTCCCTTTGAAACATGCCCTAATAAAAGGTCAGTTCCCAACTCTCTTAAAAGCCTTTAAGCATTGAAAGGCTGCAATAAAGTCTCCTGGTGCCTTCTCTTGCTCTAGGCTGAATAGCCACCACTCTCTCATCCTTTCCTTGCAGGAGCGGTGCTCCGGCCCTCTGATCATCCTCACTGGGAAGAGGTCAATCAGGTCCACTGTCTTTCCTATTCTGAGGACCTCAGAGCTGGGTGCAGCACTCCAGGTGGGATCTCATCAGAGCAGAGTAGAATGACAGAATCACCTTCCTCACCCTGTTGGCCAAGCTACTTTTGCTGTAGCCCAAGACATGGCTGGATTTCTGGGCTGCAGGCCCAAATTGCCAGGTCATGTATAGGTTTTCTTCCCTCAGCACCCTCAAGTCCTTCTCCTCAGAACTGCTCTCCATCTTTTTATCCCCCAGCCTATATTGATGCCGGGGGTTGCCCTGACCCAGGCTGAGGACCTTGCACTGGGCCTTGTTGAACATTGAAGTTGACATAATCCCACTTCTTGAGCTTTTCCAGGGTTCCCTAAGTGGCATCCTGTCTCTCAGCTGTGTCTACTGCACCATTCAGCTTGGTGTCATCAAGTTTTACCCATTAGTAAGCCGTAATTATAAGTAGCCATAATACAATGTGCCTAATACCTAGGACCTGGATTCAGATTCTGCTCTTCTCAGTGGTGATATCCATAAGCATGAGTGGTAGATAAGGCAATTGAAATAATTTCTAACCCTCTAGGAAGATTGGCTCTTTTTAGTGCTGCTTAACAATTATAACTGTAGTGCTGCAAAAGCTCCACACTTCATGGCAGTGATCTGTGCCAAAACTATCATTTTTGAGTCGCAGTTGTGCTTTGCTAGTGGAGGAAGCTGGGGAAGCTGTTTGGTGAGTCACAATAAGATAGAGTAGAACAAGTCCCAGAGATCAGATTAGCTCAGAATCTGAACCATATTTGACAAGCGCATTAAAATACTTCAGTATCACTTTTCTCTCTTAACAAAAGTTCTGTAAAACTTGGCTGAATATAAGTAGCAACTGCTTTGAGTGATTTAGAATCAGGACTTTTGAGCTTTTTGGTGTTTATTGTTCTTGTTTGGTATGGGGTTTTTTGTTGTTTTGTTTTTGTGGGGAGGATGGTGTTCCCCAAAGATGAGAGAGGAGAGTTGAAGGACATCATAAATCTCACACAGACCTTTTACTTTCACTGTCTAATCCAGGAAGAGTAAAGCACATATTCTCAGACATTTGACAATAAAAGACCCTAAAATGTTTTATTTTATTGACTCTAAGGAGATAAAAAAGCAAATACCTCTTTCTCCCAGATAGAAATTTACACCTCAAACCATGATGGTAGGCATGTTGCAAGTTTTTGTTTCATAAGGTTTTGTTTTCAGGAATAAAGACTCTGCAAGAGATTCTCAGACTTTATTTATGTGTTTAAAAAGGATGAATGAAAAAAAAAAAAAAAGATGCCAGTGTATAAATTTTGAATTCTTGGATCTTACAACTTTAATCTTTTGTCAGGATTTTGTGGAGATTTCTTGTGTTAGAATGTTGAGTTTCCCAACTTTTATGAATATTTTTTCAGATATTCCTTGCAAGGGAACTGAGCATCGAGATTTGAAGGTATCTTTGAAATATCCATTCCTTAGCAGTTCTGGAGTGCTTCAAGTTCCAGTGTAGATGACTGTAGATGACTGTAGATTTATGTTGTGTTAGAGAGCATCTTCAAAGAAATATCAGCTGCTGCTGGGACAATATACAGTGAAATTCATGTGACTCACCTAACGTTTCCCTAAATTTACTGAAACCAATAAAACAAGCAAGTGAAATAAACAAAAACTCAAACCCTGAAACAACACCAATACCAACCCTCCAAAAAGCTACAGGGCACTTTAAATAAAAAAGGAGAAACTGTAAGTTTGATCTCTTCTTTCTGGGAGAAGTTCTTGTAGTGAAGATCATCTCTGGCTCAAGATTATGAGTTCTGATTTCATCCAAATCTGTGATGTTAACCTTCTTATTTTACTGAAAGGTAAGAGCGTAAACACAAGAAATTTTTATTTTATTTAGTAACAGAATAAATATTGTAAATACTGGTAAGGAAGTTGAGTTATTTGACCTGAAAGAACCCAAACAGGATTTCTTAAATAAAGGTATCCTTTTCTATCACTTCAAACTATTGGTGATTGAATTTAATTGTAAAGTTTCTGTTCACTACATATAAAAAAATTAATGCAGCTTAACAGTTGTATGTAATCACTAAAAGCATATAATGTATCAAAAAGTAATATTTTAGTATATGTATTGTATTTATGAGATGGGGAAGCTGGTTGCTACCCCCAGCATCCAACCTGTGTGCAAGAGTTCTGTGTGCTGTAAGTATTGTTATGAGAGCTACCAGAGTAATCTTTTCATTACTAATTTGTTGTTGCTGTTCTGCTGGTCACTGCTCTCTTCAGTGCTGTGTTCATGTGTATTCGTAGGACTTGAGCCATCTTCTAGTGCTGTGGAAGTTCAAAGTTCCTGATAAGCTGCACTTAGCATCCTACTTGATTTGATGGGTGAATCTAAGACCTGAATTTCAAGATAAACTATATCTGACATATATTGTTGGTTATTTGGTGATGCAGCAGCAAATTCTGTATTTCTTGTGTGATAGCATCAAACATACACTTCTTTTAAGAATAAAAAATGAGAAAGTTAAATATTTGTGCTACTCAGTGATGTGTAGGTAAAATATTAAAGGAATGTTGTAACTGAAAGTTAGATTTACACCTCAAAGAAGTCCAAGCATGTGAAGGTAACAAGACAACCAAGACCCAAATGATGGTTTTAGTTCTACCTTAACTTGATACATTAATTTTTGTGCCTTTATAATAGTTGTAAATATCTGTTCTGCAGGCTACTGAGAGTTCTTGTATTGAAAATCTGCCATGTAAGCAAGTGAGTGGGAATCTATGGGTTTGAGCTATTTAAATGTGCAAATGCTTTCTAAATCTTAAAGACAAAAAGATGTGTTACACTTTGAGGAAGTGACCTGTATATGTGAGTGAGGATGGTGGGGTGCTTGTACAGGAAATTCAGCGGGAAAGACAAGGAAGGATTTTTAACTTGTAAACTGAGTTTAGCTCCAGCTGGTAGTACGATATCTTTTTTTAGGGTAATGTGAGGATTACACCCTTCCTGAAAGGGAAAGGAAGGTGCTTCAGTACTTCTTTAGCTCTTTTTCTTAAATCTGTGCCTAGCAAAAAGCAAGAATAATGATGATTGGGCATGCACAACTATGAAAAACTCAGAGCATAAATGTGGCAGAAGCCACAACTCTCAGGGCAGGTGTCAAGCCAATATATGTGAATTGAAACAGAAGAGAAAATGGTAAATCGCAGTTAGATCGCATCAAGTAATGCTGATAACTGGTAACTTACAGTGCTTTACTACTGCTTGATGTTGTGTTATCACATCTACTCTTAGCTGCTGAACTTATATGTTCTCTTAGCACCATAGGCTTATGTCATCTTGTTGCCTAATGCATCCCCTGGTAAGCCCCTTAAGAAGCATCTTTCATTGGCACCACAGGGAAAACAACAGTAAGAAGAAACATCTTGAAGATGCTATTAATACAGAGCATTCTTAAATCATGCTCTGTAAAGGTAAGGCTGAGGATTCTTGAAGAAATACTTATTCAGGCTAAATGATCATCAGAACTGTAGTATGTGGCCAGCTACTCTTTGTCACCAAAATATTGCTTCTTTGGGTGCTGGCTTGAGGACTAGTTCTGGAAAGCGTAAAGATAAAATTAAGAGCAAGACAAAATGCTTCAGGGCCTTGAGGAACAGTGGGGTGCAGAGAGAAGAGAGTGGTGTGCCGATCAATAACACTTGGGTTTATCCTGCTGCTGCAGCACTGCCATACAGGTGCACACATAACCTGCTGCTCCATTCCTACTGCATGGCTGTCACAGCTGGTGAGAGCAACACAAGCAGAACACTGCCTACTGCTCTGGGATTTCTGTTCCATTTGACTGATTTTTATTTTGGTACAGGGCGGCTGAGAGTGGAAGAGAATGGCTGTAGCTTAGCTGTGGTTTGAAAGGAAGCATGCTGGAAAGCTGGGTAGCACTAGTGCAGCCTTGGAATTGTTGGTGTGACAACAAAAGGCTCACCAGCATCCAGCACATCAGTGGTGCTCTGCCGTGCAGGGGCAGCAGTGGTAAATCTGTCTAAATCTGTGGATGTATTCATCAAGGTTATTATCTGGAAATAACTTTTTATTTCTCTGGTTTCAAAATAAAAGCAGATGCCTGGTCAGAGAGTGTCTTCCAGTTAGGGCTGGGGGAGCCTGGGGGAGGAAAAAAGATCAACCTTGGTGAAGCATCTTACTTTCTTGTTTCTTAATGACCAGCATTCACCTTAAAAATGAGATGTTGCACACATGCCAGTGAAAATTCCCTCTTCAACCTATTAGGAAATTGGAGTGCTGAGGATTGGAAATGCTTACCTAACTGTGGAAATGCCCTTAACTTATGCTTACCTAACTGTGCTGCTACTGTGTGTGCCTGTGTTTTGGGCTAAAACTTCATGGCTAATTCTGTCCATCCTATTCTAGCTAGTGACATCATGATGATGTGACAGAGATGAGACAGCAGAGAAGTCAAATATATCAGGCAAGGCACTGGTACCATTGTACAGAACACTGGGAAAGCATGTTTTGGAATACTGCATACTTACTTTAAAATAACTGTGTTAAAGTTGAAATAAAACTAGAACATATGGAAAGTCTAGTGTGGATATTAAAAGATTGAAAATCCTATCTTATGGGAAGGAACTAGAAGAGATTGGCTTGTTTAGTTTAGCAAAATAGAGTTGAGAGACTATTTGACAGCACTCTATAAATACATCCAGGGTTAAATGCCAGAGAGGGGAAAAAGCTTTTTAAACACAAGAGCAATATTTGCATAAGAACAAGTGGGCATAAACTTGGCCCTGAGTACGATTAAAATGGAAATCGGGTGATTTCTACCCCTCAGTACAGTGAGGTCATAAAACTGCCTCCCAGTAGGAGCAACAAGGGCATGCAGTACGCTTTGTAGACAAAGAGGGACTATGTTCTGCAGTGCCCACAGTGACCCAAACTTCATGTCTGCATAGTTTCACTGTGGTGCAGTGTTCCTAAGCACTTGCACTGCTACAGTGGTGGCAGACGTGTGCTGCCACTGGTGGTTGTCCCCTGATATGAGAAGAATGTTCTCCTGCTGAAAATGAAGCACTGGTGATAAATTATAGCTATATTAAGTGTCTTTTAATGGCCTGGGGAAGTTTCCTGCACCTCTTGCACCTGCGCTTGTAACTCTCTTGATGCCAAAATGCCTACTGATATCTTAGGAGTTTTCATATCAGAATGATTCCTCCTGCAAGGAAGGGATGCAGGACTAGGATTTTAATTGTGTAACCCCAGGAAGGAAAAGTATCTTCCTTGACTGAAAATGACAGAAGTATCTCAAAAGTAACAGCACAGACAAGAAGGGTTTTTTTTAAATTACTAAAATGACCTTTTTTTAATGTTGCTAAAAAATCATATGACCTTGAAAGCTGATGCTCATGATTAAACATTTCTTTCTATGCTGCAGTTAGACTAACACTACTGTACACACTTAACAGATAAAGAAACCAGAGTGCAGAGGATTTTGGAATTTGGGGGTTGGCATGATGATGTCAAGATGCCACGCTTTTGGTTTTCATTTGAACGGTCTGCCTCTTGCACTGTTCATCCTCTTGAATGACAGCACCCATGAAACTTAACAGTCTTTCTGTTTTTACCCACTCTTTTCTGTCACTAATTTCATTTGGAATCTTTGGCTTTTGAGCT
Source organism: Vidua macroura (assembly GCF_024509145.1). Classification (NCBI taxonomy): domain Eukaryota; kingdom Metazoa; phylum Chordata; class Aves; order Passeriformes; family Viduidae; genus Vidua; species Vidua macroura. The sequence continues at coordinate 53,463,768 of NC_071571.1, read as the reverse complement.
GAAATTTTCCAGGCTTGTTCCTTTATTTGTCAGTGATATTTTAGGCACTTCTCTCTTTCCTAAAACTCAAAAAGTAAATGCCTGTAAACTTGGTGGTGGACCTTTCTACTGCAGAAAGAGCTGAGGAGAAAAAGCTGAAGCAGGCACAGAAATAGCCTCCTGGGAAGCAGATTGACACGTAGTACTTTGGTAGCTTTGATTTGAGTCAGATGTAACTTGCTGAAATTTGTACTCTGTGCACAAAGGTACTTTCTGTACTGAGAGTTAATCTGGCAAAATGCATAGCTAAAGACAACCTTAAAAAAGATTGCAGTGGTATACAGTCACCGATGTGTCAATTATAGTAATTTTCCCTGGGTTTTGATTGCTTTTCCTTGCACATCATATATTCCTTCTATGTAGGATAAGGAATGTGTCTTGTCTTCATGTTGTCCATTGTCTGCTACTGTGTTGTGCCACGGATGGACCTTGGTAAGAAAAATGTATAACATTTCTGCTAGAGAACATTGCCCTGACAGAGTAAAAAAACCCAAAATGTTTCTGTACTGACCTTCATCATTAACCTTGCTTTTCATGCATTTCCCCCACAGCATGGTGTTAAGAAAAAGGGAAGCTGGAGCCAAACATTGTGCTCTTGAATGCTCCTTAAGAGTCTGTCTTGAAGGCTTTCTATGCATATAAGGTTTTCCCAAAAATTAGTTTTGGAAGGTTTTAAAACTTTGCATATTGGCTGAATGCCAGTTGTGTTTTAATTAATGAAAGAGAATTGGGTTAGCCTCTTTCAACATTTTAAATAAAAAGTGTTACTTGAGAAATGCAGAATTCCTTCAACATTTTTGAAAAATATTTTCTTATGCTTTGTTTAAAACAAGACTGTTAAAAAAAGTAACAACAAACAAAAATCTGGCAGACACATCTTAAATAACCAAAATAGTTCAAAAATAAAAATAAATCCAAGTCAAATGGAATTACATTTGGGAGGAGAGGTATCAAACTAGTTTCAGAATTGGTATCAACTTTTTTTGTTAAGGAAGTCTGTTATTTGTCCAGCACTACTGCTTGGTGATTCACTTTCTATAATTCAAAGCAATCCATTTTCCTTCTTAGGACTTTAAATGATGTAAAATTATGTATATCCATGCATTTACATTACAGCTGTCACTGTGCTTTTTTGTCAGAATCACATTGTCATTTAGCATATTTGGAGGAGGAAAGGGAGTTTGTTTGTTTATGATTTCAGCAGAAAAGTATTTTGGCTTATGCATTCTTTCTTTCCAGGAAAGAAAAAAAGCTGCAGAACCTTTAAATTCTTTCTGATGTTTAAAGAATCAAAAAGGTGTATCTTGGGAGAGTACAAACTTATGTAATTACCATTTTCCATAGGGCCTATGTCTGATTCACAGCACCTAAATTCTTACAGTAATCCAACTTCCAAGTGGGTTTTTTTCCAATATAAGAAGAGAAAATGAAATGAGATAAATTGCAGATTAGCAGATGGCAAATACTTAGCAGCCTATGTGAAATAATCTTTTTGGTATTAGTCCAGTTCCAGGCGGATGGATGTCCTCATCCCCAAACCTGCCATAACAAATTGCTAAGAAAGCTGAATACTGACTCATTTACCACCTACTTTGGAGAGTTGTTCCCAAAGTCAGAGATAAGATGAATTTTGGAGGGGTAGTCTGGGGATGTCCACAGACATCTTCATTACCTGTGTTTTCCTTTTCTGTAAATAAACAGAAGCCTGCAGTCTCTATGGCTGTCAGTGTAGCACCCCTCACAAGCCTTAAAATTCATCTTAAATAAAAATAAAATGTACTATGTAGGCACAACAAAATTTACTATAAACGGGTTTTAAGTACATAATTACATGATAGACTCAAATGGCTCCAAAAAAGTTGCTCCAGGCTATTGTGTAAGCAATACTCCTTTGAGAAGTATATAAATACATGTAATTCAGTATATAATACACATGTTAAAAAACTACCTAATTACATATTTTCCCAGGAGAATGAAAAGGCTCCAAAAGAGCTACTCCAGCCTCTCCAGTACACAATGTGTGTTTTATAACCTTTCATGAATCTCTTCCATTCTTTTTCCGTTAGGAGGAGAAAAAAACGTAAGGAAATTAAATACAAAACACCTACTGTACATTTAATTTAGAGGATAAAATGCAACGTTGAAATAACATTAAGGGTGTGACGCAAACCAAGGAAAGCCAGGAAATTGAGTGTAAAGGCTGTTACTCCATCCTTAACTCACGTCACTTATATAATGTTTCAGACCACTGTTCTGTAATGGCAGATTTTAAATTTCATCACTTAGACCAGGGTTGTGGCCTATCTACACTTAGAGGTAATTACGTGGTTTATAGTGCTGGAATACCTGCATACTCCTAATGTATTTATTTATGTGCAGGCATGTACACATATGTTTTTAGGACCTTTTTTTATTTTCAGCCATCTTTTTCTTTCCTTGTGCTGAAATTGCTGTGGAACATCCATTTGCCTGAGAATATGTTCATGTGTACCAATGACTAGTGAGGAAGGGAAAGAAAGGAATGAGTTTTGTCTTTGACTGGTGCTGGTGAGATCGGTGGTTACGCTGGGGATCTGCTCTGAAGTCTAAATCCAGCTTTGGAGGAAATCCCGCTACCCAGATTTACGAGCCCCCTTTGCTGGCTCGCAGTTTTGTTAGTGCAGGGGAGTGAATGTCCTGGAGAGGGAGACCACATCTCAAGTGCAATGCTGAGATCCCTATGGGGATGGTGAGAGCCTGCTGTGCAGGCTCTGAGCTGCATGCTGCCTCTGCAAAGAGGCATGCTGGAGAGGGTAGAGATTGTCTGATGTGTTCATAGCAACCTGTGTTACTAAGTAGATTATTATAAACACTGTTTTCCTTTAGAGCAAAAATATAATTTGTTCCCTCTCTTTTGCACCATTGCCTGAAAACAAACAAAATAGTACATACACATTTTATCATTAGAAGGATATGCTACATGCAAGTAAATTTCATGGTGTTGTATATGAATTTCACCACAGAGCCCAATAGAATATGCTGCCATTTGCTTCATCTGTTCTGGATTTGTTAATACTGTTTATAAAAATCATACTTTGGGATATCTGTGTTTATCCCAAGTGCTGGCCCAGGCAGAACAACAGGATTACAGAAGACAGTTCAGTTTTCCATTCTTATTAAAATGTTCAGAGATTTTGTTTTTTATTTTATTTTATTTTATTAAATAGACATATTCTCTTCATGGAAGTGAATCCAAAGCCATTCAAAAACACCTTTATTTATTTATTTAATTTTCCTCACAAAGAGTAAGACAGTAGTCTCCTAGTTGAAGGGGTTTCACGTGGGTTGCAGGAGACTCAGTGAGTGTGTTTGATCAGCAAAGTTCCCATAGGAATAAGCCAGAGAGTTTTGCCTGAGTACAGACAGGTGCTGAGACTAAATGCCTGGCGTGTGAAGACTGTCAGTGTGTCTGTGGCCTGAAGGAGGCAAACATGGCTTAGGCCAGGTCCCTGGTGTCCTTATGAAGGGCTGTGTGGGGAGTCTGTAAAGTCAGCTTCTGATCAAAACCAGGAAGATTTCTGCTTAATACAAAGCTGCCATTTGTCCATGTATTCTTGCTGATTTAGCAAATCAGTGCAGTTTCTTGAAAACCTGTTTCATCCAAATGCTCCAAATTTGCTCTAAACTTTCCTCAGATTTTTTGGCAAGTGTCATACATAAAAAGTAGTTACAGAAATATCTTTCAGGTTCATGGGGATTTTTTAGGAGAAGCTTTGAAAAGTTTCTTACATATGTTTTCTTCTAGCAGGTCTGACAGAGGGATTGCCTTTGTGTTCATGAATCCTGTACTTTTGGATGGCAAGAAAATGTGATTTTTTTTTTTTTAGAAGGAATTTTAGCTCTCAGGTGTCACAAAATTGGATGGCTTGAGAGGAAGCTGCTGTATTATGCAAAACAGAAGGTGAGGTAAATGAACATAAAAAAACACCTACAGAGTGTAGTCTTTACACTCGTGTGGCAATCTGCGTCTGAAACTGGATTTAACAGTGTTTTCCAGCTGAGTGGTGCTGTTGGTTATTAGGAGCCTTTAGAGTTGGAAGTGCTTCTCATATTATCAACAGACCCAGAGAATTAACTAGTTGGTGTTTGCTTAACAGCTGTACAGATGACAGAGGGAAATGACAGATAATGTCTCTTTCCTCCACTTTCCCTGATGGATATCCAGTGTTTGCACATAGGGTGTTTTTGTTTGGTTTGGCAGCAGGCTTTAGGGTTGAAGGAGCACTGGCTTGCTGTTAGCACTGGGACTGCTAGTCTTGTTTACAGGCACCTGAAAATGTTTGCATCCCAAGCAGGAAGCTTGAGCACAGTGATGGAGTCTGCTTAATGCAGTGTAGAACACCAGCAACCTGCTTTAGCAGGGAACTTGCATGCTGGAGTGCAAGAGAGAGAGAGAAGGAGAGAGCGATGTGGGAAAATGTAGTAACCTGGCACAGGCAGCAGGTAAGTTGGCCTTGGGCACCTGGGCAAATTACTGGGTACTGGCAGTGTCCCCAGTATCCTGCAGTATTCCCCTGCCTGTGGTCTCCTACACTGCAATCCCCTTAAACGTTAGGTACAAAGCAGCCCCTTGGGCTGCCCCTCTCCTGTTCTGCTCCTAATGGCAGAGTGAAAGCATTTAGCATGGCCTTTCTAGTTCAGGTCTTGTTCTGAATGCGAAGTTTCCTGGTTTGGCAGAGAAACGGAGCTGGCCTCAGGTTCTAAGTACACATACTTTTAATTCTGAATCTAAGCATTGGAATAGCGTGGATGCTTATTCCTATCCTTATTCATATTTCACTTGCACCAGCAAGGGAATGATAAATTCCATAACCACCTATAACACACACATTGATTAATTTTTTTAGGTCTAGGCTTTGCCTGGCTCTAATTTAAATAACAAAGGTATGTTCAAGTGAAAACTAGACGCTATGCTGGCATCAGGCAATTTATAATTATAGAGGCAGATAGTAATAGGACTGTAGTGTTTTTAAACTAAAAGATGAGAGATTTAGATTAGATGCTAGGAAGAAATAGTTTTCTCAGAGGGTGGTGAGGCACTGGAACAGGTTATCCAGAGAAGCTGTGGATGCCCCATCCCTGGAAATGTTCAAGGCCAGGCTGGATGGGGCCTTGAGACATCTGGTCTAGTGGAAAGTATCCCTGCCCATGGCGAAGCATGTTGGAACTGTATGATCTTTAAAGCCACTTCCAACCCAAACCATTCTATGAGTCTATGATTTTATGATAATTACTAAATTTTACCTTTATTTCTATAATAACAACTTAGGATGCAGCAAACAAAATTATGAATTGGATTCTGGTTCCAGTTCTGCTTATAGAGCCCCAAAATATCTCTGTTCAATTGTGCCAGCCTCATTATTCAGTTGATAGAGTGGCTAAATGAAGCTTTCATCTGGCTTTCCTGATTTCTTTTAAAAGTCAATAAAAAAAAACACCATGGGAAGGAAAAAACAATTGAAATTCTGACCCAAAATTCTAACTAGGCAAATAGAAACTTAGTTGTTTAAGAAGATGGGATATCTACATCTTGCTGTTGAGTGAATTAGTGTCTAAATTTATAGCACATTGGTTAATCCTTGGTTATTGTTTCTGTGCCTACTGTTTTAAAGCAGAAAATTTAAAGTACATTCCTATTTAGTAAAAAGTGAAGACAGCCTTACAGGACTCTATAGGATAGATGAATTTAATAAATGAATATGCAGAAATAATGTCTACCTTGCCCTATTTGAACTTATTCTGCCTTTTAGGATTAGACCAGAAACCTCTGACTCCACGAGTCGTAAGAGAGACCACAGTACTGTATATGCAATCAGGAATGTGTGTGTTAAATACCAGGGTGCTCTTTGTTGCACTCAGACTAAAGCTCCACTTCAAAAGATCATGTTCTGCTTGTAGGGCTGGTAAACAAATCTGGTGAGACTGTCTCCTGAAGTAAATGCTTGAGTTTCATTGAACTTGACATGAAGAAGATTCAATTGACAGGGCACTGGTCTTGGACAGGGGTGACAGAGGTTGAGGCTTTCAGATGACCACCTGAGCACTGGTCCTTGCATTACTCCCTCCAACTACCTCACTGTGAAATAGGGTTAAAAGCATGGAAAATGAATGCATCCGAGGTGTTAGGCTTGTGAGAGCAGACACGTGAGTACTGCAGATAAGCTGGAGTGCTGTGGGCTGAAAAAATGCATGTGATTATGTTCTTGGAGACAGGATCTGTCCTGAGCAAAGAGAACAAGACTAAGAACATGCAGAAGAGAAGTGTCTCCCAGTGCGACTCTTGTTAATGCGTTAATGACAGGCACACTGCCAGTTGCCTGCAGTTGACATCATGCTAGGGAAGTAAATAAGATGGCTTGCTCCAGATCTTATTACAGACTAGTAGCTTCTGTTGCCCCTCTTGTCAAAAGACTTGCTTTCCATGAGAGAAAAATCTCATTCATCCCCATGTGACTTGAGTTGCTTAGGGAGAACAACATGGATAGTCACTTCTGCCAGTTCACTTGTATGTAAATAGTCATGGCTGAGAAATTGATATCAGGAGTTATTTGGGACCATCAGGTTCTTTTGATGTCTCTGTGTGTTACAGGCACAAGGGAATATGTTAATTTTCTAAAAATAGGGTGCTATATGCATTTTTGGGTTTTCATTTTATTTTGCATTTTGCCCTTAAACTGCCTTCCCAGTTCTTCCACATCCCACATCTTGGCCCATTATCAAATCACTGTTTAGTTAACAGGGCTAGGAGTAGAGATTTCACTATACAAAATCATCGATTTTAAAGATGCCGGTAAGCAGCTCTAAAAGGTCAGGATACTTAGATTTTTCCTGTCTGATAGCAGTCTAGCTGGGTTGAGTCACCTCTGAAACACTGTGTCCTGTGCAAACATTTGATTTCATCCCTCCAAATGTCTTCTTCCCAATTTTATCTCTTTTTCTGGATTATTACCACCCTCTAACTTTGGCTTCAAGAGTTAGAGATGAAAGGAAAAGAGAAGGATTACATCCACCTAAGTTGTGTTTGCCCTGTTCCTTCTCATCTGCCATGCCTGGGTCCTTGAAAAGGACTTATCTCCAGGCTCTCCTGGTGAGACCCAGCCAAATCCTTACTTGGAATAAGGTAGCAGTGCTGCATTTGTGTAGTGGAGCAGCAGCACTTTATTTCAGTTAAAGACTGAGTTCTCTCCAGCACAGGAGAATTCATTCAAGTCCTTGAATTCAACTGATTTTAGCCTTGCTGAATAAATTTTGCTTTGTAAAGTGAGACCACTAATCCATGCTGTAATAAGAAGATTTCTGGAAACATCCTACCCTGCACATACTTCTGAGTGAATGTGACATTGTATACAAGATCATACCAAAACTCAGAAGTACACCATGAATGTTTACTGTGACTTAATTCCTCATTAGTTCTAGTTTTCTATTTCAATTACAACTTTTTCATCCCTTGAAAAACACTCCTCCTCCTGGCTGCGTTCCAATGTAGGAGAGAGATACCACTATACCACCATTTAATTTATAACTTTGTCAGTCATTCAGTAATTATTTTATTATTACAGAAATGCAACCCACAAACAGATTTCCCCCTCTGTCCCCCACCCCCCAGATCAGTTTGTCTGGCCCCAGATAAAGCCTAGGTGCCACATTGCCCAATAGACAATTACAAACTATGTTTCCACCAAGGGCTTCTGCAACTGAACTCTCTGCCTGATGGGTTTTTTGTTTGGGGTTTCGCCCCCCTGCTTCTTGCTTCATCTTCCTTTCCTCTCTTATTGTTCAAGTAGCTTCTCTGAGTATTTTTTTGTATTCTGGTGCCTGCAGCCTGAGCATGTAGAAGCACCTTGGAAATAAGTGTCTCAAACCTACCCCTGATCTGTGTTTTTGCTTTAACCATTGTTTATGCAGTAGTCAAAAGAGACAAACAGTGTGAGCACAATCAGCAAGAGCACACTGGAAATTGCTACCTCCTCCTCTCTTCCTCCAGTCAAAAACAACAGTATTTGTAACCAGAGAAAGCCTTATGCAACACACAAGCATCTCAAGTATGGTAAATGGCTTCCAATTGTTCCATGTGTCTAAGTAATTCCTGGTCCCCCACTTTTGATATATTTTGTAATTTTTATTGAAACAATCACTTATTCCTATTCTATTAGTGTCTGGATGTTTTGTGTGGACAGTGTCTAGCACACTACAAATACTTTCTCTAGTCTGAAAACTTTGCAGCCTCATTTAAGAATAAGAACACATGATGAAATTAGGGATGGGATATATGAAAAGTTCCAAAGTGGAAATAAATGTATTTTTTCTATATGTTTCCAATCAGAAAAAGTGGGTGGGTTGCTGCACTGCAACAAGTTTCTGATGTTCAGTGTCTCCTGACTAATTAAGATATTTCAAAAGGAAGCTTCTCTTCCATTTGGAGCTTTGTTGAGAAGGTATAAATCATGCTGTTGCAGTGACTTTTTTCAAGAAGTTGGATGAACCTCTCCAGCCTGTCTGGAAGACCTCAAAGCACCTTTGGATGGACAGCCCATTTTACAAGCTAAATACTGGAGCCAGATTTTACAAGAATTGACAGGTAATTTTGAAGTTCTTATTTAGATCCTGAATTGGAGGCACTTGGATTTTGAGAGAAACATATTATTTAAGCATGTATTTTGGCATAGGTCTTCTCACCTCTCTGTTTGGAATTTAAAAAAAACCTAACCAAACAAGAGGCAATTACTCCTATTAATTTCTAAAATCTTAAAATTGAATTCTCCTATTCTTAATGAAATTAGATGTATATTTAAACAGTATCTCCTTATTTTCCATCATATCCCCTCAATTTGCTCTTCTGCCCCCACCACTTTTATCTAGAAAAGACCTCTAGAAAAATGAATAAGCATAGACTTTTTAAATTTCCAACATATGATAGTTTATTGGAGACTTTTTTTTTTTTCTCATTCAGGTGGCTGGATTGCTAGGGCTTCTATTCTGCTAAAACCTGAATTGGTTTTAAATAAATCCTGATGCTTTATACCACAGATGTGATGGCAGTATCACTGGGGTATGTTTCAGGATCATGTGCTAAGATCTGTATTTTACTGCTTGTGATTAACCCCGTTGTTCCATATGCAGTGCAGTCAAGTCATCAATTTGCTGTCATAAACATGTCTGTCAAAGCTTGAACTTCATGTATGTTACTTAGGATATGGGAAGGAAAATGCTCATGTTTCACTGTGGAAAAGCAGGAAAAATATAATCATGAGCACTATGGTATGTGGAGCTGGTATATGGAATCGAGGGATCAAAGACTGGGACGTGGGACCTAGGGCTGTATTAGCAGCATAAGAAGATATTCAGCCTATACTTACAAGAAGAACAAAATAGATTACATACAGATGTGTAAAAGAAAGCTGTCTGACAGTTGAGAAATCTCGCTTTGCAAACCATTGACTGTCATTCAAGAAAGAACTGTTTATGACCTTATTCTGTTAAAAAATTCTTGGAGCAAAAGTTTGCATGGGAGACTCTGTAGAGCGCAGGAAGGAAAATCTTCAGGACCAGGATTATTCTTTATGGCCCAGATAGATGATTGTGGTAGACTCATCAGGCTGTCCTTTTGATAAGACACTGAAAAGTCAGGGAATTGTCTGCAGTAATATCAGCACAAAGAGTGAAAAACATCACCAAGCCTGCAGACCCTGAAATGAGAAAATGCCAAAAGAAACAGAGATTTTATTTCCTCAGCTGTTATCATGAGATCACAATCCTGTTCAGCAGTAAAGCAATGGTGTTTTCTAAAATGAGCTACAAATTAAGTGATCAGAGGCAATTTTTTCCTGGTTTTTGTATTTTCCTACTTTTTTTTTTTTAAGTGACTCGTTGACCCTTGGTATCAAATCCCCATTTTGGGGTTTCTAGTGAGAGGCACATCCACTGGGTCTGATTTTTTTTTCAGATTGTGTTAAATACTTCCACTCCTTCCAGCAAAGCCATACTTTGGGTTGTGTAAAAGCATCAGAAGTTCTAAAGGGATTTCTTTTGGAGCAAATATGCAAACAGCAGTCTGAGGGCTCCAGCTCTTAAAAGTATGGAGAACCTTAAATGGACGGTCTGGGATAACTGGGACGGAAAGAGAGACATCTGTTGAGATGTTGAAAAGACATATGCTCCCAGCACTTCCTTTGTCATGCGGTTTGGAAATCTTTTCTCTCTGAGTTTATTGCTAATATTTAATTTAAAACCAAATTTGGATTGTTGACAAAATTATAATTTGTAAATGGATGCTTTTCCCCTCCTCCTTCCCAGTCTTGTCTGGGCAGTTCTTACTCTCCCATTTCCTCCTACTGCTGGTCCCAGCTCATGTACCCTGGGTTGTGCTGGAAAAAGGGGGACCTCACCCTGGCTTTGGCCTTATGTGAGAGAAAGGGTTGGCAGGAGAGTGGGAAGCCGTGGTTTGCAAGTTGGTAACATCTTGCTCTTCCTGTTCTTCTTCAGGACTGTAATCACGTTTATATTAGATGGAAAACGTGACTTTATTTGTGTATGTGTGTTTGTGTATGAACACTTAATGATATTTCAAGGCATCTGACAAAAGCTTAATTCCTTGGATTGGTTTTGTCAAATAATAAAATGACTTGACATAAGTATAATTGAAAGCAGATGTGGAAATACAGACTTTTAGCAGTCATTCTGCCCCCCCCAACCTTTTTTCTCTTAACTCTGTTCATGCCAAAAATATTTTCATTTTTGTTTCCTACTTCCTATCTGCAGAACAAAGCCTGGGGAGGACGAGTTCTGAAGCAAAGAACCAAAGAGTATTCATTTTGCATTTTAATATCTCCTTGTAAAATTTCCAGCTTTTCTGAGTTAATTTTCCATTATGAAAGAAAGTTCTTCTTCCCTCATCCTGAACTCATCTGTTATGTTATGTAATCATTCCTGTCCACAATGGCTGTTTACTGCTATTGCTTGAATCTGAAATTGTAGGTTATGTGTTGGGCTCAGCTAAGAAAGCAGCCTACATTATGTTTTTACCTTCCCCTCTGGCTGGACTAAGTGCTGGATGGAAGAAATTATAAAGATGCAGAAATGAAATTGGAAAAATTGCACATGGGCAAAAGGTGGAAGGGTTCCTTTGCTGCATTTTACACTATAAAATACATAGTCTTTATGGCTGTTCCTTAGCCTGAAAGGAATAGGATAAAAGAATCAGTGGTGATCATAGAAACATTGAGTGGTTTGCGTTGGAAGTGACCTTGAAAACCATCTAGTTCCAATCCCCTACATTGCAGGCACACCATCCACTAGACTAGGTTGTTCAAAGCCCCATCCAACCTGGCATTAAACGCTTCCAGGAATGAGGCATCCACAACTTCTCTGGACAAACTGTTCCAGTGCCTCACAGTAAAGAATTTCTTCCTAATATCTAATCTAAAATTATCCTTCTTTAGCTTAAAGCCATTACCCTTTTCCCATCACTACATGCCCTTTTGGAAAAGGTCCATGTCCAGCCTTCTTGTAAGCTCCCTTTGGGTACCGTAAGGCTGCTGTAAGGTCTCCCTAAACCTCTTCAACAACCACCCCAACTCTCTCAGCCTGTTAGAAGCAAAAGTATTATAAGTATTATTATAAGAGCAAAAGTATTATCAGCTGCTTAAATGTCAGCAGTGGCTTTGTCACTGGAACAGCTCTTCCCAATGTATCAAACCAGTCTGACTGGAAAAATTTAGAAAAATTAAAAATTAAATTGGAGTAACAACAATGGCAGTTTAAAGTTAACATTGATTTTCTTGAATCTTCAGCCATGGTATCAGCATCAGCATCATGGTATCATTGTTCACTCTGTTTTGGGAAGAAATGAGACTTACAAAAACTATTATCATCTTTGATTTTGACCATTGAGGGAAAAGATATATATTACCAAGAGGACTGAAAGTCTCTAAGTTGTTTATGCCTTGAATCTTAGAGACAGTTGTGTCTAAGTTGCATGCAAATGAGTGGTCAGTTAATGGTAAAGCTAAGAGAGATGCATTGCATTTCTTGCAGTACTAATACAGAGGCTGCCAGTACACAAAATATTGCCATCTGAACTTGTCCCATCCTAGAATCCAAAGTCAGCCAATGTTCACCAGAACTGAGGGTCAATGTTTTCAGCTGCCCATGAGATTGAGATTTAATCATTCCTTCTTTCAAAGATGAAGGGACTGGTCTATGCATGAAGAGGACCCAAATCTGCTTTTTGAATTCAGAGCATTAGTTTTGCTTCTTTGTCTGGGGCAGGGTGGGCCTGGTTTCCAAGGGCACTGAGACGACAGGGCTCCAAATGCAGGCAGCATTAGTTATTGTTTTTGGAAAGTCTTCATTAATAAGCTGTGTTAGTAATACAATGCCAAGTTTAAAAGCAGCAGATAATATCTGAGGTGAGATCCTCATTTGAATTATGGGAGGTGAAATACATGGGCTGAAGTACTCAAAAATTAATATGGGTACAAGAAAGCATCTGAAAGTATTCAGAGTTTAAAAAAAAAGAGATGGGGAAGGATGGCTGGTGAACCCAGCCAAAAGAGGAACTGCCAGGAATCTGTCAGGATGATAATCTGACAAAAAGAGCTCAGCAGAGGTGTTAGTCCTGCAGAAAAGTGATGAAGAAGAGAGTGTAAGTTAAACAGTCTGCTGCTTTAGTGTAGACTTACATGTGACAGGCACACCTACCACTCCCAAAAAACACCCTTCCAATTCAAGCAGGACTTCAGCATGGAACGAAAATCTAGTGTTAGACCAAACACATTAGAAACATTCTTCTAGTCCATCTTTTGCTGCCCTCTGAATCTTAGGGCTCCTCTGGGCTGCTGGCCAACCCAAAATAGGATTGCTGAGGAGATATCAGAGTTTCTCTGTGTTGGGCATCTGTTGTCAGGTGTCTTGAGTTTACCCAGGTTAGCATGCACCTTCTTGCAATGCACTGCACAGCTGGAATGATCAGTTTGTGCCATGGAGATAGTGTAAGCTCCAGACAGCTGAAATCAAGTGTGCCTGCTAAGTGTACTGTGTACTAAGTGTAACTGTGCTCAGTTTAGAATACTCATATCAAGAAAGGAGATCTTCTAATGAGTGTTTGTAATATCTTAGAAGAGGCTAATGCTTTATTAAATGACCACTTCTTTTTTAAAATTAGTAATAGTAATTTGTTCAATGGTAGAAATAAAAATTTCTGAACTACTGACTTTATTGCTGCTTATTCAGGCAAGTTTCATACTGTACTTTTCAATACCAGTAGTGGTAAAGAGACAGATCTTACATTCATTCAGGATACTGCAACAGGATGTGAGTACTTATAAAGGTAATAATTATGCTTACCTGTATAACCATCTTGGGATTGGCTTAGAGACACAAAACTTTAAAACCCATGTCTCCAATCTATCTTCCAAACATATCAGTAAAACAATCCACTTGTGAAACACTGATTGCATGATTCAGCTTGCAGCATTATTTCTTTGTGATGGACAAACTTATCAGATTTGTGTGGATAAAACAGAGACTTGTGTAGTATTTATGGCAAGTTCATCTGTATGTTTTCTTTTTTGCCATATCAAAATGTCAAGAATGTCCGTCAGCTTTTCACATGTACAAATTGTTCTAAGTTTTGAAAACATAATCAGTGGAGGCATGTAGTCATCAGCTCCATCAGGTTGTTTCATCTTCTGTAGGCTTCTGTATAGTGTAGACCTTGAGTAAGTTTTCTTCAGAGCATTTGTTAAACATGTAAAAGTCAAGTATGCAACTCTGTTTCCTGCACTGGGCTAATTTGGTATCCTAGACTAAATGTATAATGACAAACTGAATGTTGTCTCCTGCTAGGGGGTAAAACAATGTTGGCCACAAGTATTCTTGGTTCTTTGCTGAAGGTGGCAAGCTTATGGCTGAGAAGAAATTTATCCCACTGTTGAAAGAATCCTGCAAAGTCAAAACTCTGGATCAGGACTCAAGGCTACGTGGGATTTAGCTTGAGTGACAGTGGGGGAAAAAAAAAACCATGAAATGAAACATGAGGTATGTCTTCTTATGATGCTTACTCTTTTTTTCCTTGCAAATAAGATAGAAGTATAATTGTATTCCAAAACTATGAATACTGGCCCTTGCTTCCAACGTTTGACTATCAAGTCCTCTAAGATGTCAGTTTTGATATTACTTTTGAAGGAAGATTTCAGAACTCCTTCGATATGTGCTTGTGTTATTTCCATTTATAACTCCAGGTCTGGAGACTTTCACCCCAGAGTTACTCTTCTCTCCTAATCCTCCCCCACACTTCCTTTTTCCAGGCCTTTCCATCTCCGTTTCACTACAATTCATGCTTCCATTGAGAGGTACATACTGTAGGCACTCATTCTAGTACTTGTCTCCCACTGTCTCTTCCTGTGAAGGCCTTCATTTGTGTCTCTTCCCTTCCACATCCTTCCTCCCATTATTTGGGAAAGTATTTGTTGGGGGACTGCATAATAAACTCTATTGGAAAGATGGAATGGAAAGAGATGAGGGAGTGATACTGTTATTTCAGAAAGCATTAATGAATGTTGTCAGCCAAACCTTTGACCTGAGAGGGAGTGGTGGAAGTACAAAGCAGATGACGAAGGTTCTTTGTGTTCCCCATTACTGTTGCGCTGGTTTTCCTTGGCTGGGAGCATCTGGAATAGTCTCTAATGTTTCTAATTGAGTAAATGCAGCATTCCCAAGCTGTCATGTGATAGACAAACAGACAGACAAACCTACAAAGAAATGCCATAAATTTGAGTGTGTGGGTTCACAAGACTGGTCAATTATTCACAATTAGAAAAATAAGGCTACATAAATGGTCAAGATTTTTTGGGAGTGACTAATTGTTTTAGATGTCTTATGCTTTGGATGATCCATTAAAACTACCTTAAAAGGGCTTGTGCTTTGGCAAAGAAGTTTCCATAATTTGAAAACTGAGAGTCCTTACAGATATGATGGACAACAAGAAAAGTCAGAGGTTATCAAAATCAGTTTTCCTCTAAAAGTGTTGACAACAAAGTTATGCATAAGGACATTGTTTTCTGGTTTATATCAGTCTGTGAATATTCTTCACATATTTGTATACAGCCTTACAAATAAATGTTAACAGTATGTTTTATAAGTGATGTTGTATGTGAAAGCACTTTACTAGAAGCAGACACAGTTGTGATAGTCTGAAAGGTTGGGAAAGGAGGCTTAGAAAGAGCTCATCTGTTAGGTCTTGAATACAGAGCTGTTTATTCTCCACACACAAAGTATTTTAAGAGGGAATGGGGCATTGCTGGTGTCTGAAGCATGGGAAAAGCTGGGTGGTGCAGGCCCTAGCAGGCCTTTTTTAGGGTTGTTATAGAATGGGGGTTGCCTGGGGTAGGCAGGATTTCTATGGACACAGCCACAAAGTGGTCACTTGCAGCACCCTGGGAAGAGGCTGAAGAAAAGCAGCCGAAAGGTCACACAATCCATCCATCTAAACAGTCCTGGTGGGTGGCAGTCTGAAATAATTCCTGAGCTATTAATTAGGAAGATGCTTTTCCAGGTTCCGGCTGAAGTCATAAGACATGCTGAGGCAAGGAGCCAAAAGATCAAAAGGACACTAAATATTTTTTTTTAAACTGTTCTGTGGAGAGAGAGAGAAGAGAGCTGTCCGGGTCTGGTTCACACAGGACGTGCTGGTGGGGCTGGGATTTGGTCTAGGATGTGAGGAAGCAGAGTCTGCCTGTCTTTGCACTTAAATATGACTATGGATTTTTTTTTTTTTTTTTTAGGTTATTTTTTAAAAATCTTTTTTCTTTATCTTTTGTCTTAACTTCTCTTATAAAACTTTTTTGCTGGTAGTATTTTTTGCTCTCAGTGTTAGGGTAGACCAGTATCTTGATTTGAAAAGGCTGTGTGATTACCTGTGTTAGCCATTTGTTACAAGGCCTTGAGGAGGAGTTTTGCAAGTGCTGATTCCAAGCAAATTCCTAGTTAGATATACATAAGCCCACCACATTTTTACTTGAGACTCACCTTTAATACCATGTGAAATATTGAGTTAATCCAATAAAAATATAGCAGTGATGCCCAAATCCAAAGGACAGGGAAGGCTATACCTTGTTTATTTGGGAACAAGGGCCAGGTCAAATCCATGTTTCATAAAACATGATAATAGTTAATGAGTAGCACAACCCAGAAAACCTTGCTTACCACAGACTTCTTTCTCTTGCTCTTCTCATTTCCATGAGTCTGTTCTTCGTATCCTCTAATGTATGGTAAAGGTATATGCTGCAACCTTTCCCACATGGACTCCACATGCCAGTTTTCACTCATCTCACACCCACTATTCTGTCATACCTGGCTGAAAATGAACAAGGAAGTTGAAATTCATTGGGAGGAAACTGATATGAAAAAATGACTGTTTAACAATCTTGAATCCTTATTACCAAGGGAACTTTGCTAAACAGGGTAAGTATAGGAAACTGAAAGCAGCATGGAATTGATTTTTGCAGCAGCAGCCTGGGAGGAAGGACACCAAAGCATCTAAACTTGCCCTGTGTACCATGGATTTGTTTCTTTTTTTCCCCACTTCAAAAAGAAAGGTAGGTCTTGAATGTGGAAGTATAAGTAGTTCACTTCTTTCAGGGAAAAAGAAAGCCAACATTTTGCAACCCAAACAGGAAACATGACTGTAGGTCCTGATTGTACAAAATCTTTCTTCTTCTGCCATTCCTCTTGTGGTTGCATAAGGGAAACCTCCTTTTAGTGGAATGTTTTGGTAGGGTCCAAACTGAGTCCAGTGGGGACTCTGTTGCAATTTTAAACTTGGAGCAGCTGCCATCCCTCCTTAATGACATCAGTGACATTTTGATATAGCAGAGCAAGTCCTCAGAACTTCGGTGGAACTCACATAGTCATATAATGTGAGATGAATCTTTTGTTTAACTGTCATATTTTTTTTATTAAATGTCATCATGCTTTTTTCAAATAGCATTACAGAAAGGAGAGGTAAGAACAATAGATTGCGGTATGCCTCACCTGAAATTTTGGTGCCTATTTCTGATTGTATATGCATTTATACAAATATTGAAGAAAATAACCCTTTATAATAAAATATTATTGAAAGGTCCATTAAAACCCTTTCCCCCCCATGCACTTTAAGAGGGAAACACACAAAAAAAGTCAAACCTGCCAATTGTTTAATATTTCTGCTAGTGAAAATGCACTTTTTTAAGGTCCAGAAGAAACTAGTCTGTTTACACTTTTCAAAATCACCTGAAGGCCTTAGAAGTGCATGACTTCTTGTAAATATGATTCAGATAAATTAAATTTGAGCTTCTAAATGACTCTGAGATTTGGAAAATACCACTGGTTACTTTTTATGATGGGTAATGATATAATATTCTTATAATGAACCAAATCATCTAGGATGGCATTAACTTTCAGTAAATGTAAACTTTTATTCTGATTCAAAGGAGTGACAAGAGTCTTTCCCTTACAGTACATCTTTTACGTTTACACTGAACTTTCTGGAATTGCACGTGTAAGTGAAGCTGATTATATGTCTAATGCAGCAGCTGTAGAACACCAGAAAGAAAAGGTCACAGTAGCAAGCCATCTATTCTTCTCAGTAATTGACAGATGTGCAACTAATCCTCTTAACATGAAATCTCATTATGATAATTGATTTATACACAGCCTCTATCAGAAATATCCTAAAATTAATTTATAAAAAAATTGATACAACCATAATTTCCTTCATGTAACTAAAACCACCATTCCTGTTTGGTGTTTGAAGCTATTATATTATGCTTTATTTCTCTAATCAAGAAGTCTAAGTTTGGCTTCAGGAATTTTCTTCTACCTATGATGCTTAGCTGATAATATTTCCTTTATAAATTAATCATATTCTCCTATTGTTTCAGTTTGTTTAAAAATGAAATCTGTCAAAATCAGAGGCAGGTGTACAGCCTTTATTGAGGTGAGGGAGAGCTTGTTATTGATTTTCCACTCTCCATACAAATACTGCCTTATATAAGATGGCTGAGTGTGAGAAATTTATAGCAATCCTCTGCAAAATGATAAAATTTGGCACAATAGAGGGATTGTGTAGTTCCTGAGATAGCAAAGAGGAGCAGCCCTTCCTTTTCCACTATTCAAACTCCTGATAGTTGTGCATTTATAACATATTAACAAAAACATTCCCTCCCACAGCAATAACAAATTGCAGAGTGTTTACCAAAGCTTAAAGGACAGCATTCAAAAAGTGACAAGGAAAAGAAAACACATTTGGAGTAATTTTGTTTCACAGGTGTGGACTTGAGCACATGTTGCCTGTAGTTTCTAGGCATATGTACAGTAGCTTCTTATAAAGATTAAACTTGATCCTCATTGACAGCTATAAAACTGAAAAATATATTGGAGCAGTATATAAATCTGTACAAATGCTGGAGATACAGCAATGGAAAAAAGAGAAATCTTTTCACAGCAGCAGTGAGAAGGAAATACGTATTTTAAACTAAAATTTTAATCTTGAGGGTAAGCTCTTCATGGTGCTGTCACATGAGGCATTGACAGAAATAAGTGCCAACCTAGAATCACTTGGTGAGAGATATCATATGACCTTCATGCAAACTGCAAGTCTAAATCACAGAATGGATGAAACTTTGTCAAATACAGGCTGGATAGTGGTAACCACGCAGCACAAATCCCACACAAAGCCCACCCTTGTGACCTAAGGTGAGATTACCATTTAGAGTTTCAATGCAACCCTGAAAACGTACATGACTCCTGAATATTTGTATTCCTATGGGCTGGGGCAGACTGTGAGCTTCCAATCTTTAATTTGTCTTGAGTTGCCATGTGTCCAAAGCACAGCTGTGCAGACTATCAGTGTTATGCAGGGATTCTCTAGTGATTGTTTCCTTGCCAACTGAAGACCTTCATAAAGGTCTTGGGCTGGATAATTGGTTACAAGGTCAGAGCTCTGTCACTGACATTGATAATATAAGGCTTGGCCCTGCCATGAATTCCTTGCCTGCTTGGGGTTTAAAAGGGAAAAAAATACTCCATGGGGGGTTATTTCTACAGCTAAAACCTGCTGTTTCATTGTTCTGTGGGCTATCTTCCTCTGCCTGGCACTGATCTGGCAATATTCTTGGTGCTTGGGAAGGTTAAGCCACATTACTTTGTGATTTTTAGTGGAGTGACCCACACAGGTGTATCTGAGAGCAGATTTTGGTATTCTGTGTGCTAGCTTTGTTGACAGAGCAGCCCCAGCTCCCAACTCCTTAGAGCCTCGGCTCTCAGTGCAAGCCTTCTCTCAGGGGAAGGCTAGCCATTGCATGATAAAGGCCAAGTGACAAGAATACCTCTCCCACTTATTTATAGCTTTTTGCACTGTAATCTCCCAGATATATGAAGGAGAATATTTATCTCCCTGAATCTTTCTGAAAAGAAAGAAAAAATATTTCCTTGGCACCACTTCTGTCTTTTCCTCTGAACTTTAGTTTCTCATATGCCTTTATATCCAACATCTGTTTGCTGGATCTGATTGTGAGCACACACTGGATGCCTCATTATGGATAGATTGTAATCTCTCGGTACATAAATTAATCATTTTACCAGTCTGGCTTTGCTGTCAACTTTTCATGTTGGTGGCTTTTGAGATTTTGTTGCATACGCTGTTGATGAAAGAGAGACAGATTTGCATTAGAAATTATAAACTCCAGACCCAAGGGGAGGGACAAAGTATGTTTAAAGGGGCTATTTCAAAGTCTTCCAGGAGCGAGGACAAGACGAGCAGGTGACCAGAACCTCTTCTGTCCCAGAGTCTGGTGGCAGTGAGCAGAGAGTATTTTGAAGAGAAGATAAGACGAGTGAAGTGTTTCCCTACATCCCTCTTGCTTCTGGCAAATTTTAGGAATGAGCTGAAGAATGTTCCCAAACCATTGTATTTAACAGCTAATGACTTTTTGTTAAGGAAATGTGATCCTCCCTTTGGTCAGTAATATGTGCTGAATAGTGTCTTCAGATCCCTGCCAGCCATGTCTTCCATGAACCTTTGAAGATCTGTGGAAATTTGTTTGGCTTATTTTTCAGTTTCTCGTTTTTCAGATCCACAGAGCTGCTCCAGATGAGGCCATCTAAGGATGTGACCTTAGAGTTTATGGCTGCGTTAGTGTGCTCTCTGCCATGGCTGTGGTAGCATTTTGCCACTCTCCTTGCTGCAAATAGTTGAGTAACATAAAGAGTCTCTCTGTCTGACCAGCAAAATAAAAAGAAGCAGGAAGGGAAGGTTGTTTTTTCTTTCTGCATGGCCTTTGGGACTGAAAAGGCTTTTCATTAGATGTTAAGTGTGTATATATATGTCTGTATATTTGAGGAATAATTTTCCAAAATTTTACAGTCTCATAAAAACGCTGGGTTTCATCTTTTAAAAGCATGGTCCTGGTACATGATAGGAAAAAAAGAGCTTTTGTTCTGAAAGAGTTTTCTCTGTCATAAACCATGCATTTAGCTACTGAACTGGCCCACATTTTGTTACTGTTTTCCCTCCAAGTATACAATACAGTGTCAGATTAGACATTCTACAGTGTATTACAAGTCTTTTGGTTTCACATAAACAAAAGTGATAAATATTGTCAATCAGAGTTACTATTTTTTAACTGCATATGGTGAAGCTGTGGTCATGAGCAGTGTAAGCCCAGGCAGATTTTGTAGCTCCCTTTGCTGACACTAAAGCGCTTGTAATTTTCTTATTAATTTATTTGAACTATAGAAGGAATGTTCTGCAATGCTTTATTCCTGATGACAGAATATACAAGTCTATATGCCTGAGTTTTGGCTCAGAATTGTCCAGATAGATGTTTGTAGTTTTTTTCATGTGCTATTGATGATTCAAGGGTTAGATAAATTTACTGTAGTGGGAGGTATTGGCAGAAGTAATACTTGTATAAACATGATCCTTTTAGTTATTAAAAAAAAACCTGCCACTAAATAATTTTGCTCCCAGTTGCACACACCCAGAAGTTCTTTCTCATCCCCTGGGACAAGATTTGGTAAGTCCTTTCTGGTCATAATTTGCTTTCAGAGGATAATTTAAAGTGTAGATAATTATTGTATTTTGTTAGGAAATGGGTTAGCAAACTAAATTAAACAGTATATTTTCATCCTGCTTCTTGGTGTCAAGGAGCGTAATGGAGATATACAACGACGCTGGCTTTGGTTTCATCTCTGTTTAGGTGGTCAATAGATCACTTGTAATCACTTCTAAGTAGCTAATAAGTAGTGTATGTCGATGTACATCCTTGCAAAGTTGGTAAACCCACACTAAGGCTGCTGATTCATTTCCAGATGTAGTTCCCTGCCTGGGAGGTTTTATGCAGTACAACACAAAAACCTTAATTGTAGTATTTTTTTATTGCTTGTTTTCAATCTAGTTGCCCACTGATTTGGAAACTTCCTTCTGTGAATTGTGTTTAACTGTGTTACTACAGCATCAAGTTTTCATGGCAGAGACAGATGCTTAATGCAGCATTTCTTAGTGGCCCCCAAATTCAGATCCAACTTGAACATAAAATGAAAGAAATCATGCCTTTTGCTATCTAAGAATGACCTTGTAGGTCACTTGCTGGATTTTTTGATTCAGTGAGTTCTTGACTTGTAGCTTCTTTTATGTCACCATGAAAAAGTTTGTAGGCCCACATGATAATGATTTTTCATAAAAGAGAAATGTTCAGTTGGCCATTTACATAAGTTTTTAGTTTGTGTTGGTTTGACAAAAGGAAAAGGTACTAACTAGAGATCCCAAATACAGAGCTAGAAGCAAAATTTTAAAAACTATTTAAAATGCATATACCTAAATGCTACATTGTATAGTTATAGGTGTCCGTGGAAGAACATGAAGTTGGTGTTTGTGTGGGTGCTTGCATATTTAGCTATGCAGATGCGTATACATGGATGTACAACATCTGATATATGATATGAAGGCACATACAAAATATGAGAAAATAGCAATGCTTTGATTGAACTCAAGCTATGTTTTTTTACAATTTCCTGCTGGAAAGGCAATGCCATTAGTGGTGTCCTGAGAACATGCTTGCCACTTTCTTCAATGCATCTTTATCAATCTTCACATGATTGAAGAGATCTTGAGGCCCAGCTATCTCAGGACATATCAGAAGATTGCACTGTTGAAATAATGGTCCTTTGAGTGATGGCCACTATCAGCCAAAGCAGCAATCCCAAAGAATCAGCAAGAATTACTTGGTATTTCTCAGCATGGGGTGTTTTGTTCCCTTAGGCTCAATGATTATATTTGGGGAAAGTTTGAGTTGAAAGGCATTATTTTATTGGATTTACTTCAAGAAGTATTATACAATTATGTACACAGCTTTCTCTGTATGACTTTGGAGTGTGGTTTTTCCAACTATGTAATGTGGTGTTATCTACAGCCCAGAAAGTTTTGGTAATCCCTTATGAACATCACCAGATTACAATTTTGATTTTGCTCTTTAAGTTTTTATCCCCATATCTGGCCACACAGTCGTATATGCTCTATATGTATACACAGTCAAACTGTTCAGTTATAGTGCCGTGACTTATGAAAGAAAACTTCAGGAAGAAACTGTAAGCAAATTTTATTTGGAGAAGCAGTGGATGGCACTGTTGGATTATAATTATAAGGCAATAAAACATGCAAATCATAAATTGCAATTTTTTGGAAAATGCATGAGCTACATGTAATGTAATATAATTCCTTGAAAGGTATGAATTGAAGTTAAACCTCAATAGAATGTGATATTCAGGTGAGCGTTCTTGCTCTATGGTGTATTATACAAATCATTTGGGTCATTTAAAGGGAGACCAATGCAATTTGGGTTCCAACACATTGTGGTGTTTTCCCTCTTCCCAGAACTGCTGCTTATAGAGAATATTTTTTTTTTCATCAAGGGCTCCAGCTCCTGAGGGGAAGGAGGGCTCTGGTGGCAGCAAGAACCTGAGTTAGAATGCTGGAGCAGAGCTATTGCTTCAGCCTGTTTAGGTGGCCTCACATTTGCCATCAGGGGTTGAGAGGTCCTGGAGGACACCAGCAGCCTGCAAATATTTCATATAGAAAAAGGGGCATCTATTCCCATGTGGCACAAAAACCTATGTATACTTTGAATCACACTGATCTTGACCTATGCTAAGAAAAGCATAAATTTTGAAATAATTTTGTGCTGATTGTGTGTACCAACTTGAATTTTACCCTGCCTTCATATTCCTTTCTTGGCATACCTGTTGTTCTCTGCTTTACTTGGCATGGGTTGTTAAGGAACATTTCTAACATGGCTTTTCCCTTGTATTTTGAACATTTATTTCTTTTTTTACCACACTGCTTCCAAGGATAGATTTGTGGAGCTGTGGGTTACGAGGAACAAACGCTTTCAAGTGTTTGTTCCACTGCAGTGATCAAAATATCTCCCATTATTAATAACCACAACCAAATTGAAAAGAAAGCAACAGGATAAATAGGTGAGCTTATGTTAAACCACAGCCTGAGGAAAAAATCTCAATTTTTTTTCTTTGCAGACAGGCAGATTCTGTGGAGTTTTTTTCCTACGTCCTTCTCAGGTGCAGGTTCATCCTTCACCTCTTATGCTTGGGTGTGTTTCTATGTAGTGCAGCTGTTTCTATGTTGTGTCAATCTCTGGATACTGCCTGTTCATGTCTACTTTATAACATGTGCTTTTCTGGAAGAGAAAATGCCTCTTCAGTATCTTTATGATTGCCAGACTGTGCAAAAGGGTGATACAGGCTGAGAGCCAGGGAGACACCTTAGAGGTGGTTTTTCTCTTGTTTTGCTGAGTGCCAGGCCACACAGGTGTGTGGTGGAAACTGTTTAACCTGCAGCATACAATGTTCAAACTTTAAGTGTTTTATGCCAGAGTCAGGCTGTCCTACTTATTGTGTTTTGAAAGTGGGGGGTCACTAGTTCTTAGTGCCAGACAAGAAAGGGAAAGAAATAAAGGAGTTTTAAAATAAAATATAATATGGTAGCCAGGAGAAATACACCTGCTGAACCAGCCCTGAAAGGTAGCAGGTGCTTTCAGCCAACAGCTCAAAAAAGTCAAGAAATCTAGAGGTCCTGAAGAGATGGAGAGTGGCAGGGAGCAGGGAGTGCGAGGAGAGTAGTGGCTGAGACGATGGTGTGGAGGGTTGTGGGATCACTGACTGTACCTTCCCCTTAGCTACTGCCCTTACCACAGGTGTGGTGCATGCCCCTGGCATTGCCAAGATGGGAATCCATGCTGTATGCCTTATGGAGGAAGGGAGGGAGGAGAATAGAACCAGATGTCAGATGGGAGGGTGGAGGAGTTTTTTTAGAAATACAAAATACTGGAGTTTTGGGTTTCTGTGTTTTTTGTTTTTTTTTTTTTTTTTTTTTTGGGGTGGGGGGTTTGTGTTTTTTTTTTATTTATTTGTTTGTTTGGTTTTGTTTGTTTGGGTTTTTGTTTGGGTTTTTTTGTTTGGTTTTGGTTTGGTTTGGTTTGGTATTTTTTTGGTTTTTTTCAGCGGGGAGGGGGTTATTTTTTGTTGGTTTTTTTGGGGGGATTTTTTAAAATAAAAAACAGTAGGAAGTGTGATGAAGGAAGCTGAGTGTAGGCAGAGAGGAGTGCAGAAGGAAGAGAAAAGGGAAGGAAGGGGGAGAGGGGAGATCTGAAGAGAGGTGGGAGAGGTGAAGGGGAGATCAGGGCAGTACTCTCTCCTTTAACTCAGTGTACCGTTTGAAATGGCTATATATAGTTAAGAAATACTAACATATGGCACTCATATAGCATATGGCACTCAAAATAGTTAAGAAATACACTTGTCTTGCAGCCAAATCCTGCTTTCATTTGCATGGGTGTAAGTGAGGATAGGATTTATTTCATACAAAAGTGTTTCTCAGATTCCTCTGACTGTTAAATAAAATAACGGGAGGGAGCTTCCCTTCTATTTTATCTTGAACCCTCTTTCATCTGTGTGAAGGTAGAGCAAGATACATGTACCAAAAATGTTCCCCCCAATTTCCCAGTCTCTCTCTGGCTTTAAGTTCACTAAGGTTCTTGTTGAGAGTTTACAGAAATCACTGGAGAGACTTACAGTCATTTCAACAGCCATTTAGTAGGCTCACAGTATCCACAAACTTGAGACAGTTTTATAGGTTTTATTTTTATTTTCTTGGTTGAACTTTGTCAAAACGCTATTTTTTTTTATTTGGAGATTAAAGAATATGCTCAAAGCCATACTGCCAAAAGACATCTTGCTCCTTTCCTTGGAAAGTGTATGAATCTGTGAATTAAATGAGTGGAAAATCCTGATTTCTGTTTCTCATTCTGTCCCCGACTGGCCTTAGTAATCATTTGCATCTGCAGAACAGTTCTTAAATTTCCTGTTGCTTAGTTGTAGTTAGAATTGAAGGTGCCATTTGAAATGGGAGATGAACTATGAGGGATGTTGCATACATATGTAGAAAAGAATAGTCCCTGTTCTTTAAGAGTTTATAATATAAATAGACAACAGACAGTGGGGAGTGAATGGAAGGATTATCATCTCAAGTGAAAAGCCAATTTTTCCTGTATGGATGAAGCACTTCAACACTTTGCTACTTAAAGAAGTCCTTCCACTGGAATCTGCAAACTTACAAAAAACATGCAACATTTTGCACCAACAAATGAGAAAATAATATTTATCATGTCTAAGGAAGGTGGTTTGTTTTCCTGCTGCTGTTTTTATTGAATGACATGACCCTAAGAGTCCTCAGCTACTGCTCCTGTTCAACAGCATGGTCAAAATAAGAATTACAACTCCACATATTAGGTCTCCTGATCCTGAGTTATGAGCTGCTTGGTTTTAGACCACAGGGGCATCTTCAGTCTACCTTTTAGTCTACCTAAAATATTAACTTTTCTTTGCTCATTTAGACATGGCAATGGATATTTTTTGCCTGATTCTCAGTCCTGACTCCTGCTGTTCTGCAATCATTCGTTGAGGCCATCTTTCAAAACATACTTATTACTTAAGGGGTTAGTTAAGGCTATCCTTTAAAATATACTCATTACTTCCATCCCTCAATAAAAAGGACACTTTAAATAGGCTTAAAAATGAAGAAGAAATGCGAATGTGAGACATCATATTTAGTTATGCCAATTTCATGCTTGACACAGATGATGAATTTATGTACTAATAATTGCACAGGGATATTGGTGAGGTATGATAGATTAGGAATAAGTTGCAATAGAGAACCTACTTTGCTCAGCCTTATGTTTTTTTTGTGACTCCCCAGACTAACGTCTCGAGTGATACCTTTGCTATGTCAACAGGAGGCAAAGAATACATCATCATTATCATCATCATTAATAATAATAATAATAAACAACCCTCCTCATTCAACTAGCCAGTGGAGTTCTTAAAGTGTTATTTAAAGTTCTACATAATTTATTTTACAAGCTCAGTTTTAGGCAGTGTTTGGCGCTGTTGTGTAAAACTTAGGTCTGGTCCTTTCAAAATATACGGACACATGGAATAGAATTCCAATAACGATGGAGGTATCAGGAAAATAATGTCTCCTTTCTAATATATCTTCCTGCACCAAAGTATGCCATGAGAAGAAGTTGAGGTCTGTGTTTTTGTTTCACAGTCAGTCTTGGTTGTAAACAACTGAAATTATAGTCTTCATTTCCCTCTTGTACTAGGTTTAAACACACTACAAACAAGGAACAATATGTATTACACAACCTATCAGTTTGATTGAGATGAATGAAGAAATGCTATGGTAAATCCATAACTAAAATCATATTTAGTTTGGTACTGAACTCATATAAACCATGAGGACAATTGCCTTAGTGCAAGCCATCCCTTCAGATTCATAAATCAAACACAACAGCCTGAAACACGAGCACACCGTTTATTATCTCCCCCAGATTTGCAATATCTTGTGAGAGCTCTGAATTTTATTGAAGTCTGCTGTGGAAGTCTGCTATCCTTTCAGAGTATGTGAACTTGCCTCTATGGGACAGCAGTGTATCATACAATCCAATTAGATTTATATCACCATCACTCCCTATTATTCTACTCCTGAACTTTTAGTGCTTCCTCCGCCTGCACATCCTTCATTACCTTTGTAGTTTTCATGGAGATTTCCAGAGTGTGAGCCTACACACCATGAGCTGACCGGAAAAGCCATGCCATACAAAGTGCTTAGTGATGTGCGTGTTAGTCATCGGCCTAACTAAAAGTTACACTTATGCCAATTCTTGTAGATACCTCAAGATGCTCTTTTGCTTACTGTAATTTCTCATTTAGAGCTCTTAGTCATTTCTTAGTCAGACCACCCCCAAGGGAAAAACTCTCCCTCAGATTTCTCATCTTTTTATATTTTGCTTCTTTTTGTGTGTGGTTTTTTTTTTGGTGTTTTTTTTTTTTTTTTTTTTTTTTTTTTTTTTTTGATTGGTTTTTAAATGCAACCTCCAGATTAAGCAGATTTTGTGAATGCACCTTGCAGCTTTGCATTAGTCAGAATGCTCTAATAAGACACGTCATGTTCCTTGCTCTCTCTAGCCTTGGAGCAAGTGGGGAGGGCTAAAGCATCTATTTTCAGTGTCAGCTTCTAGACAAAGAAAATGAACATTATGGAATTCTTCTGCTAAGGAATTAGAAATTAATCTCTTTTGTTTATGAAAATCCTTAGAGAAAAGAAATAAAAATTAATCTGTGATTAACAACTGATTTAATTTTTTTCTATTGAAAACCTTCTTTTAAAGCAACTATTTCAAAAATATTAACATGCCTTCACTTCAAGACATATAGCTCATTCAATCTTTCAATATCTTTTCCCCCCAGTACACAGACTAGTTTTGCTGCAGGTCACCCTTCCCTTGCTCTGTTCTCAGCTTTGTGACAGCTGGTACCCCACTTGCCTCTCTCTGTGACACAGCCAGGCACTAAGAGATCTGTCACTGGATCGTTACTGCCTTCTTCATCACCACTGCCTGTCTTGTGTTACAGTCTTCTTTCTCTGAGTCTGTTGTATCAATTACATTAAAGAAACTGGAAATGAATGTGTGCCCACTCCAGAGCTTAAACCTACATCACAAGGAGACTTTTCCTTTCAAGAAGAGGAAAGAATCTGAATAGCCTCTCCCATGAATATCCCACAGTCTTTATGTAACTTTTCTAAAATTAAATTCATCCATGTTATGTCTATTCCTTTCCAGTGTTTTCCTGATCGCATGATACGATTCTTCCAGTGAAGACAACTGGTTTATATTCCCTTGTGAGTAAAGTGGAAACTTGTTAATGAAAATGTCATCACAGCAAATGCTTTTAATTCTCTCAGAACCACAGGCAGCAGTATATATAACATTCTTGCCAGTTGCCTGTATGCCTGTCCATTGCAGCCACTACTAGCTCTGGAGCAACTGTGTGGTTCTCTCTCTACAGATGCTAGCAGAGGTTTTGGCTTTTCAAGGAAGTGTATTAATTTCATTGGCTAAATTTTGACCTGAAGGAAGCTATTTTCAAAATGGTACCCAGCCAAAGCCTTGGCTGCTCCTGATACCTGAGAGTAACTCCTTGCATTTCCACAGGTGATATATAAAATTGAACATCTTAATAAGCAGTGCTTCTCTGTCTACTTATTCTATTGAAATTATGCAAGAGCTTAGATATGTTCCTACCCTTAGGCATTTGGGTCTATATAGCATACTTACAAATGGCTCATCTGTGGGCCTGAAACACTGTTCAGCAAAACTTAGAAGCACCCAACCAAGACAAAGCCACACTAAACTCAGTCCCAGTGCCAGAGGAGATAGATTAATGCATAAAAGGTAGACACCAATGTTGTCACAAGAGCAGCATACATGCATAGCTTCATGTCATGTATAGATGCCATATCTACCTGGTTTGGTGTGTGTGCTTGCTTATTGTATATCTACCCATGTAGATCCTCCTCAGACAGAAGTCTGTTGGCCAGAAGACAGTGATTTAACTGGCCTGGGAACAGAAAGAGAGTAAAAAGGTTAAAGAGGGTTGTTTACAAAAAGAAACAAAAAAACCCATACCAAAAAAAACCCCAAAAAACCAAAAAACAAAACAAAAAAAAAAACCTACCAAAAAAAACCTCAAAACCAAGTAGAACTCGAAGCAGTAAATGGAAATACTATACCAATATTTTTGCGCTCAGTAGGTGGTTGAAGGTGCAGCTGCCAGCTTTTGACCTCATAATTTAGGTATTCTGCTGTTCAAATCTTTCTCCCAAGGCATGTACCTTGTATTTACCACCAGATGAACCCTTGTCCTCCTGGTATGATATGCTGTTTTCTGGCAAACACAATTTGAGTTACCTTTTTCAATAATTCACACTTCATTTTATACCCTCACTTCACACTTCATTTTATACCCTCATATAGATTGGTACCTTTTCAGTCCAGCTACTATTTTTAGTAGAAAATGTTTTCCCTTATGGAGCCAAGGAGATGTGAAGCAACAGTATATGCTAAAAAAATCCATCTGTCCTTTTTCCCCCTTCTGAATTTTAGCAACTTTTTTCATGTGCCTTAATAGAATCTTCCTACACACATATTTCTCCCTGTCACCATTCTCCTGATAACTCATATAATCAGTGTCTTAGAAGACCTGTTAAGGTACAGAGCAGCACTGGTTCTGTGAAGGTGAAAAAATGAGGGCTTCAACACAGAGAAACTGGGGAAAGCACCTTCAGTGGGTTGACCAAAGCTGTGTACTTTATATTGCATGGGAGGGAGCCTGACAGCACTAGCTACACAGGATTGCAATTGAACCACCTTTTATTCTTTTTGTTTTCAGATGGTTGTTTAACAGCTGCAGCAGCAGTCCAGTTTAGCACTGTATCATTCACCGAGGGCATGGACCTGAAAGGATTGTTATAAAGTAAATATGATGCCATAACCTTAAGTTAAGGATAGAGAAGTGCATTAACTTCTGAAGCACTACTGAAAGCATTTTAAATACTTTTCATTACTATGCTGAAGATATTTAGTGGCTGGAAAGGGGTTGTGGTGGGTTTTTTTTTTTGAAACTGCTTTTATTTTATCAACTTCATCTGTTGTTTTGAAAGGACAACACAAGTTTATATGTAGGTATAAATAATAACAGGATTGTGGACATTAAAACCTATACTTACATATTTTCTCGCCCATTTGACTGGATTAAGACCTAAGACAAATGTGCGTACTGTTGATATAGAGCAGATAGAAAAGCTCTATATGCAGTATATGCTACTGATGACTTTAATTACTATGTACATTACCAAAAGCAATCTGAGCAAAATCATAACAGGAAAATTAGTTAGATTAGATATGCAGGAAAAACATCCAGAAGGAGAAATTGCTCTATAAAGTTTAAAACTCCAACACCCCCATTTGAGCCAAGCTGCTTGTTCTCAAATCTAGAGAGATTTAATTCTTAGCATAACATGTTTAATAACCAAATTTTGACTGCTTCTTCTCTGGACTATCTGAGCACCTTCCAGACAATAACAGATCAATCTCAACCATCTTTGAGAAACTTTTAATAACAACTTTTTTTCTGCATATCATCAGGGATGTCTAAATTCTCAGAGCTGCCAGGGTTTAACTGTGCTTCTGAGTGCTAAGAGCTAAAAGCATCAAGGGACCTCTAATTTTTAGGCACCTTAGCGGTATTGACTCCACCTAGGGGTTTTAATTCTGGTTTGTAATAAGGGACCTTCTTCCCTTTGGTTTTGAAGATATCTTAAGATCTTTTATTGTTGGATACTGGCAAAGATCAGAATACAGCCTCCTATGAATGGATAGAGTCTCCATTCCTGTATCAAGGTGGAAAGCTAACTTGGGTCTTCCCTATGCCCGTTAATTTTTTACTAGTTTCTGGTGCATGAAAAACAGTATTAGCAGCAAGAGTATTTTAAGAAATAAGGGAACAGTCCAAGGCAAGACTCAGGCTTGTGAACAAAGAACCTACATCATGTGAAGTTGGAAAAATTTAAAAAACTGTTCCCATTCTTTAGCATTTCCTATTAATTAGCATACTGGTAGCTTTTGCTGGCCATGGCTAGACTTCTTCCCAGCACTGACCTCCCCAAAGTGAACAAAGGACTTCTAAATTTAAAAAAAAAAATCAACTAACCAAAACTAAAAAATCAACCCTAAACTTCATTGAAACAAAAGGCATTTTTTTGTAAATTAAAAAGAGAATAAAGTATTGATATCAGAATAGAAATTCATAAAAGTTTATGCACGTCTCCTCTGAACAATATCTCACAAAGTTGATTGTTGCTTCTAGCCAACATGACGATTTTCCTAGTAGCAGCAGGTGTTAGGCAGTCACAAGAAGGTGCTTCTTCACACCCTGATCCCTGTCTATCTCTTTCATCCTAGAGATCCATGTCATTTGAGAGCTTCTCACTTGCTAATGCACCTTGCAGGCTCCGTACCTGTCCAGGTAGGTCTTTACACTCCCCTCCATAAAGGCAAATTTAACAAATAGTGGTCACAGCCAATTTTTGTGGCTTTTTTTCTTTCCGTGTGGGTTATGGTAAATTCCACGCTGACACAAGTCTCTCCATCCATAAAATAGGAACTTCAGGCAACTAACTGAGAGCTGCAGTTTGGATTAGATTGTGAGGGTCAGGTGCCTAAAATTAGGCTTCAGCTGTACTCAGTACAGGGTTGTGCACTTAGAGCTGGGGGACTAACCTAGAGCAAACCAAGATCATGATGTTTCTATTTTTCATAAGACCAAGTAGAGATTTTCCACAGGCAACCTGCCTTCCATTTTAAATTCAGCCTAGACACAAGCATTACTTTTACTGGAGAAGGTTCTAAAAACAGGTGTGGTTTGAAACCGTCTACATAAAAGAAATACAAGTATCAAAATGGAAGAAAAGTTGCAAAGCTTTCACTAAGCTACTTTTCTGTCAGAGAAAAAGAAGCTAAAGGGTGGTAGGAGAGATCAGGCTAACAGGAACTTGATTTTTCTCAAGTGTAGGAATATTGAAAAGTTGTATACCATAATTCTGATAGCACTTGATTTTGAAAGACAGCAAACTCAGTTTAGAATAACTGCTTGAACGAAAATCTTTACATTGCTCTAAAAAGTTCAACTATAACTAGGATACTTGATAGAACATATTTTGGCTAGCTGAAAAATGCTAGGCCTTTCCCATGAGAAGAAAACTCTACACATTTTCTGTCTCATTTGACAGTGTCTAGTGCCTTTTCTGTAAGAAGAGTTAAAACAAGGATGTGTATGTGGAAGAAGGACAGAAGGAAGGGCTCCTACTTCAAAGAGAAAGGAAGTGTCTTTGGGGTGTGAAGTACAAGAGAGTGTAAAATCCCACTAATAGTAACCATATTCCTGGTACTGAGGTTAACATTGCATTTTTTTACACTGCCATCTCTATGACTACTGCCCTCTGCAAGGGTCAGTGCAAAGGCAGGCACACGTTGGGTTAGAGCTTTGGTGGTCCATTCAGAGAACATGCTGCTAAGGGCCCTGGGTTTCCTGTGCTATGTTCTTCATCCATCCAGACATGGAGGGTGTTAAATAGGAAGTTAGAGTGTGGGTGTGTAGTTGGCAGCCTAGGGAAGGATTTTAATGAGAAAGAGTCCCATTCCTCCTTCTCTTCCTCTGATTTTTCCCTTTTTAGAAGGAAATTACAAGCACCTTCATAAGGGGACAGCTGGGAAAAGCAGTTCCTTCATTTATCAGAGTCTTTGCTACTTCTTCAGTGTTTTTTGTTATCATGCACTCAAGCTATACCCTTGCTGGATTCCCAGCAACACAGGAGTGCTTCTGCAGTTGTGCCACTCCAAGGGAAAGGCCATCAGCCACCATCAGCCAAACCCTATTGTTCCTTCAGATTACAACACTGCTTTTAAACTCACAATCACATTCCTTCTTCCTCTCTTTCTCCCCATGGAAAAATTCCATAGGTTGGAAAGTTGCCATGAATTGCCCCCCCAGGATCTTGTATCTCCTCTTTTAAAGCAGCATGCTCTAGGAGCTCTGGCATTTCCAGACATTCCCTTGTGGCAGTAAATGGTACTTTACACTGTAGCTCAGGAAGCTTTCTTTTTTTTTCCTGTGTAGCTAAGAGTGTTATTGATAAGATTCAGTTCTCTAATGTTGCAGGACCATCTGTTACTGGAAGAGGAGAATACTTTGCAAGTTTGGTCATAATTTGTTCTATGAGAAAAAGCAACTACTGAAATGCATTGATGGCTCAGTCCTGGAAAAGTGGCTTTAATAAAATCTGTTACAACATTTAGTATTAAATGGCATTAAATGCCATTATAGTGAGAGTCAGAATGACAAGGTCCAGAACTGAGTAGGCAGGGGTTATTATTTTTTTTTTTATTTGGTGAGTTTTCCAGTAGTAAAAGGTCATTTGAGAACATGTATTTAATGGATTAAAGTAGCCTCTTAGGCATCAGTTCTGGGACTCACAATGTTTTTGAGGTGGGTGCCAAAGTGTTGCCAGTTACACACTGCTGTGATTTATTTCTTTATTTTTCCATCCACAGGGAGGGATATGAAGGTCAGTGCTGAACTACATCTGTGAGGTCCTCTTAGAAAGCTTGCACTATCTGTTCTTGAGTGGAACTGGCTTTGGATTCAACTAAGAACTGTGCTCTTCATACAAGCCCTGATGTTGCAAAGAACTGACAAATGAAGAGTGGAAAAACTGGTGCACAGTTGGTAAATGTTTAACTCCAAAGGCAGCTCTTCTTTTCCTACAGATGCTTGTGCAGTGTTTAGGCAATTTAGTTTAGTACCAATTCCAGTCACTGATGGAAAAAGCCCACCCTACAGAACACAGGGAGGTGCTGTATTGAGGGAGGAACTAGCAAGTTAAGCAAGAATGGCAAGGTAAAATGACTTGTCCAAGTGAATTTGGTTTTGAAACAAAAGAGGAACTGATGCTCCCAATCTCTTAAAGGTTTGTATTTGTTAAACCAGCAATTTCCAAATGCAGCCGCCAGGGACTTTGTGTGCAACCACCGTGTAAAAGCTCACTTTTTATAATTCTGTTGTGTGTCTGGCAACAGTGACCACTGTGAATTTGCTGTGGCTACATGTGTGACCACAGCACAAATTAATCTGAGAGCTCTTGAGTCAAAGGTTGTTTTCCTGCCACTCTCCTTTGGAACTGTTGTAGGCTATCATGTGCTGATGTGATCAAAGGTATTTTAAAACTCTACCACTAAACAGCAATTTTTGAAAGCTCAAAATTATAACAGACCATATTGTATCCTGATCTATTGTCACATTTAGGATTATACTTGGAAATTGCCTGCAGTAACAGGTGGTTAAAGCCAATAGGGACTCACTTTTAGCTGTTGTTCCTAAAGCTTTCTGTTTAAATAGCTGGCGGGAGAGGTTTTCTGTGAGTAAATGGAGCATTTATACATGCTTTTGGGTTACAGGCTTGAATTTCCACGGCTAGTCCAAAGGAAAATACCAACAGCTGAGCTGTAAGTACTGGAAATATGACATCTATAATAGGCATATTGATGCAGTCTTAGCTGTGGTAAGCAGCAGGGAGGGAGCTGTATTAGCACAGTCTACAGGAATAGGAGCCAATGAGAATTAAACTTTCCTGTTTAAAAATCTTCTAATAAGTAAATTCCTGAAGATTGTATTTTCCAACTTCTCTTTAATGTTATTAACAGAAGATCTTTGTGGTAGTGCTGGAAGATAAAACACTGAGGTACATTCAAGATGAAAGGTTCTTTTGTTGCTGTGATCTGTCTTTCAAAAGTTAAGCTTTGGGGTAGGTTGAGTAGTCTGCTTAGAGTGAGGCTTATGGTACCTGCCAGTTCTGTGAAGTTCCTACAGACAAAGAGTGTTCAAACCTCTGTTACCAAGAGCATTGTTGTATATTCTAGTGGCTTTGTCTATTTTTGGATTTTAATATTTTTCAGAACACTGTAATTACTATACAACATCAAGCCACATTAGCAGCATGTCATCTTTGATACGAACAATGCCCTTTTACAAGAAGGTGTAAGAAACCACATAGATAATGCCACAAGTAACCAATAAAATAGTGGGTTTTCTTTATCCCAACTGGAGTGGGCCAAGAAGATAATACTCCCACAAGTGACTAAGAGGGCTTAGTTGAGTGTGCATACACACAACTATTAATATTGAATTTTTTTTTTCTTCAATCAAAGTTGAACTTTTGCTTTCTCTTATTGATTTAAAATCTATTAACTGTGTTTTCCAAATAGAGAAGGCTTCCATAACAGCCTTCCACATATCCAGTGTGTAACTGCCCTTGTGTAAATGGTGGTGAGATAATTCAAGGCTGAGGTGTTTACTACCAAGGGAAAGAAGAATAAGCTATAACACATCTATAAAATGTTGATAGTGTCCACGGGACTGGTTACTAAAGAGAAGCTGACTAGAGATAATTTGGTTTTGTGTCCATACTCCCTATTAGGATAATGCTAGCAAAAGCACGTCTACTGCTAGTCTCCTCAGGATTTGACAGTGAGCAGGTGCTATACTGTCTTTCCCTAAACAAATCCTGAGAATTAACATGACTTAGATTTGATGCTGTTTGGATCTGGGTAGCTAAACAAAGTAGAATATTTAAGCAGCCTCTCCTGCTTATTTGTCCACATGTATACCATGAATATACACATTAACATAGGCTCTAACTGTGTGATCACATGGCACTTGTTTCCTCCTACATCTCTGCCTTGTTTAGTGGAAGTGATTAGCTTGCCAGATTATGTGACACTGGAAACAAGACAGAAGGAAGTGTGCAGCAGTTAAGGGTGTGTAAGAGGCATGCATTTCAGTATTCTTGTAAAATGCCAATGTAGAATTCCCAGTTATGGTGTAAGCAATGTATATAAAGGGAAGAGTAGCACTGCGCCTGCAAGTCACCATCTACAGCTTTACAACAAGATAAAATGTGATTTATTTGATCTGGTAGCACTTTTCTACGTGCTAAGTGTAGTAGCATGCTAGTAGCATGGTTTGCATTGGTGAAGAGATAAATATAGAATTCAGCACTTCTGCCTCTTACCTTGCTTCATCCACTAGGCTTACAAAAGGTCTTCTCCATGCATACCACAACATAGGTTTAAACAAGGCGGGGGGCACCCCTACTAGAATGCCACTGTTGACATGCCTCTGTTTGACATGCCTGCTAGCAGTTCTTGGAGACAAGTGAAATGTTTGGCCTTCATAAATTTTGATCACAAGCATGCTTACTTTTTTTGGGGGGAGGGGCTTTTTTTTAGAAGTCCTTTTAGTTTGTACAGGATATTTGGCAAATTATAAAGCTCTCTTACATAAGTTGGAAAAAAAGACAATTGCTGAGCTAGTCAGGAAAGAGATAACATTTGGTACAGGAGAGGAAAAAAGAAACTAAATTAGAAGTACTGGCAAAGCTTTGAGTAGAAGCTAACACAGCATCTGCTTCTACTATATTGACTTTAGTCAGTGATACCAGATTTTTATCCTCACTTCTTCCATGAGAACTGAACTTATATACAAAAGTTAAAAGAAAAATGATAGGGGAATCTGTAGACATCATCCCTGGGTATAACTAGTGTTAATAATCTATAAATTAAATAAACATCAGATTTAATCCTGTATCTCTTAAGAAAGCAATGAGGGAAATATGATATGAAAAAGGGGCAGCTGATGTTTCATTTTGAAATGAGCTAGCAGCAGTAGAAATTCCCCTTAATTTCCAAGCATTTCCAAGAGTTTTGAATTCAGTATCATAAATTTTTGAGGAAAAAAAGAAAACATATGCCTTGTGCAATATGGTCTCCATAACACTGATCAAAAATTCTGTATTATGGAGTATACTTAATCTATGCTTTAATTTATGCTATAGCTGCTGTAAAACACAACGGTATGAATTTGAGAATGTCTCAAGAGTAATCCAGAATTTACAATTTAAAATAAAGACTGTAAATTTTTGAATATATTTAATTGCAGGCAGTTGACTACAGTAATAATACTGGATCTGACAGAACAATTCCCAATGAATGATTTATTCTTTTATTTTACTACTACTCCTGCTGCAGAGCAGCCCTCACTGAAAGCAAACAAAGCACCTTGTTGGCACTAATGCAGTGTTTTCCATGCTCAGAGTACTGGAAAAAGAATAATGAAATTTCATTAAATTCTTGTTATAGATGTGGTATAGTAGTATTGACTGAGACTGGAGGTTTTATTGTACCTGGCAATATACTTTGATATACCAAGTCTCTGAAGAATTTATGAATGGACCACAGAGATAACGGTCATTGATAAGATGTCTCAATCGGTGCTGGCTTGGAGAAGAGCTGCTCTCGTCTATTTTACAGAGGGAGTTAAACTAGAGTGAAAAATAAAGTGCCTTGCCAAAGGTGGCACAGAGTATCTAGGGGTATGGTTATGCTTTGCCACTGATCATGGACTGAATGAGAGATACTCTGCTGCAAAGGCTGCATTTTAAATCTCAAAGGAAATTATGTTCAGATAATGTGTCTGCTATCAGGAAGATGACTTAGCCTGAGGCCATCTTCCTGGTAACAGATAGAAGATGACCTGATATTATGTCTAATATTTTACATATGAAATATCCCTCGCTAGCTGTGCATGATTTACATGGGCTGTTTCCAGGCTGATACACGTCCCAGAAGTAAGACTGAGAAGGGGGTGACCTTCAGACAGAGAGGAAACAGGTCTATATTGTCAAGAAGACCTTGATGTCAGGAACAATGTGTGAAAGACACCAGAAGGATCTTGGAGAGCAATTTTAGACAAGTGGGCAGGCAACACAAACAAGGGAGAAGAGGAATACAAGAAGAAGTGGAGATTATTATGGAAGCGTGAGAAAATTCCTGAGAGTATAGAAAAGCCAAAAGAAGGATTTGAAGAGAAGAATGTGATTAGATGGGTGGGGAAGGAGGGTGAATATTTTTAGCAGCATAATTGGTACTATTGAATGAGAAGGAAGGAGGACAATAGTAGTTAATCAATTCTTGGCAGACTATATTACAAGGAATGTCAGTAATTCAGAAGAAAAATGTTTAGAGGAATGAGGATTTTTTTGGACCTAAACAAACATCAAGGAAAGAATCCAAAATTTACAGGTGCTTCCATATCTGCAAATCAAAGAGATTTCCTTTAAAAATTGCTGTACAGAAACAGAAGTTGTAGTACACAATCAGACTAAAAATTCTGAGCAGCTAGTGAGTGATCAGCAGGAACTTTATGTACTTTATGCTGCCATTTGTCCAGAGATCAAAATGGGAATTTCAAATTACTAGTTTACTTGCCTTTCCTATTGAAGAATATAATTTATATTTGCTTAATAGCAGCTGAGTACCTCAGCATGATTTATAGCCAAGGTATTGAGCCTTTGCTAGAAGGAGGTTGTGTTGCTCTTTTGCTTTAGACAGCAGCATGTGCAGCATGAACAACAATCAGACCATGTTATGTGGGTGTATCTCTTTAGGAGTTGCTAACCCAGGTGTGTAGCTGGCTCTCCATAGCCAGTTAACTCTGTATGTTTTTTAAGGGGGAAGAAGGGGAAATTTATCATTTAAAACACGTAGGCAAAAATATCTGGCAAATTGTACTGAGAATATCCATGCTATGTATAGAACCCTGAACTGCTGCACCTGCATTTGACTGGTGGAGGCTGTGGCGTCCAAGCACAACACACAGGAACCTTACACCAACACACACACAAAGAGCCACAAAACCATGGTGTGGTGCAGCTTGTAAAGGGATCTCTCAGCATTCATCACCTGACAAAGGCTGCAGTTTGAGATTAGCAGGGTCACCCTGGTGGGGTGGGCTTGAGTAGTGCAACAGCCTTGTAACACATTTGTACAGTTAAAAGAGCACCTCAGTGACAATGCACATAAATATTAATCAGCTCACTTCATCTGGGCAATGAACAAAGATAATATGCTGGAAAGAGAGGGAGAAGAAGTCGGGGGGGGGGGCAAGGGAGCAAGAACTCTGTTGGAATACATATTAAATTTCAAGTCTTAAGAGGGAAGTGTGAAAACTAAGAAAACATATTACAAGAAGTCACAAAGGGTATACCCTGGCAGTAAATCATCACTAAATCACAAGTGCACACAGGAAGGTATTCTTTAATTCTGTCCTTTAGCAGGCTGGCATCCTTACTAAATTGTCTTAGGGTGGGGGGTGGGGGAGGTGGGAGGGGTAGGCCCTGGCTGGGCCAGCAGAGCCTGGCTGTGCACAGCACAGCTGCGTTTTCTCAAGGTTCTTGAGAACCGGAAAAAGTCCTTTTGAGCCCTGGGCTGATACGTTGTACCATCTTTTGTGCAGCTGTAATTTTGACAGGGGGAGCCAATTTGAATTTCTGTAATCCTCAGCCCCAGACACCTCCAACGCCTGAGACTGTGTGTGTGGTTTTTTTTCCAAAGGTTTTTCAGCTGTGCTCTTGAGAAAGTCATTCCATCCAAAGAAGGGGGAGGGGGGAAGAAAAAAACATCTGTCTGACTTTGTCCAGGAGATTGTTTCTATAGCTGTAACATTTTGAAAAGTGGAGGAAAGAAAAGTTATTTTTCCAAACCTGACTACCCATATTTTTCATTTTTTATATCCTCCTCTGTGATGGACATCATTTCCTGTCCCTCCTTTCTTTCAACCACTGTTGAAAAAAAATAAAAAGAAGGGGAAAAATAAACCCAAGAAATGGATTGAAACTTGACTTAGAATTGCACAATGATCTTAAATTTTCCCAAGACTTATATTTTGGGAAGGAGCTGTTTTATGAATGGATATAAGGCTGACACATGAAACGCGTGGGATCTGTCTGAGTGCCTTGTCTGGGTCAGCTGTGACATCTGGCTCTTATGAATCTGGCGTATTGTGACTCACTAATACACAAATAGTAATCCTTGATAGTATTCACTTGTGAT
Source organism: Vidua macroura (assembly GCF_024509145.1). NCBI lineage: Eukaryota > Metazoa > Chordata > Aves > Passeriformes > Viduidae > Vidua > Vidua macroura. The sequence continues at coordinate 53,423,734 of NC_071571.1, read as the reverse complement.
GCTTTGCGGGTGTTGTCACAAACAACATCGAATGCCAGAGGACGGCCTTAATTCTGACCTGCCCAGCAGCCTCAGGCTGAGACAGCTGTGTGGGTGAAGTGCTGGGTGGGGTACAGCAGGTTTACCCCATTCCCTCAGCAGCCTGGTGGTTCCCTGTGGTACTGCTGGGCTTGTGGGTGATCTTAACTCACCAGTCATAGAATCACAGACTCATAAAACATAGTGAGTCAGAAGGAAACCATCAGGATCATCAAGTCCAACTCCTTGCCCTGCACAGGACACCCCAAAAATTACACCGTTTGCCTGAGAGATTAATTGTGTAATAAGCAAGTAAACCTTAAGGCTTGAAGAAGATTCAGTCTGTGTGTTTCCCTTTGTATTTGCTACAGGGAAGAGCCTGCACTGATGCATGTCTGGTGGGTGTTGATGTTGATGGAGAGCGTGATTTGTGGTACAGGTCCTCTCTGATGTTTGTTGTTGCCAAGGCAGTAAGGAGAGAAAACCAACATCCATCAGCTGTAATGAGGTTTGGTGTCACAGGGAATTTTGTACCAGGACCAAGGTCTGTACAAATCTGTGTGTGGCATTGCTGCAAAATGGTCATAGTCATGATAGGGGAAAGTGTGTAGATTAACATACCCCTCCTGATGCCTGTGAAATTGCCTAGACCAACTGAAAGAATCTCTTGTGGTGTGATAAGGCACTCAATGTTGTGACATGGTTCAGGATAAAACACATCCAGAAATGCAGGAGTGAGTTGACGAGAGGAGAGTTCACTTCATTTAACAGCAGCTTTTTTTCAAACATGTTCCTGAAACTAAGGGACTCATGCATTCAGGGTAGTTCAAAAGGTGAGGCAAAAGAATGTATAAAGTCTGGCTTGTGTTTCCTGCACCTCATCTAGCTGGAGAGACTCTTTAGGATGGGCTAGGTGCGAACTCTGGTCTTGTAGCTTTGGCTGTTTGGCTGTGGAAATCTTGATAACTGGTTTTCTGAAGTGCTGCATAGCAAATAGATTAATTTTTAAAATTTTCTATCTTGAAGGGGGACTGCAAATGGACTAACAAGATACAGATCGGTGACCATGGTGAGGGCAAGCAGTGATGTGCCAAGAGACCATGATAATGATAGCTCCTTTGGATGACAGGAGTATCATGTATGAGCTCAGATGATAGGCACAACAAGATCATTTAATCCCTAGTGGCAGAAAAATGGAGACGGGCATTATCTTTACTTTTACATAGGGAAGAATTTCAAGAGGTCAGGATTAAGGATGAGTGGTGTCAGATCCTCCCTTCCTACATCTATTGCAGTAGTAATGTATGCATTATCAAGTCAGACATCCTATTTTTTTAGGGTATTTTAGTGTCACTGCTTGTGCTTGGTCATATGTCACCCTGAACACTGACCTGAACTTGTGGAAGATGAGAAAGTCTGGCCCACTCTGGAGAGTGCAGTACCATATTTTAATGGCCTCAAACGTAATCCCAGATCTGACTGGGCTCCTCAGAGGCTGCATTTTCATTCTCTCCCTGGTGGTGACCTGAACCTGAATAAAAACCAAAGGTCTGTGGGAAGCTCTGAGCCCCACATAGCTGCCTGGAGTCCCCGTATCCTCTCCTTCCCTCAGTCCTCAAGTCCACTAGGAGGTAAAGGAGTCAGCTGTGTTGCTGCAGCGAATATTTTTTCTGTCATTTTTGTTGTAGCAAGTGAGGACTATTTGTGGATTATAGCTATCTGGGGAAAACTCTACTCTAAGTCATTTTTATATGAGGAGGGATAGGCAGTTGGATTTTTTTCTGCCTGTGGCTAGAGTTCACACATTGTCTCTGTAAAGTTTTAGAGTGGAGAAGGCAGTGATTTATTACTGGTTTTATATTATAGCACTACCTAAGATGCCTAGTGATAGGTGAAGGCTCCTGCAGCCCTGCATGTTAATTGTGCCTTCAGACACACAACAACATGCAGCACTGAAAAACTGATTGTTCAAATGCAAGACATGTCATATGCTTCAACAGGATGAGTCATAAATCTTGAAACAGGAGAAGAAATGAGTTTCAGAAGCTTTTTTGTTGTTGTTTTGTTTCCTTGAAATTTCCCCACACATGAACAATATCAATCTAGAAGAGCCAAGAAACCTGTAATGGATGAAATGTTTTACACATATGTGATGGAAAACTCTACCCGGTTAAGTCAAAAAGCAGCTTCTGAAAAACTTAATGTGGCTAGAAAGTCACAAGTGCCTGACCCTTCTGGCCCTGTTACCTCGCTGCTGCATATGCTTGGAATTCTTTTACCACTTTTTCAAACCTGCCATATGGGGAGATCATATTCTGCTAACCCGAATCTTCCAGAACACTTTGCAGGACCTCGTGCGAGAGAAGATTCCCCACATTTCGCCCTTTTATCCTCACACAGGAGCATTAGCAAACTAAATATCTCTCATTTCAACTTCCTCCCAGCCCCACTTTTTTGGCTCATGGATCATATCTCTTTTCAGCAGCTGTTTTTCAGCTGACATTTAAACTAAGATCATATCCTTAGGGTTGATTTCTAATGTTTCCTTGAGAAGAAAAAAAAAAAAGGAACATGCACACACACATATACAGACACACATCTTACCATGTTAATTCTTTGTTGAATTCAAACAATTCAGAGTACTTGGAAATACCTGCTTCTGGAGGCTGTTGGCATCTTAAGCTCATCTTTATGGTGGATAACCAACCATTTACCAGAGCAATACTTAGCTCAAGGGAGCAATAATGGGCTGTACATAAGGCTTTTGCACCTCTAAGATGCTGGTTCAAATCCAGCTCAGGTCTGTTGTGATTGTAAAAGTTTATTACCATGTGATATTTGTTTGGTGGTCCTCAACCAGCAAACAGGTGTCCAGCTCATAAAAGGGAGCAGAGGAAGAGTGCTGTGGTTACTGCACTGGGCTGAAGCACCAGATTTCTTGGTCTTCTTCCCAGGTCTGCCACAGATTTTATAGCCATAGGCAAGTCCTCTGTAAATGGTGATAACATCCTCATGGGAACATTGTGAGGATATGTTCATTAATATCACAGGGATGCTCAAATGCATTGGGAATGAGGAGCTTGATAGAACTCGAAAAACATCTATTGTCTATTGGCAACACCAAGGAGAGGCCAAGAGATGTATGGGTGCAATAAATGGTCTGCAAATGAGTTGTATCCTCATAAATGACCTGTACACTCTCAACGCCTGGACATAACAACTCTAAATGGGAGATGAATTACTACCCTGTATGACTTTTCCCATGGATATACAAATAGTAAACTGATGGTAGAGGTTATGTGCATTTTTTAAAGGGAAGTAATGCTTGGTACAAATATTCTGAGTCTCCTGGCCAGCTGCAAGCAAAATATATCAGCTTTCAACCCTCTCCTTTTGGTATACCTCTGCAAATGACAGTCTAGGATGCTGCTTGGTCCTCTGTGTGGAGTAAGCTTCAGTGTTATGGTTGACAGGGCACCCAAGGTGCTGCCTGGAAAAGGTCTTGCTCTGTGATTTTTGGTCTAAATCTTTGCTTTCACCTCAGCTCTGCATAAGGAGAAGTTGAATGGGACCCACCTACGCAGGATCCACCTGAGTCACATTTCTTCTGCTTCCCCCAGGCTGGAGTCAGGGGACAGGGTTTGCACTTTGCAGGGCACCACAATTTCCTGCTCTTTTTCAAGCTGTTAGAGCAGAAGGGAGCAGAAGCCAGTATTACTTCTCCCTTTGCCAACTGATGCTTACCTCCTGCTTGTCCAGGCCCCCTGTTAGAGTAGAAACACACTTGTGGTAAGAAGTAGTAAGAGAGAGTAGGCTTCTGCTATCAGGAAGACTCCTGCCTCCAAGAATTTTTCAGTGGAAGAGAACACTCCACAGAAGGTGGGTTACTGGAGATGGCCTTGAGGGATGCAGAAGGTATTTTTTGAAGCGTGAAGTATTTCTGTTAGGTGCTTAAATCTCAAACTTCATCTGATAGCCCATCCCTGCTAACTTCTAAGCACCTGGGAACCAGTTTGTTTCTGCTGATAGTCCTGTTGAGATTAATGGAGTGATGTGTGTGAGTAAAAAGTAGGTATGTTTACAGAATTGGGCTCTGAGATCATTCTGCTGCCTCTTGCAGTGGTTTTGAAGCATTTTCTTATCTTGTTTTATCTTAAGTATTTTGCTAAAGGTACATTAAATGGTTGGGAGGGATTTTTTTTTTTTGGGGGGGGGGACAGAAACAGAACAGCAAATGTTGCAGTTTGACATTTGAGAGAAAAGGAGCTAATTATTGTTACCCAAATTAGCTTTGGTCAGGAGTAAACTTAAAATGTGGAGCCACATGGAGAAGCATTTCATTTACATTAGGGAGCAGTTACCAAAGTTGTTCCATTGATTCAGTGGGGTGGCTCCAGTGCATCTGCGCAAGCAAGCCCAGCGCAACCTGATCCTTCCAACTGAAAATCCTCCTACTATGCCTGCGTTTCAGACAGGCATGCTTAACTACTTCTCTTTTCTTCCCAGCTTCTCAGAGTACTTGCTTCACAGTATTTGCAAAGCCTCTAACTGGCTCAACTGCACTGCTGTGGATAACGTATTTTCCAGTGAACTGGAGGTCTGACTGTGAACGTAGTCCTCTTTATGCAATGTTTGGTTGCTCTAGGTTGGGGAGTATATTTTACATCAGAAACTCGGGATATAGGTTCACATTTATTAATTAATAGCAAAGTAAAAAGGAAACTGCTGATATGTTCCTAAAAGGAACCAGTTTAAACCAGAGAGTGATTGAGAGAGTCTCTCTTGATCTTTTGGCAAAATGCTGAGTGCTCCATGCTCTTGAGAATATGAGCTCACTATTATTTGAGTATTGTGCCAGCTTAACAATTCTTAGTGTCACTTGCATGAATAAGTAAAATTACTATATGTCATCTTGGATTTCCTTAAGCTGTAAAAATTAATAATGGCATTAAGTGTTTTCAGGACTTGAACTTTTAATATTATTTCCAGTGATCATAGCAGTGGAGGGGGAAGCAGAGAAGGACTGAGACAGCAAACTGAAAAATCAAATGTTGAAAATTTTATTATTTGACGGGAAAGTATCAGGTAAAACTGTTGCTTGGAAAGACCTGGTGGAAAAATGTGTTGAGATGTGGGTGATTGCTGCCAACTTCCTGTTCCAAACTCTGCCTCTGTGCTGTCTAGCCTTCATTTGGTCCTACAGAAGTCTGTGCAGTTACACCAGACTTGTGTTGCATTTCTGGAACAGATATATGCCTTCACTGTTCTTAACTAAATGTTTCCTTTACCAAATAACCATAATTTCTGTCCCTTTCTGAACTTTTCCATTTTATGAGATTTGGACTGAGCCATGACAGTCAGGAGCTAAGTATGTATTTCCTGCAAAGTCTGAGGTGCTTTAGAAGTAGGATTTTCATTCAGTCTTTTCTCTAAATATGAATATAATGTAACTAAGAGATGAAAATTCTCCTATGCTTCCCCAAAAATGTTATGAAATGTTGGTAAAGAATGGGAGTGATGGAGCTGGAGAAGGAAAAAAAAAGAAAAGCATGTTTATTCTTGATCTTTTTGGCCTCTGCACAGAATTATACTTTAGGGGGTTCACTGATATGGTGTTCTTGTTCCTGATCTGTGTTCTTTCTTGGAATAGTTACATTTATTACTCAATTTCTTTTTATATAATGAAGTTCCTGAGCAGTACCGAGTAGCCATGACAGTTACTGCTTTGTGGAATTCCTTTTGTCTTGTTCTTATCTTTGATCAAGAGGCTCATCCATTGTCCCAACAGTGACCTCATCACAGTGTCAACAAGGGGAGGGCTAATATCACTGAAGCACCATAACATTATTTATTTTGATCTATAAAGTTAATGACTTGCCTGGTTGTTTTCTCACCCAAAATATTGAGCATGTTCTAAGCCAAATATATAGGAAATAAATGAGAAACAGAAAGCCATCCAAAAGCCATAACAAAAGTCACACTGGCTCTCCAGCTGGCTGGGGTAATGAGGGAAATATATCTATTTAGAAAGCAATTTCAATTTTTTTTTTTAATCCAAATGTAGGTGTATAGAAGGCATTCAGTAGTTCTGTGTTATCTTGCACACTGGCTAATCATAAAGTCTTTAAAACTGTTTATTCATAAACTGATTCTGCTCCTAACCTCTCCCTCCATGGCAAATCTATTACTAGAAATTATTGGCATCTGTAAAGGTCATACACTATGTTTGTCATGGCACCGACTTAAAATTTTGTTGAGTGATCCGCAAGGTTGCAGAAATAATAAATGTTGTAAGTTCTTCCAGTTTTATAACTGTTAATTTTTGAACTCATGGCATGATAGGAAACCTCTGAAAAGAGGACAATATCTCACTTGTAAAGGAAAGAAAAGCTTGAAAACCTAAATCTTAATAAAAAGGTAAAAGATGAAAACTGTCAACTCTATTATTGATGATTAGTTAGTTTTTCTGCACATACAGAGTTCAATAAGCTTTATTGGTTCACACATATAACTGTACTATTTTCAGGGATAGTAGAAGTCCTAAAGTAGTATAGTATTTTTAACAGATTATTTTTCTGATAAAATGAGGGGCTGGTGTTTATAAACATGAGCTAAAACAAAGGGAGGCATGAGGAGGCACAGTGCTTTCTGCGTCTCAGCTGTCTGCATGCCTGCCCCAGGACCACAGTTCAAATTGTAAAGCCACTGGAAGAGATCCATATTATGTTCTTCTGCGGCTGGAAATATGGAAAAGGATGTTAGCAAGGGTCCATACATCAGTGGTACTGTGATGACCAACTTGGAAGTCAACTGGAAAGCTGTCAAGTGAGATGAAACCAATGTCTCATGAATAGGCCTGACTTGATGCATGGAAGACCTTGAAGTGTCTCTTTACCACCCCCCATCGTATTCCCCATGTCAAGAACCTTTTCTTGTTAGCCAGAGTACAACAGCTACCATAGGTAAACACTGACCAAAGTAAGAAACTCCTATGAAAAAATGTAATAGCATCAGGCATATATTAGAAAGGTTTAATGATTTTGATACATGAGCTTGACATTAACAGTCCTCTCATTCTCAGTTTTGATGAGTTAAAGCATAAAATCAACAAGTCGAACATGGTAATGATTACTATTAATCTGTGCAAATTGAGAACATTAATTCATGTCGGTTGAATGGTTAACATTTAATTCTATGAGATGGAAAATATGGAGTGAAAAATTCAAGTAGGATGCGATATTTGTTGTATACAGTGAGTCTGTGAGAATTATAATACTGGAGCTAGTTATTACTACGTTTATTTTTTTTTTCTGTCTGAAGTGATTCAGTGACCTAATACTGACCACAAGAATGCTTTTCCAATTTGCCAAATATCTGGGAGAAAATCTCTGACTTGAGAAGGGTTATTGTGTTTGACAGAGAAATTTCTGAAGATGGTTTTAAGTTCTGTCACATAGGATGGGAAATCAGACTGTCTGATCAAATTGCTGCTTCTGATCTGAAAATACACAGCATTTCAAGAAAGGGCCAAATGAATTTCTTCTTAGAGAAGAAGAGAAAAAAGTCTGATTAAAGGAATATTGCTGGCTGAATATATTTAGAGATACTTGCCATATTTTCATAAAAACAGCATTTACACGAGAAGGTCAGTAGACTTTTGGTGCAAATAATTTAAGTTGTTAAAATGGTCTAATTTGGAAAACCCTGTATTTTTATAGGGCAAAAAGGATTTTATGACTGAGTTACTTTCAGGGCTCAGAAACTATAAATTTCCTTTTGTTTTTACAAAGTTCATTGAGGAGAAGTACTAGGGATCTCACAGTGCAGATAAGATACTGGGATGGTGACACACATCTGATGCTCCTACCCTTCTCTTAGAGTAGCCTGTATATCTAATAATCCTGTCTATCTAATCCTATATACCCATGGCCTTTGCTTTTACTTTATTAATTTCATCTGGAAGCTATTTCAGACCAAGTCTGCCTTCCTGTGCGTAATCTGCAAGGGCTGTAATCTCAGCTGTGCCTTGTAGGCACTAATACTTCAGCAGTTCTGAGGTTTTTGAGGGCAGACAGGGGGCTATTAGATAGTCTAATCTGACAATATATTCACACTGGCCATAGGATTTTGGAATACCTTCAGGAAATAAACTCCTGGATGAAGAGCAGCTGGCTCAAGTTGAATGCAGGCAAGACCAAAGCAATTCTAGTCAGAAAGGGGGAATGCTTTGAAGAGTGGGCCAAGGCACTGTCTCCACCTTCTATTCATTGAAGACATAAGGACTCTATTTATCAAAGTTGTGCAAAGACTGTGGGTCCTGCCTCTGGCTTCTGTGGCCAGGTAGCATTGCTTTCTAGAGGTTTCACAGCTAGCTGGGAAACATCCCTTCCTTCCTCCCAGGCAATGATAACCTCAGGGCAGGAGTACCCAGCCCTGGATTATTGGAACTTATTTGACCTGGATGTGTTTTATCTTACAGATGATACTTACACTGAGGATGAGGTAAACACACCTAGTGGTGTGTTTAATGTCTGTAGATGTTGCTGCCTCTTTCTGTGGTGCATGCTAACCTAGACATTCAAGTCCTCTCCTGATGCTTGGTGAGCTTCTGATGTCACTGAAAGTGAAAGCATCTGAAAGTGGTTAGTGAATCAACACCAGTTAATCAAATCCAAATTTTGATGTGTAAACCACCATGAAAATTGTACTCCTCCTAACTGAGGCAGAACACATTGCCCAGAAGAAAGTATGTGAGAACCAGATGCAAGACTTTCTGAATTGGAGAATGTGGAATTGTCTTGCAGAGAAGATCAGACAAACCCTCAGTCTGACTGATCATCAGGAAAGAGGCTTTTTTCCCATCTGTTATATTTCATAGTTCAAACAGCTCTTAATTCTTTAACTTTGATATTTTTTTCTGCTCTAGGTTTTTTTTGCAATTTTGCATAGAATTCTAAAACAAAACATAGATTGAATTGAAAATCATGAACAATAATATTGGAACCTTCTAGTATTTCAAAACTTTCAATTCTCAAATAATAATGAAAATATTAACAACAAGCAACTATCAAACTGTGTTTGATATTAAAAAAACTTTTGTGTATTTCTATTTTTTATGTAGCAAGGGGGAAAATGTAACTTGTGAAATAGAATGCCTTTGTAAGGCATGCTGAATACAACAAAAAAAGTATAAGGCTTGTGATTATCTTCCCATAAATGATGGAATCATAAATAATTTAGGTTGGAAAAGACCTCTGAGATCATCAAGTCTAACTGCAAATCTGACACTGCCAAGTCCACCAGTAAGCCATGTCTTTAAGTACCACGTCTGCATGTCTTTTAAATTCCGCCAGGGACGGTGACTCAATTCCTTCTTTGGGCAGCCTGTTCCACTACTTGATAACCCTTTCAGTGAAGAAATTTTTATAAATGATGATTCTAAACTTTCCCTGGTGCCACCTAAAGCCTTTTTGTCTTGTCCTAACACATGTTACTTGGAAGAATGACTCCGATCTTGCTCCCTTCAGGTAGTTGTAGAAAGTGAAAAGAACTCCCCTGGAGTGTCTTTTTTCAAGGCTAAACAATCTCAGTTCCCTCAGACACTTCTTGGAGTGTGGGGCCTAAACTTGAGCACAGTATTCGAGGTGTGGCTCACCAGTGCTGCACACAGAGGTTCAATCTCTTCCCTGATCCCGCTGGCCACATTATTTCTAATACAGGCCAGGATGCCATTGGCCTTCTTGGCCATCTGGGCACGCACTGGTTCACATTCAGCTACTTTCAACCAACATCCCCAGGTCATTTTCCACTGGGAAACTTTCCAGCCACTCTGCCCCCAGCCTGTAACTCTACATGGGCTTGTTGTGGCCCAGGTGCAGAACCAGACCTTTCACCTTGTTGAACTTTATACACTGGCTTCAGCCTGTCGAAGCAGGCCTGTCAGATCCTTCTGTGAAGCCTTCCTATCTCCCAGCAGACCAAGACTCACACCCAGATTGGTGTTATCTTGCACTGATCTCACTGATAAAGATATTAAACAAGACTGGTCCCAATATTGAGCCCTGGGGACACCACAAGTGAGCAGCCACCAATTGGACATAACTCCATTCACCACCACTCTCTGGTGAATAGAGTGGTGGGTGGCCAGTGGTGAAAAGGGACCATCCAGTCAGTGTTTCACCCAGTGAAGAGTACAAAATCCAAGCCATAAACAGTCAATTTCTCTAAGAGAATGTTGTGGGAAAGTATGTCAAAGGCTTAACTAAAATCCAGGTAGACAGCACCACAGCCTTTTCCTCATATACTAGTTGGGTCCCCTTGCCATAGGAGACCAGGATGATAAAACAGGACCTGCCCTTCATAAACCTGGGCTAGCTGGGCCGGATCTCCTTGTTGTCCTGCAAGTGCTGTATGATGGCAATCAAGATGATCTGTTCCATAACCTTCCCTGGCACTCAGGTCAGGCTGACAGGTCTGTCATTCCCTGAATGCTCTTTCTGGCCTTTCTTGTAGATGGGCAGTACATCTGCTAACTTCAGTCATCTGGGACCTCCCCAGTTAGTCAGAACTGCTGTTAAATGGTAGAGCGCATCTCAGTAAGCACTTCTGCCAATTTGCGTGGTACCCTTGGGTGGATCCCAACCAGACCCATAGATTTGTGTGTATCTAAGTGGTACAGCAAGTCAATGACTCTTTCATCCTGGGTGATGTGGGCTTCACTCTGCTCCACATCTCTCTCTTCCCGCTCAGGGGTCTGGGAACACCTGGTCTTGCTGAGGCAAAGAAGGCATTAAGTACCTCAGCCTTTTCCTCATCCTTTGTCACTATGTACCCCTCAGTATCCAGTAAAGGATGGAGATTCTCCCTAGCACTCCTTGTGTTGCTGTTATAATTGTAGAAACATTTTTGTTTTCTTTCATAGCAGAAGCCAGATTAAGTTCCAGTTGGGCTCTTGCCCTTGTAATTTTCTCCCTGCCTAATGTCAAAACATCCTTGTAGTCCTCCTGGGTTGCCTGCCCCTTCTTCCGAAGGTCATGAACTAAGTAAAAGCAAATCTGTTTTCCTTCAATTTTAGTAATATGCAATGAATTTAAATTAATTACATCATACTATATTAAAAGAGAGAATGTGATACTTCATAATCATGATTGTCCAGATTGGATTAGATTTATGAAATTTTTTCATGCCCACATTTTTTTCCTATGGTCTGTAATTGTCCCTCACCTATTCTGCTTGTTGCTAAGATGGTTCTTTAAGGTTCTGCTATGAGAAATGTGGAGTAACTTAAACACATGAAGAAAAAATTTAGAATTCTTCTGGTATCTCCAGCATGTCAGGTAAAATGCTGAAAGTGTTAAAATATGCATCTTGATTTCCAAAATTTATTGGAGACCTGGCACCTGTGAAGTATTTTAGATTTTACAAGTGCATTGGTTGTCCTCAAGCTAAACTGCTCCAAACCAAGTTAAAGACAGAGACAAGCCCTCCACTTTTCCTATATCCTACATAAATACCAAGGCATAATGGCCTTGCTTTAGACTTCCAAAAATTCCTTTAATTGATGAGACAATATGTGCAAATGTTGGACTTGAGTGAATGGCTGGATTAGACATGAACAAAACTAATTATTTGCTTCAACAACATCCCACATGGGCAAAGGATATAATGACATACAGAAATTAGGAGTATTTTGAACCCTGAGTCAGACAAACTTCTAAATTACTTCCTCACAGACAAGGAATAAGTACTTTTTTTTCTGTCTCCCTACCAACTACTATTATTATCCTCATTGTTATGAAGAATATCTGGATCAATTTTTCAGTAATAACAGCACTGGAAAAGCATAACAGCAGTGTATAAAAGTCAGCTTTTCTCTGCTGCAACACTGGTTACTTTGGGCAATTTCCCCAAAGATGCTGAGAGTATGGCAAAGAAGAATGATATTTCTTTCTATGTGACAAAATACTTGAGTTGTGAGAAGCATCTTTCTCTGAATATTGAAAAGAAATATATGGATAAAAGAACAAAATTAAGACTATGTATTGGAGCTCCAGTGATATGTTTGGGATTTTTTTTCAGTTGGGTTTGAGGACACACAAAACCTGCTGTCTCTTAGGTGCAGAGTCAGCAGGGGGTGCCCTGCTTCTTCAGGAGATGGGTGAGGACTTCCTGCCCTAGAGAGAGACGGAAGGGTTTGGTACATATGGTGAGGCACCACCCTCACTGACTGAGGGGGTGGGAGAGAATTAATCACCGTAGGCCACATCCTTTTCTCCTTACTGAAGTTTTGTTCAGTTCTCCTCTATCTAAGCAAGGACCAAGGAATAAAGTGAGTCAGGGCTGGGTCGTCTTTTCCTTGTATCTGAGTAACACCGAGTATGTTCACTCCACTGGGGAGGAGGTGGTGTTTTGGAAGAGATACTGGTGAAATGAAGTTATGGATAGGACCATATTCCTAGTTTTACTTCTCTCATCAAGGACAGTGCCCCAGCAACAGGAAAGGAGATTTGTGTTACACAAGGAGGACAATCATTGTGACTGCATCCTCATAACACAGAGCTCCATGTAAAAGGTGTATACAGCAGCACTGGGGACATATTCCACTTCAACAGAAGAAACCTTTTCTCCCCATTGCTAGGTAGGGCACAAAGACAGAAATAACAAACAGGTTCCTGCTCCTTATTCAGGCTATCCAGTCTTCATCAACATTGCACCATAGCACAGAAAATAGCCATTCAATAACCAGAAAATAGCACAGAACACAGCAATATGCTATTAGGAAATTATTTATCTTCATTTACAGATGGCTGGAGAAGGGAGCTAGGGCTTTATTCTGCTTTTCTGTGGTGTCTTACAATCCATGGGAAAGCCTTTCATTTAGGAATCAATTTCCAAAGAGCAGCTTTAAATATCATGAAATTCTTGTTAGAGGATGTTCCTGAGAGAAGTTTAGTGATGGTCCATCCATTGGTTCCTTCCCTTGGCTCACTGCATTCTCTGGAGATCATGAGAGGGATGTGGTATAGAATTGGTTCATTGTATGTCAGCTGTAACCTGCAGAACTGTTTCAGCGTATGTCAGCTGTAACCTGCAGCCATTGAGGTGTTGGAGCAAAATGGGTAGATAAAAATTTTCAGGTTAATTTGCATTTCTGAAGTGGTGCAGAGGCATTAAAAGCAATAAAAGGCTGTAGCCCACTTATCCAGCCTCACAGTTGGATTCCATGTGGTACTCTTGCTATCAGATCTAGGCATCTGGGGGTGCACCTGCAAGCTGCAGGTTCTGGCATGGTTTTGGTGTGAGGTAATTGGGCAGGAAGATTGGATGTTTGAGCAAGTAACAAAGAAAGGAACTGACCATTGCTGTGTAGATTTCAAAAGCCTCCAGAGTACGGAGTTTGGCTCATGATGATTTAGGTGTTATACCAAGGGATTAAGAAGTTTCTATTCTTCCTGAAATAGTTACAAATACAAGCAGACATTTGACAAAATAAGCTGTCACTAGCTGTCTTAGAGAAACACTGGCAGACAACATTTTCCATAATGGAAAATCATATATGGAACATAAAGGTACTTTTTCATCAATTTTTTTGTCATTGTTATGAATTGCTACATTGTGACTCTTAAGTAGTCCTTGATCTATTCCAAAGTCTAAAAGGGGAAGGGAAAACCTATAAAATATATTGGCATTTTAAACAATAAGGAAAAAAAAGAGTTCCTATGGTGCAGCTAAAGGTCAGGAAGTAATTGATCATAGCAGGAGTCTGGATCCATGCCCTACTATGTCTGAAACAAGTCTGATTAGAGAGTGGGAGAGGATGTTACCTCTGGACTGGAGTAATTGACACCTAAGCCATATAGGAGGATTTTTGTTCTAGTCCAGGAAAGAATACTAGGAAAGCATCATCTTCACAGGAGAAGAATTGAGTGAATTCCTATGCCAAATGGAGTAGCAAAAATTCACATTGAAAATGGAGGAACAGTTTTGCTGAATTATGAATTGCTGTTCCCTGCAATAATACCACTTGACACAACCTTCCATTAATACATGAAACACCATAAAAGAAGGAGTAAAGACCTCAGCAAACTTAACAAATTTCCATTTTGAAGAAATGGAGCAACCTATGACCTGGCAGGGTGCCCCAGTATGACGCAGGGCTTTGTGGAAATCAAATTGCAACAGTGAACGACTTGAAACAGAGTGCTGAGCTGTCAGATAAGTCACAGTTGGTGAATGTTAATTTCTATTTGTTATGTTTGGAAGACAAATACCATACCCACGTACCAGACAGGGCAGGGTTAGACTGTGGGGGTGAAGAAGGGAGGAAGGCAGACCAGAGGAAGGAAGATATCCTCTGTAAATAAATAGAAATTTCAGTCTTCCCCATTTACTTAGGCTGCATTGCTCATGACCCTGTTGTACCAGCAGCCAGCAAGGCGAGTCAGTGAAGGACCATTTCTGTCCTCCTAGAATTAGGACAGAGGGTGAGAGTTGTGTTAAATGAGACATATATTTTAATATTGACAAAACTTACAATTGCTGTCAACCCTATTCTTGAAAAATCCATGAAAAATCAATGAAAAACATTTGGTCTTATCCTGTTATTTATTCTTTGCAGAGACAATGTAAAAATATGCATAACATCTCTGTAAATGACAACAATTTCCCATTACTAATTAATTGTAGCCAATGCTCACATTACAGTGGTGCACAGAGTTTTCAGTCAGAAAACTTTTTTTTTGTGATTAGTATGTATAATAACAAACAGGAAAGGAATTTGTGGAATTATAATATAGGGTTCCATTTATATTTAGGTGCACTGGGAATACTGGGATGATTACCGTGATATAAATAAAACAAGTATTTGCACATTTTATTCAGTACACCTTGTCAGAGTAATTTTGTCTACATTTCCAATGGCAAGTCATAATTGCTAATGAGAATGCTGCCCCTCTAATCTTTAAGTGCATAAAGATGAGGTTTTAAAATGTTTGAAGAGATGACTAAAAATAATTAAAAACATATTTGCAGTTAAAAATTAATATTTCTAGGAAAACAGTTGTGTTTTCCTGCTTTCACTTTTTTTTGACTGTGCAGGTGAAAATAGAGGAAAAAGTCACCTCCTCTGTTTATTTTATTCTTGGAGGTTTTACCTAACAAGTCTTGAATTGCAAATAGGGACGTAATTAAGACAACACAGGAATATTTTAGAGATGTGCAGTTATAGAAGTGAGGCAGGAAAAAAAGCTTATTTCTAGGCATTGGCTGGTGTAGTCTGTTACAAGCACTAGCATACTCCCTGCTCTCTGATGGTGCTCCAAAATGTCCTAATACAATGTGTCAGAAACAATGGATACAACTGGGCCAGCAGTGTTACAGCTCCTTTCTTGTTTCTCTGGCAGTAACAGGATTTCCTAGGACTTGAATCTGATTCTGAGCCATTGCTCTTGCAGCCAACTGTCTAAATAGCTTCTGAACGAGTTGAAGGTACCTGGCTTTGGCATTCAGTGAGATACAGAGCAGTGTCCCTTGCAAGTCTGCTCCGCAGAGGTGACCCATTACACTTATGTCAGGGGATCTTCCTGCATTTTCTGCAAGTGAGGTATCCTCAAATGTTTTCCCCCTACTCAGTAATGTATTTTGTGCTGTTCAGCAAGATGAGGTCATTTGCTAGGGAGTAAAGACTATATGGCTTTCCCCACCACAGATAATTGCCTGTTGCTATGAGTAAGCTATGCAAGTGTTTTTACTTCAGAGCTTCTATTTAATTGTGTGCAGAAAAGTAAGCCAAGGCATTTGAACACGTTACACAGCATGTGTTTATCTTGCCTTGCTCATTCTCATGGAGTTGATATTGGCTGGTACAACCTACAGACAAGCTCATTGTTTTTTGGGTCCTTAAACAGAATCAAGTGCTTCACTTCCAACAGCAGCACCCTCTTGCTTGGTCCCATTGGGGTTTTTCTTCTTGTGCAGTTAAATAAATCTTGTGGACTAGTTCCAAGGACTTAAGCTGTCAGGACAAGCAAGTAACTTAATGATTTGGCCAGACCAGCCAACTTTCTTCTCTTTCCAAGGCCAGTCAGAAGCTTCTCTTGCTCATCTCTCCTTTATACAGCCAAACAGACAAAGATGACAGTAACAAGAGATCCTTATCTCCTTCCCTGTTCATCTCAAGAGATAAGCTAATAGTTCATGCATAAATCACAGTGGTATTAATAAGGTCCTGTGAAGTGCTCGTTCTATTAGTTAACAGGGAGGAATCATTATTTCAGTAAGATCTTTCAGTGCTGCTATTTCAGCCCATCTGCAGATTTAGTCAGGCTTGTTACATTGGTTATATCTGACCAAGTTTTCAAAGTTTTCTTTTTAATCATCATAGGCTTGAAGCCAAGGTGTTTTAGTGTGTTTTTGTTTGATCACTAAATTATTGATTTTGTTTTAGTAGAAATTGAATATCCAATGTCTTCAAGTCTCTTTGACTGTAACAACTGTAAGCACAGATTTGTGATTCTTTTATCTCACCCTTATCATACCCATAATTTGATAAAGAAATTGCCTGCAGGCCATGGTTTTATTTCAGAGTGCAGTTGACAATACACAGTAGAGATTCACAATCAAAGCCTGACTTTGAAGTATCAGAGGGTGTTAAGATGGCATGGTGCTTTCTAGATGTATCAAATGTGCTCTGTTTACCACAATTCTGCCTGCCACCAGTTTACACCAGTTCATTAATGAATGAACTGCTTGGACATGGTCTATAGCCTCTTGAGCAATTATTTTAGCCCTTGCTACTGCAGTCACAATTTGGCTAGAAATACTATAGCTTTCTGTAAAGTTAGTTCTGGTTCAAGCAGTAATTGCTCACATAGCCATGGTATGGCTATTCTGTCCACAGGCTCCACAGAAATATCACTACGCTAGTAAATTCTGGGAATAACATCATTAGTATCGGGTTTGTTCATTTTATGAAAATGATGGAGTATGTTAAGGAGGAGTTCTTCATATCCAGTTGTAACAACTAGCTAAAAGCGGCAGAATAAGTCAAAAGAATAAGAAGTAGTCAAAAAAAAGACTACAGCAGGCATTAGTAGAGAGACTGACTTCTCAATATTTGGGCATCTATTCTCTTTAGTAGCAAGACTATATTCCTAGGAAATTTAATTTTTTTGAATGCTTTGTAGATAAATCATTATTTTTAGTGATATGTCTGTGTTTAGAGTCCTAAGTAGGTTCAGAATCCTGCACTGACAGGGACAGGAGAAATGCACATAACACCCTGTATCAAATGCAAGGCACCAAAACAGGCCTGGTTAAGGAGGTAGGAAAAAAAAAAACAAACTAGAAGTAACAAAAGCTATATGAGATTAAGCACAGACTAGCTACATGCCAAATTTATAGGAGTCAGATGGGGTAGCTTCTGTATTTTCACTATTTTCATCTTCCTCAGAGGAAGAACACTGAAACAAGTGTTATGGGAGAGAGCCAGCATGTGTGTTTGATGGCAAAGTCTAGGACTGCAATATAGGCTGCATATCTCTAGGACCTTCTGGCTAAGAGCTAAGATTTTATCTCAGAAATACAAATAAGCAAGTTGTGATGCCAGTTAACAAATAGTTGAACATTTCACCTAATATGATGGGAGGAAACAGGGTACCTTCTGGGAGGGCTGACTAGAAACAGAGTGCCATGTAACAGAGACTTTGGGAAAAAGTGTATTAGTGAGTCTCAAACAGTTGATATATATTCAAAAAAGTATCCAGAAATCTGGGTGGTTATCTGAGCTAAACTGAACCCATCATTATTAAGTTCACTCCCAGGATTAATGGCCATACAGTACAGTACGTGCGTGTTTAGTGAAGCCACAAATAAATTATGAAGGTTAATAAGTGTTTCTCTGAATAAGGAGAATTATTCCTCAGGGAGTCATAAAATATGCTATTAAGACCTTAACAAAATAGGCGGCCTCTACCATTTTAAGATTGTGGCTTGTTTTGTTAAATAAGGCAGTAATTGTTTTTGTTTTAATAGTGTGACTGGCCAGGTATTCCTGCTTGAGCTCTTTCACTGTTTCTCAGGGTGAGAAGGTCAGATCCAAGCCTTTAAAATTTGATTTGGAAAATGAAACCAAGGGGGGAAAAAGTCAAACAGAATGGAGTTATGTGTGTAGTTACAAGTCTATGGGAACACTCACTAACCAGGTCCTGCATGCCCAAGTCAGTAACAGTCTTTTCCAGGGTGCCAGACTTCTCTGCCCTTTGCATATACATGAATACATAAGTGAAACAATGCTGTGGATTTTCCATTTAAATTGATGGGGATGGCCTTTGCATAACTACTAGCAGGGGTGACACTACAGGAGCTCTTGTTTGAAATATCTAAGGTGATGTTGCAACATAACTGCCTGCGAGCATCATGTGCACGTGAATTGACAAATGGTGTCACTGGGAGGACAGTGCTCTATTTGATTAGCATGGTGACACAGGGAGAAAGATCAATCAGAGAGAAACAGATGTAAGGAGAATAAAAATTAGATACTGAGAGTGACAAGGAAATAAGAATCACAAGAAATTATCAAAAAATGTATTGGTTGTTACCTTGGTGCTTTTGGCAGACCTTTGGGATTATCTTCAGGATATGTAGGCAGCAGTAATAAACTGGACATGCCAGCTGAGTTCTGGGCCCTCACTATAAACTTCAGTGCTTCACTGGTTCCAACTTGAAGTGTTTTTTAGAAGGACACATGAGCTCTTCTATAGCAGTGACCACTGATTTTCAGGTACCCACAAATCAACATTGCTGTAAATGCTACTCTCTCTTAGTCTGGGCTACAGTTGCACAATTAAGAGGAGCTTCTCAGAGCTTCTATTGTCCAATCTCGCATGGCATGAAGCTTTTATAATTCCAGTTTCTTAGAACACAACATTAAAAAATCCCAACCCACCAATCTTTGGTTAGTGTAATGAATTTCAGACAAGCTGGTCCAAAAATGGACCCTGTGGTCTTCATGTAAAAGTCAATAATTTCCAGGGGTGATGACATTTTGTTATCATAATTTTTCCTTAGGGTTAAAACAAGAAATAAATGCTCCATCTCAGATACCACTGTGTGATAGCTTTTGGCATGTATTCACCAGTGTAAGTAGCTCCTGATGTTAGACAACTTGGTCCTTAAGCTAGGTGAAAGGAGCTAGGTTTTGCTGCAGATTTATGGTTCTAAAGCTAGCAACAAACCTCAAAGCATGAAAATGAAGGCAGAATGACCTCATTCCAATTCAGATGCTGCACATGAACATTCTGTGGGCAGAATTTGAAATTTCTTTCTTGATCTGGGTCCAAATGCTGAAGCAAGAATAGTCTAATCAAACCAAAGAAGAAGCTTGCATAAATGGCTTGAAACAGAACCTGCCAGTTTCTCTAGAGCTGTGCTGACAAGAAGTTATTTCTCCTGTGTTAATATCATTAAAGGAAAGCAGTGGAACAAGAATATAAACAAAAAGACACATTGACTTGAGGTTGAGTGCAAGAATGAGGATAGCTGAAGCTCAGTGGGAGTTTTGTCTGGGATTTTACTGAATCCCAGGACTTCGTGCATTCTGTTTTTCTGTAAATGTTTGCATAGAACTGAGAAGCTGAATATTGAGACCAATATTCAAGTGACAGTTTGTGTCAAGAAAATGTGTGTGTGTCTGCAAATGAGTGTGCACACACGTGCTTCTTATTAAGATATCCTTTCCCTGTTTCAAATTTAACTTAAAAACTCCTTTTTTAACATGTGGCACTGTCAGAAACAAGGGGGAAAATTGATGCTAGCTGCTCTGAGCTATTTTCAGTCTGATTGGAAACTACCTCGCATTTTGCCCTTAGTTTACTCACAAATATCATGTTTGATCATGTCAAATCCACAGGTGTTACTTTGTCATGCTTTCACATAGAGATCACGTTCCTCATTTCCCTTCAGTAGGAAACTGTAATGAATTATTTTAGCTAGTGATGAAAGATTTAATATACATATTTACTTCATTTAACAAAGGGAAATTTGTTTTTATTTTTAGAGCTGAATGTCAGCTGTATCAATTTTGACTTCCCTTCTTATGAAGAAGCAACAAGCAGTGCATACACTACAGAATCAGATATTGCAATGGATAATAACAGAAGTTTTTGAAGAAGATAGAAATCAATTGCTCACCCTGTCAAATTTTTTGAGGAAAAAAAATCAACAGGAGACTAGTGGGGAAAAAAAAAAGCTTCTGAAAGGGATGGTTTTTAGTGGTAGAAATTCAGAGAAGTCAACTAAAGACCGGTTCTTGAAGAGAAGATCTGTGGATCTGTGGCATTTTATAGTAGAAGCAAGCCAGAAAAAAATAGTGGAATATAAAAAAGTCCCAGGGAGGAAGAATGAGACTCAATGTTTTGAGTTGATAAGTAAAACATGCTTCTCAGTACTTGTTAAGATTGTAGCACTGGGGAGCAGTTGACTATAAGTTGCTTTTGCACCATAAGCTGGTGAGAAGTAGAGGTGCTGCTTCTGCAAGGGGAAGAGTGTGGTATGTATCCCAAAGTCAGAGAAATCTGGAGGACTCAGCAAATTTAGACAAATGTTTGTAAGCCTAGTGGGAGGTCCAGGTGATCCTTGGAAAAGTTTGGTAAACTTTTGCAAACATCTTGCAAGGTCCTTTCTCAGCTAATGTCAGTTTCTTAGCTCACCATCCAGCTTCTTAATTTCCTTCTTCTATCCAAAAGCAATTGCATGTCTGTCTTGAAGATCCTTCAACTATGAGAGTTTCAGTAACTACCAGTATATTTCTTCTTTCTAACTCATTGTTTGGTTTTTCTTCAGCAAAGACCATCACTCCAGTTTGGAAAGAAGCATTTGGTATGGAAGTTGTAAACAAATGTGTATACATGGGAGTACTGGATAACTACTTTGATGAAGTAAACTACAATCTAGACAGGATGGAAAATCCACTTATGGCTACTATTGTAGTGAATGATGATATTAAGAACAAATAACTCCATAGTGGATACTGCTCAGAATTTATTTTAGATGGCAAACACTTGCTTAAATGCAACAATGAGCAAACAAAGTAATTTGTTGAGGCTTGACTCTGTGTGAATGGTATGCCATTGCGTAGCAGGTGTCTATGCATATAATGGTTTATTTAATCTGGGTTTCTGAGTTCCTCTGAGTCTGCCAAGAACAAATATTTAGTACTGGAAATTAAAGCTTAAGAGATAATTTGAAAAAAGTAATTAGCTGGTAGGCCTTGCTGAGTTATAAAGAGTGGTTTGTGAGAATCTTCCCAAGTCGAGGCCCAGGTGATCAAGAACTGCACAGTTCTCCTGCTTACACCTGCACACTAGAGACTTGACTTCTGTAAAGGAGAAGAACTCCAGCTTTTGATGAAGTTCTATATTTTATAAATTTTTCTATATTTTATAAATTTTAAATTATTGCTTCTATTGTTTAAATATGCTTTCATTGTCTTCAGACTCACTTAATGGCTTTTAAAGGTACATGTGGGTTTAAGACATTCAGAACAAGAAGGTCTAAAATATATTCAAAGGGATCTGTTCCTAGTGTCATCCAGTGTGCTTCTCTGAGAATATGTATGTGTTTGTTCTCTGAAGTACCTGTTTATCCTTCTCTTTGATACAGCCTTGTAGAGTCAAGATCACAACTGAATGAAGATAAAATTAAGGTGATAAAAAATAAAGGACATAATAAAGGAATGATAATGAAGCATTTACTAAGGTTGCTTTTGTCTCTTGTTTCAGAGAAAGCTTTATTAAGGATTTATAATTTTGTCTATTCCTCCATGTTACTTCAGTGCCAGTTATTAGTGGGATTGAATTAATATATGAAATCATGTAGATAACCCAAAATTATACAACTTCTGCTCTATGCACAGAAAATTATGAATACATTTAGACTACAATTTTTTCTCTGAGGGACAATTTGCTTAACTAAGTGACATAAGGCATTTTATTCTATAACTACATCAGTAAAAAATTGTATGTATCTCTTCAATGACTTAAAGATCTGATTTTTTTTTTATGCTGGATGCAGAACATCATCCTCATTTTCTTTTGATTCTACTTTGCATAAGCATAAGTTATCATTTGATAGGTAAAGGTGAAAAATTGCATTTTGGTTGCATTTCTTACATATTTCAATTTTATCTTTCTTAGGATGTTTCCTTTCAAGGATGTATTATTATAATAGTGGTTTGTAAATAGGCACTGTTTAGGGAAGATAAAATAGTTCCAATTCTACACAATACAGTGAAAATACATCAATTCCAATTTAGCCTTACACAGAGAAGCATCAGTGAAATAAAAATGCAGTCTTAAAAATATAGGAGATAAACCTTTGTCTTCACTTTTCCAAAGGAAGAACCACATCCTGTGAGGTGCTCAGCATCTGCTGTCCTAATCAATACAGCTGAGAGTTGACTTTTCTCGATAGGTTTGTACTCCTAGCCAGCAACTGTCCAGCTATAAGAAAGCATCATTTTTTGGCATGAGGAGAAAAAAAGAATTATATCTTTTATGGGAGATCTAAATCATCTTGTCATCATATAACTCAAAGATGGCCAAGTATGTTTTCCCTCAAATTTGTTTAAACAAACAAATGTAATTCTTAGATTTGTGCCATGGAAGCCAAGTTTCCATCCAGCATGAATTTAGGACATAAAGATTTGTTTGTGATGGAAACAATGCCAGACACTTCTGCATAGCAGTGTAATGGAGCACTGCTAGAATGTAGCTTATAAAACCAGATTCAGGAAAACAGAGCTGCTCTGTCTAATTTGGCCTGCGCTTTGTGATTACAATAGAATAATTGTGCAGCTTAGAAGCCTTTCCCTCTCTGCTGAAATGATGCAGTATTCAAACATGTGTGAGAGTGTTTCTTCACAAAAGGCCAGAGCTGAAGCCTCTTCATATCCCCCAAAACCTCCTCTGGGTTGGGTCCTCGTCATGCCTCCTGTCTTCCTGTGGTGACTCTGTGCTGTCACCTACATGTGTCTCTCAGGACATCCCAGTCTTCTGGTACAACATAAGACCATCTATTAGGGCATCTCATTTTTCTAGCAGTTTGTGGAGTAAATTTTTCTTAAATGGGAGTGTTTGGTCTTTTCCTACTTTAGATAGCTGTACTTGGTCAGTGAAGATTATTTGTGTCAGCCTGTGTGGGTACTTGAGACATGCATAAGAGGTGCTTACTGAGTGGAAAGCACTCAAAATTTGAATTCTTCTGGAGCCTAGTCTAAAGTTTCACAGAAAATGTTTATAATATATGAAAAGAACTGAGTTCCATTTCCTAGACAAGGTGTGAATGTATAGTAATCTTGTTCCCACAGAAAGACTATGAATGAAAAGAAGGAAAAACAACTTTTCAGTATTGCAATATTTATCCCTTCATGTTCATAGAGTCATGGAATCATAAAATATCGTGATTTGGAAGGGACCCGTAAGGGTCATCAAGCCCAACTCCTGACAACTCTAATACTTCTTGAACTCTGTCAGTCTGGTGCTAGGCCAGCTTCCCTGGGGGCCCTGTTCTGGTGCCCACCCTCTGGGGAAAGAACCATTTCCTAACATCCAACTTAAATCTCCCCCAAGACAGCTTCATGCTGCTCCCTTGGATGCCACATAGAAGAGATCAGGGCCTGCCCCTCCACTTCCCTCATGTTCAGTGCTTCTGAATGTTTCATCTATTTCTTTGATAAGTAATGCCACCCTTTGTACATCACTGACAAAGAAATAAATACACACTGCATATTGGTGAAAAAAGGAGAATTTCAGTGAGCATTTCCTGTAGGACAGAGGAGTATTATGATTTTCCATCAATATATCATTTGGAAGAGAAAATTATAATATTTTTTATTGTGAAATCAAAACTGTCTCCTTAAAATACTTAATTTTAGGTATTGAACTTTGAACAAAAACAAAATATTAATTGAGGCTCAGAATATTCCTCTGCTTCATCCCAGATCAAAGTTTCCATTCCTTTTTTTTTTTGAGGGGGGGGATATGAGGAAACCCTATTAATTCTTTCCTTTATTGATGATACAAGAGGTCATGGGAACTAAATGTATTAAAATGTATTTGTACATACAGTTATATAGAACACATGTTAGAAGCCAGCATATACACCTAAATACAGAAGTGGTAACTTAGGGTTATCTTTGTGTTCTTGGTTTCAAAATAACAGCTCCTGAGAAAAATTAATGAAATGTTTCTCAGGTACTTATGTGACAGACTTCTCTGAATAGTCTTGCAATCGCAAGTTAGTATTTGTGCTAAATATCTTTCTTTTTTTCCTTCTTTTTTTTTTTTTTAATAGGATCTCCATTCTGAGGGCTTTTTTTCTTCTGAAAATCAGAGATTTGATCTACTTTTAGAATATTTTGAGAGAGATCAGTTCAGTATATTTTGATCCTGATAGCATTCAGTTCATGGCAACCAGAGCAAAGGTTTTAGCTGACACTGAAGTCCAGATCTTGCTCTATGTTCAGATATGTTTTTTTTAATTAGAATGATTAATGAAATGTTAAGCCACTTGCAATTACAGCCTCTGGTCAAGAATAAAGTTGGAAATAGAGAAATCATGAGTGTTTTTTTCCAATGGCAACTGGGGAGAGTAGAATTGGTGGTGGTAGAATCTCATGGTTCATCTCTTGTCAAATTTTGAAGGTCAGAATAAAGCTCAAATAGATAAAGAGATTTCAGATGCCTCATTGCCAGACTCTGTAGTGGGGTAAAAAGTCTAAGCCCCCACTCCAGGAGTCATCCATCAGTCACAAAAAGAAGAGAAATTTTAATTCTGTGGCATGTGGTTAATTTGCCTTTAATGGAAGTGGGATCTGAAAAGAGACCTGTGAGTTTATTCTCTTAGTCATTTCTATTCAGCAAATTTAGCATACCCCTCCACGGGAGTTTCTTCTGACTCGTGACTGAGTAAGACCTACGGAATATCCTGCTGACAGACCTTCTAAAGATGCTTTAGAGTTTACATTTTAGATTCTCTACTTGGTAATTTTTTTTTGGGCTGCATGAATCACCTTGTTCCAGGGGGTAACACTTCTGAGGAAAGGTAGACTAAATTTTCCTCTGTGTGTGTCTGTGCAATTGTTTTTTAATGTGCTCCCATGCCTAATGTCACTACTGAGTGCTACTGTCAGCAACACAGCTCCTGGCTTTGGCATGGCTTGCACACTGGTGTGATCTGTAATGCAGTTTGGAAGCTTGGGAATGATTGTATATTTCTTAGAGACAGATATAAGCCATGTTCAAACACAGAAAAAGATGAAGGATTAGTTGCTTCAGTGGTGACAAGCTTTCCTTGTTAAACGTTTGTATATATTTACAATTTAAATGTCTTTAATTTCATTTTCAACTTTTGAACCATACCATCTCCTTTCCTCTCTTCCCTTCTGAATTGAAAATTACTAAAATGAAGCCTGCTCTTATGTGAACTGTGAAGACAATTATTTCAGTGATTTTAGGGCAAGAAAGGAAATAAGATCAGAAACCATAGACTAGTCTTGTCACCACATTTAGCCAGTGCCAAATGGAAATTGAACCACAGGTCTCAAATTATGCTTTTAAGTCCTAAAATGAGTTCTGCTCAGATGAGCTATGCTGACTTTATTGAAGCCGGGGCAGGCGTATGAGCCTTCCTGAGAAAAGATTTTTGATTTCAAAACAGGACTTAAACCCCACAGATTTCAAGGGGCATCCAAATATGGTAAAATAAGCAGAGAAATACTTCCTTTTTTATCATCCGAGAACTGCCATTCACAATACTAACATGAAGCTTTTAGTAAATTCTGGGAAGTTTCTTACTACTCGGAGAAAGGGAAAAATCCAGCATAATAAGGGTTGTAGCTATCTTTTGTGACTGCTGTTGCTACCCTGGAGGTAAACAGGAAAAGGATCTGATATACTTAAAATAACCAAGTTGTTTTAAAGAGGGAATGTGTTATCCTTGCTTCCTGTGTGTGACACAGTTAATCACTGTCAGTAGCCAGCAGCATGGGTTTTCTTACTGAGAAATCCCTCTGTGTCATTTCACAGTATGTACTTTGGTGCCAGTCTTGCCTCAGTGACATAAGGTGTAGTTTCCTTTCTTCATCATCCTGGGATGTAATGGGGTTTTCCTGCCCTCTAGGAAGATTTTTTTTTAATTCCCCTTAGCAACAATGACTAGATAATGAAGCCAAACAAGGAGATACCCTGCAGTTCCTATGATGACACATCTCACTGCTGCTGACTCACCTGGTGATATAAGACTTTCTGTTGGTATTTCTATAAAGGACAAAAATAAACATCTGCTAAGAAAATCACCTCATTTGTTATACGTGACTTGTGTGTTGAGCTCTTTTAAGAACTCCAATTACTTAGTGTTAGGAAATAATACCAGGATTAGAGCTGTTCTGCACTGTGTTGAAAGATTACAGTTTACCTGTGGCCTTTGTTCATATTAAGGTTTTTTTGCAGTGAGCTAATATGAGCCAAACTATTTAAATTCTGTTTTGGATCTAATTCCAGATTTCAGCAAGCTGGGGCATGCATATTTGCCATAGCAATTCAAGATCTGTCTTTGAAATGGGTAAAAGGAAAAAGCTTATCATCAGGAGTTATAGTCAGTAACAGTCCAAACCCCTCATTTATTTGCTCCATTTTGTTTGTGCCTTAATGTATCATCCTAGAGTATCTATGTAAATATGCCTAAGGCTGAGGTGAATGAGAATAGAAACAAGCCTGAATATCACTATATTTTAGAAGTCTAAGAAGACAAGTATTAGTGATTATAAAACAAATGCTAGCATTTGTGTTCCTGTTTAATGGAAGATACAGTGGAGGTGTAAGCATTTGGACCTTGTGGAAATCAAGCCAGATACCTGGAGGGATAAGTGAAATCTGTTAGATATAAATCTGTTAGATTTAAATAAATATAAGTGTAGGTGTTCTTGTGAGAACTTTTCTTTATCTTTGCTTTGTTATACTGTTTTGCCAATGTGCACCAGATTGTTCCACCTCAGCTATTCAGACGATCTAAGTTGCCTTCTCTTTCCCAGGTAACTTCAGCCTCATTATTACTGTGAGATGCATCATTGGCAGCTAAGTGTGGACCTTGCCAGTACAGTTTCTGGATATGGGTATGCAGGGTCAGGTAAAACCAGAGAATATAACTCTGAGTTTCCAACAGCAGTAATCCTAAATATGACTATTATTTAGAAAAAAATTAATTTCCTTGCCTGGTGTAACACTTCCCAAGTTTCTCTGGCACTGGTCTGTGCCATCCACCTTTAGAAATCTTTAGATACTCTTGACTTCCTATTTTCTACTTTACCATTCTATACAGAAAAACAAAATAACTACAGAGACATATGACATTTGCATAGATATTAGGATTTGAAAACTAAAGATGCATGAAAAAGAGTTATTGTTTTTCTCCATTTGCTAAGGACTAATAGAATAACATTACTCTAGACTAAGGATTTATTAGATCTGATGCTCGGCTCTGAGACATTAAACAACTGTATGGAATTTTCTTGCCTTTTCAAGATGCAACAATTAATTTCTTGACTTCGAGGTGACAGAGGCTGAGCTGGGCAATTGCGCAGTTGGCATCAGCCATCTGGGGAGCAGGCAGCACAGGTCAGGGTACAGGGATGGACTATTGCCAAACAGCAATGCTTAGGGTATCCTCATAAACTATGGACTCATATATGTATACATATATATATATATATGCACACACACATATATGTATATATATATGTATACATATACACACACACATACACACACATATGTATATGGGCCCACAGATTACATATATATATATATATATGCCTTACCTACATGCCTAGCTATTCCCTTAGTCAACATAGATGGTCTAGCAGCTTAGATATTTTGTGTCTAGACATCACAAGTTGTCTACATTCTTGTGACTAAATGGCATATGTGGTGTAACCTCATGACACTGTTGTGCTGACCCTTCTTCATGTGTTTTCTCCAGTACATAGGGCCTGAGTTGTTTCTCTTTGCAAAAAATGTGATGATTTTGTCATTTGAGTGGGAAAACCTGCTGCCAAAAGAAAAATATATTCTAAACTGTAATTTTAAATCCCTAGAAAACATCTAGATAGTAAACATTAGGGACTCAATTCTCAACTACATTGGTGATAAAGATCAAGAAATTTGAGGAAAAAAAAATCACTGCCACAATGGAAATCCTGGGTTCTTGGATTAGACTCCCAAAGGAGCAGACGTGGGATAAGGGTGGCTTGTTACGGCCTCCATCTAAGTTTCCATCTCTTGTGATGATTATAGCTAAGTTAGTCAGTGTAAGTATGCAGCTAAGTCTACGTTTAAGATGTAAATCCATTAACAGAAATGTCAGTTTACTATAAAGAAGGCTCTTGTGAAATTTCCTACTGACTACAGGGAGGTGACAAAAACACAGTGAAACATTTTGAGATTCCCCATCTATTTTTGCATTTCCAGGAGGTTTGAACAAGCACTAGAAACCAAAGCATTTAACTGAGCCAAAGCAAATAAATCTTTCTGAGGTTCCTCTCGTATCAGTTACAAAGACACTTAAAACCTTTCAGGGACAGATGTGCTGCTGCTGGAAAATAGAAAAGCAAAAACCAAGTTAAAAGCACTAAGTTTTTCACAGGGGGCTGGAGTTTTTTAGCTATTAGAATAGATGGTTTGTCACAAAGTTTAAAAGCAGAAGGGATAAGATGTAGGTTATAAAAGTTAGACAGAATTACAAGTGAATCACTGAAAAGATGATATTAGCCCAGGATTACAGGCCTCAACTCATTACTTTGTACTGACAACTCTTTTGAACAGAGCTAATAATCAAACTAATAACTAAGAAAGCAAAACATATTGTTCAGCCAGGCCTTGTTATCGAACACTTTTTATCAGAATGTTTCACAGTCATCTCATTGATAATGGGCAAAAACATGGTCACGATAACTTTTCCTAGTCATTGACTGTTACTTGTATCTTGGTTAAACGGAAACATTATTTTACATATTAGAGAAATGTGTCACTTTACTCAAATAAGGCATCTGTTCCAGGAAAATTTTATGTTTTGAATGTTAAAAAGAAGTTTTCTGGTTTTAAAGAAAGCATGTGGACATCAGGATGAGTCAGTTGGTTTGAGTGGTTACTGTACATGAAATTGCATTGAATTGTGTAAATATTAAAAGTACTTTGAAATAAATCAGTTTCCAGAAGAATTAATTTAATTTATGTCTTTGCCTCTGTTTTATGTTTATCTTTCCATTTTACCAACCAATCGGCAAGGGAGAAATAGCAAACCTTTATGACTGAAAAAGAGCAGGAGATTACAAATGTAGTCATGTAGTTTTGGGATTCTGACTGGAGAGTACAGATGAAAGATCAGCTGCAACTGAACTCCCCTTAGAGTGTTAAGATATGCCAGTTAAAAGTTTAGGTTTTCTGTAAACACTAGGATTATATCTATGGCCTTGATAACTTGACAATTCTTAAAATAAGTGTAACTCAGGGGATACTGAAAACCTTATAAAATAGAATATTCTGAGCAGTCATATTCCCCAAAGCTGTCTAGAACAAAATAGGGGACAAATAAAAGTGGAAGGGATATTTAAATCCAAGGACCTTTGAAGAATTTTGTAAGACTTTCCAGGGAGGTAGGGACGTATTTGTCAATTTGCCTAAACATCTTCACTCCATATGTTTTCACATTTTTCTCCTAAGCTTTTAATGCATTTTACATTAAACAGTCATTGAATAAAAAGAAAATTGTCCTGGGATGATTTCTGAAAGCAGATTTCCTCCTTCAAGTGGTGTGTTCTGCCCATCAGGCTACAGATCTGGTATCTTGCCTCCTGCTGCCCAGCTGGGAGAGCCCTGACTTCTTGCCCACCTGCTGTCTGTGGGAAGTGTTCTTCCAGGGACATTAATAATAATAACACAAAGATTAGGGTATCCTAGAGCAAAAAAGGCAGAGGGTTTAGCTCTTTACGCTGAGAGAAAACAACATCTAGGTCCAGGACTTGTGAGAGATGTACTGGAGCTTTTGGTATTCATGGAGTTCTGCAGCACAAGCAGAGGAGCCTGCCTCAATGGCAGGAACACCTGAAACCTTGGGGTATCCTCAAAGCACACAGGTCCCACAGGTGGGATTGCCCTGCAAGCACAACCATCCCTGCATGACTGGGTTTTACCCCAATGGATATTAATAAAACTTTATTTGGAGAAACTGTGCTTCAACATCTGTGGTGGAAATAGCTTTTTGAAGAATGGATTTAAAATTACAGTCGTGGCACTCTGAAAGCACCCAGTTGCCTACCCTGGTGGTAAGATCCTGTCTGCCCATGAACTGTGAGTTGTAGTGTTATGGCTTTTCAGAGCATTCGAGTGTTTACCATCAATGTTAATCTGATGCTGTTATGTATGGGCACCTGTGTATGCTTAGGCATCTGATTTAATGGATGTTGATGAGAGAGAAATGGCCAGATTTTTTGGTCTGAGTTTCTCAGCTGCAAGTGGATGTTGGAGGAGAAATTTTTGAAGAGGAGATAAAAAAATAATAGAGTGTATGAACTGTTGATCCTCACGGTACTTGTGGATATGCTATGGATTGGAATGGACTAGGACAGTGATCCTCTTGCAGGATGAAAGAAAAGAAATTAAAATGGAAAAAAAGTTCCCTGCCTGGTTCAGATTAATTCTAGAAAGTATTGTTTTGGCAGAAAAGTTACAGACCTCATCTAGAAACTAAAATAAGAAGACACGGCAGCTAAGGCCTCTCACAAAGGTACATTCTGACATTTGTTTCATCTTTCCCTTCATCCATAATGTCTACAGTACTGAAAACTTTTTACAAAGCAAGAGATTTGCCTGGGTGCAACAGCAAGACAAAAGAAGCTATGTACCCCTGTGGCAGGGAGGACCAGAGAGTGCTGTAGAGAAGCTTTTAATTCTGCAGTTGCATGTGAATGTTGTCTTCATCTGCTCTGGGAACACTAAAGACTCCTTTCCTGACTTTTATGGGCTACTGGGCAGAAAGATCCTGCTACTTGCTGGTCCAAACAAAGTGATGAAGCAATGGCTGCTGTCCACTATGGCTGATGTCAGGCACTGACATTCAGCTTCTGCCCACTTTCCTTCCACTCCTAAGCTGTTAATTGCTTTCTCCAACTGCTCCTGCCTGCACTTCAGCCAGCAGAAAGGGTAAAACCCTCTGTAATCTAGTGAGGCTGAAATATCAATGTGCTGGCTTAGAGCTGACCTTCTCAAGCCTTTTGGAGACTGTGAAATCTCATCTGGAAAGGTCACAATAAGATACTAAACACTCTTGATTAGTTCATAATCACTCTACAAAGTAGTTGGGAAATTCTCTGATTTAAGATAATGTTTTAAACTTGAATTGAAAACTTCATGCAAAATGAAGAGTAGTCTGAGAAAAAAAGAAGGCAGTCATTTTCAGGATGCTTTAAATGTTTTCTATAATATTCAATTAAATCTGTTTTAACTTTCAAAATTAATTGTGTCTATTTTTATTCTATATATGTGTAATGATAACATGAAAGTCAAAATGCAATATTTCCCCCTAAATTTTTGGGTTTGGAGGTGATGCAATTCTGTAAAATGGCTTCCTTTTGAAAAAACTGATTTTTCTTCTGATGGGAAGTGTAAATAATGACACTTTAATTAGGTTTATATAGAGTGTATTACCTCATACTGTTTTTATACCTTCTCTTCCAAAATTGACATAAATCAGAACTCCCAGAATTACATAGAAAACATGAAAGCAATGCTCAATTTGTTGATTTGAAAGTACTGTGGTGAAGTCTCTTGGTACCCCTATTTTATTCATTTTCCCTTCCATGGAAAATTTTGGTATATTTTCTTGAAGGCTGGTTTTGTCATACTGTTGTTTCCCAGATGATTTTGGATACCACAGAAAAATCATGGTTAGAGGGAGTGTGTGAAATGTCTGGACCTCTGAAAGGTTCAAGCATGGAATGAATGTACTTCATTATCCCAAATGTAGGATGCCTTCTGCATTCATAAAGCAGTACTTTTTCAGTAGATGAGTTCTGGGAAAATAGCTAATGATTCATGAAAAAAAATCCTACTTGCACACAGTTGGATGATCATCTTACTGCTACTTGCTTTTTTTCTAAGCACGAATTTGGGTGTGGGTGCACAGTGGCATGTGGATAGGGAAAGGGGAGGACTGTGTGTGCGTGTGAGTGTGTGCATATGGAATTAATATATGGATTGGGATATTCTTTTAAAGTCTGTAAAGTGTGCGTGCTGCTTTTATTCATTAGCACCTACAAAGGACTAATTGCCATCAGGCATGTAGGTGGAATTTTTGGCAGTAGGCAAGAAACGCAATAGGTTTGATGACAACCAATGATCTACCAAAGCCTTTTCAGAAGAAGAAGCTAATTGTCACTCACCCACCCCTTTAAATTCAAATGCAGATGCTTCCAGGGGGTGTGTGGCATCCATCCAAGTCAGCACTTGAAATTGAGGGTTTCTAACTGTATGTGCAGACCGTGCTGTAGCTGTGGTCTAATGCACTGCCTAATGCATGAGGTGATAGTGACATGTGAAAGCTGAAATGGAGACGGCAGAACACCTGATGCTCTGGCCTTTTTGCCATGGTGACAAGAGGGTAACAAGGAGCCTGCTTGGTGCCATGTCCAGTGGATCCTCTCACTGGGGAAGCCAAGGACAAAAGCTGGCGTTAGGCTTGTAAACCCCATAAGAGCTCTCACAGAGAGCTCTCACAGAGAGCTCTTAGGGATTTACAAGGATGACTTTGCAGTGCTGTCGTTGAGCATGCCAGGTGGGCACCATCATATCTGAGTGATGGCAGCAGATTTCTGGCACCATCAGTACCGGGTTCATGTCCCCTGCTGAAGGAGCAGAGAACACTGACATCCCAGGAGGTCAGATAAGGCCTGTCTGACCTTTGGCCTAACTACAGACGTGATGCTTTTGCCCTCTTATCCATTCAGTTCTTCAGAAATTAAATCTCTGATAGGAATTATCAGACAAGTGCAGCATAAAAAAAATTATGTGGCCAGAAACTGCCTGTATGTTAAGTACTTATACTGTTGTAAGCAGCACATCAGCTGTGGCTGAAAACTTGCCTAGTCTATATGGAATCTGCAGATGGATATATGTCGTGGTAAAGCACCATCAAAAATTGGTATAAGAAATATTACACAAACAAAATTTTCATATTCCATCAAAATGAAGCAAATTAACCTATTAAAAAAAAAGAAAACAACAAAAAAAGCTAAGACTGTATTTGGTCTCAGCCTATGGTTTTGCAGTTATAAACTCTAAGAATATATGTAGTCCTTTAACTAGTTTTGCAGAGCAGGTATTAACCCTCTCTAAGAGTGCCTACACTGATGTGATTGAGGTGATTGAGATGGGTCTCTGGAGTGTGGCTCAAATTGTTTTTATACCCCTGAGTCTTAGGGGCTTCTGACTGCATTCCTCTCCTGTCACCTCAGATGACCTCCTTCTCCCCTCCCTTCCCCCACAAAAGGAGCAAGAGGTTGTAGTTCTGCAGGAATGTGGCATTTATCACCTACTGTGTTCTAGGGAGATTAGTAGGATTGCTACTTCATACTGTGTTTGTTTCTATATAGGCCATATTTTTGTTTCATGCCCATAAACTTTTGTTCAGTTTGTAGTTATCTGCTAGAAGTCAGTACAGGAATACATGAACACTGTGTAGTTGATAATGTAAAATAAATAAAAAATGCTCCCAGAAAAGGGGGTGGGCAGTGAAAAACAGAAAATATTTTATATATTATAAAGAAGTTCATATATTGGACTAACTGTGGTAGTGCAAAATTCTTTCCATAATATAATGTTTTATCTGAAGTGTTTCTTAGGGCTGTTATGAGACTAATACATGCTTGCTAATCACTTTGACAGCTTCAAAAAAAAGTGCTATGAAAGTAATAGTTATTTCTGTTCTGCTTTTTTCTGTATTTTCCATATTACAATTTTGATCAGGAATTGGAACATCTACTTTTATCAAATGGTGGGTGGTATCTACTTCTGTTCTTATGCCTATTTCTCCAAGTCACAAACTGACATCAGAATAACAAATAAAGAGGAAATGTAATTGTGTGGTCCTGTATTTCATTTCTCATAATGTCACAAAGGCAACTCATGCAAATAAAATAATTCTTCATTTGCTGCACATGTAATTAGTATGCTTAGGCAGCAAGTTCTTTAAGTTAGTGAGACAGTTACTTCAGGGCCAAAATCTGTCACACTTTATCACATTTCATTTAAGTCCTTGCCAAATAATTTAGTATTGGCCTTTATGGGGAGGAATACTATTCATTGTATCAGAAGTTAAATGGTAAATTTATTTAAGAAGGGGATCCCTGATTTATTGGGGTCTGATGATCTGTGGAGCCTTAAAAAAAGGTAGTTCATGCCTTTATAAACACTGTTTTCCTTATTTTCATTCTTTGAATTTCTTTGAAAGACTGCTTTACAAACACAAGTCTGATTGCTTCTGCTTTATATTGAATGGAACCTATTTATTATTTGTTACACAAGTGTTGCATTGTGTTTTTCATGTCCAGGGTGACTACATTATCTTGTGATGCTTGTAAATGTTAAGCCACTGATGCTTGTAGGTGAAATTAATATTACCTCAGATAGAAAGGCAAGGTTTCAGCCTGAGCATGGTACTGCTGAGAGATGGAGAAATGTAACCCTTTCTATCCTTGGGGTGAACTGCAGACTACAGTCTGCAGTCTCCAGTCTGCTGTAGTACAGACTACAGTCCTTCAGATTACTGTAGTCCGTATGGCAACTAATAACTCAACAAATAATACTTGTTATCCAAACACTGGCCAATGATCCCAGGAGTTTTGGGCTCTCCATGAAACTGCTCTGTTTCCTGGGTAATTTTCCTCTGAAGAACTTGGGAGATGTTTCTTTTGGTGAAGTAACCTTGACTACAGCTCCCTTTACTTTTGCTTTACTTTTTTTGGCTAGTGGATTTGCATGATCAGGCCTAGTCTTGGCTTCTTTTTCTCTCTTGAAATAGAGGCTCAGTTAAACAGTAGGATCAGTATAATAGAGAATTTATTTTCGAAATTTCAGTAGCTCTTATCCCTCTCTTCTTGGAATTGGAAATGCAGTAATTAGACTTGAGGTAATCCCTGCAGTACTCATGAAGCATGGTCTGTGGCACGATGTGTCGAATACTAAAAAAATATACACTGTTTCTTACTTGGAATCAACATTTCTGGATCAGGTCATAAAAATTCCCAAAAAATAATATTTTACAGCCCCTTTAGGTAGCTTTTCCAGTGCTTCATAACCATTATAAATAGACATGTAGAGAAAACTTTGCGGCAAATTAAGCCCCATTTTCTCAAGTTACTCCAAGTGCATATGGAAAACCTTGGTCACCATCATCAGGTCTGTAACTCCTTCTTTTTTATTTGTATGCTGTCATAATGTTTTTGCTTCCCTGTCTCCCTCAGAGTAAAAATGACCAATTCCTTCATCTTTTTCTCATGGTTGCCATTTTTCTGGTCTCATAAATTTGCCATGATTGATCCTATGGCACGATACTGAACACCTGCCTAAATTCCGTATTTGAGGCATCACCAGAAACAAGAAGAGCAACACAACTATTGTTGAAGCAAAAATAGTTGAACCAAAGCCAGTTTAAATAAACATTGGTGTTTAACTCAAAGAAATTCTGAACTATGGCTATATGCGTCTTTCTGAGGTCAAATGAATCAGGAGGATGTACTGTATTTCTGAAGAGAGAGATAAAAGAATGTGATTTCCTAAGACACAGTTTTACATTTCTAATGGAACTGGGCTCCACAAGTTGCTGTGTTCTCTATTTGGTATTTCTTATAAACATACATTGTAATTTGCCAGACATTAAACACATCTGAACATATCCACAAGCTAATTTGATGAAAAATCTGTGTACATATGTGTATAACAAACCACTAAAGGAATTTTTACTGTAAAAGATAAGAGTGACTCTGTAGATTGCTTTTCTATTATCTTTTTTTTCCAAGTTATTGAAGTGTTTATGAAAGAAAGAGGAACAGAAGTGAAATGGATGATTATTTTTTAGACTATTTAATAAAAAAGTAGGATTTCCCAGTTGTGCCAAGCACAGCATGATGAAAAGCCTGTCTGTTGATCACCTAATTTAATGTCTGCAGAGAATCAACATTAGTTTACATTATTATTTAAGAGGAAATACTTTAGAGCATGATGTCAAATTTCTGTTCTTTGAAAGTGGAAAGACACATTTTTAAACTTCAATGTTGAAATTTATGTTTCTAAATCTAAGTTTAAAGTTCTTAAATCTTGAGAGGTGAGGGGGTTTGGTGTTTGTTGTGGGTACTTGGTTTTGGATTTTGGGGATTTTTTTTTGTAGTTTGTGTTGGTTGTTTTTTGTTTTTTTTGTTGGTTGTTTGTTTGGGATTTTCTTGCCAAGCTAAAACAATCCAGTGACTTGGGTGTGGATGTTAGTGGAACCTGTATGTTCATTTTTATGACATTACACAAGGCCCCTTTTAAAGTGCCTAAGAGTGGATTTTGGTCTGACAGATTTAAAAACTGAGTGATAAGCTACAGAATAATAGGATCTGTTTTAAGAACCTCATTTACGAGTAAAATGATTGTTCTGGCTAATTCAGCATCTTCATGCAAGCAAAGGATTCAACAGAGCATCTCAATCTTAACATCATCATGTTTCAGGGAATGCTGAAGAACACACCTTCCAGTAGGCAAACACTTACACAAATATCTCTCCTGGGAAGGGATTCTCTTCTGAATTCAGGCCTACAAAAATATTGTAAGTAAATAAATAAAACATGCTTTAAAAATCTCACAATCATTTTATATTCTGTTGCTTCTATTTACATGAAACAGTGTGTTGCAAGTTGATCCATTTTGCTTAAGCTTTTGAGTAGTGTGACATTAATCAATATGAAGTCCACTTGATGGAAATATCACAAGTATGTTTGTGACAAATGACTTTAGGTGGAACTGGGATTTCCACAAAAGGGTGTGGTCTTTAATCACCTCACAACAGTCATGCAAATCAGCATGTTATCCAGCTGTATCTCTGTATCACCTGCTGCTCATTAAAATCACCTTTTAGTGCTTTGATAACTCATTGAACATCAGGTCCTCCTTTTGTGGGAGTTGTAACGTTTAGAAGTATAGGACTGTCACCAGCCTACAGTCTTAATCTGCCCATCAGGAAGAGCATGAAGGGTGTTCTTTGGAACTGGTTTCTTAATACTGAAATATTTTTGAGGCTCATCATAGGGTTTCTATTTTTTTTTTCCCACTCAGGAGAAAAAGGTGAATTCAAGAGATTTTTGGCACCTGATTTATTATTACAGTGTGACATGGGAAAAAAGGTTTCATTGTTGCTTTTATTTGGTGATCATGGAGAAGTTTTATTCAGGAATGGAAAAGAGATTCTATGCTCCTCTTGACCTGATACAATTTCAAAAATGGTGCTGCAGAGGTACCAAGCAGATCTCTTTAGCTGCATAAATAACACTGGGAATGAAAAGAGAGGAGAGGAGAGGAGAGGAGAGGAGAGGAGAGGAGAGGAGAGGAGAGGAGAGGAGAGGAGAGGAGAGGAGAGGAGAGGAGAGGAGAGGAGAGGAGAGGAGAGGAGAGGAGAGGAGAGGAGAGGAGAGGAGAGGAGAGGAGAGGAGAGGAGAGGAGAGGAGAGGAGAGGAGAGGAGAGGAGAGGAGAGGAGAGGAGAGGAGAGGGAAAGGTCATGGCTGACAGCCAGTTATATTCTGTACCAAAGAACGTGTATCTGTTGAATGAATTGATTTCTTTGTTTTGCATTTATCCTTAAAAGTTATTATTAATCCACACCTCTGTTTCTATTAATCATTCAGTAATGTTCAACGAATTCCCAAAAGTGAGCAAATATTAGTCACCTATTTCCTGACTGATACAGGTAGTTGTGTGGGTGGACAGGTGGAGGCAGGTTAGACTGTAGCTATCACTATATTTTCAACTTTGTCTTTCCGCTAACTAAAGTTTTCTTTCTAATCCCTTGAACAGATCAACTGCATGGAGACAGGGGTAGAAGCATTATCTAGGCATTTACCACATGACTCAATACTAACATTCATAATGATAATAATAATTTTAATAATGGTAATAATAATTAACATTAATAATGATTATTATAATGATAAATAAATATCTCAATCATAATAGACCACTTTTTTTGCATGGGGTAGTATACATTTCATATGGATGACTTACCTATGTATAGGCTTACATGATTTCATTCTATTTCTCATACTTCACAGAAGAGGATAAAGGCAATAAAAACCAAAAAGTCATTTTGCTTTCCTCACTTTCAAAATGAAAAGTACAGCTGTGTTTGTTTTAGCAAACAATATTAAGGCCAGTGTGTTTTAGAGAAGCAGTGTCCAGCTAGGAAATGGATCATCTTTGAATAAGAAGGAGACCATATCATCCTTCACTCCTGATGCAACTCTCCTAACATCCCAGCTTATTGCTATCTTTCTGTCACATTAGGTCTGTCTTGCCTACCAATTGTTGTTCTGTTCTCCAACAAAGTTATTTTCAACAAATCCAGATCTGTGGTGTGGATTCTCTTAGTCAAATTCTCTTATATACATAAAAATTTTTGTCCTTTCCCTGTAACTTCTGTTTTGTGTGGCTTTGTGCCATATTGTAATGCTGTAACATCTAATTAACACAGATTGAATAGGCTACTTGAAAAAAAAAAAATGAACTTCTATCATAGAGTGGTTTGGGTCTAGAGAGACCTTAAACATCATCTAGTTCCAACCCCCTGCCATGGGCAGAGACACCTTCCACTAGACCAAGTTTCGCAAAGCCCAGTCCTGGCTAGCCTCAAATACTTCCAGGCATGGGGTATCCACAGCTTCCTTGGGAAACTTGTTCCAGTGTCTCAACACCTTCACAATAAAGAGTTTCTTCCTAATATCTGAAGGAAATCTACCCTCTTTCAGTTTAGAGCCATTCCCCCTTGTTCTAACACTAGATCCCCTTGCATAAAGTCCTTCTCCAGCTTTTTTACAAGCCCCCTTTAGGTACTGAAAGGCTGCTATAAGTGGAGCCTTCTCTTCTTCAGGATGAACAACTCCAGCTTTCTTGTCTTGTCTTCATGGGAGAGGTACTTCAGCCCTCTGAGTATCTTTGTGGCCTGCCTCTGGAGCCACTCCAGCAGTTTCACATCCTTCTTATGTTGGGGACCCCACAGCTGGATGCCAAACTCCAGGTGGAGTCTCACCAGAGCAGAGTAGAGGGGGATCATCCTCTCCCTTTCTCTGCTAGCCACACTGCTTTTGATGTAGCCCAGGACACCACTGGGTTTCTGGGCTGCCAGTGTACACTGACAGGTTGCATCCTGCTTTTTGTCAACCTATATCCCTAAGTCCTTTTCCTCAGGGTTGCTCCCAAATCATTCTTCAACCATCCTATATTCATTTGTGGGATTAATCTGAGCCACGTGCAGGACCTTGTGCTCTGCTTTGTTGAGCTTAATGAGGTCTGCACTGGATCACCTCTCAAACCTGTCAAGGTCCCTCTGGATGGCATTATCCCTTCCCTCTGCACTTCACAGCCTGGTGTGTTCGGCACACCTGGTAAGGATGCACTCAATCCCGCTGTCCACGTCACTGAGAGAGCTGTTAAACAGCACTGGTCTCAGTGCCAACCCCTGAAAAACACTATTCATCCTATGTTCTGGGAGCATTCAGTATGAATTCCTCACTATTTTAGGAGAGTGCAGACTGTGTCAGTTCAGCCTTCCTAAATTATCAGACCCAGTGGCAAAAAATTAGACTTGATTTTGTGCTCTCGCTTCAAACATGAGATGTCTGGAGTATAAAGATATGTTAATTAACCTAATACACATTCCTTAAGTGAAGATAACAGAAACAGAGGGTCATTTGCTTTATGGGAGTATATAGTTTGCAAAACTAGTCTGACATCTCCCACCCTGAACATTGTCTTGGAAAGATCTTTTGGGTGCTAATATGTGAGATGTGCTATACTTTAACTAGTATTTACTAGCATCAAGTGTTATCAAATACTCTTTGGAGGACATTTGTTCTGCAGAACCCTTCTGTGTTTGCATTAGCCTCTTTCTTTAGACCACCGACAAAATCCTTATATAAACTACAGTTAGAATCAGTGTAAGACTTTAGTACCTCTTTAGATGTCCTTTCTAGCTTCAGCCTTTGGTTGGGACCTCCTATTGTACATCAGATCTGAGAAACAGACCTGTCTTGCTTTACAGTTGATAAACTGGTGGTGAGACAAAACCTGTAACTGTCTAAAGTCACTATCTTCTATTTAAAAATGAATGGCAAGATGGTGAAGCTCCAGATTTCTTAGGGCTGCACTCTTGGGGAGTAAATTTTACATAAATCACATGAGAGTTCTTAGGCGATACCTCTTTGCTTTTATAAATGTAGTTGATGTTACATAAATGGACTTAGAAATTTATGCCAAATCAATGTGTCAAAAAAATGTCAGTGTTGCCAATACTTGACATATTATCAGATGACAATGCTTTCTTCACAAGGACACTCGTTATAAAAAACCCAAAAGGAAAGGGTAACAGAGAAATCCTAAAAATCCTAATTTTTATTGTGTTATAAACTATAAATGCATGTATAAAAAGATATAGACTGCCTTAAGTCAATAAGTTGTTCATAACTTAAACGATTTACCATTCATTAGGAGCTGGGATGGAGAGAAAAGGATGTAAAAGATGGCTCTTGATTATTGTCCTTTTATATATAGTGCAGTTCTTGTCAGTAATGAATACATTAACCAAACAAATGAAACCCTGATTACTCTCTAAAGAATTCTGACACCATACTTCATGAATCCCTCTGTGGGCAAAGTATACACTCAATCACCAACCAGCCTTTTTGTGCGTGCCTTACTTTGGTTTTGTTGTAAGTACATTTTGGCTGGTATTAAAATTTAATATACTTTATGCAATTAAAAACTTGTGCAATTTTTAAAAATATGGTACAACTTTGATTGCATTTCATGTGGTTTAACATGTTTAGAGAATTATTTTGAGAAGTTTTACCATTGTAATTAAATGCAGACATTTATAAATGTTTTGTGTCTGAAAGCTGTGTTTGGCTGATACAAAGTCTGAAGTTAAATAAGCCTGACTATGTCACAGTAACAAATAAAATTTCATATTTATAGAATTCTACTTTTTTTTTGTAGGGTCTTATCACTCATGATAGGGCGTATGTTCTCATTGATATCTGAAGTGACTATAACTGCCTGCTGTAGCCCACCTGTTCCTGGAGAGTTATGAAATGACCTGTTGCAGCATGAAAATTCAGCCTTCTCTGTTGGAGAAACC
Source organism: Vidua macroura (assembly GCF_024509145.1). Taxonomy (NCBI): domain Eukaryota; kingdom Metazoa; phylum Chordata; class Aves; order Passeriformes; family Viduidae; genus Vidua; species Vidua macroura. The sequence goes on along the minus strand of NC_071571.1, from coordinate 53,382,231 downwards.
TCACTGTGAGCTGCTCAGAGTCATTCTCACTGGCACGGCTGCCTCAGCTCTTCTGTCTGCATGGCTCAGAGAGGAGCCAGATGGGTCGGCTCTCATTTCTGGCTGTTAGCCTTAGGGAAAGTTGAGGAGAAATCCATGGCCTTTAAGGTGTCTCTTACATACAACAGAGGCCAGAAGCAGTTTTGCCTTATTTAACTGTCACAGTGAAACACGAGGAACAGTCTAGCGGATGTAGGAATAGTGACAATGGAGATCACTCCTACAAAGTTTTGTGATTCTCTGCCATGTGGTGGCTGGAGGATTTTTTGTTGTCTTTAGAAATGGAAGTAGGTTTTACAACCAGTTCAAGAATTGTTTCTGTTCCTTCTCTGGAGGCCCCTGAGTACCATACTGTTGGAAAACCTGTAGGAAATCCCAAAAAATTCTGATGCCCAGTGTAGACACTGCTCCAGAAGCACCCTTACTCATAAGAGAGATGTCCTGTATGTCTCTGCTCGTTAGATGAGAAAAAGGTGAAGATCACAGCTCTGAGAGGCCAGAGGAATGTGGCGGACAGGGTAAAGTATGTGATAGTTTCTAAATTTGCCTTTGTAAAGTTAATAATTTTGTAATAGGCAGAGATATCCCCAAAGCAAACAGCAGTTCTGAGTTGAATGTCCACGAATTTGTGGGATGTTTTGTTTTGGGTATTTTAAAACAAAAAGAAAAGAATGTTGTTAGATCATTGAAGGCATTTTCAGTAATGGATAGATCACAGAATAAAGAATGGGTAAAGTTGGAAGAGAGGACAGTGGGTCATCTGGTCCAATGATGATTATTTTTCTTTTAATAATAGGGAGTAGAGAAAACATTTTCATGGCCTTTTTTTTTTTTTCCCTCATCTTTTTAAATTTTTATTCTTTCCTGAATGTACTGGGAACTTGCCATGTTCTGGGTCAGGAAAAAGACCACAGCCAGTTTGTTATTATTTTTCCTTTTAATGAAGCTGATTTCTTTTCCCAGCATGTGCACTTTGCAGTCCACTGGTTTGAACAGGAAAATCTGTCCTTGTTAAGAAAAATATGAATAAAACAGAGCTGTTAGCCCATATCCAAAAATATTCTATGTTTTTGTTTTGGGTTCTGCTGGAAACACTACATTAACTTTGCCTCAGGACACTAATTAACAAACTCACCATTAATTGCTGGTAATAAGGAACTTGTCAGCAGTCATTGTTCCCTTAAACTGCTTAAATTCAAGAGGACAAGTTTGGAAGAAAGTACCCCTCTTAAAGATCCGTGTCTTTTCTCTCAAATGAGAGAAACTCTCAGTAAGTGAATGAAAAGGACCTTGGGACCTCAGATAATGTTATTTTCTGAAGAAATAGAGATTTGTCTAGAAATGGCCAGTAATGTGATGCTAGAATAAGTTTTCTTCTTGATAATGGTTCTTCCCTTTGACTGGAAACAAGCTTCACAAAAAATAGTCATGACAGAAGGTGATTCCATTCCCAAGGATTGAAGTGATAGTCATTTATATCTTTCTTGCCTGTCTTCAATTCTCTTGTTCATATAAATAATGAAATGGTGACAGATACATGTAGTGACATTACAGTCAGGAATGACAGTTGCTGCCATTTACTCTAGAGGTGAAAAGTTGGCCTGAAATTGAAACAGGTATCTTAGGCCCCAGGGCATTGGGAAAGGGGTTATAGTGCTCAGAGTTAGGGGTAGAAAAGCATGACATTATACACAATTAATAGTAATGTTCAGGGGATTCCTAGGCAGCTTCTGACTTGTATTCCAGAGGATACAATGCTTCTATTTTCATAGTTTCTGATTTTCAAAGAAGATGCGAAAAAGGATATAAAATCTGATAAAATTCTTGTTCAGAGGAATTAGTAGTGGGCTCTTATATTCTGTAAGTTATGAAAAGACATGTAAAAAAACCCCCATACCCACCAAAGAAACCAAAACAGAACAAAAACCAACCAAAAAAACCACAAGCCCAACCAGAAAAAAAAAAAAAAATCCAAAAAAACCCCAGATATTTTTACTTGGAACAGAAATCTGGAACTCTTGACAATCAGAGTTTATTGCTCTGCTAATGTTTGACTTTTCTTTTCTAAGCTAAGGAGACCAGTTTCTCCATTGATGAAACATGGCAAAAGTGATAATTTCTTTTTATCCTCCATCATGTAGCCTTTTTATTCCTTTTCATAATTTTTTTAAATAACCTTTTAAACATCTGGAGTTCAAGGAATTTTACCTTGAAATTACTGTGAGAAAGGGTAGATTTCAATTATCTACTATAGTACCTTTGTCTTTATTTTAATATCTGTTATTGTGGGAATATTGAGATCACTTAGATATACATTGGTGTTTGGATTACAAAAACTTATGAAATAAATGTTGATGATTGCAAAATGGATCAATGGAGGAATAAAACTTCCTAAGATTTGAAATTTAAATGTATTAATGCATAGAGGAGTGTTGTTTCATATTCAAATTGAAAAAGTTTTTTGAAGAGTCACTGATCTTAATTCAAGAAAAGAAATAACAAAATTAGATGCCATCCCTCTCTACTTCCTTCTATCTTCAATCACCTTGCAACACTTGGGGAAAAGAACTTGAATTTCTGACAAGAAAAGAAAACATATAAATGCACATATCTTTTCCCCAAATCATTGTTAGTTTACTTATGCTTTTAGTTTACGTATACTTTTTCAAGACATTTTTATATTATGGAGAAGTTTGGGGGTTGGGAGCTTGAATAGATTTTTGATTAATTTCTGAATATTTTTTCATTTTTGTCTTTATTAAAGATGTACAGTGGAAGAAAGTGTAGAAAAACAAAGTTTTCCCAAACCTAGACATTTGTAAAAGAAAATACAAACAGGAAACAGAAGTTTAAAGAGACTCCAAACTGGGAAAGATTTAGTGACCTTATGGTACCAAAATCAAGATCTATTAAACCTAATAGACTTTTTTTTTATTAAAGGACTGAGTGTTCATCCATATTAAGCCTGATTTGCTTAAATGAGTATGGTTGATTGATCTTGACTGGTTTCCAGATCCTCACCAAAGTCTCTCTATCTCTGCTCAACTGGTCAGTGGAGACAAAATATGATGAAAGTCATGAGTCTTGTTAGGAGACAACATAACAACAGGGCAAAACAGACTTGACTGGGGCAAATTAATGACATTTATTCAATTTATTGCCAATCAATTTATTGCCAATCAGAGTAAGGTAATGAAAAATAAACTCAATTCTTAAAATCACTTCCCCCATCCCTCCCTTATTTCTGGGCTCAGCCTTACTTCTAATTTCACTACCTCTTTCCTATCAGTAGCACAGGGAGATGGGGAATTGGGGTCACATTCAGTTCATCACACCTGTCACTGTCCCTCTTCCATTCTCACTCATTTCCCTACTCCAGCATGGGATTCCTCTCAAAGGAGACAGTCATTCATTAACTTCTACAGTGTGAGTTCATCCCACAGGCTACTGCTTTTCCCAAACTGCTCCAGCCTGGGTCCTTTCCATGGGGTCATGAGTCCTGCCAGCAAATCTGCTGCAACATGGGCACTTCTCTTCATATGTCCACAGGTCCTGCCAACAAACCTACTTCAGTACAGGCTTCTCACAGGGTCACAACCTTTCTCAGGCATCCACCTGCTCCAACATGAGGTCCTTCAGAGGCTACAGGTAGATATCTGCTCCACTGTGATCCTCATGGGCTGCAGGGACACAACTGCTTCTTTTGTCATGAAAGCAAAACTAAACAATCTTTCATTTAAATAAAGGATTTTGCTTTACCTCAGGTGAAAAGAAAAAAGTTATTTTTAAAGGAAATTAACAACATACTCAAAAGTTCTTGTTCCATTCTAAGAATATTGTGCAGAGTAGGTATAACCTGTTCATCAGCTCTATTAGAGTGCCAAACTGTAAGGCTCTTTTCAAGTTTATAATTCCATAATTAATTAACTAAATATTTTGCATTTGCTTTGACTTTGGCATCTTAATATGAGTTTTCATAGCCCTTTATTCTCCTTAGTGTCATCTGACCTGAGCATTCACCGCCCATGAAAAAAGATTAGGGAGTTGTGTTTAGCCCTCTCTTCAGCAAAGCCCAATAAAAGACAAAGCTTGAACTTGTTTTATTATGAATATTCTCTTGCTTTCCCCTGAGCTAAATGTAGAAAACCTGAAAACAGGTGCACTGGCTCAGTTGGCATATCTTCTGCTTGTTCTCAGACAGTACTTAGCAAAGATGCATTATGTAATGGTGCACTATCTCCTATCCAACCGTGTGGCTTGAGTTTTCTAACATCCTGATAAAATTACCAGCAGGCAGAATTCTAGCTCTTCAAAGCAAGCAACATTTTACTTACCCATGCAAAGACAATTTCATAGCTTTGCCCGTGGGTACAACTAAAGAGAAGAATGCAATATGAAGTTGGCATAAATCCACCAGAACCTCTGTACTTATTCTACTGTTCTATGAAAATCTCACCTTCCACTAACATAGACAGCAAAATCACTGGGTCAATTATGTCCTGTGTTTGCAACAACCATTCTTTGAAATTTTCAGCTAAAGCAGTTTGCACATACAGCAATTCTGTCATACTCCAGGCTTATATTCTCAGCTTAGAAAAAAAAGGTTTAAGGAATCACAACATTTCTGTTAAACTTAGATTCTGTTGGTAAAGACTCAGCAGTCCACAGGAACATGTTAAAATAAATTTCCACTGAAAATGACAGGTTTAAATTTTTATTTACTAGTAAAAATAAAAGTGTCTTGTTTTCTGGTAATTAATTAATTTGATTTATTGAGACATTACCTATAAATAGCATCCTACAATAATTAAGTCATTAGAGTAATATGACTTGGTGTGGTACAGTTTATGCATTTCTGTTATGGGCAGCTGATATTTTACATTTAAATTAACATAAAAAATTCTAAAAATGGAAAATGGAAAAAAGAACAAAATAGTAGCCGTAACAAGAAGAAATTCTCAGGATCTACTGTCTCTAATTTTAATGGAGACAAATATAAACTCTTTGGAATAAAGACAGAATGTAATTTTTATGATATTGTGGTCTTTCACTGGCAAAGAAGTGGTTCTAAAACTTAGTTTTTCTATTAGGTAGAGACCATGTTCTGGCAGGGTGAAGTGGTATTCCAGAAGATGATTGTAATATTTGGACACGGAAGTAGAGACAACTTAATTAGAATAGAAAAGATTATTTAACTCTGTAGAAAATGCTTAACTGCTCTGGACTATTGGCTTGTTAAAACCTCTGTGTTTTTTTCAGAAATGTGATGGCCTTTGGAACAGTATTTAGGAATCATTCGATGTACAGAAAAGACATGCTAGTTAGAAAACCTAAGGAAACTCAAAGGGATTAGTACATTGAAAAGCAGATTGGAGGCTGACATGATTATCCTTCCAGTATTTACCTTGTAGAATAAACTTTTAATAATAGGCTTTTATTATTTATAAAAATATTATTTATAGGCTTTTATTATGTATTATTTTATGTCTAACAGACAATCACATAATGAGAGCTAAATGGTAGAAAATATCTTCAGACCAGAAATGTAAACAACTTTTAGTAGACAGGGTGAGCAACACTGGACAGAAGTGTTTAAAGGCAATTAAGATTTTTGATGTGTTTCCCACTTGATTTGGAAAGTAGCAACAGGCTTTCTCCACACTGTGTATGCTTTACCTTACAGTAATTCTTTATTTTGACTTTGGACTTTAAAATGTCAGTATCAATGACAGAAAACATCCCCCCTTTTCCCCCTTTAAAGGGTGTACAGAGCAGTGGTGTTACCTTGAAAAAAAAATCTTGATTCTAAAAGACTATATGAAAACTTCTGAATTTTGCTATTAAAAACAAAATAAACATCACAATGCATTTCTATACTGCATGTGCTGGTTACACAAGAGCCAAAACCCCCTCTAACTCTGAAATACTCTGAAACTGTGAGGACTGGGAAAATGCTTGCAGTTAAACCAAATGGATTGATTTGGTAGGAAGTGAATCACACAGATTTGGATGTCCCTCTGCTACCCTTCAACATTGTTTGATTATTTTGCTAATTCTAGAATGCTACATTCATTCTCAGAAGATGACTATTGAGCATCAATACAAATTTGTTTTCCTACCTGCTGGGCATTTATTTTCCCAGCCTACTCCTTTCCAGAACTGTTAACACCTTTTGATCTTTATCTAGATAGTTTTCAGCTATTGTTGCCCAAGAAGCTATAAATGAGAGTTTTCCAGCAGTGTCCATTACAAAGGATTAAATTTACAGAAGATCCACTGTAACTTGTCACCACCACCCCTTTTGAAGCCTTTGTTAGCATCCAGCTGCAGCCAAGCAAGCTTAACTTTTCCTGGAGCGCTGAAGTTTGCTGAGGCAGACCCTGGTGAAGGTGTGGACTTCTTGCTCCAAATCCATACTCAGAACCTTTTCCCCCACCTTTTTCAGAGGCCTCTTGTGAAAGGAGAGCCCTGGCTTCCCCCAGGGTGGGGCTAAATGACCTCGGACACAAGGCACACTCACAAAGGGATGTGCAGCAAGATCTCCTGTCTTCATCACCTCGGTTAGTTTCCTTGGCCTTTACCAGAACAGGCTGTGCCTTAAACTCCTGTTAGGAACAACTGAAAGAACTACTGGCCACAGAAGGACAGCCTTCTCTTCCCCTAATCCTCTTTTTTTTCCCCTCTGCGTTCCATCGCCTTTGCTTTTGCTGTTTTCCTTCCCTCTCAGTCTGAAATCATGAAACAATAACAAATGTGAGAAATGCCAATTTTTCTTTTTTTAAGTATAAGAATACTTATTTCCTTATTATGCATATTATATATGACTTTGAGTCAGGATTTTCAATGCCCCATTTATTTCACATGGATTAAAGTAAAATGCTTCTCATCTCATGTCTTTTTTCCTGTCCGTCCTTCTATCCTGATCTTCTGTGGGAGAGGAATCTATATGCCAAGTTGATGCCTACATAAGTTCAGAGGGGAAATTTCATGTAGGAAAAGTTAGACCATTCATCTTCCAACTAGGTACTTTTTTCTAGAAGGAAAAGACTCCATAGCGTTCTTTCAGTATTGTAGATGATTAGAAACTAAAGAAATCCTAATCTTTGTAATACATGCACATTGTCAGATGCTTGGGATAGTTAATAAATAATTTTGTGCAGTTGCTGCATTTTTCATCTCTCCTAAACAGGGTGAAAGTCAGTTTTAATACTTCAGAACCCAAATCTACTTAAAGTAGATATTACTATTTCACATTCCTTATTTGTCTATGTTATTATGTGCTATATAGTTGCAGATATAATAGTGTATTTGACTTATATGAAGAGAAAACCTTTTAAAATTCAAATTCTAAAGAGGATATTCAGTTTGGATCCCTGACTTCAATTAGTTTGGGTTAATACACTTTCTGTTCCAAACTGTAATTCACATCACAGCATCTAGAATTTTGTACTTTGTGAAAATTTTTCTACCAGTGGAAGACATGCTGGCTGAGCAAGCAGAGAATTTTCCTGGGGAGAGCTACAGTCTTTATCAACCCAGGAAATTTCTACTATTGAAAGATTTAATGCTGGAGCAAGCTGCACACATCATTACCCTCATACAGTTGGAAAGCTGCTTGCTGAAATCCATTGCAAGCCAAACCAGAGCCGACCTGGCACATAATGAGCTCACTCTGGGGCAATGCAACACACATCTGTATCTTGAAAGCAAAATCTATCCTGGTGCAAACATTTATGTATCAATATAAAACTGTGACATCACATAGGTTTTATACTCCCTTGATTTGTGTTTATAACACAACAGGGGATTATTCTCCTTTGATGGATTATGCCCTTTGGTATTCTCAGGTATGCACACTGAGCTTATTTTATGATAGCACAAGTAGTTTTAAGGGTGTTTTTATTTAAATGCTGTGCATTATATTTGAATTAATTTTTTCAGTTTCTGAATATTTACAAAATATCTACAAATTATATTTCTTTTCAGGATCCCATCTGATACAAAACTATTTTGATCTCTATTTCAGTTAAAGGAATTGTGTTGTAAAGGAGATTATAATTAAAAAAAAGTGGCAGTACATTCACATCTGATTTTGCAAAGGTATAAATAATTGAGGGGTTTTTGCATATTCTTCTTCCTTTTCTATCCAAAGGATACATATTCTTAAACAACAGGCTTCTCAAAACTGTCCCTTTCTACATCTTATTTTGTGGAGAGCAAAAGGGGCAGGGGGGGCAGGGAGGGAGAGATTAAAAATATAAGAGGAAAAACACAATGTAGAATAATATTTTGGTTCTTCTAAGAGTCTGCTTTACCATTGACTGTAGCAGCCACTGTTGGGCTTCTTTTCTCTTTTTCATTCTCTCATTCTACACTATTTCACCCTCTCTTATTATAATCTTAAGTTTACAGAAGTTCTTATATGTCCTGACAAGGTACTGGAATCTGCTGAGGACTCAATGAAAGCCATTTTGGAACAATGGGATAATCAACCCAGATTTCTTCTAATCTCTTTCAGTTTTATTAAGGCACAATCAGGCTAATAGGAATTGCACACCAAAATTTAAGTTTAGGAAGTGGAAAATGTAAGCTTACTGCAGGCCTTGTGGCTAAACTGCATGCTAGACTTAGCAAAGAAAACATATTGGTTGAGTAAATCCCCACATCTGTGGCTTCAACCATGTCATCAAGCTATCTTGTTTCTGCATTCATCTGAGTTTCTATTTCAGTGATTGTCTTTTCCATGCTAATTTGCTTGTGGGCCCCAGTTTGGTGTGATTCAACTGGTTCTTTAGTGAGAAACCTTTAGTGAACAAACTAGAGAAGAGTTTCATATCAACGATATTTTCCAAGAAGGGTAATCGAAGACACTAGGGTTTTGGGAACAAGGTCATTCTATAGTGGAATCATTTATATATCTATAAGGAAATGTGATGGATGAGAAGGCCAGAGAAGCCAGGGTGCAAGAGGGGGAGCTGAAGTCAAAGTATAACTTAGTCTCACTGACTAGAATTTCAGGTTTCCAAGAGAAGCAGTAATGTTATATAGAATGCAGCTTTCAATCTGTAGGTTGCTCCTCTGAGGACAACATCTTTCATAGCCTCAGCTCTTCAAGAACTCTCTCTCACGTTGTGGATAATTGCTCTGGTTTATTGCAGTAGATCCTCAGATGAGCCCTGGCTCTACCAGCTGCTGAGTGTAGTTTTCCTAAAGACCATGGTCTATTTAGCCATCTTGTGAGGATGGACATTTCCTTCATGAGCCTGGGTATTGAAATGCATTTCTCCCACAGCTATTGTTTATACTTTCAATGGGTGACTATTGCTGATGTGTCTCTAAAAATAGCTGTTAAGATACTGAATAATGTTCTTTAAAGCTGGTATGTATGGATGGCCAAAAACATTCCAATCTGAAGGCAAATATAGGAAGTTTGTTCATAATCTCTTCATGAATGTAGTACTTTGAGTGGAATTTATGGGATTTTAAAAATAAAAACCTGTGAAGATTTTACTTTGAACTATAGTAGGAGAAATGATGAGACATTTTACTTAGAGATTATTGTACTTGATGTTGTACTGAAACTCAACATGTGACTATTTTTTGCATTGTATATTTTGGTTTTTCAATGTTGACTTTTTTATATTTACACTTACAGGCATCAGCTGAAACCCAAGTCTATGACTATGCAAGACAGAGATGACATTTATACAATGAATAATAACAGGCCAGTTTAATTTAGTGGGCACTGAGATCTGATGGCATGGAATGGCTTATGTCTAAAAAACCATCTCAAATTCCAATCCAGAAAGCTGCATAAAGCCCATTTGGAATGGTCCCTGGACCACACTGACTGGTGAATCATGCCTGAATTTTTTTATAGCAACTACTAGTTTAAATCAGAATGCATTAGTTGATATTATAAGAAAAGGTATCTATTGAAAGCATTTGAGTGATTTTAATTAAGGAAATTATATTGACATTCAGATAAATAAACCATTGACATTATGCTGGATTGTGGAAGATAAAACTTCTCTAGATTGCATGATATCAATCTTGACTTTGAATTTCTGATTAGAATATGAAATTGAAACATGAGCACTTAAATTAAAAACTGCTGTTCCTGAGCTGTACTGCTTTATGAAATAGAGATGCATTTTGCAAGTAGCAGCAAGCTGTGCTTACTGCTAATGCAGTGATCATATTATGATGGACATTAGGGCTGGAGGGGGTGTTGAGAGATTATCTTGTTCTTTCCTTGGCTAGCAAGGGTAAATGACGGCTAAATACTTCCAGTGACAGAGAGATTCTAGTCTCCCCAGGTATCCATTGCAGCACCTAAATACAGTTCCATTGGGAAATACTTTCCTAAATTTCTTTTTCTTCAGTTTAAGTCCTTAGTGATATAAAGAAAAAAATTAAATCTAAATAGCCTATCACTTAATCTGCTCATTTTAATTGCTTCTTTACTCGTATATAATACATGACAATATCCATGCAGTCAACCAGTCAGCCTTCCTATGTATGGCCATTGAGCTGCTATTAATTTTAGAAAATTACTTTATCATTTTAATTCTTTGAAAAGCTTATACCCACTCCTCATTTGGGCAGAATTGCTTGAAAATGTAGTAAAAAAGTTTTCTATTCTTTCTTTCAAGGCAGACATGATTGTGACATGGGATTATGCTCAGAAAAGACCCTTTAGAGACCCATTCAACACAGCCTTCTAATTATGTAATGATATGGATTTGTTAACTGCTCTTTGAATGCAATTTTGAAGCAACTAAGTGCATACTTAGGGCTCATTTCCTCTACAGTATATTTTCTTAATTTGAACACTCAGTCCTCATCTTGTGTATCCAGATCTTGATACTAACATTGTATTAATTTTCATTTCCATGTAAAGATCTATAACAGCAACTTGAATCCTGGAAGGAAGGATTCTACCTGTCAGAGATCATATAAATCACATCTAGATCTTGTAATAAATGGTATGTTTCTCATGAGTGATATATACTCTACAGAGTAGATGCTGCGTGGTGTTTAAAGTGCCCAATGTGTGATGATGCTTATTTTCCCTATTCACCACACATTCAATACTGATATGAGGAGATATCTTGCAGGCTGCTAAAAGGTTAGCAGCACTGAGAAGCTCTGTCACTTGCTTGCATTCTGCTTTACACTTATCAAAGGCAGTTTCAAGCCAGCAGTCAGGTAGAACTAGCAAAAGATAGACATGCATCCAACAACTTGTTCCTGGAAGATTGCAGCCTGGGATTTTTCAAGCATGGAGCCTCTGCCCTGGTAAAGTGGCATGTGCACCAGCAGCAGACCAAGCACTGTGAACACTTTAGAGGATGAGCTAAGAAAACACAAGACTATGTCAGTGCAGATGTTCTTAACTTTTATGTACCGTGATTGTGTTCACAAGATTAATGACCCTAGAAGAGATTCACACAGTAGATAAAGATATCTAGCTGAATTTAGAGGTTGAAAGCTGATCTAAAGCATGCCAAGTTGTTATGTGCTTATCTGGATTTCTTGCTGTCAGGTTAAGGCCAGAGAAGGTCCATGTGAGAAACATTTCACTAGATGTGAGTACTGGAAGGAAAATCAGGTGTGTTACAAAAGTGAATTAATTAATGCGAAGCTTGTAATGGTGATACCAATGCATGAAGAAGGTGGGTGGAAGGTGGGAGGAGGATTCCACCTAGCAGGAAAGAAACAAATAGTAGGCTTGGCCAGTGGTAAATGCTCTATACAATCTAATGCTGACTCTTAACCACGCTTCTTCTTTAGACTGAGAAATACTAGAAACACTAACCCCAGTAAAACATTAGGGGTGTGGGCTACACAGACCACTCTGTCCTGTAGGTATCTACCTGAGGACAATGTACATGCTGAAGGACTGAGCATGCTGATGCCAGACTTCATCAGGCATGGCTGTATTTTTGCAGATTTCCACCAGAAATGAATTGCTAGAGCTGAGGTCAGTATGGGAGACGTCACTCAGATAAGTACCCACTTACACCAATCAGTTAGTTTAGCTAAGAGCCAGCTGCCCTGTTACTCCAGCTCTCCCTTTCAGATTGAAAAGCAGTACTACTCTTTTTTTTTTCTTTTCTTTTTTTTTTCCTTTTTCAAACAGGAATAGAGTCTCTTTAGGAGAAACTGTTGCAGCCTTACCAATGTGGCCTCTCATTTTCCATGGTTTAGGGCAGCTCCTGGAGGAACAAGTTCTTCTTATAGTAGGCTTGGGATAGCAAAAGTTGAAAGAACAAAACAACTCATGCGCTGGCGCCTTCTCAGTCATACATTTGATGCTGTTTGTTATATTTTCCACTATGTTTAATCTGTCTGTGTTTTCAAGACAAATAGGAAGAAGGTGATTCTATTGATTTTTTATTTTTACACCTGACTAATAAACAGTTTAGCTATTTACCTCTGCTCAGTAAAATTATTCATTTGATTATTGTAATAAAAAGGGTAAACAAATGAATGAAAAAGTTCATTGAAATACACACAAATTTTGTGTTCAAAAATGCAGTTCTAATTTAGCTCTGTTTCAAACCCCTAAACAACTGTATGTTATTTGAAGATTTTATTGACCTGACTTTACAAAAAACACAGAAAGATCGAAGCCAAATAGTTACAAAATTCCCTAAGGAAAGCAAGGAAGGATGTTCTGTTGGTACAGTTTGAAATATTGAAAAATGAACATTAAGTTTTCAGGTCAGAAGAAAGAGATCTCAGGGAGAAAATGTTATATGCAGTCAATACAAAGAAGCTTTTAAAGAAAATAGGCTTTACAAAAACAAATGGGAACAAGAGGTGAACAGCTTTATAGGGCTGCATTCAGCAAAGAGGGATTACACAGTGACAAAGAACAACGATGACTGCACTGCAGAAGCCTGAGACATTTCTTTCCAGTTCTGGGAAAACACAAAAGTTCAGGTATATGAACTTGAAAAGCTGGGCAAGAATTCTCATGGCAGAAGATTCAGTCATGATGGGGACAGTGCTTCCTGTCTGTGACCCTGCATGAGACATTGTTGTAGTGGGTTGTCCCTGGCTGGACACCAGGTGCCCACCAAAGCCACTTTATCGCGCCCCCTTCAGCTGGACAGAGGAACAAAAATACAGCAAAAGGATTGTGGCTGGAGATAAAGACATGGAGAGAGATTACACACCAGTTACCATCATGGGTGAAACTTGGCTTGGGGAAATTATTTAGTTTATTACCAATTTAGTTTAATTTAGTTTATTACTAATAGAACTCTTTCTCAGAGATGGAGAAGCTTTCAGGAACTTCACACAGAAGCTATCTCTGTAGCCCCCCATTATCAAACCCTTTCCACACAAATGCAATACAATTGTGGACCCTCTTACTTTAGACATGGACTGAGGTCATGAGATACATGTCAGAAAATGGGAAGAAAAGAGAATTATTGATGATTTCTGCTGCATTTACAAGCAAGTTTTCTTAGTTAAACCATACCAACCAAGATATATGTAGCAACACAGCAGTGTAGGAATATTCTGGGGAGAAATCAGCTGTAATACTTAACAGTATGCACTTCTATGAGGACATATATCTCTCTGCCACTTCAAATTTTACTGTGTATCTCATTTGCAAGTGAAATCATGAGCCAGAGACTGACACTAAAGGTATACACTATAGTACTGGGAGCTGAGGGCACCCTGTTAAGGCTGGTCCCACAACAGCAGGCTCAGGCTGAACAGTGCCAGCAAGGCTTGGTCTGTCAGGCACAAGGCTTTACTTCAGACATAAGGAAAGGGCAGCTCAGACCAGAGAGCAAAAGTAGTCTGTTTTCCTTCAGATCACCTATCACTCACTGGGGAGTGAGTCCATAGAGAAGAATGGGTAAGACTCTTTAAAGAGCCCTATGAACATTTCTTCATTGTCCCTTTCCAAAAGCCAGCCGACCATACCTCCTGGACTGGAGAGTTACTGAAATTTCTATCTTATTGTAATTCTCTGTGCCTAGTGCCTGCAGAGCGAGGACCAGCTGATTTACTGTTTTCCTGAAGAACTCATGCACTTGCTACCCTGCCAAAATGGATTTTAGCTCCTTTACTCAGCAGACAACCAAAGCACTGGGAACTATGAGTCAAAATGCACAGCAGCTATGCTGCTATACACAGCATCTGAATAAGGTGGGAGTAGGCCTCTCCTGGAGAGAGATTGGACATTGTGGGACAAACTACCAGGGAAGGAGGCAGGCTGAAGATAGCAGAAACACTAAAGAAGCTGATGGCCAAAGCAGCACAAAAATCAGAGAAAAATTTTTAGCATGACTTAAAGGCAGAGTTTGTAGGGAGAGAGTTGGAGAGCTGTCAGGGAAAAGCATGGAGATGTTAGAATTCAACAGTGTGAGGGGCAAAGGGCTGGTCTCCATTCTCCATTAAGTAACAGTCCTTGGCCAGAGGTAGCTAAGGTTCGAGATCCCTGACAGTGCTGGTGTGACTGCTTAGGTGATTGGTCACCTCAGGACCCAGTGAGTTGCAACAGCTTAGCCTAGAGAAGACCTTATATTTGTGACATATCAGCTCATCTAACTTGATTTTATTGAAGCAGAGAGCACTTGACTGAATAGTTATGGCAGCAGGTCCACAAGTCAGTAAACCCAACAAACAGTGCAGTTAAACAGCTGGGAACAAGGCAGGGCTAGCAGTGTCTTCACTTGGCTCTGCTGCAGTAAGGTCAGGATGTGTGACCACTGCCTCAATATGGTGATCAACCACTTAGGTCAAAATTACCTTCAGAGATGCATTGTTATTTTGGTGCCCATGTGCTAAATTGTGAGAAAGTAGCATGGCAGGGTTTTCTCCTTTACTTGATTTTTGAGAAAGAAGAGGTCTCTTCACCATTTTTCTGTGATTACAATGTTCAAAAATAAGCTTCACTTCTCTTTATTAAGAAGATCCAGCACAAATTATTGAAAAACTTCCTGCAGTTTTTCTAAATGAGCTTGCAGTTGCTGAATAGTCATCATCATCATCACCTGCGAGAAGCTTTCACCTCCCTTTTGATGAAAGTTTGTCCTCTCTGGTTACTCTTCTCCATGGTGAGAAAGGTGATGACATCTTCATGTGAATGTTGTGCTCCTTCTGTCACACTCAGGGCTCTGCATTGCTACTGTGGAGGCACTCAGGACAATTTTTCCTTTCCTCAACTTTCTGGATGTGTCATGTTTTTGTTTGGTGACCACACTTACTGTGTCCCTACCATTTTGGCTTCCCTTTTCTTTTGGCGTGTGTGCACTTCCCCCTGCAGCCTCAACTTATTCTGTTCACATCCCTTTCAGGATTATGTGGTGCTGAAACTGCGATGACTCAGAGAGTCACTCTGGGCAGCTGGAATTGCAGAAGAGCTGAGCACTACGGCAGGGAGGACAGAGGGCTTAGGCAAGGTGTGATGCTGAGCTCTGGGGTTGGGAGACTGCCTGGCAGCCTTACAGGCCACCAGGGCAGCTCTGGGACTTCTGTCTATGTTTCTTTTGATTCTGGCTGAGCACTTTCTCCCAGTCAAGGTTTTTAAATTTCTTCTGCAGTCATCTGAGAAAAAACTGTTTTTTTTTTTGTTTTTGTTTTTTTTTTTGTTTTTGTTTTTGTTTTGTTTTTGTTTTTGTTTTTTTGTTTGTTTTTTTTTATTTGAAAAAAATAAAAATACAAAAGGAGGCAGATTTAATCATATTTTCACCAAATTACATAATTCCTCAAAGAAGGCTCTAGGAACTTGTTATCTATAATGATGAAATAATAGGAACAGAAAGACTTGTGGTGACCTGATTGTGAACTCTTTGTTGGTTAGAGCGGTACCCTATAGATTTCAGACTAGGAGGAACTTTACCCTCCCAAAGGGAAACAACGGGAGTTCCAAAGAAGTTTTTCTTTTTTGCTACTTGCTGCAAGTTATACTTTATGATACTCAGAACGAACTGTACTGGTTGGTGGCCAAATAAAGGTTCAGATACATAAAGCTGAATGTAATATGGTTCAGATATAGAAAGATTCTGAAAAAGAAACTATCATTCTCATCTCCCATGGCTTTATCAACGTAAAAAAATCTCCAGTATATGAAAAAGTTTAATTTTCAAACTTGTATGACTTGTAGTTTTGGTCATAGCACTGTAATACTTCTTTATCTGGGTTTGTTTTAATAATGTCTGAAGCAGGTACACTGAAAACGCGGCTCTTCTGTAGGAATGAGGCTCTTTGTCCCTTTTATTACAAAACTTCTGTTGGTCCCAGATTTATGGATCAGTGTTGTTTTCTTGTGTGGGATTTACTTGCAGTCAGGCTACTTGTCTGAACTTCTTTTCCTATCAATGGCAGGTAATACAATTTGCTCAAGTATGAGTCATCTCATCCTTCAGCAGATTTCTAAGGCAGGTCAGATGAATCATTTTCTTGGTACCTACTTCTCCCTGCTGACAATAAAGGGAATCTAACAGAGCAGCTCTGATATATCCCATATATGTTGTAAGTGTCTAAAGCTACTTGAGATGAAACCCATTTCCAGTGTTTGTGGAAAATGTACACAATCTATCAACATGAATTGGCTTCTGGGTGAAATGGAAGCTATGGATACATAACCTTCTAGAAGAGGTCTGTCCTTCAGTAAGAGAGTCCATGTAATCACATTGCCTACAGTCATGACTTTTGTCTCTTCAACAGATTTGTTGTGTACCAGCCAATGCCCTATGCAGAAAGGCTTCCTGCTATGTTTCAGGGCAAATAAAAAAGAGTATTTAGCCTGATGAATTTCATCAAGTGTATGGCACTTTTGCAGCAATGCCTACTCTAATGCCTACTTTTTTAAACTGGAAAAATCCTAGCGTGTTTTATTTGGGGCATTTGCTAATATGTAGGAGCAGCAGCAGTAACATCTGACTTAGATGTCTGCCATAACTTTGAATAGCTGAACTTGGGGCACTGCATGGTACCTAATCAATGCAAAAAATTATGTTGTGGGCTTAATTAAGCAGTAACAGACCATTCAGTAATGTTAATGCACACACACAGAGTCAAAAAGACTAATTAATCTGACCTGCATCTTCCTCCATCATTTATTATTAAACATTTGAGAATAAGAAAAGTGCATAATGGGCTAATCAGATACAGCCCTTTAAAATTAAAATATGGACTATGTGAACTGAAGACCAAAACTGTAAGACTTGGACCATTCCTGTTTGAATCTTAATCAACACTGGCTCCTAAAGAAAATATCAAAAGAGCTAGAGATTTTCTAAGTCACAGTCTTAAGTGTTCCTGCCAGCAATCAAGACATCCTGTTACCAATTCCATTCACAATTATCATTTTGCAGTCCGAATTGTTGCATTTTTTTCTGTTATAATTTGTAATACTTTTCATGGATTTGTTCCGCACTTCCTTGAGAAAATTGGAATATATTCAGTGGCTTGGGTAATATTCATATTACCCAAAGGTAATCATGAGAGAATTTGGAAGATGGTCTTCCATGGCACCTCTCAGGTTGGAAGTGATCTCAGATAGGCATCTGCTCTAACATCCCACTCAGAGTTAATAGTGAATTCAGCATTTAGACCAGGTTGCTCAGGGCTTTGTTGGGTCAGGTCTTTAAAGCCTCCATGGCAAAATCTCCACAACTTCCTGGGCAGCCTGTCCCAGTGCTTTGCTGTCCTCACAGAGATCCTTGGACAATTTGTTCTCTTTTAGTCTGGGACTGTTGTTTCTCATTCATGTACCATGACCCAACATAAGAGGAATTTGCATTCTTGCTAACTTCCCTGTGGATATGGACAAAGTGCTGTAAGGTGTTCTGAGCTGTAAGGTGTTCCGAAAGCAATCTTGTCTGTAGGTTGAACAACCTCTCTCTTGCAGCTTCTTCTCACAGGGCAGGACTGCCAGGTCTGACCATTTATTGGCCTTCACTCAACTCACTCCAGTTTACCAACATCTTACACTGGGAACCAAAACTGGGAGTGTTCAAAATGTGATCTAATGAATATTAGATAAAGGTGAGTAATTATTTCCCTTTGTCAATTGGCTGCAATTTTGTTAACAAAGCCCAGGAAGCCAGGCCACTGCTGACACATGCTTAGACACAAACATACATTGATGTAGTACCAGAGTATTCTGCTATACCTCAAGGATCTGCAGGCAAACACTGGTTCTGAGCCAAAAATAGCATCTTTGTCTAGACAATCTTAGATTTTTTGTGACAAAATATGTCAAACCTACCTGGCTGTCTGATTTCAACACAAATAAATCAGGTGGTCTCACAGCAAGCAAATCTACTGTATAGCACATGTGCCAAGTTTATGTTTACTATGCAAGTATAAAATTACTTTGATGCTTCCCCTTTTTATTTGGCTAAAGGGTAAGATATACTTAAGAAAATCTTTCCTAAATAAAAAAATACTTTTCCACAGAGTTGCCCCTTATTGATGGAAAGTGGCTAGGAAACTGAAAAGAAGAAACACAGAAAATACTGGAGGAGCTCTAATGACCTTAACAGGCAACCTGGCCTCTGATAAGACACAGGTGTACTAATTGCAAAACAAGACTTACAGCCTTGCCCTTAATGGGTCACAGCTGTGGGTAATTAAGGTAAATGTGATAAAAGGGGTGGGTTGGTTATGCAAAGAAAATCTTGAGAAAGAGGACCTGGAGAAAGAGGTACCTTGTGGAGGTAGGGGACTCTCCTCTTCTTCCCCTTGAGTAACCAGAGCCATTTGGAAATGGAAGGTAAGAAACTTGCCCTCTTGTCCTGTCCTCTCCTGTGCTGTCCTACAGAGGAATCTCTGCTGTGATGCCTGGAGCACTTCTTTCTCCTCTTCCTCACTGGATTTTGGGTCTGCAGAGCTGTTTCTTCACATATCTTTATTCCTCTCTTACAGGTGCTGTTAGGCTGCAGTGTTTTTCTCCTTCTCAATTGAGTTAAATATGTTGTCCCAGAGGCTCTGCCATTGTTGCTGGTGGGCTCAGCTGTGGCTGGTGGCATTGGCTCCATTGGTTGTGGAGAAAGCTTCTGGCAACATCCTGTAGGATCCTACAGCAAACAGTCAGATGACTTAAGGTGTTCCAAGTGATGCACTATTGCCTTAATTTGGGCCTGTTTAAACTGAAGCAGGGAAGATGGAGTAAAGATACAATGAAAGTCTTAAAATATTTGGAAGACTGGTGCAAACTGCCAGGAATTCTTTTTTTAGCATGCCATATAGTAGAAATAATTAGCTTATATTGCACAGATTAGATGTTAGGAAAACCTTTCTAACAGTAAGGATGCTGGTAAGTTTCTGCAGACTACTGGAAAATTTCTGTTGGTCATAGGCATATTTGATGAGTTCTCACATCTATGCTGAATGAACATCTGTCAATAATGGCCTTTTGGAACTACTGTGGATTAGAGGGTGAGCTGTGGACTGCATCAGGGACTAGGGGAGCCCTTAGGATCCTTTCCAGGCCTATGGTGGTTCTGTGCACTTAAATGCCTTGCACAGCCCAGTCATCTGTGAGGAAAATTATTTCTCTATCATCAGATGAAAAGCTTTAAGAACTAGCAAACAAAAATCAACACCTATCAGAGAGATGATGAGTATATGAGAACACATTTAAAGATAGCAAAGAGAAGTACTAAGATTCGGTTATAATAGCATCAATTATTGTTGTGTATTATAGTAGGAGAATAACTTGTGGAGAACAAAGTAGGGATTTATGTTGCAGGAGCACCCTTGACCCATTTTCTGGAGCTGGGATTCTAATAGAGATAATACCAAGATATTGAAAAGAGTTTACTGTGCTTCCAGAAGATTAAAACCTAGGTGAATTACAAGAAACAACATGTGGATGAAGAAATTGGTAGAATTGGATTGTGGTAGGATGAGCTCATTTACAGAAGAACAGCTATCAACTAATGAATCTATCTTCTTGGCTGAGCATTACTGTCTGGCAATGTTTGGTAGGCCTTGTGGCAAAAGCAAGCCTTGAGATGGGATGAAATCCAAATTTAATAGCTCTTTGAGTTAAACATACTCTAATCTTATTAAATTATTAGGGAAATTTCAGGGAATTTGAGATAGACAGGTGAAGGAGCAAGGGGTAAGGCTCAGTAGCTGGATGAGTTTCTGAAGAAACCTGTTTCTACTGCAGAAAAGGAAGCCAGGAGTGGAGAGCAAATTCCTCCTTTTGCTGGCTGCAATGGTAGCACACTTGTGTTGGTCAGTGAGAGGCTTAGAGGTGCCCTGGCAGAGTGTGTCCTTCTTGGGCATCCAGTCTGTTTAGAGGGGGAGGCTGGGGTGTGCCCTGGTGGAGGTTAATCCCCCTCCTTTGCCACCCACAATTAAAGAACCCAATGGCTTCAGTGCTGGAGATGACTCTCAGAACCCTTAGGTTTCAGAACTGATTCTCACAGATTTTAAGTTTAGCCATAATGAGGTAGTTCACTGTAATTTTTTTCATCTTTCTAAAATACAATTTTTTACTTATTACAGAAAAATTTTGAGGATTGGTGAATTACATGTAGGGTTTGAAAATAAAGTGCTAGTCATTGTTGCCAATAAAACTATGAAAGCCTATATCTAAGTGCTATATAACAAACATTAATTTGGTGAAACATTTCAGGAATATATGTGGGGAACACATTTTTTCTTTCTACTTTTAGAATTAGCTTTATTTGCATTTCATTTTATTTGTTTTTCTTTGGGCTATTTAAAAATCCTTGGGAGTTAAACATGACAAGTTGTATGTGTGCATTGGAATATGATTTACCACATTTTTCCCATGCCATGAGTGTATGAATTCCTGCTTACATAAGAAAATATTTGAACATAAAAAGCAATAATTTGGAATCAGATTATGCAGGATGAATCATGAGACAAAATCTCCTTAGAGATCCAAAAACATATTCTGGTATTTCTGCCAGAGTGTTTTCATAAAACGTTTTTTTCTTGAAAGGAATTGCTCAGAAGGTAATAAACAAAAATCATAATAAAAGGCAACGAAAAGTTGCAACCTGATTTTGCAAAATGTATATGTTAAATGAAGAAAGAAATACACCTTTGTCCTCGTATAGTTTACTTTCCCAAGCCCCTCCTGAATCACAGTTAAAGAAAAAAACCTTCTATTTTGACATCTCACTACTTTTGTTGATTAAATATAAATAGAATTATTGAATAGTGGAATAAAGTAATCTACAGTCTTCATGCTGATTATTTTTTTTTTTTTTTTTTGCTTCTTTTAAAAGCCAAAGCTATCCAGATTCCCAGGTCCCTTATAATCAGTGTGAACATCATGGTCTGCAAGTTATTGGCTTGTTTTCTTTCTTACATTGTGTTCCTGTGCTAGAAGCATCAGCCTGTCTTCACCTGCCAGCCAGTTTCTGTGAGAAATACTGCTTGGAGTTTCTGCTCCTGTGTTAGTCTCACCAGGATCACAAGGGAGGTGCAAGGTGATGAGTCTAAGACACGCCTCCAGGAAAACACTGCAGAAGGACCCCCATAAGTCTCTGACACTCTTGCTAAAACGGAAATGTGTCAAAAATGAATGGCTATTTTTCTGAGAAAAGGAAATACTTCTTTTTTATCCCTTCAGAATGAGGTAAGGGATGCCACATTTAAAATGGTTTTATGTACAAAATACAAAAAATGACTGCAGGTTTAAAAATTGTCCACCAATAAAATATAAATTAGTACATTTCTGGCAGTTTTGAGTTGATAGAAGCATGCTATAAATGGTAACTTCAAAATTTTGTGGTATTTGCTGTTTAAGTTATCAGGAAGAGTAGTTCCCTGTAACTGGACCTATACTAGAGCCTCAGTTTATGTATAAGACTTGATGAATCTTCCAGTAAAAAATTAATTAAAAAAAAAAATTATCAAAACATTGAAATTTCTATTTTAAAATCAGGTCTTTTTAAATTTAAAGCTAATATCCATTTTACAATATTGGCGAGTTCATATTTTAAAAGAAAAAAAATCTCAAAGTTAAGTATTTATTTTAAAAAATTGATAGTCCCAGTTAGGATACACTGGCTCATTTCTTGCTTGTGGGAAAAGCTTAATGCTTCAATATTTCAGTTCAACTTTTTGAGATCATAAAAATTCTAGAAATACAGGAAATCTGTTTTCCACTCCTCTATGCAGAGACACAAACCTGTGGCTGCGCAACATGTCATTTATTGGGGAAAAAAGGCACCTATATTAGTATAGTACTGTTTTACCAATGTATGTGCAAATACCTTCATGATAACAGGGAGGTAACTGTTAATATGTAAGAGTTAGGAGCTAAGAAATAGCTGCTTAGCAAACATGCTGGGTTATCGACTTAAATGGCAGTACCTGTTCACCTTTCTGTAGGCGTGGGGGAGCTACATGTGGAGCACATTGGAAAGTTCTTAGACCTAAACTAAGTGAGCCCAAAAGTCCTTTCAATTCCTCTTGCATGGTTTGTGTGTATAGGTATTTTGGGGGGCTTGGAGGGTGGTGTTCTACAAGAATTATATTGATCTTCAGCTCTGTTATTTTCATTTCACTGTCCATGACCATGTGTCCCCCAAATAATTTTGGATCTACTGACTTACTTCAGGTAAGTTTGCTAGAGGAGTTAGATAGCAGAAAGAGCAGACACCTTGTCAATGTCCCCACACGGGAAAGAGCACTGGTGTGAGCTTTCCCACAGTACATGCCACAAAATTCACAGGATACAGAAGCCACCAGAATCACTGAAATTGCAGGGAAAAGAAGGAATTGGAATTTACATCTTGGTAAGCTACTGACTTTACACAAGACTTTACACAAGAAAAAATATGTAGAAATTATTTCTAGCACTCACAAACTATTTATTTCAGCCAACCTGTCCTTATTTTTTTTTCTCCCCACTCCACTCTCCTGTAAGTACAAAACCTGTTTGCAAGCAAGCTGATTCCAAAGTAAAATCTTTCAGTGACCTGGAAAGAATGGGGATGACACATAGGGAATATAGTGGAAAAACTGACGTATAGCAAAGTGCTGTGTGGTGGGAAGGTAGCTGCTTGGAGAGCACAGCAGAGGGGTGACCATCATTCAGTGTTGCAGACTGCCCTGGGACACTGAGCTGGCTACAAGTGTCTTCATGCCAGCAGGCAGCTGAGAGCTGATTAAGTGGCCTGGGAATGGCTGTATCTGCTTTTTTTCATTTCAGAGATTGTATTATGAAGCCAGAGGGAGTGCTTCAGGCAGAATATATAAATTAACTAGTTACTGAACTGTGTAGGAGGGACTGAAGTCCTGAAAATGGAAGCTTACAATAAAACCTCTGTCTGTGTGCTGCAGAAAGGCGTTCAAGCTGTTCAGGTCAAACCTCACACACTATTTCCAGCAGATGAAAGTGGTGGCCTAGAACAGCTCAGGAGATTGAACTGGTGAAAACAGAATCTTGGCTAACCACATGGTTTTTCAACAATTGTGTCAGTGTAAGATTTCCAGCAGACATGGGTGGAAGATTCAGGATGTGAATCAAAAGACACTCTCAAACTATCCCAGAGTTTGGAAATGGAGTTTGGCTGTAAGTCCATTATAAAAAAAGCAACTTTGTAGAACTCAAATCCTGTTCAAGCTATCAAGTGTCCTACAAAATTTAGAGGTATCTGGATCAAGCCTTCTTGCTATGGTCCATCTCTAATTTTCACAAAGTATTCTAAACTTATAAATCCCCTTTCTGTCCTACTTTTCTTTCCTGACTGTATTTTGACTCTATTTTCTTTTGTATTCTTGTCTGTTTAAAAATGTCAGTTGGGGTTTTACCAGGGAATTTTATTACTTTGGAATGCATTAAGTTTTGTTTATCTGGTCTTCTTTCTCTATGTACTCTCCCCACCTCCCCCTCCCCTCCCCAGTCTGTTCAACAAATTTATTTTGTTCTTCAACTGCAGTTCCAAGGAATAAGCAGCAGTCACATACATTAAGCATTTTAGTTACATTATGCTATCTGCTCAACTAGATACAGTGAAATACTGTTTGTGCTCTACAATACTGTTTGTGCTCTACACTACCAAGAAGTTTGGGTGTTTTTTAATTTCAAAACATCTAAGTGTATTCATGTTGCAGTTGGAGTAATTTTGAACTGTTTCTCCTGCAAATGTCTTAGTTCTAATTACAATATGGAATTATATATGGATGATAGAAAAAATGCTGACAAAACTATTCTAAAGCAGAATCCACGGCAAGCTGAATTTTCAACAGTACTTAGTACTTACCTTTATATGCGTACAGAATGTGTGTTTATAGTGGAGCTTAGTTCATTAATTGATGATTTTATTATCTATAAAAGTAATGAGTCACCTCATCTGCATGTTAGCAATATACTAATCTACTTAATCCAGCACATAGTTTTCAGCAGCAGCCTAAGCTGCTGTGAAGACACAGGTCAATTGGAATGTCAGATGATACATTTTTATACTTTTACACAATGGCTCTGAACAAAAAAAGCAGTAGCGAAACATGTATAGCCTCTTTCAGAATTATCTGTAAGGAACAAAAAATGTGTCTCAACAACCCCAGCTTCATGGGTACAACTGTAGCAATATAGAAGTAAAAGTAGTTTGAAGTTGCTTTTATTTAGCTATACAACAGTGACAAATTCAGTATTAATATGTTAATGTATATCTGTATGTGGAATAGATTCTTTCTCCTGGAATAAGGCAAAAAACCTAGAGTGCTTTTTGTCAAGGTATTGAGATAGAGCTATTTATTTTTTTAAATTTAAATACACCATCTTTGACTCTAGGTGCCAGGAAAGTTTAAAGTATGTTCTTTGCCACAAATATAATGGTGACTGTTTAAATAGAAAGAAATAAATTTTTTTTAAAAAGAAGTCTGAGAAGATGAAGAATGGAGAAAAGCATGTATATTTGTGGTCTTAGTGTAATTTTTTTTTTTTTGCTTGCAATAACATTTATCAGTATAGGGCCATACTAGCCTAGGGATTTTGATTATGCTTTCACAGTGCTTAACACAGTTGTCAAAATTTGCTTGGGGTTTTCCAAGTTCAAGTGTGTAAAGTGTGTGCATAAAGCTTTCCTCTGCTAACAGAGGATAATAAGTTTGTATATTCAATTACTAAAGTGGTAAAAAGTTGCATTCTGTAAGGCTCTCAGCATGAACTTGGGTGAGTGCCTTGTGTATCTATATTGAAAAAGATTTACTCAATCACACAATCCCATGCTTCTCTTTCTGCATAACCTTTTCAATATTTATTGATACTATTCTTGGAGTTTGCAATTAATCTCAATTAATGATTTTTGTTGTTATTCAAAGTAATTTCATGCATTCAGACTGTACTTCAAATAATACATTGTGAATTTCTTCTAAAGTGCATTTTAAAAAAATAATTATTACCAGTGCATTTTCAAATTGTGTCAAGGATTCTTTCCTCACCATACCAGTGAAACAAGTGTTTGCATCCTGGAAACCAATGTGCAGAGAAATTAAGCTAAATGTATCAATTAATTTTTGGGAAATCTGAGATATCAAAGGCCTGATTTCTTTTCCAATACTATGAATTAGCTTGATCTATGTGACACAGAATGGCTGCAGTCACATCTGACCAGCACTTATGTAATTCAAAACTCAGCTTTCAAAGTAGGATCCAGAAAATGAGTTAAATAGAGCTTGTGACTATCTCTGACGAGTTACATACAAAAAGCTTACATGATAATTCAAAGGCCATAATTTGAGTGTCTTTTCATGGAGATTAGAAAGCCTTGGAGCTATAACAAGAAAGGTTACTAAACTTGTATCTTGTCAAACATGACTTAAAAATTTATTTCTGCTTCCCCCTAAAAATTACACTCTTGGAAATAGTCAAACCCATTTTATTTGAATTAGGGATAACATAGTTCATTTCACAAAAGCAAACAGTAAACAATTCAAGCAATAATAATTTGTCAGTGTCAGAAGTGAAGAAAAGTGGGATTGTGCAAAAGGCTTCAGTGAACAGTTGTTAGCAGGACAGCTTATTGTAATGCCTGCAATAATAGACATCTCAGAAGTCACCTATCTCAACAGCAATAATGAGAGTAAAAAAATCAGTAAATTATACTGCAAATAGAGAAAGAGATAGAAGGGATGCTATACTTTTTTCTTCCCCCTGAGTTCAGACAGGAATGATTAGATTGACTATTGAGACAGGTCCTGCATTTTTATGTAGGCCTGCAAAGCTTCTCCTCCAGTGGATAACTAATTTGCTCACAGGGATTATAGCATTATACACAGAGCCATTTGAGGATGGCAGGCCAGCAAGTTAATTCCCTGAAGGCTACTCAAACTAAAAGTTTGCTTCAGGCCTGAGAAGTTTGCTAGAAGGAAAATATCATGGGAAAACACTGTATTTATTTGCTTCCTTTTACTTTTATATCACATAGTCTTCATTCTCAAATATAGCTGCACTGAGCTTCAAGGGTTGGCAAAAGGAAACAAAATGCCAACCTCCAAATAAGCCTGTATTCTTTCTTCCTCATATCTCACCCTGCACTGACAGGAGTTTCCCAGGCTGACTCACACTTGTGAAGAGCCTGTGCTTGAGAGCATGCACAAGTGCATGCTATGGAAAGGTGGGTAGTAAATCCAGTTGTGAGTAGAAGATTCAAATATGTTTAATCCCCCCTTCCCTGCTTAGAAATTTGGAGAGCTAAAAGCAATGAAGAACAATTTTAACTCAGGTTTGCCTCTTCCATCTGCAATCAAAACTCGCCTGTGATGTGGACCTGATGCTTCTCTAATTCTTGGGCTTAAGTAGTTTAACTGACTATTGTAGAAAACTGGAAGGAGGAAGGGAGGCATTCCTGTTGCCTGGACTTTTTTTCAGTGGAGAAATTGAGCTGATTAACTTGCTGGTTTCCCTTTTCACACCCCTCGGCAGACATTCAAACAGCAAGGACACAGTTGGGTCTGCTTTGTCAATGTTCTCCATGTCTCTGTGCATTTAGTTACAAACTTCACTGAAAACCTTCTGTCAACAGTAGTTTACCATGCAACACTGAATGCTTAATACAAAGACAGCTTTGGAAGAAAAACTTTCTGTGCATTTTTCTTCTATGGACAAGGTAGCCTTTAGGTAGAAAAGGCTGGGATTTGAGAATAGTGAAAAGACTTATAAAAGACTGTCTAGGAACAAATGAATGTATGCTCCTGATCCAAAGGGAAACAAATAACTAAAAAGTCATTTGAAGAAAATACAGTTTTGGGTTGCTGAGGAGAGGGATCTAAGAATCAGATTGCTTCATTTAAAATAGTTAGCTAGAAGGTAGGATTACTTTTATTGTCTAAAGCCCTGAACTAGAAAGCCTTTAACAATATCAAGAACTTCAAGCATATAATGTCAAGGTTCTAATTACCTCTTACAAATTAAGCTAAGTTCCCCAGGCTAATAAGTAAAAAAGAAAACAACATCCACAAAAGGAAATAACTGTTCTTTTTTTCTTTTTTCTTGGTCTTTTGTTAATCCTGTGTGAACTCATCTGTTATCATGACTTTGTTAAAAATTTTGAAAGGATTTTCCTAGCAGTCTCAGAAATTATGATAATGCCATGGTGTTAGAATTCTTGGAGTTGTCTAAATTCTTCCAGTCCCTAATTTTTGAAGGAATATTTAATGTGAAAGGAGGCACAAGAGGACCATCCTGTTCCAAATATTGAAGAAAGACAGAATGGTAGTTCTCTTTGCTACATGTAGCTCATACAAGTAGTGCCCAGTTGTTATGCAGTGAGAACCCAGAATAACACAGCTGAAAGTTGCTTTACTGCATACTCTGTTATGTGGGACACTCTGTACAGCATATAGTTACAGAGGTGGACCCTTCAGACTTAGCTTGGTTGCCATCTACAACTTGGTTCTGTGGTGCTAGACAGCAGTTTGCTAGAACCTGTCAGAAAATGGAGAAGCTTGTTTATTCAGTTTGAAACCATCACTGGACCATCCTGGATATTTCTAGGCTTATACTCTCAGGAGGGTGTAGTAACTGCCTGGAGTTTCTCAACAGCAGCTAACACACTCTGCCTCCAAAGTTATCCAGAAAGGCTTTTATCCTCGAAAAAGAAGGATTAAATTTCTATGAAGCTAAGACATTATTTCTGAGTTGAGGTATCATAACATAACCCACCCTAGCCAGGTTTGAGGTTCAGCTGCAGGGGTAGGTGTGGGATGTATTTTGTGTGTCTCACTGTGACAGTCTGAATTTATAATGGACCCAAAGGTAACTTTTTCTCTCTATTAAATGTATACTTTCCTCATACAGAGCAAATGCAACAACCTAAGATTAATGAGCAGCTTTTCACAAGAAGTAATATAATTCTGAAGTTCAAATCATTAAGTATAATCATGAAGGAATGTCTGACTAAAACAAATAACATCTATGATTTTATATGCCTGACTCTGCATGTTTTAGTGGGTTTTGGCAGGTGTAGGATTACCTGTGACCATGAAAAATGGTGATCTAAAAAAAAATTAGATATTAATAAAAATAAGTAGGGCATGTGGGCATGCTGTCAGGAAAGAGGAAAGTGTGCCAGGCTTCTGATGATTTTGTAAAATCCCTTTTCAACTGTGTTATGCAACACAGGAAGTTAAAATGTAAGTGGAAAACCCCATAGAATGTGAGATTTATTTGAAAGCCTTATCACAAAGTTTGAAGCTAAAAATGAATAGTCAACCTTAAATTTGGAGGTTCTTTTCCCAATATTTGATTTATAGTATAGATTTTTTTAAAAATATCTATGTTCACTTCTATTGCTTTTTAATACACAGTCACAATAGTTGGCTGCTACAGGTTTGATTCTGCTGTGCATGCTACTGGATGTTTTTATTTACTATGATAAGCAAACCTAACAAAGCTGTTGAGATGCTGCTTTATGGTAGTGATCAGCTTGATATTTTAATTTTCTTTGCACATGGGAAGGCACTGCCTGCGCAACATCAGCTGCTTGCAAATTGATTCCTGCCTGCACCCTTTTGCTTAGGGCATAACTACCCCTCCCTAACCTCAACCCAAAAGATTTCTTGTAAAGTGGATTCAATTGCAGTGTGACTCCTGCTTCTCCAGTCCCACTGCGGTCGTCTGATAATCAGGGAGTGAGGGAATACATGGCTAGAGAAGAGGTGCAAATAGAACCATCTGCCCTGATGGTAGATGTGTTGCGTGAGCTTTTGAAAACCATGTCAACTACTTGTTCTTCCTTGAGCTCAAGGGGAGAGTGACTGGGCAGCATTCACAATCCATATGCTGAACTGAAACTGGGCTGTTTTAGAAAAGAAGTTGAGAAGTTGTGCAAAACCAGTAAAATAAAGTTATGTTCCCCTTTTTTACATTTGGAATAGAAGTTAATTGGGCATTTTACATGATTAAGACCCTAGGCTTATGCTTATAGGGTATTCTTCTAACGGTATATATTTGTAGTTTTTGATTCATGTTTTGTGAATGCATGTTGGTTTAAACAGGGACTCCAGAATATTTGACTGGCAAAACAACCTATATTTGCAAAATTACTTTGGGATGACCAGTTCAGGATGGCTCTGATAAGCGCAAGAAGAACTGGTAGAAAGCATTCAGATTTCCTCAGTACTCTCATAAATGAAAGACTATTGTTTTGGTGAAGGGCTGTGTGAGGACCTGGGAAATAGTTTCTTATAATAGAGATGAGGAAAAAAATAGTCAATTCCTTTTATTCATAATATTTGCCTTGAACTTTTAACGATGCAGTTAAACTGAGAAGATATATTCGGCATGACTCTTACTTCAGAGTCATCAGGAAAAAGCACACAGTTGCTTTCAGTAATTACTTAACTGTTTGACTGTTCTATACTTTGGATCTCTGTAAGAAATTACTTGGTTTCCATTTGTGCTCTATCATAACTCATAGTGCAAGGTTTTTAAAAATAATTCTCCTGGCCAAGTGCAGATTGCAAACTGTTATGTAATGCTCCAGTGACGTAGTAGTGGGATTTTTCCAGCATTGCTGAATGGGTCATTGTTAACATTTGGGGGGCGATTTGCAGCAACTTTTGAGGAGTTGGGTTATAACATTAGCGTTACTACCTCAGTATGCCATCTTGATATTTCATGAGTTCAGTTGATTTTAAGTTGAACATCTACTCTAGTCAGGCTATAAGTTTCTCCTTTACAATTTTCATTCCATGAATCACTGAAACAAGCCCCAACTTGGTATGAATGTTCTACCTGCCACTTGCTTACAAAGACATAATTGGTACAGTTTCAGCAGTTAAACTCAAGGGTTTAGCTGGAATATTTCACCACACTCAACAAAACCCACCTGGCTTCCAAGTTTCAAAACTTGTTAGCCAGTGATTTTTGAAGAATTATCTAACTTCACTATAGCCTCTAATGGTTCCTTGATCTGCCAGATATAGCAGTCTGTGTAAGTTTCTGGACTTTTCAATTTTCTTTATGAAAGTTTTACTCTTAAGTGAGGGGCTCTTCAGCTTGACTTTATAACAATGTCCTGGTTCAATTAAGCTTTATTTTACCTGTCATAACTGGTATCTCAGTTTACAACTTCTATCCTAACTCAGATGATCTTTGACTAATGGTTTTAATTCTCATTTCTTCTCTTTTGTGGGTATTTTTTCAATTAGGTAGAAATAAAATGAAAGTAAAATTTTTCACTCTGCTTCAAATCCTTTTTTTTTTTCCTGCAAGAGGCTTATCCGCCTGCAGACTTTCCTTTTACATTCAAGAAAAACAAATGTGAGATGAATGAAAGACCACATGAACTGTAGCTGTGAAAATAACAGCAGTGAAAGTCAAGCCAAATTATTACATTTTCTACTTGTTTGAACAACCACGGTTTGCCTACACTGGACTACTTTTCTTTTTTCACTAATTGCCTTCATTACCTGAATGCCAATTTACTTAAGGCAATTAACACATCTTTAAAAGTAAGTTTGGGTAGATATATTTCAGCATAAGAATTCTTGCATTCCAACTCAGTGAAGTCCAAGAAAAAAAAAAAGCATGAGTGTCTTGGAAATATCTAGTCTAGCTTAAAAATATTTTTTTCTAATAAATGAGTTGATAGGCAGTAAGTTAAAACCTCCATGAGGAAAAATAGGTTTAAAAATCCCCCAAAGCTCAGCCCCTCGAGCATGTCTTATTTTAGACAAAGGGTTCATAGTTGGAGTGGTGGAGAAAGAAAGCACAAAACTGATAAAAGTCACTGAAATGTAGCTATAGTTAGATATAAAAACCTGGCTATATTCTGTACAGCATTGTATAGGCTTATGAAGGGGAACCATAACTGGTACATACCAAGGTCTTTGATATCAGTTCAGTGCTATTGAGACTTATGAAATGAGATTTTTCTATCTGCTTGCTAGGTCTAGAGTCTGTCCTATTGTCTTAGGTTGCACACGACGTGGCTGGGGGTGTGTATTCTATTGCCATCTATTAGAGGTGGGGCAGATATTTCTTCTGTTCCTCTTCTGTTAATTGGGCCACCTGTTAAAACAAGGTGGGGCAGTTTTCTTTATCTCTTCCACAACCAATCCTCTCTCTGGAAAATATCTTCTGTTAATGTGCTATTGAGTCTTACTGCATGACTTCTAAGGATACATCATCCCATTTTCAGATGCTCTGCCCAGGGGGAGGAGCCAGGCATTCCTACCTGGATATAATATGAGACTCGGAACACCACAGGCAGCCTTTTCCCATGGGATTCCCAGAGGAGCAGCTTTCTTTTCCACTGGATTATCAGAGGAAGGCCAGGCCCATCTACACCACCACTGAGCCTTCAGAGGAAAACTACACCCTTCTACAGGATCACTGCTTTTAACAGAAACACATCTGTCATTCCAGGAGGACTGCAGCCACTATTAAATGGGACTGCTACCAACACCCTGACCGACAGGGTGTCAGGTTGTATTCTGATTGTGTCAGTGGTGTTTTGTATTACTGCATTTTTATTTTTATTTTTCCTAGTAAAGAACTGTTATTCCTACTCCCATATGTTTGCCTGACAGCCCCCTTCATTTAAAAATTATAATAATTCAGAGGGAGGGGGTTTACATTTTGCATTTCAAGAGAGGCCCTGCCTTCCTTAGTAGACACCTGTCTTTTCAAACAAAGACACCTATGCAGTGCAAACCCAAAACAATTTGTGAAGCAGGGTAAGAGATAAAAAATGTTGGGTTTTTTTTTAAATACAATTGGTAAGGTAAGATTATTCCATACAGAAGGAACATGTTTCATATTTAAAGAAGCTGGAGAGTGACAATTTAAGTCTAAACTATGGAATGGAACTTTCCTTTACAAAAGCAGATTAAAAGCAGCAAATGGCTTAGTCAGCAAACCACAGTTACTTGTTCCAGAAAGAGGAGTTGAGTAGAATTTAAGCAAGTTAACCACAGCCTTGGACACCTGATCATAGGAGTCCAGGAACTGTAAAAATCACTGTTCCAAAACAGAATCATTGACTTGTGATCAATGGAGCACTCTTCAAACCCTGGCTCATCTGCCTCTGAAAATGTTAGCTGAAAAAAAATCCCCTTACATTTTTAAACAGAGGAACTGAACATGCACCATAGAAGACAGGCCTATGGGCAGTTTTTTGTGTCCTTTAGAGGAAGCATGCCTGCAATTCCTTTGCTCTGGATACCAGTTAACACAAGCTACTGGTTCCATCCATGGTGTCTGTATGTTAAAGGCTTTTTGGACTTTGGCTTTTTATGATATCTAATTTTTTTCCTTGGGCTATGGGTGTTTTGCTTCATATCATTAAATTAAGCAATCAGTAGGCAGGTTTGTCAGAAGGATGTCACAACACTTTCATGAATCTCAATATGCAACAGTTTAGACTTCAAGAATATCTGTTTCTCTCTGGGTCAGTTATATGATGTTTAGTTCTGGATATATCAAAGTAGATCTTGTGCCAGGTGCTTTGTACCTGAGCTTGGAATGTCAGAGGTAGATTTTGTTTCAGATTTCAAGGAAATTCTTGCTCTAAGTTTACAGCATAAAAATGTCAGAGCTTTATTAAAGTGGCTTCCTTCCCTCACCCCTCCATCTTTCCCCCCTCCTTATGGAAAGAAAGCATCCTTCTGCTGCTTGATTGACATTGCAGTTCTGGAGGGCAGCCCACACTGCTTGAACATGATCCTCACAGTGTGGGGATGCATGCTAGATTTCCTCCTAGTTATGCAACACACTGATTTTGTGCCAAAGCTGAATAATTGTCATTCACAGGGCCACAGAGGAAAACTGTCAAGTGTGAGGACTAATCTGGGGGCCACAGGGAGTCTAATTCAAGGCAGCCACTAGGCCTCTCTGGAACACCCAAAAGGTGCCCAGGCAGACTAACAGAGACACCAGCTGAGCTCAGCCCTTCTTGTTTCTTTCCACAGGGTTTCCTTTTTCTACCACTCTCTTCTCCTTGAAATGAGTGAAAATTACTTTACAAGTTAGTTGCGAAGGGTCACT
Organism: Vidua macroura; assembly: GCF_024509145.1. Taxonomy (NCBI): domain Eukaryota; kingdom Metazoa; phylum Chordata; class Aves; order Passeriformes; family Viduidae; genus Vidua; species Vidua macroura. The sequence goes on along the minus strand of NC_071571.1, from coordinate 53,348,726 downwards.
GGGTTTGCATTCAGTCGTACTTCCTATAGCCTATTCAAGCTACTGTAAGGTGCTACTGGTAGTGTTTGTTTTCTTTCTTGAATCATTAGCTGACTAATGACTTTCTAGGTATAAACATTTAAGAACCATAAAAACATTAGTAAAATGAACAACATGTTTAGCATCATGTAAGAATCAAAGTGCAACTTACAAAAGGATGGCATGATTTCCCTCTGTCATCAACCCTCCAATGACAAACCTTAATTGATAGGTCACTGAAGCCAAAAGAGGTTGTTCTCTCAGAAGTTGGGGATAGTCTCTCTGGGCCACCAAAGTGATACAGGGGCAGATTACTCTTGATCTGAAGAATGGTCTAACAGTTGTCATTCAGAAATCACTTAGGTGCATTCTGCTCAGAAAAAAAATTACACCCATCAGACTGAAGTCCTACAACAGATCTGGCCCTTTTGCTGTAGACAAAGGAAGAAAGGGTCTGGAAAGCAACTGCAAGCATCCAGCCACATCACTGAAGAACTCTTTGCTGGTTGGCTTCCAGCATTGCACACCCTGCCTCTCTTTCCAAACCCTCATCACCATGGGATGTACGCTCTTAAGAAATTCAGCAGCTCCCAAGAAGACTGCATTATTTATGCCTCTGTTTGAAAAAGTGCACTAGAATAACAATAATAAGGCTAAAAACATCCATAAAATTAGATAAGAAAGATAGTTTTTATTTTCCATGAACATAAAGTAGTAAGATGAAAGAATACTTACAAGAAACCAAAAAAAGCTGAGTAGAAACTAACCTTTTGAACAAAGGCTCAAACCAAATTCTCAAATGAACATTTGTAGCTGGAGGAAACATAACATTTCATTATTACTGGGACTTTGTGGGGTCTTTTCTCCTGCAGATGGAGGAGAAGGAAGGGTAGAGTATTTAAATACCCAAATGAAAGGAGTAAATTGAATCTGTCTTAGTGTCAACTTTCTCATGCCCCAGATCATGTCACTGATACCACCATTAATCCCCTCATCTGGTGATATCTTGTTGGAATGTGTCAAATGTTTGCATTATTTTGTTGTTAAATGTCATGGGATTACAGCAAATAATGTAAGTCACCAAGTTTCTTAGAGATGCATTTTTGCAAATCTTCTTTGGTCACAAAATGAATTGAGTTACATGTTCACTAAGACAAAAAGGTTGGATCCTTCTTTCAAACACAGAAGAGAATTTTACTTACAGCATTTCAAGCAAGGCCAAAGGGTGTTTCTCTATGAAACCAAGGCTAAAATTAGTTACCTCCTTTCCTGTATTCGTTTGGGTTAACTACATATATGTGTGACAGTATATGAAGACTGAGGTTTTTTGACCTGCATATGAAAGACAAACATGAGTTTACCTGAGGGAAACTCATAACTATTTCCTCTGCAATCCCCTGCCTACTAGGTCATTGGCTAGTTGTGACATCCCAGCTGCTCTTTGATACCATGGTTTGCTCTAGCTGGTTTGGTACCATGCTACAACTTTCGGCTGTGGGTGTGCCCACACTCACATCCTGACCTTGAAAAGAGATTAATTTTGTTGGCTCCTTCAGCTTTCTTGTTTTTGAGACTGTCTTGGCAAATTTATGCTGTCATCTTAGGCACTTGCTTGTTGTGAGGCATGCTCTTTAAAGAGCAAGACAATATAATGCCATTGTAGAAGGAAAAATATCTTATGGGATTTTTGACAATTGGTTATTGTTCTTTTAGAAATCAGAGAAGTACTTTAATTATTTTCATTCCATATCCTACATGTTCTGTCTCAACACTGAGGAATGAGAAAACTTTTATTTTTTCACTGATCTTTCTCAAGAAAATAATCTTTTAGTGTTCCTAATGAGATGGTATCAGAAATAAGGTACTTTTGGTCTGTGAAGTCTTGGAGATAATAGAAATCCATTTTCTCTTTCATGAACAGAATTCAGTACCTACATATTGATGTGCCTTACTTATCTGGCCAGTCCAGAGACAGATGTTCTGGGTTTTCTTCTGCTTTTCTGGAATTTGCCTCATTACTAAGAAAGATGAGATTCATTTAAGATGGCCTGCAAGACCAGGGAAGTTTACATTCTTTTCCCACAAAGTTACCAGAGGGATATCATAAAAGTGCAAACATTCAAATTTTTGTGAAACTGTGCATTTATTTCCCACAGAAAGGGAAATTAACAATCAGTTGTTCCTGATTTCTTTCTGCCTTAATTTCTACTGAATTTTGGCCTAAGTCAAAGAGCTTACTTTTGTTCCCTTGATGTTTTTCAGCCATGGACATCCTCATCAGCCACCATCAGAACTGATGACATCCATTTAAAGGCAATTTGTTCCCACTGAAGATACATTGCTATTTTTTGTTTTGCTAAGGAGGTAGTGTCTCTTCTTGTGTTTTCACATACTTGCTGGTGCAAACTATGGTAACCAAAGGAAGAATCCTGCTGTCTGTATTCAATATATGGATAAAACCCTGCCTTTCACTCTCAGAGTTTTGTAGAGAATAAATTGTCACCAGCTGAAATGAGTTGATACACAGTTGTCTTCTGCATCCTGACAGCATGAGATATTCACTGTGTCTTAGCAGTAATCAGGCCCCAAAAAAGAAGTGATACTTGCTGGATTTGTTTTCGACCCTGTCCAATTGTATTTTTGCTCCTGGAACTCCTGTGGTATTTTTCTACCCATTGTCTTTTGTCCATCTGACAACTTTGTGGAGCTGGAAGATAGCATTACTCAAATTGGAAAGAACCATAATTTAATTCCTGCATTTCTACAAGAAAAGAAAAATAGCCCATTTTGACTGTGAGGTGCAGGGGGTTGGAGGATTCAATCAGTTCCCAAACTCAGCTGGAGGCAACCCTAATAATCCAAACTTTCTGGGATGCATGAACACTCTTCTCTGCAGTAACCCTTCTTTTACCTTCCTATCCTTTTGGTCCATCTGTCTTTCTTGTTTATTTTCTGCGCTACTCAGTTTTTAAACTCGCACATTTTCCTTCATGTTCTTTCCTTCTTACTTGTTCCCAGAGTCCCATCTGTGAAATGGGAAACAGTGCATAGTCCACTCTGTCCTCTCTGCTGAACTGCCTAATGTCTTCTGGTGAGTGAAAGAGGAGCTTTTGTTTCCTAAGCTTTATGCTGATGGATTCATGCCACTGCACAAAAATGAAATGCCATTTTGGCTGTCTCTGTTCTTTCACCCAAATTTAAAGAGCATGTAGTTCTTTCTTCACTGTCTAATGGAAAGTAATTTCCTGATAAAAATGTGAGGAATCCTTGTTTACACTCCTTGCTCACTTTATGCAGGGAGAAGACAAGCTCTCTCACTTTGCTCTGCTTTTCATAACCCCAAGATTTATTGGAAGGTTTTATTTCTGGTTCAAGTCTCTGCGTTCTGAGACAGACTGTGATGAACATCTCTATGTATTGTAAGGTTTTTGCTTGCATTATGTTAGGGAAGTTATCTGGCTAAGGATTCCTGATTTCTTTTGAACGATAATGAAAAGAACTTTTTGGTTTCTCTTGAACTTTAATGAAAACTTTCTTAGTTCTTATTTCATGGCTCTTTCATACACAGCTGAAAGGTTCCACACTTCTATCTGGAGACTTAAAGCAATTGAAAATACAAGAAGTATTCCCTGCCATGCCCCCTTACTGATTTTTCCCACACATGTTACTGTTTCTTCTCTTGAAATCCATACCATATAACAGAGAGTGGAAATGAAAAATCTTTCTCATAGACTTCAAGGATTCATTCCTCCTCTTCTTATCACTGTTTCAATTAGCATTAGCAACTGTTGTAAAAGGTTATGGTTGGGAGGTTTTAATGTTTTCTTTGCCTGTTTTTTAAACATTTTACTGTGCATAGTGTTTGTTTTGCCAGGAACACGGTGATGTTCCAGTTTTGACATTCAAGGGTGACCTTGAACTCTACCTTCAGATGCTCTACATACAAGTAGAAAAAAAGTAGAACATTTGGGTTCATTTCTGTAACAGAGCAGCCAGTGAAAATGTGGGATGTGGTGTTTTGGTTTCGTATTTGGAATGAGTTTTCTGGCATAGAATTTATATATATGAGAAAGTAAAATTGTGGAAAGGTAGGAAATGCCATTGTGGTAGTGTATATGTATCCAGCTTGCTAGAAAAAAAAGGTATTTTCTCAGTATTGCTGTGGCACTGGGGCAAAGCTATAGGATATAGTTAGAATTATTCTGGAGAGTGTAAAAACAGCTGGTGAAATATCCAAAGTTAATATCTTGCATTATATAAATAACTGCTTTTATCGATCAAGGCTTTAAACATAATCCCTTGGGAAATGAGACCCTGAATTTCAAAGCAGGTGAAGATTTAAAAAATGCCTTTTGCTACATTCACTGATGTATTTATATGAACAACTCAAATGGTCATCACCAACATAACTGCCTCCTACTTTCCAAAAGCTGCTTGAACTTGTTTATTCCTCTCTTGCTGAACAAGGAGATAAAAATTATGTTGGGAAAGACAGAGAAAATCAATTCCCTTTGTTTAATTTTTCCTCAGTCTGTTGAAATGAATAGTACTTGCTGACCCAAGCATTTCTTGCAGATCTGTACATGTGAATCCTGTCAGAGATGATAGTTACACTAAAGTGAAGGAATAGAGTTCTTAATATTTTTGATTGCTATACTTTCTGACAAGTCAACTTTACATCTATGATGGTATTCCTTTCTTGACAAGCAGTGTTTATAGGTAGCTTTGATTGGTAACTCCCACTTCTACAGCCTTCTTGAGATGAGTTTGTTCTAAGCTACTTTGTCCAAGTTGCAGTTTTCATGTGGTTTAGGGCCTAGGAATAGAATATCCAGCACCAATTTAGATTCAGACCAGGTGGTATGCAGATTAACCTATTGTTTCAGAGACACTTGACATTATTTCCTGCTCAAATACATAATTCATGTAAGCCCTGTCACAGGTAGCCTTTAACATTTTTTCTTTGATTTCAATAAAAAGCTAACATTTATATTCCAAGCATATACTTAGCTGTGAAAATAAAAACCTTTTGGAGGTGACCTTCTGGGGCAAAAGGATTCCCAGAAGCTCCTTACCCACAGCAGACCTCCTCTTGATGTGTATGTTCAAAGTCACAGAATTATGTGAGTCAGCAGTCACACCCCCCAGAACTGCCCAGCCAGGTTTTGGATGTTTCTACAGATAGAGACTCAGTCAGTTCCCTGGGCAGCCTGGACCAGTGCTCAGTCACCCCCCTTACAGTGAAAAAGTGATCTGCAGATAGTCTCCCAGGTTTCAGTTTGTGCATGTTGCCTCTTCTCCCATCATGGAGCACCACTGAAAAAAGCCTCACTCTGTCTTCTTCTGAGGTGCACTGCTTGCTGCTGACCTCCAGCCACACTTCATACCATTGATCACCACTCTTTGGGCCTGAACATTCAGCGAGTTCTGAGCCCAGTTTACTGTCTGTTCATCCAGCCTATTCTTCATAAGTTTCCATATGAAGATCCTATGGGATACAATGTCAAAATGCTCTTCTGACAGGTTGGCAATGTCTACCGCTCTCCCCTCAACTGCCAACCTATGCAGTTTATTGAAGAACATTATCAGGTTGGTCAAGTATGATTTCCCCTTTTTAAATCCATACTAACTACTCCCAATTGCCTTCTTGTTCTCCATGTCCCTGAAAAGCATTTCCAGCATTAATTGTTCCATGACCTTACCAAGAACTGAGGTGAGGCTGAACAGCCTGTAGTTCCCTGGGTCTCCTTTCTTATCCTTTTTAAAAACAGGACTGATATTTTCTTTCCACCAGTCACCAGGCACTTCTCCCAGTTGCCATATTATTCAAAGGTAATTGGGAGTGTCCTTACATCTCATGACAAAAGATGTCATTACATCCCCCAGCTCCCTTAGTACTTGTGAGTGCATCATACTGTGGCCCAGGGATTTATATATGTCCAATTTGCTTAAGTGTTCTCTGACCTGATCTTCATCCACCAATAGCACATCTTCCTTGCTCCAGACTTTCCCCCTGGTCTCTGGGGCCTAGGATCCTTGACTGCAAAGACTTTGATGAAGACTGAGCCAAATGTGGCATTTAGTAGCTCAAAGTTTTCTAAGTCCTGTGTCTCTTTCCCATTCAGCATCATGTCTCTGCATGATTGGATACTGTCCTATGTAGGACAGGCTGCTTGTCAGGCTCTCAGGCTGCTTGTCTCTACTTCCATCTTTTGTATACTTCCTTTTCATATCTAATCTAATAAGAACCTCCTGTTTATCCATGTTCTGGCATTTCTGCCAGGTTTGCTGCTTGTTGAGATAGACCACTCTTGAGCTTGAAAGGGGTGATCCTTCAACATCACTATTTGCTTGGACCTATCTCCCATCCAGGGCCTTATGTGAAGAGATCAAAGACTACTCTCTTGATGCACTACATGATCCCTAAGCCAGAGTATATGCAAGTTGGTCTCATGATTGTTCTCATTTTGGCTCTCCCAGGCTGATCCAGCCTGCCCTGAAACCAGAATCTAGGACTTCTACCTTTCTGCCTTGAAAAGAAGGGCCTGAATCCCCATGAGGTTGTCAGCCTTGCTGGCTCCTGATGCTGCTCAGGTCACACAAGGACATAGGGTCACACAAGGACACTGGTTTTCAGAGATCCATGCTTCCACAAACTAACCAGCTGTGTGGGCTGACCTATGTGTGTTGGATGAAGGAATGGATAAGAAAGGGGAAAGAGGAAATGAGCAGTAGAATGGTGGTATAAGTAATCCCTCACGCAGATATTGGCATTCCCAATCTCAAATAAAAAACAACTGTTATCTTAAAGTTGGAATATTTGGTGGGTTTTTTTTTCTTTTCTCTTTCCCCCCTTTTTTTTTGATTGGCTTAACTACTCACAGTCATTTTTAAGCACCACCTCCTTCTCTTTGGAACCACCCTGGTATAACCTTTTAATTTGTCAAAGTCTGCCTGCACTTTGCTCACAAATCAGAATCATAGTGTTTCTCTTTTCATTTTTTTCTGACTATTTTCTGAACCAGAACTAATGAAAGTCATCTTATGTGGTCTGTTTTCCTGGCACTTTAACAGTAGGACAGAAATAGCTGAAAACTGAGAAGAATATTTTCATAAGTACTTGCTCATATATAAAGATACATAGTTTGTGTTAGAAAATACACTAAACAAAGGTACTAGGGCTCCTGATATTCTGAATCATTCAATTTCTATTAATGACTCTCAATGACAGGACTCAGATTTTAGACCTAAAAGCAATGATTGGCTCACAGATTCTAAAAAGCAAAATTTTAGAAAATTCAGGGAAATCCCGAATTCTTTCTTAGACTTGACTAAGTTGATTTGAATAATATTCCTATTGTCATCTAAACAACTGTGGGCTTACCTGAATCTAGCATCTGCTCCTTCAATTTTCATGGCAGAGCTGGAATAGAATGTCTCTTTTTATAGGAAATGTTTACAGTATTAACAACAGCATAGGGTTATGCTTATTAAAAACAATCACTGTTAAATCTGGTTTTTTTTTTCTTTTAGTGATTTAACAAATAAAAATTCTCTCTGATATGGAAAGAAAGTTCTCATTGAATTAAATTAAGTTACCCAGATAATTAATTTTTAGAGAAAATAAGAGATTTTTATTAGTGTGAGACATTCCAGTGCTTTGAAATTGTGGATGAAAATTTTGTTTCAACTTGACAGCATACATTAGTTGTGTTCTAAGTGCTTTCCACCATACATTCAAAACAAATTTTAAATTATTTCATGGGATAGGTACTCAAAAAGAAAGTTCCTGCTCCACAGAGTAGGGACTGTTACAGAGCAATCTGTTGTTAATAGTTAATAAATGAGAGGCTGGAAGTGCTGAATTCAGACCTACTCCAAGACATCTTGTCCTGCTTTGGTCAAATCTAGGCTTCTCTTGAATGAAGACTGTTTCAAGCAAGTATAACCAAAGTTTTCTTTGGCCTACTGTCCTTTAACAACCTACAAGAGCAGACACTGTCTAACTCAATTATGTGTGACCTAGGACTGATTTAGTTCAATTCCATGATGGCAGAGAACCAAACGTTAGACACCAACAAACCATTATTCCCACTGAAAATATACCCTTGTGTGGTACTATTCTTTGAGAAGGAACAACATCTGATTTTGTGCTTCTGTAGCAAAGTGTCTGGCGTGAATGTGGTCTGGGTTCATTCAATCAATGATGGCAAACTACATAAGTTGCTGCCATTTGAGTCTTATGAAGTGAAATGTAAAGGGTACTTAGTTTTGTATACAGGATTCAAAATCTTCTTTGTTCTCTGTTAAGGATCCACATGTGTTATTCTGGAGTAAAGAGAATCTCTTCCAGAGAGTGGCATAGATATATAATATATTGATTTTGTAAAAACAATAACAGCTGTAAAAATTTAATGGATTTTATGCACTGTATGATCTAACTGCAGGAGAAATTTTGTACCAAATGCAAATAGAATTAGGAAGAAGTAATAAGGAACATGCTAACTGCAATAAACTGCCATTTATTATAACAACACGTTTCATTTTAAATAGGAGGTGGCATGGGAGAAGTGAAACAAAGCAGTGGGAACACATCTAAGCCACTAATTTTTGAATTAGTGGCTGGTCAAATTATACAATGACTAGTCAAATTCATGAAAATTGGGGATGATCAAGCATCAGGTGTATTTGCATTACTAAATTCAAAATTATAGATAATACAAATTTCTAACACCTACTGAACAAATGAAAAGGAGAGGAAGGTTTTCTGACTTTTAAAAAAGTGTTTGTATTTGTTTTTTTGTGAATTTTGGTGAAAAACTTTGAAAAACTTCTCGATGTTCTTCGCTTGAGGTTGAAAGCTGATGCAGAGCTAAGTAGTAGAGGTTCCCTCAGCTAAGGAGAAAGGGGTAAGTATGTGTGATAGAGGACAGGCCTCGGGGGGCACCAAACCAGTTGTGCCTGAGACTTCTGGTTCTATAATACAACAATCTGAGCACAATCCGAGATCTGCACACTCAAAGAAAGCATTTTAAGCATGTTCTGTCATTGACTTTGTATACGGAACTGGATGTTTTATCAAGTACAAGCCAACTGAATCAGAGATAAGGATTTTATCCTGCATTCATTGAAATCATCACTAGTTCTCCTGAACTCATTAGTGCAGAAGCTAGTTCTAAAATATGCATTAGGGAAATTAATGCATTTATAATAATTTAATGAAAGGGAAAAAAACAAAACCAGATAAAAAGGTTTTCATGCTATTCCTGCCAAGTGCTTTTCCAAGATGCTACCCCTTTTATACATGAGCTTAAACCAGTGGTTAATCCTCAGCATTGGACACTAAAATGTGAGTAGTAAGGGCTAATAAATGTGAGTTTCATCATTAGCTGCTTTTCACTTTCTCTTTGCATAACATTTTTGAGACGTTCTGAATTATCCAATGACTTGTGCTTTGCCTGAACAAGACCACCCACAATTGTGATATGATAGCTGCAAAGATATTTAGTGGAAGTTGTTGCACATCAGTGAAAAGTAAATGAAATATTAATTATGTCATCTAAAGAAACAGTGCATTTGATTTGTGAACTATTTTCATCACTACAATGAAATGATCATAGTAAAAATAATAAACTTCAGAAATATTAGATTCTTAAATAATCAATCCCACTACATTGGGCAGTGTGAGAGTTAGTGATTATGTGGTTTGACCCTCATATGGTACATCAATCATGGCAATGCTTTTTCCCTTTGCATCCAAGTAAAACCACTACTTCCCACGCAACATGTCATTGCCATCACAATAGGATCTGCTCGGTAATAGCGTTTGGAAGGGATCCTTCACTTTAAAGCACTGTCTGAAATCAAAGCTCCCTTCCTGTTGCAACTTAGCTTTAAAACAGACTTATAGTGATCCTGGCAAATACAATGCTCTTTTTCTTTACCCTCCTCAGTTCTGATTACATTCATTGCCTTTTGGCTATATTTTTTTTACATAGAAAACAAAAAAAGAGGTTTTCCAGACCTTGAAATGGTATTAAATTCTAAATTTCAGAGGAGAAAAAGAAGAATTTTCCAATTGACATTTGGCTGTGTCATTTTGAAACCTCCATAGTATGTCCTTTAATTGAAACCATCCAACAAACTGCAAAAATCTCCAAAATCTCCAAAGAATTAAACTGCAAAATTCTACTTTAATACAGCTGCATTATAAAGTTGTAAGCTGCAAAAAGGAAATATCCAGAAAACACTAACTCCACCTGTTGCGGTAAACAGTAGCAAATGGTATTCACTTACAACCTTCACTGTTTGCCAACAAATTGTGCAAGATTCCATCTCTTTTCCTTAATTTTAAATACTGAGTCATTTGTTGTTAAGATTTGTACCCTCGTACATATTCAGAGACTAATGTTGCAAAATAAGATAGTTTGCTTTTATGTTTTGATCTTTCAGTTCACATGGCTGCTGGTTTTTGGCTATTATCTAACCAAGAATATTAGAAGTGAAGCCAGCACTATGCTATGTGGGAGGTCCACCAACATAATGGAAATAATTATCTTTCTTAATTAAAAAGGATAAATATTTCCCTCCTTTCTCATGTTACAGCTGTTCTCTTAAATAGGATAAAATCCCCACTGGGCTTTTGGGACAACCTAGCTGGAGGGAATCATTTGTATCTTAGGAGGGAGAGGGCCTGCCTCAGGCCATTCACTTTGTGCTATGTTTTAAAGCTGTATCCGTCTGATTCCCAGCTGGAGCTGTATGCTACAGGTCATTGACCTCTTCTGAGAATATCCAACCACTGTGAATTCACTTAAAGCTTCCTCACAAACTTATCTACTGGTCAGAGAAAAAAAGAAATGGCTTAGGATAGTAGAAGCAGCTGTAATTTTCACATGTATGTATTAGAACTGCACAGTCAGTTTATAAATATAATTTGAATTTGTCTGGCCACCTGCCACTGGCCTTCTGGTTTTCTCTGCTTGGTGATTACTGAATTTTCATGGGTTTGTGTGTTCTATTTTTGTTTTGGTAATTTGTTTGGTTGGGATTTTTGTTGTTGGTGGAGTTTTTTTGTTTAAGTCCTCCACATTGTTACCCAACTTAGTGGGTGCTGCAGTAGGCTAATATAGTTGGCGAAAGCACATCTATACCTAGACCAATAACAAAGTTGTGCACCAGGACAAGAGTCTGTATCTGTGGACTAAAAAGGATACAAGCATGAAAATCATATCAGGTCATGTTTATTGCTACAGTCATAACTATTGCTGCTTCCGTAACAATGTATTAATGGGCCTGTCTCCATGATGGGGTATTTTGGGGGTATCTTTTGTTTATTTGCTTCAGGTTTTTTTTGTTGCTAGGTCTTTATGGACAGCAGAACATGTGTCTGCATGTGACATGTCTAAGTACTGAAGAGAAAACAACAGCTTTCTATCACCAAACAATTGTGAATGGAATGATTGGATTACTGCATTCTAATAATTATAAAAACAATGATTTTCTATAGTTTCTAATAAAGAGAAATGCCATATATTTCATTATAATTATGCAAAATTACTTGGATCCTTTGAGGTAATTATTTCCTCAAACAAAGAAATGAAAGCTTACTTAAGAATTTGTTGTTAGCTATGAGTGTCTTCTCTATAACAGAAAACCTTTCTATGACTACTTAACATGAGCCTAAGAATAGGGAAGCACTGCCTGGCTAGTGGGTGCTGATGGAAAGTGCACTTACTCTTGGGGCTCTTGGGAAACACAGTATAAACCCATATTAGTGGAGGACTTGACCTCCAGGGGAGCTGGTCTAAGGGATATACCCTTCGAGAGTTCCAGAGCAAAGCACTCAGTAAAGCTGTGAGAGGGCATAGCAGCCAGAAAAAGACAATGTGCTGTTAAGGACATCAGACTAATCTGCCCATTCATTGCAGTTTTGGACATGAAATAGTGAGTGGTGTAGCTGGACAGGGAGCTATTTCAGCAGTTTCAGCACAGAGGCTATTGCTAGTGTATTCTGGGAAAAAGGCAATATTGCCTATGGGATTGTTTACATTTTCCTAATCCATTTCCAAAATGTTTTGTTCCTCTTCCAGTGCACTTCTCCTTATTTAAACCCATTTATTTGACATGCTGCTTATAAATGGGAAAGTATGGCTCATTGAGTACCTTAGCAACATAATTTGATTACCAGACTGCTGGATAATGGCTTGAGTGTTTTATTTTGCACCTTTCAAAACTCTGTTGCTATTGCCTCAGCCCTGGTGCTTGCTAATCAGTGTCTGGCTGAAAGGTTAGGTTTGTGTAAAGACAGGTTAACAGTGGAGGGTGAATTGGGTATTTTGCACCTCTTGTGGTTTTTAATGAAATTTGCCTTGTGTGGATGAATTTTCAGGGAAAAAATTAGCTGACCTGAAAAAGGGGTGAGCTGGGAGATGACAGATTGCTGATAGTTAATTGGGGTATGCAGAACAAGGCTGACAGAAGAATTTCAGAAAGATCCAACAAGACTGAATGACTGGTCAATAAAACAGCTGATTAAATTCAGTGTGGATAGAAATACAGTGATTCACATAGTAGAGAAAAATAATCCCATCTCTACCTCAATTTAAGGACACTGACAGCAGAAGGACACTAGCCTAGTCAGATCTTTGTTCCAGCCTAGTAAATTTCTCTATTTTTCCTTTTCCTGACAAGAGTAGGACTACAAAGACTGTCCCTTTTTACTCTATAAACTATGTGAATTCACAACAATTTAAAAAGAAAAAAAAGAAGGAAAAACAAAGTGCCTGACCCATGGTTCATAAAGAGTTACAGGCTTCAGTTAAAAGTCATAGAAAAGCTTGTGTAAATCAATTTCTCCTTGCAGAACCTTTATTGTTCTCTTCTTCGTGCACATCTTTGTGGGAGAAGGAAAGTAGAGCAGAGGGTGTCTTTTCTATGTCATGTGTCTCAGCATCTGACTCTAGGAACTTACATCATTCTTTTTTTTCTCCTCAATTCAGAGGAGAATAGAAAGAAGTGAGTGTTTAAACTGCAGTGACATCCTCTGGTATACAGACTAACTAATTGTCTTCAGGTTCTTGTTTGAAAACGAGAGTACTTGTGTACAACTGGAGTAGGGATACAGTGATGTCTACAAGAACAGGCAAAGCAAAAACTGTGTTGGTCCAAAAATCATGTAGTGTTCTTGGTTTAGGAGGTTTATAAGCTGAGAGTCAGAATGCATTAGCTAATCCAGACAGTAGCATCTATGCTGGCTTGTCTGGCCTGCTCAAAGAGGAGTTTGTACAGTCTGTGATTCTCTGTGCTTATATTTTAGGATTCTGAGTTTAGTCTGGGTTAGAAAACTTGGGCTGGACTCTTAAAAAGAGCGCTCCAAACATTTCAAATGTTCAATCTTGAGTGTAATTTCCTTTCTTTAGAGAATGTGGTTTTCCTAGATACAAAGTTTAGCACGAGCCTCAGTGTGGCAGACCACTAAGGTTAGATCATGACTTTTATCTTTAAAAAACATTTTATAGCATTCTTAGCAGCAATCAATACTACAGGATAGAATGATTTATGATTTATTGCAGTCATGAAGCACACACTTAAATGCAAGGGAGTGATTACCTCTTCAGTTGTTTTGCAGACGACAAGCTGGGTGGGAGTGTTGATCTGCTGGAGGGTAGGAGGGCTCTGCAGAGGCATTTGGACAGGCTGGATTGATAGGCTGAGGGCAGTTGGATGCGGTTCAACATGACCAATTTCCAAGTCTTGCACTTGGGTCATAACCCCATGCAGGCTTTGGACAGAGTGGCTGGAAAGCTGCCTGGCAGAAAAGACCTGGGGGTGCTGGTCAAGAGCAGCTGAACATGAGCCACTTGTGTGCTCAAGAAGACTGATGGCATAGTGGCCTGAATCAGCGACAGTGCAGTCAGGAGGACTGGGGCAGTGATCATCTCTCTGTACTTGATGAGGCTGATGAGCCTCTGCTGATGAGGCTATGCCTTGAATCTTGTGTTCAGTTTTGTATCCCATACTTCAAGAAGCATCTAAGGGAGTTGGGATTGTTTAGTCTGGAGAGAATAAGGTCTCAAGGGAGACCTTATTGCTCTCTGCAACTACCTGAAAGGAGGGTGTAGCCAGGTGGGGTTGGTCACTGCACCCAAGTAACAAGTGATTGGACAAGAGGAAATGCCATCAGATTGTACCAGGCAAGGTTTAGACTGGATATTACCAATAAATTCTTCATTGAAAAGATTATCAAACACTGGAATAGGCTGTTTGGGAAGTAGTTGAGTCACTGTCTCTGGAGGTACTTAATATGTCACTTAGGGATTTGATCTAGTGGTGGATTTGGCAGTGATTGATTAACAACTGGACTCAATGACCTTAAAGATCTTACAGGTCTTTTTCAATCTAAAAAATTCTATGATTCTAACTTAATGTATGACAGAATTTTCCAGCCGCTTTAGTGTAGGGCTCCAAAGCATAACAACCATTAGTAGCATATGCTAATTTTCTCCAGTTCTCTTAAGTAGTTATGATTTTTTTTTTTTTTGCATTCACCTACTGTTTCTTTTTTGAGGGAAGTATAAGAATTTTTTATATGGTGAACCAAAATTAATTTAGTATTTAATCAAAAGTTGTTGCTGTTCCTTTGTAATGCAAGTTTTCGTTGATGTCTTCATAATAGATATACTAGATAACCAATGTGTATCTGATGTAGACAAACAGAAGAAAAATGATGAGAAGTGGAAGTGTGTTTCTAATTGTAGTGGGAGTTTGAATTGGCTTGAAGCTGTAATGTTTATGCAATATAAATTATTAGATAGGCTAAAGCATTGCCCATAGATGAACCTTCTATTATTGGATAGAAACTTAGCTATAGCACACAGGCTGAGTTGAGTCTTTTTTGTGTGCTCATGCACATGTACACACAAAATTACTGACTTAAAGTAGTCTCTGAACCAAAAGTTACTCTAGATACTGTTAAAGAGGTGTTGGAGAAAGTGGTACTTGAGAAGTTCACACTTTTTTTGTTCATTTCTCCCTCTTCCAGGAAGTACTCTGCCTCTCAAGTTGCACCAATTAATGTGTTTGGTTTTTAACTTGAAATTTTCAGTGATCCATATTCAGGCTAGTCCCACATTCTCCCTCATTTTAGTGAGCTTTGGATGTAAGCAAGATAAAGAACAAATAGAGTAAGTGATTTGTGTGGTTCACAGGCAATAAGCTATGCATACATTTCTCCAGACCTGACAACAAGAGAATCCTGGTACTAAATCACATGTGAATGTTAAACTCTATTCTAAGAGATTTGGTACACTATAGAAACGTTTCAGGCAGTGAAAGGACAGTTTTTTAAAGTATATAGGACCTATGCTCTGAATACCAGTAGGCATTCGGTGTTACCTTGAAGATCCTGTCTAATTTCTGACTGAAAATCAGATGTAGGAATGTTCACTTCAGAGAGATGTTATGAGGTCTAATGTTGTTTTCTCCAAAATCCTTTCCTGTTTGTTGCTGAGGGCATACCTGGTAGGAAGCTAATTGGTTTCTAAATGCATAACATTTGCCCTAAGTCATGAATCCATCCCCTACAGATACTGATTTCTCAGATATTGAATTTGATCAGAGAAAAAAAAATACTCAAAGGAATTTTATTGATGGATTTGAAGAGTAATCGGATTTTAAAAGTGACCATTAATTAAAATCCAGTAGATCTGTTTACTTTATTGTATTGCATTTCTTTTTACATATATCCACATGCTTTCTAGTTTGTACTTGTACTTATTTCCTATGATTGTTTATTTAAGATGAACAACCTTTTGCTATGGCTTCTGAAAAGAAGCTACATTTTGAAACAGTTTCTCTAGAGAAATGAAGAAACAGTGTTTGAATTTAAACATCAGTTGTGGTTTTAAGCTTGTGCGGCGTCTAAGAGATGCTGCTGCTGAAAAACAATTCCAATAACAAACTTAACTGAACTTTGTATGCTGGTGTTGCAAACATATTTCTATTCTGTGAAAAACTAGCAGAGGAAGAAAAAGAAATTGTCCTAAGATATTGATTTTGAAGTTTGACTGTGAAGAAAGACTAGGTGGTTGAATTTTTCTGTTAGTGGCAGCAAATCAGTTAGAAATAGTGGTTGAAAAGGAAAAATGGAAGTCTGAAGAAGAAATGTGTCCATTAAGCTAAAAGGTCTTTGGTGTACTGTAATGAATATTGGGTATGTGTGCCATCACATGTATGCTTTGTGAGTATCAATGTTTGCTGCCTGTTAGCCCAGCATGGCAGACAAGCTTGAAGTAAGACAACCAGGTTTTCATAAGGCTCTTTCAGATATGTAACTGTATAGATAAGGAATTGCCCAGCTGTGCCGTGCTCCCTGTGCACTGCTCAGTTTAATCTGTCTAACTCTTGTCATGGGTGATGGCAATATACTCCATTCCCTAAAAGTGCAAAGAATTTAGACAGACTTGGAAGAAAGTAGAGTTTTCAATTAACTGCTATGCTGAACATACATTAGGAATTCTCCATTAAGCACAGGTCATACCTCAATACCCAGTTTCTCATTCTTGCATATAATCAAAAATAAGAAGAATTATTAACTCTTAATGATAATTTACTAGCTATAGGAATGCTAAAGGTAAAATTTTTTTGTTTCGTATCAAGGAGTCCAGGTAGTACAGACCTTAAAATATAATTATACAAAATCCTGAAACTACTCTAATGAATGTTTTTTACTCTCATGTTCACATTTGGTGCTAACGTGATTTAAAATATACATTTATTTGTGTAAACTATTTTAAGGGAAATATTGAGAAAATATTTTTAGGATTAACTATTAGGATTTGAATGCATTAACCATTAAAATTTGGTTTTGTTTTTACTTCTGCCACTCTAAAATTGGGTAACTTTGTGCAAATCAGGGCGTCACTTGAAATCTGGGATTTCCATTTTGACAATGGGGATAACCTTGCTTAGTCCCACCTTTCTTCTATTTTCTTTTGACCTTTTCTTAAAGTATTTTGCTTTTACTAGCCTCTTATGAGACAATATTTTCTTGCACTGCGAATATGCAGAACTTGTGCAGATATTTTAATGAAGATTGATACGTCTAAGTATTAATGCAGTGCTAAAAAAAAAAACCACTAATTTTTTGATCTTTCACATCTCCTTTCTACTCCGGTGGATCTTTTCTTTAGTAGGCTTGTTTGCAATTTGAAGGGTTAAATAATGTAACAGTTTTGTCTTCTGTAATTTGGTTTTCTGTGCCGTGTTTCTTGCTGTGGTGTTAAGGAAGCTGCTTGAGAACAGAGAGCAAAGCAGTAGATATTTGTATGTATATGGAAGACTTTCAGGATGGTATTCAGGTCCCTCTGAAATCAGTGAGAATTCAATGGCAATGCTCTCTCTGTTAAAATGGAGTAAGGATTTCATCTTTTTTATGGTCTTACAAGAAAGTTCTGGATTCCAGAAATGAGCAGTACTTCAGTTAAATGTTTCAGCAGTGTTTCTCTCAATCCAGCTGCACTCAAAGCCTTAATTTTTCAGTTAGATGTGAGGCTGAGTAGCTGCTCAGGAAAGAATAAAAATTTAACTTTCCAGCTCATCTGTGATGAGGAAAGCCATTTAAAAATAATTCAGGAAGGAGGAAGAAGGAGAATCTCAGATGTATATTTTCCTAATGTGTAACAAGACACGATAATTTTATGTTTTAAATTTTTTCCCTTGTTCAGGAACACTTAGTAAGAATATGTGCAGTTTTGGCTGCATTTTGAGAGAGAATTCACTGAGATGAGCTATTGTTGTGTAGTGAGATCACTGCTGATAAAATAGGGGATTAACATATAATATCTAGCCCAAATCAGGGTTTTATGTATGTTTCCTTGTCTGAGGGGAGTGGGGGTGAGACTTTCTGCCCCTGTAGCATTTCCTGAGCATTTCCTTCTTTTCAGGAAAGAGCAGGCAGCAGGTACATCTACAAGAACCATCAAACACATTAGCCAAAAGCCACCAAGTATGTCCTGTCTTCTTCACCATGGTGTTAAAAATCAGTCATTAAATAGATCTCCAGAGAACATAAGGATCATCTGAACAGATATTGCATTCTTTTTTCAATTCAGTAACCCAAGAGATCTCCTGTCTCCATACTTTATTTGCCACTTATTATTGCCAAGGCATGAGCAGAGATCTTTGTAGAAAATAGAGAGAGGTCAATATATCCTTTAGACAAAGATAAGGTGTATTATTATCATAAAATCTCATATAGGGTTATATCCTATACATACACATGTACACATAAATAAACCCCCAAAAGTTTATGTAGTCATAGATATTTTTCCTATCTCTTTATTGTGTGTTGCTTTAGTTTTAATGAGGCAAGCATTTGATATCAGGTATTCAAAAGAATTTCTACCATAAAGAGACACGGGGTGGAACTTTAGTTCTTACAGCAAGTAACAGCTAAATTCAGATCTGAATTCAGTTTCAAGCTTAGAAAAGGAGTAGTGAGAATCAAGGATGTTTTCATGTGTGTCAGACCTTTAAGCTAAAGTCTCCTATACATGTTTTATGCAAGTACTAAATAACTTTGTATTTTATAAATTAAGTAGGTGGACATGATGTTAAGAAATTATTAACTGGCAGTTGGCAGGTGTACCTCATAAAGATGATGGAGAAATACTGTCAATATAAGGCTTCTGCTGAATTTCACAACTCAAGCACATAGGTGTACACATGAACAAAATTAGCCATTAAGTAGAAATGTAAAGAAAAGTAGTAAGAAATTATAATGTTATAAAATATGTTGACTGTTTAACTTGTTTCCCATTCCTTTTTATTCTCTGGATTGCAAAGGAAAATTTTGCCCACACTTTGAGAAGTTAATGATCACTGAATGACACAAACAATATAAGTGGGACAAGGGCAAAGGTGCAGTTAATATTTTTTTCAGTACTTGATCAATTGTGTGTTGCTTGATGGGGTAATTTATGGTGACAAAACACAAGCAACACTTTAGCATTTAGGCATCTGGAAAACAACATGACATGGTGCCCTTCTTGCAGTGCAACAACCATGGAAAAAAGGCTAGAGATGCAAGAAAATACAAATGACTATGCAGACAGTTTTTCTTGCTCAGATGCCTTTCTTGATCTAAAAGAGAAAGAGAGGAAGGAAGGAAGGAAGGAAGGAAGGAAGGAAGGAAGGAAGGAAGGAAGGAAGGAAGGAAGGAAGGAAGGAAGGAAGGCAGTTCGGAAGGAAGGAAGACAGTTCGGAATGCAGTTCAGAAGGAAGGCAGTTCGGAAGGAAGGAAGGCAGGCAGTTGGAAGGAAGGAAGGCAGTTTGGAAGGAAGGCAGTTCGGAAGGCAGTTTGGAAGGAAGGAAGTTCAGAAGGAAGGAAGGAAGGCAGTTCGGAAGGAAGGCAGTTCGGAAGGCAGGTCAGAAGGAAGGCAGTTCAGAAGGAAGGAAGGAAGGCAGTTTGGAAGGAAGGCAGTTCGGAAGGCAGGTCGGAAGGAAGGAAGGCAGTTCAAAAGGAATGAAGAAAGGCAGTTTGAAAGGAAGGAAGGCAGTTCGGAAGGAAGGCAGTTCAGAAGAAAGGGGGGAAGGCAGTTTGGAAGGAAGGAAGGTAGTTCGGAAGGCAGTTCGGAAGGAAGGCAGTTCGGAAGGAAGGAAGGCAGTTCGGAGGGAAGGAAGGCAGTTCGGAAGGAAGTTAGGCAGGGAGTTAGGCAAGAAGGCAGTTAGGCAGTAGGAAGGAAGGAAGGCAGTTCGGAAGGCAGTTCGGAAGATAGGAAGGCAGTTTGGAAGGAAGGAAGGCAGGTAGGAAGGCAGGTCGGAAGGAAGAGGAAGGCAGTTTGGAAGGCAGTTTGGAAGGAAGGAAGGAAGGCAGTTTGGAAGGCAGTTCGGAAGGCAGTTCAGAAGGAAGGCAGTTCAGAAGGAAGGAAGGCAGATCGAAAGGAAGTTAGGCAGGCAGTTAGGCAGGAAGGCAGTTAGGCAGTAGGAAGGAAGGAAGGCAGTTCGGAAGGAAGGTCGGAAGGAAGGAAGGAAGGCAGTTCGGAAGGAAGGCAGTTCAGAAGGAAGGCAGTTCAGAAGGAAGAAAGGGAGGCAGTTTGGAAGGAAGGAAGGCAGTTAGGCAGGCAGGTCAGAAGGAAGGAAGGAAGGCAGTTCGGAAGGCAGGTCGGAAGGCAGGTTGGAAGGAAGGAAGGAAGGCAGGCAGTTCAGAAGGAAGGAAGGCAGTTCGGAAGGCAGGAAGGCAGGAAGGAAGGCAGTTCAGAAGGAAGAAAGGAAGAAAGGCAGTTAGGCAGTAGGAAGGAAGGAAGGCAGTTCGGAAGGCAGGTCGGAAGGAAGGAAGGCAGTTCAGAAGGAAGGAGGTTCAGAAGGAAGGAAGGAAGGCAGTTTTGTAGGAAGGAAGGCAGTTCGGATGGCAGGTCTGGAGGTAGGAGGGAAGGCAGTTTGGAAGGAAGGTCGGAAGGAAGGAAGGAAAGAAGGAAGGAAGGGAGGAAGGCAGGTTGGTAGGAAGGCGGGTCGGAAGGCAGTTCGGAAGGCAGTTCGGAAGGAAGGCAGCTCGGAAGGAAGGAAGGAAGGCAGTTTGGAAGGCAGTTCGGAAGGCCGTTAAGAAGGAAGGGAGTTCGGAAGGAAGGACGGCAGTTCGGAAGGAAGTTAGGCAGGCAGTTAGGCAGGAAGGCAGTTCAGAAGGAAGGCAGTTCAGAAGGAAGGAAGGAAGGCAGTTTGGAAGGAAGGCAGTTCGGAAGGCAGGTCGGAAGGAAGGCAGTTCAGAAGGAAGGAAGGAAGGCAGTTTGGAAGGAAGGCAGTTCGGAAGGCAGGTCGGAAGGAAGGCAGTTCAAAAGGAATGAAGAAAGGCAGTTCGAAAGGAAGGAAGGCAGTTCAGAAGAAAGGGGGGAAGGCAGGTCGGAAGGAAGGAAGGTAGTTTGGAAGGCAGTTCGGAAGGAAGGCAGTTCGGAAGGAAGGAAGGAAGGCAGTTCGGAAGGAAGGCAGTTCGGAAGGCAGGTCGGAAGGAAGGAAGGCAGTTCTAAAGGAATGAAGAAAGGCAGTTCGAAAGGAAGGAAGGCAGTTCGGAAGGAAGGAAGGCAGTTCGGAAGGCAGTTCGGAAGGCAGTTAAGAAGGAAGGCAGTTCTGAAGGAAGGAAGGCAGTTCGGAAGGAATTTAGGCAGGCAGTTAGGCAGGAAGGCAGTTAGGCAGTAGGAAGGAAGGAAGGCAGTTAAGAAGGAAGGTAGTTCGGAAGGAAGGCAGTTCGTAAGGACGGCAGTTCAGAAGGAAGGAAGGCAGTTCGGAAGGAAGGAAGGAAGGTAGTTTGGAAGGAAGGTCGGAAGGAAGGAAGGAAGGAAAACCATTCGGAAGGAAGGCAGTTCGGAAGGCAGGTCGGACGGAAGGAATGAAGGCAGCTTGGAAGGAAGGCAGTTCAGAAGGAATGAAGGAAGGCAGTTCGGAATGAAGGAAGGCAGTTCGGAAGGCAGTTCACAAGGCAGTTCGGAAGGAAGGCAGTTCGGAAGGAAGGAAGGCAGTTCGGGAGGAAGGAAGCAAGGCAGTTCAGAAGGAAGGCAGTTCGGAAGGAAGGAAGGAAGGCAGTTCAGAAGAAAGGCAGTTCGGAAGGCAGGTTGGAAGGAAGGAAGGAAGGCAGTTCGGAAGGCAGTTTGGAAGGAATGAAGGAAGGCAGTTCGGAAGGAAGGAAGGCAGTTCGGAAGGAAGGCAGTTTGGAAGGAAGGAAGGAAGGAAGGCAGTTCGGAAGGCAGTTCAGAAGGAAGGCAGTTAGGAAGGAAGGAAGGAAGGCCGTTCGGAAGGCAGTTCGGACGGAAGGCAGTTCGGAAGGAAGGGAAGGCAGTTTAGAAGGCAGGTCGGAAGGCAGGTCGGAAGGCAGTTTGGAAGGAAGGAAGGAAGGAAGGCAATTCGGAAGGAAGGAAATTCGGAAGGAAGGAAGGCAGTTCGGAAGGAAGTTAGGCAGGCAGTTAGGCTGGAAGGCAGTTAGGCAGTAGGAAGGAAGGAAGGCAGTTTGGAAGGCAGTTTCGGAAGGAAGGAAGGAAGTCAGTTCCGAAGGCAGGTCGGAAGGAAGGAAGGAAGGAAGTCAGTTCAGAAGGAAGGCAGTTCGAAAGGAAGAAAGGCAGTTTGGAAGGCAGGTCGGATGGCAGTTCGGAAGGAAGGCAGTTTGAAAGGAAGGAAGGAAGGCAGTTTGGAAGGAAGGTCAGAAGGACGGAAGGAAGGCAGGTCGGAAAGAAGGCAGGTCGGAAGGCAGTTTGGAAGGAAGGCAGGAAGGAAGGCAGTTCGGAAGGCAGTTTGGAAGGCAATTCAGAAGGAAGGAAGGCAGTTCAGAAGGAAGGAAGGCAGTTCAGAAGGAAGGCAGTTCGGAAGGAAGGAAGGCAGTTCGGAAGGAAGGAAGGAAGTCAGTTCCGAAGGCAGGTCGGAAGGAAGGAAGGAAGTCAGTTCAGAAGGAAGGCAGTTTGAAAGGAAGAAAGGCAGTTCGGAAGGCAGGTCGGAAGGCAGTTCGGAAGGAAGGAAGGAGGCAGTTTGAAAGGAAGGAAGGAAGGCAGTTTGGAAGGAAGGTCAGAAGGACGGAAGGAAGGCAGGTCGGAAAGAAGGCAGGTCAGAAGGCAGTTCGGAAGGAAGGAAGGAAGGCAGTTCGGAAGGCAGTTTGGAAGGCAATTCAGAAGGAAGGAAGGCAGTTTGGAAGGAAGGAAGGCAGTTCGGATGGCAGTTCAGAAGGAAGGCAGTTCAGAAGGAAGGAAGGCAGTTCGGAAGTAAGGCAGTTCGGAAGGAAGAAAGGCAGTTCGGAAGGCAGGTCGGAAAGAAGGCAGGTCGGAAGGCAATTCGGAAGGAAGGAAGGAAGGCAGTTTGAAAGGAAGGAAGTAAGGGAATTTGGAAGGAAGGTCAGAAGGATGGAAGGAAGGCAGGTCAGAAAGAAGGCAGGTCGGAAGGCCGTTCGGAATGAAGGAAGGAAGGCAGTTTGGAAGGAAGTAAGGCAGTTCGGAAGGCAGTTCGGAAGGCAGTTCGGAAGGCAATTCAGAAGGAAGGCAGTTCGGAAAGAAGGAAGGCAGTTTGGAAGGAAGTTAGGAAGGCAGTTATGCAGGAAGGCAGTTCGGCAGTAGGGAGGAAGGAAGGCAGTTCAGAAGGAAGGCAGTTCGGAAGGAAGTTTAGAAGACAGTTCGGAAGGAAATTCTGAAGGCAGTTCGGAAGGAAGGCAGTTCAGAAGGAAGGCAGTTGAGAAGGAAGGAAGTCAGTTTGGGAGGAAGTTAGGCAGTCAGGCAGGAAGGCAGTCAGGCAATAGGAAGGAAGGAAGGCAGTTCTGAAGGAAGGCAGTTCGGGAGGAAGGCAGTTCAGAAGCAAGGAAGGAAGGCATTTCGGAAGGAAGGAAGGTAGTTCGGTAGGCATGTCGGAAGGAAGGAAGGAAGGCAGATTGGAAGGAAGGCAGTTCAGAAGGAAGGAACGAAGGCAGTTCGGAAGGAAGGAAGGCAGTTCGGAAGGCAGTTTGGAAGGAAGGCAGTTGAGAAGGAAGGCAGTTCGGAAGGAAGGCAGTTCGGAAGGAAGGAAGGAAGGCTGTTCGTAAGGTCGGAAGGAAGGCAGTTCTGAAGGCAGCAAGGCAGGATGGAAGGCAGGAAGGCTGGAAGGCAGTTTGGAAGGAAGGCAGGAAGGAAGGAAGGAAGGCCGTTCGGAAGGAAGGAAGGAAGGCAGTTTAGAAGGAAGGAAGGCAGTTTGGAAGGAAGGAAGGCAGTTCGGAAGGCAGTTCGGAAGGCAGTTCAGAAGGAAGGCAGTTCAGAAGGAAGGAAGGCAGTTCGGAAGGAATTTAGGCAGGCAGTTAGGCAGGAAGGCAGTTAGGCAGTAGGAAGGAAGGAAGGCAGTTAAGAAGGAAGGTAGTTCGGAAGGAAGGCAGTTCGTAAGGACGGCAGTTCAGAAGGAAGGAAGGCAGTTCGGAAGGCAGTTCGGAAGGAAGGAAGGAAGGTAGTTTGGAAGGAAGGTCGGAAGGAAGGAAGGAAGGAAAACCTTTTGGAAGGAAGGCAGTTCGGAAGGCAGGTCGGACGGAAGGAATGAAGGCAGCTTGGAAGGAAGGCAGTTCAGAAGGAATGAAGGAAGGCAGTTCGGAATGAAGGAAGGCAGTTCGGAAGGCAGTTCGCAAGGCAGTTCGGAAGGAAGGCAGTTCGGAAGGAAGGAAGGCAGTTCGGGAGGAAGGAAGCAAGGCAGTTCAGAAGGAAGGCAGTTCGGAAGGAAGGAAGGCAGTTCAGAAGGAAGGCAGTTCGGAAGGCAGGTTGGAAGGAAGGAAGGAAGGCAGTTCGGAAGGCAGTTTGGAAGGAATGAAGGAAGGCAGTTCGGAAGGAAGGAAGGCAGTTCGGAAGGCACTTCGGAAGGCAGTTCGGAAGGAAGGCAGTTAGGAAGGAAGGAAGGAAGGCCGTTCGGAAGGCAGTTCGCACGGAAGGCAGTTCGGAAGGAAGGGAAGGCAGTTTAGAAGGCAGGTCGGAAGGCAGTTTGGAAGGAAGGAAGGAAGGCAGTTTGGAAGGAAGGTCGGAAGGAAGGAAGGAAGGCAGTTCAGAAGGAAGGCAGTTCGGAAGGACGGAAGGAAGGCAGGCTGGAAGGAAGGAAGGCAATTCGGAAGGAAGGAAATTCGGAAGGAAGGAAGGCAGTTCGGAAGGAAGTTAGGCAGGCAGTTAGGCTGGAAGGCAGTTAGGCAGTAGGAAGGAAGGAAGGCAGTTTGGAAGGCAGTTCGGAAGGAAGGAAGGAAGTCAGTTCCGAAGGCAGGTCGGAAGGAAGGAAGAAAGTCAGTTCAGAAGGAAGGCAGTTCGAAAGGAAGAAAGGCAGTTTGGAAGGCAGGTCGGAAGGCAGTTCGGAAGGAAGGAAGGAAGGCAGTTTGAAAGGAAGGAAGGAAGGCAGTTTGGAAGGAAGGTCAGAAGGACGGAAGGAAGGCAGGTCGGAAAGAAGGCAGGTCGGAAGGCAGTTCGGAAGGAAGGAAGGAAGGAAGGCAGTTCGGAAGGCAGTTTGGAAGGCAATTCAGAAGGAAGGAAGGCAGTTTGGAAGGAAGGAGGGCAGTTCGGAAGGCAGTTCGGATGGCAGTTCAGAAGGAAGGCAGTTCAGAAGGAAGGAAGGAAGTCAGTTCCGAAGGCAGGTCGGAAGGAAGGAAGGAAGTCAGTTCAGAAGGAAGGCAGTTCGAAAGGAAGAAAGGCAGTTCGGAAGGCAGGTTGGAAGGCAGTTCGGAAGGAAGGAAGGAGGCAGTTTGAAAGGAAGGAAGGAAGGCAGTTTGGAAGGAAGGTCAGAAGGACGGAAGGAAGGCAGGTCGGAAAGAAGGCAGGTCGGAAGGCAGTTCAGAAGGAAGGAAGGAAGGAAGGCAGTTCGGAAGGCAATTCAGAAGGAAGGAAGGCAGTTTGGAAGGAAGGAAGGCAGTTCGGATGGCAGTTCAGAAGGAAGGCAGTTCAGAAGGAAGGAAGGCAGTTCGGAAGGCAGGTCGGAAAGAAGGCAGGTCGGAAGGCAATTCGGAAGGAAGGAAGGAAGGCAGTTTGAAAGGAAGGAAGTAAGGGAATTTGGAAGGAAGGTCAGAAGGATGGAAGGAAGGCAGGTCAGAAAGAAGGCAGGTCGGAAGGCCGTTCGGAATGAAGGAAGGAAGGCAGTTTGGAAGGAAGTAAGGCAGTTCGGAAGGCAGTTCGGAAGGCAATTCAGAAGGAAGGCAGTTCGGAAAGAAGGAAGGCAGTTTGGAAGGAAGTTAGGAAGGCAGTTATGCAGGAAGGCAGTTCGGCAGTAGGGAGGAAGGAAGGCAGTTCAGAAGGAAGGCAGTTCGGAAGGAAGTTTAGAAGACAGTTCGGAAGGAAATTCTGAAGGCAGTTCGGAAGGAAGGCAGTTCAGAAGGAAGGCAGTTGAGAAGGAAGGAAGTCAGTTTGGGAGGAAGTTAGGCAGTCAGGCAGGAAGGCAGTCAGGCAATAGGAAGGAAGGAAGGCAGTTCTGAAGGAAGGCAGTTCGGGAGGAAGGCAGTTCAGAAGCAAGGAAGGAAGGCATTTCGGAAGGAAGGAAGGCAGTTCGGTAGGCATGTCGGAAGGAAGGAAGGAAGGAAGGCAGATTGGAAGGAAGGCAGTTCAGAAGGAAGGAACGAAGGCAGTTCGGAAGGAAGGAAGGCAGTTCGGAAGGCAGTTTGGAAGGAAGGCAGTTGAGAAGGAAGGCAGTTCGGAAGGAAGGAAGGCTGTTCGTAAGGTCGGAAGGAAGGCAGTTCTGAAGGCAGCAAGGCAGGATGGAAGGCAGGAAGGCTGGAAGGCAGTTTGGAAGGAAGGCAGGAAGGAAGGACGGAAGGCAGGTCGGAAGGAACGAAGGCAGGTCGGAAGGAAGGCAGGTCGGAAGGCAGGTCGGAAGGCAGGAAGGAAGTCAGGAAGGAAGGAAGGAAGGAAGGAAGGAAGGCAGTTCGGAACGAAGGAAGGCAGGTCGGAAGGAGGTTAGGCAAGCAGGCAGGAAGGCAGGCAGTAGGATGGACGGAAGGCAGTTCGGAAGGAAGGCAGTTCGGAAGGAAGGGAGTTCGGAAGGAAGGAAGGCAGTTCGGAAGGAAGGCAGTTCGGAAGGAAGGAAGGAAGGAAGGCAGTTCGGAAGGAAGGAAGGAAGGAAGGAAGGAAGGAAGGAAGGAAGGAAGGAAGGAAGGAAGGAAGGAAGGAAGGAAGGAAGGCAGTTCTGAAGGCAGCAAGGCAGGAAGGAAGGCAGGATGGAAGGCAGCAAGGAAGGAAGGCAGGCAGGAAGGCAGGAAGGAAGGAAGGCAGGTCGGAAGTCAGGAAGGCAGGAAGGAAGAACGGCAGGTCGGAAGGAAGGAAGGTCGGGAGGCAGTTCGGAAGTCAGGAAAGAAGGCAGGAAGGCAGGAAGGCAGGAAGGAAGGAAAGAAGGAAGGCAGGAAGGCAGGAAGGCAGGAAGGCAGGAAGGAAGGAAGGAAGGCAGGCAGTTCAGAAGGTAGGAACAAAGGCAGTTCGGAAGGAAGGCAATTCTGAAGGAAGTTAGGCAGGCAGGCAGGAAGGCAGGCAGTAGGAAGGACGGAAGGCAGTTCGGAAGGAAGGCAGTTCGGAAGGAAGGCAGTTTGGACGGAAGGAAGGAAGGCAGTTGGGAAGGCAGTTCGTAATGGAAGGAAGGCAGTTCTGAAGGCAGCAAGGCAGGAAGGAAGGCAGGAAGGAAGGCAGGAAGGAAGGAAGGCAGGTCGGAAGGCAGGTTGGAAGGCAGGAAGGAAGGAAGGAAGGCAGTTCGGAAGGCAGGAAGGCAGGTCGGAAGGAAGGCAGGAAGGAAGGCAGGAAGGCAGGAATGAAGGAAGGCAGGTCGGAAGGCAGGTTGGAAGGCAGGAAGGCAGGAAGGAAGGCAGTTCGGAAGGCAGGAAGGCAGGTCGGAAGGAAGGCAGGTCGGAAGGCAGGTCGGAAGGCAGGAAGGCAGGAAGAAAGGAAGGAAGGAAGGAAGGAAGGAAGGAAGGAAGGAAGGAAGGAAGGAAGGAAGGAAGGAAGGAAGGAAGGAAGGAAGGAAGGAAGGAAGGAAGGAAGGAAGGAAGGAAGGAAGGAAGGAAGGAAGGAAGGAAGGAAGGAAGGTAGGAAGGAAGGTAGGAAGGAAGGTAGGAAGGAAGACTGATTATTATTTTTACCTCCTACTTGATTTATTTGATACAGTTCTGTTTTGTTTTCAGTTTTTTAGCCAAACTGGGGAAATGTTTTCTTTCAAACTAATTTGGGTAGATTTTTTTTTTCTAAATTGTGGCAGGAGAATCAGGGAAGTGAGGAAGAATCAAAACTTTTTATCTAGTCAAGCCTTTAATTTTTTTTTTTTGAACATTGGCAATTTTCTAAACAAATTGTCACTTCAAAATGAAAACAAATGAGTATTTTTAGAAAAATTTAAACTTTTCTCAAATGTAAACAATCCACAAAAATAAATTTACTACAACCACAATAACACTTGTCTAATGATATAATTTATTTTGTTTTTATTTTTTGCTTCTTTAGCAAAGCAAATCCCTCAAAAACTGGTTTACTTCTGCTTCGTTTTAGTTTATTTCCTGTCTGACAGCATGTCTCTTTTGCTAATCTTACTGTTGTTAAAAGTTTCCTTGTCTTTTTCTTTCCCCCTTTTCACCTTTGACTTTTTTTTCCATGCTGCTTCTTATAAATGCAAGTTCTCAAAGAATAATCAATGGCGGTATCAAAGAAGCTGCAGAAAGTCTGTCAACATTGTAGACTAGCAAAGCTGACATGGCTCTGTGTTAGGTTTCTCCTTCAAGTCAACTCATCCGTGAGGTGCAATGAGAAGAATATGGTGACTCAGAAAGGACTCCTGGAGGGCTGCTTGCTGGATAAACCAAAGGGGAAAGTTATTAAGCAAGTAATATCTTGATTGAAATGTTCTCAGTCACATTGTTTCCACTGTATTGAGCAGAGTCTTTGTCTTCTCTACAATATCACATGGTCCTTTCCCATCATATCAGGTTTACACCCTGCCAGGCAGCACAGAGCTGTCATCCATCCTCTTCCACGCATAAGCAAATGAAGTTTAAGTTTGGAAATAGTGCTGTACTACAGTATCTATGTGTTATTTAGAGAAAACACAAATATAACTGATTCTGAGAAAGGACCACTCATAACAGTCTGTTTTCCCCTTGTTGTCTCTTGAGCTGCACTACTCCATACCTCAGGTCTTCACTGGGTTGCATTTCTACTGTTCATTTGGCCTGAGTCTAGCAAGGGGTTTCTCTGAGGCTTAATGTGTGGAAGCAAGTCACATGAAAATAGATGGAGTTCAGGTATGGTGTTTTCTTAGTAGAGTTTCAGTGCAAAGCCAAAGCAAAGACTCCAGTGCAAGATTACCTCTCATTGTCTTTCCATTTTATTTTTTTCACTCTTTCCTTGGTACAATGACGTAATTCAGATACTGGAAGCATTACAGTAGAGAGGTCGTAAACTATAGAAATCCTGCCCCTCATTTCCTGTCCTTTTTCAAGTTTGTAGAAAGTCTGTAAATGGCAATGCAAAATAAAGATGTGTTCAATATTAAAGGAAATTTAATAGTAAAACCCAAGATATTGTTATCCATTTTGGTTTTACAGTAAAGATTGTGTAAAATATGGGTGCAATATTACTGTTTCCTTTTAAAATTCATCATAACCCACCCAAGCAAGCTCGATTCAATGGGGGATCTATTTGTGTATTTTTCAGTTTTGAACCTCTTGGCTGTCCAAATGGAGTTTCAGAGCCTACACTTAAGCTTCTGTTCATTTATAGCTTGGTCTTAATTACAAAATTATTGAATTGTTGCAATCAAAATCTCCATTGTTATGAAATCTCTGTTGTTATGACTAGGATGGATGTGGGGATCAAAAAGAAACCTTAAGGAAAGAAATTAGAGAGTTTGTTGTTAACCTCATAAACTGAAAGCTGGAGGAAAATGTGTAATGGACCTTTATAAAAGCATGGCAGAGATGAATTCTAAGGTCAGAGAAGGGCTGCTTAAGCTCAAGGACAGTGTTGGTGCAGGAAAAAAAGGGGTATTAACTGATTAAATTTAGGCTGGAAAAGGTTCCTCTGATGGTAAGAGTATTCTGCTAATAGTGTTCTGGAATTGTCTTTTAATGTTAGCAGCAAGATTCAGGCCAAACCCAAACTCATTAGAGTTTGATTTACTTTCTGAGTGGGATTAAACAATCAGCTTGCAGTAGCAGAGGTCTTCTCTGGAGGCAGTTTCTTTTCCCGTATTCAACTTAATTATTTTTTTATAACAAAAATTGTAAAAGTTTGTAAATTGGGAGCTTAAAACACTTTTCTTTAAGACACAATATTCAGAGATTTATGTAAGAGTAATGTGAATGAAAAGACTAGCTGAAAAGACTAGCATGATTGTTTGGAGTTTGTTTCTGGCATTATATTAAATGAATCTTGATTGTATGATATACTTTGTATTGCTACATTCTTGTATGATTGCTCTAGATAGAACTGGTAAGTCGTTGAAAGACATAGTTGGAAAATACAAAGGACATTTATGTTCCTTTCAAAACCTCATGTACTTAATTAAAAAATAGACTCTTGCTATGACACAATCTCTTAGATGAGCTGTGGTTTGTGGTCATAGTTTAGTAGCTTTGGATTGCAGCCTAAGGTGCATTGAAACAGTTTAGGTGTCACAAATGCTACCCTGTTTCCAAATAAAGATCAGCTTCCCTGTGCTTCTCACCTTAAAACCTTTGAAGATGTGACCTTTTTGAACTTGTTTGTGTGCAAGGATGATTCTCGGTACACCACAGAAAAGTTTTTTGCTTTTAGTTAGTAAAGCCTATGATACCTCATGCATTGCCTGGCAGTCCATTATTCCTGAGTCAAACATTTGGGTTTCTCTGGATTTGGTTGTGCTTTTTTTCCAGGTTCTTGATATGTAACAGTTCGCTTTTGGAAGTCTTTGTTGTATGCAAAGCTTGCTTAGACTGGGATAAAATTTCCATTCATATGGGGTTTTTTTCTGCTTCTTTGCCTCAAATGAAGTGGCAATATTTTGTGTAAACTGCAATATGTGGCCTGCAAAACTTCATGAATACATGCTGAAAGTCAGGTTTTCTGAATTTGGAAAAACCAATGAAAACCTGCCAGTTGAAAGCCCAAAGATATTGAAAAGAAGCATTTGTGCCTGGGTCAGGGGAGACTTTTAGTAATGTACAGATGGTAGCTATGGAAATTATATCTGAGTTTGCCTAGATGGTCTTGAGAAACATAAATAATGAACAAACCGTACCAAATAAATGTACATACTGTGCTGCACAGAGATAAAACAAATTCACTAAGAAATCATAGAACTGGCAGCTGCACATTTATTTCTGTTCAGTGTGTGTGCAGTGAATAAAATCTTAGTCAAGGGCTGGGTTGCACATCTGCCTTGACCCTAATGCTACAGGCTCCAATATAAACATTAAAAAAACCCAAAACCTATTTCATGTCTTCCAGCATAGCACACAAAGACCATTATTCTCTGGAGTGATTTTAGTAAGTACAACTGCCCTTGCTTACAATGTTTTTGGCTTTCAGTTTTCAACAGCTCAACTCTGACCAAGCAGATAAAAGCAATTTTTATGTGTGATTTTAGGTAAATTGAGTTGGATTAAAAGATTTCAGGCTGGTCCCTCTTTCTTTATTTGTTTGCTCCATGTTACTTTAACAAGAAGATCTCTGCTGAGAAATCCCACTGCAAACTTTGCCTCATCCTACCATCAGAGCTTTATGTAAGAAATCCAGGCTGGATGACTTTCAAGGGCTAAATCAATGCAAGGTACAAAGCAAAAGGCAAGACCATTAATGAAACCTTTCATCTTTTCTGTTTAGCTTTGGTTGGACAAAGATAACTATGTTTCTATATGAAGCTTTTTGCTGTCTGTTTTTGAACTGCTTTTTCCATTATTGCATATTCGGGTAGGGAAAAATTGATCAATAGCATTCTGTAAATAATCTCATTGCCATATCTTACTTGATCAACTACACAATCAAAATAATTGGTAAACTGTATTAAAGGCTTTATTTTGGGAGGTTAAGGGTGTATTTGTCTCACTGAGCAGAAAATAAAGATGTTCAGCAATTGTTAACAAAAACATGCTGCTTGTAAAATAAATTGTTTTCTTTCCACATATGTAAATTATTCCAAAAAATTGAGAGGAAAAAAAAAAAGAAGTTTAATGTTGGTGGTTGGGACACTTTACCCAGGAAGTGGCATCATATGAGTTATTGTGTCTAGTCTGTTTTTTATTCATACTTACATATTTCTACAATGTGCAAAGAGATGACTAAAGAAGATTGAAGTACCCACATAATCACTAGAATATCCAGATAGCTGTGCTGGAGATGGTGGGTTCATGTGTCATTTGGCAAACAAAAACTGCCTGTATTTCACTGTAAGTGACTGGGTCAAATCACTTTCCTCCATTTTAAAACAATCAAAACAAAATTATTTCTGAACAAATCTTCTTTCTTAGCTTGGCTTGAATTTGTAAAGTTTCAAGCTGAAACTTTTATGAAACATTTTATGGAAATTTTGTGGTTTGTGAGGAAGTTTTGTCCAGCTCTCATCTGTGTCCAGCTCAAAGCACACTTTAATGTTCTTGACTCAAGCATCATCCTGCACACATAAGTATAAAGAATTGTCTTTTTAATACAGGTGGACAAGTCAGCCTCTAAAAAATGTTCTACGTGCAGTCAGTCTCTAATACTAATATTTCCTGGATGATCTCTGACAAAGTAGAAAGCCATGAAGAGAAAATTTTATCGTTCAATGGTAGTCATAATAGCAGGGTTCTTGTTCCAAGAATGGGGCCTAATTACCTTCTGAAATTCAAAAAAATTGCACTGACTGTAGTATATTTTACATCATGTGCTACAGTTATTTTAAGATATGAGCAATTTCAATCTTTTTTTAATAAAAGGTTTTTGCATGACACTTTAGCAAATCTGTGTATAAGTGGGTTTCCAGAATCACTTACTTTCTTGGCATATTTTCAGGAAGATGCAAATTCTGTTAACTGGCATCTATATATAGATGTCATAAATGCACAGACATAATTTAATTAACTCTTGCATTTTTTTTCTTTTAAGAAACCTCTTTAAAATAAACTAAAATTCTGTGCTACATCTTTGAGGTATTTTTTAATAAGGCTAACTTACAATCTCTGGGAAAATGCCTGCCTAAACTAGCCTTTAAAAGTTTGATCCATATGAATTATTGTTCTCTATTCAGCAACAAAATCAATTAAAAAATACATCCTTAATTTTTGTTGTTTTCAGGAAAAGATTCAGAAATAATTAACAGAATGGTAGTGGTGGAGACACCAAAGAACAGTCAGAATAAATTTTTGAATACTGCAATAATTTTCAGTATTTGCAATGCTTCAAAAACAATCACTCTCTCAAGGGTCTGATCCTAGTTCCTTTCAACCTGATGGAAGTCCTTCAATTAATTAAATGAAAAACAGCATAGACACAAGTTAAAATGAACTTCTTAGTTGGAGTGTCACTTTATATTCTGCCTCCGCAGAGCTAAAATTTGTTGCCTACCAAATGAAATTCTCTTCATTTGCGTACTACATTTTTATGTTTCAGTGAGAAACATCCCTGTCTTGTGTTTACTTGGGTTTAATCGTCATGTGTCTGTGCCACTGTGGGACGTAAACTCACAGGTTTCCCATTTGAAATCAGTCTCACCTATTTACCTGTGAGTTGCTGCTGACTATTAAGCTTTGGGTCACTGGACTAATGGCTTGTCTAAAGTCACTATCTCCATCATACTACCTAAGCTGCATGTTTTCTGAACGTGTTGGCTTTAATTTTCTAGTGTTCGGCACACCTCTGAGAAGACAGCTATCAAATCTTTTATAGTGACTCAGTGTAAAAATGGATTTAAGATCATTCCAGTCAGTGCAAGCATACAGCATTTCTCAATGTGGTGGGCTGCCTGCTAGAGCCTCACCCAGTCGAGCTCCCACTCCTCTGCTTCCACAGAATGGGAGGGAGAATAAAATGAGAAGGGGAAAAGGAGCTTGAAAGTCGAAATAAAGACAGGGAGATCATTTACCCAGGGTTGCAGGGGGACGGGTTGCTGCGGTCACTCTGTGCCAGCCTCTCTTGACCGCTCCTGCTCTCTTTCGCTGTTCCCCTGCTCTGGCGGGGATTCTCCAGGGCAATACGGTGGCTGGACGCTCTTCTGTCCCTTTCCCTTCGGGGCTGGCAGGGCCTTTCCTCCCCCTTTTCCCCTCACGCCTTCCTGCCTGGGACTGAGGAGCTTGGCTGTACCCGGCTGTGGCCAGCACGGGGCACCCCGGCCTTGCCTCGCCTGCAGACACCCATGCGGCCCCCGCCGGCACCGGGACACCTGCAGCTCACACCCGCATCAAGAAACGTGCAGGACACACCGGGCAGACTCAGCAGAAAGCCGTGCTGCTGCTCCAGGTAATTTCCTTCTGGTGGAGCAGCACAGCGGCCTCAGCAGCTCTGAATCCTGCGTGCAGCGCTGTAACTGATTTGTGACAAAAGTGACATGGTGAAATGTCGATTTACGGAGGTAACTGCCCACTGTAAATAGGCCAGAGATTTTTAGTAACTGTGATGATTATCACAAACAAAAGCTAAACAAATGTTAGCAGTTGGAAAAGTAAACCTGTAGGTGCTGCAGGGTTGTGAAGAGGCTTTTTGTGGGAGGGGCCCCTGCACTCCCATGGGAGGTGACAGAAGTCTAAGGGGACCTGTTCTTCAAATATTGTACGCTCCCTTGTTAATGTCAATCAGTGTTTAATCTACTCCCCTGTTCTAGTAAGTTTTCGGTTTCTGTTACTTTCATTGGCTCGTTCTGTAAGACCACTCCTTCCCCGTGCCCCCATTGGTTTTGTGTATGTCACCCCATCCCTGCTCCTCCCCTTAGCCCTTTCCCGATTGGTCTGTTTGTACCCTAACCACGCCCACTCCTGCCAGTTATATACCAAGCCCCGCCTTCCCTCGGTGCTCTCAACGCCTGCTCCCTTCCCGGATGCTTGTCTCCCTGCATCCTTCTCTTCTCCCTCATCCTCTGCCTTACCTTCAATAAATCCTCGAAGAACATAGCAGCCTGAGTGACTCTCGTCCTTCTGGTGGAGCTATCCGTACCCCATCGGCGCCCCCCGCGGACCGGCCAGTCGAGGGTCTCTCTGCCTGACCGGGCACCCGGGCTAAGGCACCAAAATACAGCTTTTGGTAAGGGGGTTCACCTGTCCCTGGCAGCAGCGTGCCTCCGGTGCCAGCAGCTGGGCCTGCGGGCTTCGGCGTTCGTCACTGGGAATGCGCTGCTCCTGCCGACCTGCAGCATGGCAGCAAGGTTCCTTGTGGGCGATTGCGCAGAGTTCTGTGGAGCCATAGAAATTCTATGCATGTATTAAAACACTCTTTCGGGATAGAGCTAGGCTAGCAGTGCTAAGTACATGGATTTACAGTTCGGTGATGCTTGTTGTGGTGAAGGAAATATTACGTATTTTAATATTTTTATAAAACTTATCAAAGGTTTCTGTCTTTATAGCCGTGATAAAGAGAGCTGTGCCCATGACTATGTACAATGCTGCCTTATGCAGTGTCAGGTTTTGGGGGCCAAAGAGTGTTTGCTAATGATTTTTGCTATTTAAGGTATGGGGAAGAAACTGCTTTGACCTTAATGATAATAATCCAAGACATTAGCACAATGAAGTTCTGAAGTTCCTTAAGATACATACTACGCTCCATATTGAAGAGCAAAAGATAAATAAGTGGATAATAGGGGACAGGACCGGATACAACAAAACGTGTATGTTAACAAACTCCATTAGGACTTATAAAAAGCCTTTAAAAACATGCTTCCTTCCATTAGAAGCACAGAGAAGCCATGTAGCCCCACTATGGAAAACAAAATGTTATTTTTGAATCTGCAAATGATTAACTCAAATAACAAAAAAAAAAAAAAAAAAAAAAAAAAGAAGTGATTAGTGTTTATCCCACTAAAAAGCTACCATCAGAAATACACAACTCACCCTAGAAGTATTATACTTATTTTCCAGCTTTTATTTATATGCAGAGACTAATTAAGCAAGAGTTCGTATGAAAAAAAGTCCAGAAGTTATGAAAGATATGTCTATGCTGTAATGTAAATGTTGAAATACCTAAGTTAGCTTAAAACAAGAACTGGAACAATTTAGTGGTGATAAACTGGCAGCTTATCAACAACAGTGAATTTTCCCTCCTATGTTTCTCAGCCAGAAACAACCAGGGAAGATAGCTGGGTATGGGTTTCTCAGAGTAGGACAGCTGAGACCTTTGCTGAAGTAGGTGAACTGCTCTGAGTATCCCAGCTTGCTCCTTTGAAAGCAGACTGGATGTCTGCCTGCTTGGGCAAAAATTGCAGCAATTTAGGAAGCACCATGGCTTGGGAAAAAAAAAAAAAAGCCATTAAACAGCCAAATAGGAAAAAACCCCAAACAACTGAAGAAACTAAAAATCTAGACCAAACCAAACCAAACAACCCCCAATCCAAAACCACACACAAAACTCCCCCAAAATCCACTTCTTGGAACATCTGTACATTTAAAGGATGAGGATCCAAAACCCATGAGCTATTTATGTGCCTTGCAAGAGTATAAAAAGTTGCAATAATAAATTAGAAAAAAAGTTTTGAAAGGGATCCTTATCACTCTAATCCATTGTGTTTAGAGGATAAACCAGCCTTTACTGTCTGAGGTCAGGAGGAAACTTTTCATGGTGGGGCAGCTCTTCCTATGGTCACCTACTGAGTAGACTTTGCTGCACCTCTTACTAAGCTGGGACTGCCCACAGTTGAAGAGGGGATAACAGGGTATATGAACCACTGCTCTCTTTTTGTATAGGAGGTTTTTTTTTTTTTCCATAAAGCTCAACCAGGAAACCTGAAAGAAGTGTGGTTTGGGGAGCTCAAATTGAGGTAACAGACAAGGTAGGTACTGCAGAGGGATTCTTCCATTGCATCAGCTTCTGGATTGAAAATGTCTGATAAGATGTTTGGGTTTGTTTGGGTTTTGTTTGGGATTTGTTTTTGTTCAGTTTTTTGTTCAGTTGGGTTTGGTTTTAAAAATCTTTACCTGTATGCTACTGTCTTTTTGCTACCTATATAGTTTATTTAAAAAAAAAAAATATAATAAAGGAACTTTTTATTAGTAGATTGCTGTGCCAACTACAGAATTTTAATATGCCTCCAAGATACGGCACTGACGAGGTCTCATGTAAATCAGATACAGCTGTTTCCTAAATCCAGTCATTCCTGCCTTGTTGTTTTCTAGTAATTATCTCATCTACAAGAAATACTGTATTCCTGTATTGTGCCCCTGAGTAATACTAAGTGTTTCTATTAGCTTGCCTGCTGCTGAGACATCTCAAGGGTTTTTGGTATGGGATTGTTTTTTTTTTTATAATTTTTTTTTTTCATCTGAGTAAGTCATATGGGTGTTGCGTGTTGCATCACCAGTATTCCCACTGGTTTAAGAAAGGTTTTGGTGTACACACTCCCTGCCTCCCTTGAGGTCTTTGAGATGAGGGCTTGTTTACATGCTGTGGAGTTTTGTCAGTCATAAGATGAGATGCCCAATGTTAGCATTCTGGCTGATCGTAATTTTTTCACAACTTTTCCTGGGAGATGTATATCTGTTTTTGTCATTTAGTCCCTGGATTTTTGAGCAGTTACTCAAAGAATTAATGTAATGTCAACAAATTACCCCAGTCTCTCAGAAGCCTTTTTGTCTCCAGATGCAACATAGTTCCAGAGGGTTTTTTTAATGTCCCCATCTCTGAAAATGTGGGGCTTAATTTGTGTATTTGTTCAATGTCACTTAAGCCTGTTACGATTTTCAGGGTCATCTCATCCTATATCTGGTCCCACTACAATAAAACTCCTGATCATTCATTCATCTTAAGGTGTTTAAGTATTTCTATTGTCTTTCATATTGTATTGATGACTTCATATGAAAAAGAATCTACTTCCTGGATAAAATCTGGTTTATTTGTCAGATTCAGTGATGCAATGCCTTCCCCTTGCAAATATAGGGTCTCTGTCATGCTTTAAGGAAAACATAAAGTTAAATATATTTTCTGTAAAAACTCGTTTTGACATGGTTTGCTTTGAGTAGAACAGATCAAACCATTCAGAAAACAGACTGAAAGCCTGATGGGGACATTTTTCTGCTTGTAGTAGTAGTAACCTCTTGTCCCATCATCCACTGGGTTCTTTCACATTGTGCACTCCATGTCCTTCTGTTCATATGGAATGACTTTTTTTTTTCTTCTCTTTTTCCTTATAAACATTTCTTCCTAAGGATAACATTGGCATAATATTGAAAGTGAGATATACTGTGCAATTTCAGGTTTTATGTCATAGCTTTCTGTTGACTTTACTCATGTTCACAGTCAGTCCTATATAAGACTTTTTGAAAATGGAAGAAAGATTCCTGACATTATTAATGATCCTTTTCCATGCCTTTTGGCTTGCAGTGATTGCTGTTTTCCAAACTGCAGGGGTGAAAAAGCAGCTTCTGTGCTCTGTCTTCTGCTGATGTTTCATTGCAAAGATGATCAAAGAAATGCCAAATATTGTAAGATTAATTAGTTTTAAAAGCCTAACAACCTGTGTATCAATTAAATATTAGTTTTTCACCAAGCATGTCATAGTTCAAAGACTTTTATTCAATGTCTCTCTATCCTGTATTCCTAAAATGGTGAAGCATGAAACAACCCATTCTGAATAAAGGTGGATGACAGAATACCATTTGCACTTCTAGCATGACTTTTTTTAGTATTTCCTATTAGCTTATGGGTTTTAATTTTTCCTTAAAGGCCTGTGAAAGAAACATTGCCAGCTACATTACTTTCCAAATAAGCAAGATCATGAGAAGGCATATACTAGTATTTCAAATGTGAATGTGGGGTAGCCTCTGGGCACTAACAGATATCTGTTAGTCTTGTACTTTTCAGTAGAGGTATTTTTAGTTTTGCTGTTAATTTCTGTTAGTGCTGGAGGTAGCTGTTCCAAAGCTGTATAAGTCTAAAAAGTGCAAGGAAAGAAGAAACTGGTTCCAGAAAGGGAAGATAGGAATGTGTCAGAATTTTTTTTTTTATGATATTATAGTGTTTGAACAATAGTGTTGCTTCATTACAGTAATTTGAAATTTAAAAGTTCATTACAGGAAATAAATGTTTGGATACTGCAGCATTATATGCTCTGATGACTTAATGATTGCTACCAGTTCCTAATAAAGAGTGACTTGTTCCTAACATTTTGACCCTTTATACCTCTTTTGAAAGCAAGTTAATGGGATATCAGCTGTATTTGTGAACCTCTTAGAAAAATTGTGGTTAACCTATAGTAAACAGAGCTTCTATCATAGCACTTGAACATCTGTCAGAGGTTCTGGTTAGAAGTCACAAGCAAAAATATTCCATATTGACTCATGAATGTTTCCACAATCCAGGACACTGGAAGAATATGGTGTCACTTACAAAATGTGTGATAAAGAATGCCAACTGAGAGCCCTCCTTGCCAGGCTGTGAGTAATGCTGTGTTATCCATTCTACATTTTGTGTTCCAAAGTCCACATTGTGTTCCTTGCTCCAAATCATGAATTCTGCACATGTTGCAGGCAAAACACATTTTTGTTACCCCTTGGTTTGATCCTTAACTAAAAGAACAGGTTAATTTAGATGACAGAGACAACCACATCAGTGCAATTGAAAAGAAAATTTTGTTTCCTTGTGTTTCTTTGCTTGTATCATAACTCAAGCTTTGTTTCGATGCAGGTTAAAGGTGAGTCTTTAGCATCTTTGAATGAACATCAGTGCAAAGCTTATCATAAAATCTGCCCTAAGTGTAGCTCTGATAAGACACCATTTGATCTTCAGTAAACACACAAGTGTAAGTAGCATAAATTAGAGTTTGAAATTTCTGAAGTAATTTCCTTCATCCTCTTAAATAACTTGGCTGTGGGTAGTTCCTCAGTTTAAATGATAGAACAAAAGATTATACAGCTACAAAACAAACTCTTTTGGCTTGCTTCTTGGGTGGCTGCTTATTGTTTTACAAGACAATGGGAATTGTCATAGTGTTTTGGATTATTTTCATCAATTTATTGAATATTTATTGTCCGGAATACTTCAGTTTTCTGTTTTGAAGTTTGATACTACTTACATTTTAAAGAAATCCTCTGATACTTTTCCTGTTTTCTGTGACTTTTTCTAACTGCTTGATTTCAAAATAATTTTAATTTTTATTTGTGAACTTAGTAAACAATCTGGAAGTCATTGATAGGCAATAAAAATGGCACCCTACAATGCTGTTAAAAAAAAAAAAAAAAAAAAAAAAAGGGCGACAGACACTATTATCTTGTCTATGTTTGAAATACTTTCCTAAAATTTCCCACAATTACTGGCTCAATTTCAGCTCTACTGGTGGTGAAAAATGTAGAAATGTCAGCATACACTGATGTGAGCTGGTGTTTCAGATCATCCATTGTTATTTATTGCTATTTATTACTTGTATATTAAAGTTTCTGGAACCCAGCCTCATGGATCAAATATTCCATTGAGCCTTGCACCAGGCCAGGTCTAGAGAGCAAGAGTGTCCCTGCCACACTGGGTTAAAACACTGTGGTTAAACTGCTGGTGAGCCATGCACATCAAAATATCTCTTTGGTTAGCAGAAATGCAGAGGCAGACCAACAGAGTTCCCAGGAAATTAAAATACTAGTTTGTGCTCTCACAACTTCCATGTGGAAGTTGTGCATTCGTTATCATTGTAAAATCAATGGATGTTTGATTCTACTCACTACTACAAGTATTTTAGAAATAAACACAAAAATTGTGGTGAGGGATGAAGGACACTGACGATGAAAGACTTAGTAGTATGTAGGTTTTATTCTCTACTAGCAGATGTAGCAATAACTTGTCCTTCCTGTATCTTTATGTAGGTTTCTGGAGAGCAGGAGAAAATAAATTTCAAATAGGTTTTATATTTCTTGTGAAAATTGCTCTTAGACAAATATATCATTATATACACTGCTGTAATCTCTAACTTGGCAGGCCAAGTTAGCCCCTTAGCAGGGGCAACCAGATTCAGTGGATACATAACATGTAAGGAACTGTGGAAGTAATTTGGTAAGCTATAAATGTTAGTACATTCACAGTATCACAGAATCTGCTATTACTGGAAAGCTGAACATATTTTGACTGATCTGAGATCAAGTTGTAGCCTTAAAACTGTGTTCTTCTTATGACTGGATTTGACCAGAGGAAGTATATTTGTTCAAAAGAGCCTTTCAGAGGAAGGTGTTTCATAACCCTTTGAGAACAGGTACATGTGCCAGAATAA
Source organism: Vidua macroura (assembly GCF_024509145.1). Classification (NCBI taxonomy): domain Eukaryota; kingdom Metazoa; phylum Chordata; class Aves; order Passeriformes; family Viduidae; genus Vidua; species Vidua macroura. The sequence continues at coordinate 53,307,887 of NC_071571.1, read as the reverse complement.
ATATGTATTAACCTCTGCAGATTTTTCCTAAGGGGAAAAGGTACTGCCTTTTCTCTGTTTTTGGGAATAGATGAGATTTCCATTACTGTAAGAAGACAATAATTTGTGGACACCTTGAAGTAGTGGTTTGTCTATAAATTTAGCTAGTAACAAACTGGAGTGGCATACTGAATTAAGTTAGTACAGTATAACATGTTAGCCTGGAGCTATTTTACTTATCCTGAATTACTTTAGTTCTTGATAATCATTGGATTGTTTCTTCTTCGGCACCAAATGCAGCATTGCTGAGAATTCACCATGTTGTGTAACGGGATTAACATTTATTTATGGATTTCATTCATCAGTACTGAAGTAATTTCCCAAAGGCATTTTTGAATGCTTTTTTATTATTATTGTATCAACTTTCCATTGTATCACCATGATATTTTTGGTAGGGAGCTGGCAAGTATGCAGGCATTTAAAAAGAATGCAGGAACTTGGAGCCCCAATGGAAGGCTTTCATTTGTCATTTTTTAACACTGCATGCCCTAGGTATTAATATTTCTTGTTATCAATTTTAATGGGTAAATAAACTGCTTTTAATTAATTTCTAATTGTTTCATGGTTTAGACAAAAGAGAGGAAGGGGTCTTGCTGGAATTCTTGTGGGTAGGACAATGATTGGTATCTTCATACAATCTTTATAGGAGTGACATTTAGAAATTCTAAACTGGTAGAGGTTACAGGGATGTACTTTCCCTGTGTGAAAGTCTTTTCTGGATCTTTAAGATTTAGGCAAGCTCCACCCTGTGCTTTGATAAGAAACATTCCCCTTTTGTTTTCTCCTGTGCTATCCAGAAATTAAATCCAGCTTGCCTTTATTTATTTATTTATTTATTTATTTATTTATTTATTTATTTATTTTAATGTCTCTGAAAGTTTTATTCTCTGAAATCAGGGTTCCCTGGAACACCTCCCATGGAAAGTGGAAGATGCTTTATTTGCTCCTTTATAAAGCACTTTGATGTAATATTTCCATTGTACAGCTTATTTAGCATGTTTCTGGCTACACATTTACTTTGCTATAACCTTCTGAGAATACCATTGTTAAAACCTCACACATCAAACTATGAAAAGTATTGATTTATAGTAATCTTACTGGGATTATTTCCAGGTTTTCTAAAAGTTCATTGGGTGAGGCTGTTATTATAGAAGCTAAAAAGCAGAACTGAAACCACTAGGTAAAGACCTACTTTTCTCCATCAGAAATCCAACCTGTTTAAGATGCACAGCTACCAAGTCCTTGAGATCATTCTTTCCATTTAAAACATTGCAGTGCAACAGGAAAACAAGTGAGAAGCTGCATGCCTCATCTCATCCATGTAATGAATGTAAGAGATCACAGAAATAGAGCCTAGCTCAATAACATGACACCACATTAGGAACTGCAAAGAAACTACTTAGGAGTTTAGTAATCCACTGATGGGGGTGTTTAATATTTCCTGTCTAGAAGTTAGACCTTTTTCAGAGCTACAAGGAATGAGCATTAATTCTGCTTTAAAAAAAAAATAGAAAAAAACTAATACGAAAATATTTTGAAACAGCTCCAGGAAGTCAGATATCATTATATTTGCCTTTAGTGAAGAAGCATTTTAGAGACAGCTCTAAATTCCTTCCAAATTGCATTAGTTTCTTCCTTCCAAATTGCATTAGTGGGCACAAAGCATCTGGAAAAATATGATATGTCTAGAAACACCCTCAATGGCCTGTTTTCAGAAGACTTGTCTGTATAACAAGACTAATGTTTTTCTTGTCTGTGGTTCAGTTAGTTGGTTGTTTTTTTTTCCAAAGTAGAATATAGGCTATGAGATGAGATAAAAAGGTATTTGGAAGACTATGGTCTATCTATGTAGCATTGACTATTGGAAAAAAAGAATGATTTTGAATGGAGAAATGAAGTTATATGTGATTGCAGATAATTTGCAGTGGGAAAGGGTATAGAGTGAAGATAGATCAAAAAAAAAAAAAACAAACCCCAAAACCTGAAAATCTATATTGTGGGTTTTGCCTTGAATGGTTTACATTTTTCAGATAGACCGTAAGTAGATCAGTTTGTAAGTTTTCTTAATCTGGGAAATTCTTGTTCACAATTCATGAATCAGTTGTTTAGATTCCCTTAGGGAGAACGTGACTAAAGTCTTTTAAAATTATAATAAAACACTTGATTTAGCTTTACTGCAGAAGTCAACTCAAAATTTTACATAGCATCTCATGCTTTACGTTGTTCTTCAAAGTGAACAGGAACTGAGATTTTGCATCTGAAATTAAGTCTATTATGTTTTGTTGTGAAAAGTGCCTTATGATATTAATTGGTCACAGATAAAGTTGTGTACTGGAAATGCAGAGTTTACATTAACTTAGTATTGCATTTTCATTGAGCATTTGATGGGAACAATGGCAAGAGTTTGGAACGAGGGTATCAAATTTTGCAAGGAATTAAGTTCTTGCTTATTGAACATATTATTGAGTGTGAGCAGTGTCCTTACTTGGTCAAAAGGTTGATTCAGACTTATTTTTGTCCTGATACTGTGTGGAAAGAAGTAGGCTTGTGTTCATATCTTCTTATGATAAAGCTTTAGTTCCACAGAGGTGAATACCCAGGACAGAGTTTAGCATTACCTAGCTTCTTTCAAAACATTATTCCAAACTCGAGTGTGTGTAAGTTCCCTTTTAATGTTGATGGTCACCCTTGTCTTCTGCCACTCTGGGTCAGGGAAGTTTTAAAAAGTGTGCTGAGTGCTGTGGATACAGTTATGTTTGATTTTTTGTTGCTTAAGAGTATAAGGGAAATGTTAGGAGAAAAGGCTTCAATTTAAAATTTCCAGATTATGTCTTGCAAATATGGCCAGGGTTGGTTTTAGAAATGTCTGCCTCCTGTTTTATTTGTAACTCTGCAAGTCAAAGAAGAAAGAACATGTGTGGCATATAAAAATTGTACTAAGGTGTATTTAGATGAAAAATTCTGTTGCCTCAGTTTCTAAGGTGCATTTGAATAGCTATTTTTGAATAACCTTTAAGTCAAAGAGGCATAGAGCAGGAACAAGGTCAGAGGCAAGCTGAAGAATGTGTTTCAATCAATTAAATACTTTATTTTCAAAATATTTTCTCACATATACTGTTTCTTGGTAAACAGGAAATGTTTTAGAAACACGATAGTGTAAAGGAATAGTCATGGACCACATTCTGAATCGAATCACTACTGGTATCAAATGATCCCTTCAGCTTGAGTGGACAGTTTGTTGGCAGTACTGTTGAAATATCTCTGCTTTATTGCCTTGCAATTATTAAATAATAGTTTCAGATATTTAAGGCCCTACTGTGTGTCTTACAGAGGTAAGAAATACCTGTCTATTTTATGCTGAATGCCCCTTTTGTTTTACTCATTTTGCTGTATTATTTTTATTACTTTCTTTGCAAATAGAGATAGTTCAGGATGCACTCTGTTGCTACTTACAATGGAGAAAGAAACCACAGCACCGTCCTCACTGTAAGCAAAACTCTGTTCACATCTATGGAGTGTCTGAACAGACAAAAGAGCTTTGATCACTTTCAGCCTCTTTTAACAAGGGACTTGTTTTAATTATAGAATCCTTTAGCTGTTACTAAACATTAGCCTGGCACAGTTGGCATATGACATCATTTTACAAAGCTTGGGTCTCTTTAGAGCATTCCAGCCTTAGGCTGCTCTTGTTAGAACCAAAGAAGGAGCATTATTTTTCCACCAACTGAAGAAGGTGTCTTAAAATTAAAGCCAATAAAAATAAGATGATAATCCAGAACCATTCCCAAGTAATGACCACAATGCAGCAGTCACCTAATGAAGTCCTGTTTATATTCACTACTGCAGTATTTCCGGTAACCTCATGACAATACCAAAGATTTTCCTATTCCCTCATGCAGGAAAAAAAAAAGGGGACAGAATTTTTGGTAATCTCCCTACCAGTTTTTACTTGAAAAAATTGTATTGCTCTCTAAAAAACAAAAACAACAACAACAAAAAAACCAAAACCAAAACCAAAAAAAAAAAAAAAAAAAAGGGGAATGTTTTTCTATCCTTGTATATATGCTGTATGCAATGTATATTATAGATGAAATGACGTGTAGAGTGAGTATAATGTAAGAAGAATCTGTCAGATCTGTAAATATTACAGATCTGAATTGAAATATTACATGATATTACAGATCTGATATTGAAAGCAGTAAATAATATTTAATGCTCAGTTTGACTACATTGCAATATGCATAGTTTGTATAGAAATAGAGTATTAATATTTGTTGTCACTGTTAACTACCCACATTTTCTTTAGTTCCTAAAGTGGAATAAGATATGATGGAATGGATCATGTTAATTACATTTTAGCAATTCTTTGGTAGACCAGAGTATGACTGCTATTCTCAATGTCATTTTCGTAACCAGTGTAAACTCTATATATATCCCATCATTTGGGCTTATTTGCTCTTGTCTTCATTCAGCTTTAAGACTTAAGTCAGGATTATATTTTCCCCTAATGAGATGTAAGCTATTCATATTTTTCACACAACACAGTATGTTTAAAACTTAGCATAGTGTAGCTACAATATTATGACAGTGGCTGTCTGAAGTTAAAGTTTCATAAAAGCTTCTCAAGTTCATTGAATGATTTCTCAGAAAAAAAACTTGCTGAACTAAAATTTTACAGTTTGGTGTTTGTCCAGGTTCAGTCTTTTCCTCTATTCCTGGGAAATTAATTTAGTTTTGGAAGTCTCAGCATCACCAATATAGAATACTGCTTCTAGGTAAATGTCGTGGTTTGACATGGAAGTGAATTTTTTCCAGGAAGTTGGGTCAAACCAATCAGTGGTCAGGGTTGGATATTGGCACCTGGAGTGACCACTGAAAGTATGGACACGCCTCTGAGAACACAGGGGGTTAAAAGCAAGAACTCCCAGGAGAACTCTCTCTTTTGGTTCCGGTCGTCAGAGAGTGCAGACCTCCCCTGCCCAGCCATGGGCTGGGTGGGGGAGGGGAAGCCACGCGGCCTTATCCAGGTAGGCCGAGGGGCTGAGGGTTTGGAACCGAGCCAGCTCCTGTGGACGGAAGGGTGGAGAGAAGTGGAGATGCCTTTGCCCCCCCTCCCCAAGAGGGAAAGAGACAGAGAGCCTGGCGGCACCTGGAAATTTGCTGGCAGAAGAGAAGGAGAAGGGGGGGGAATGTCCAGCGTGGGAGATGGAATGGCGGACTGAGATATCAGCCGTCCAGGGAGTCTGAACGTTTAACCCTTTCCAGGAAATGAGGGTTTTTTAAAAGTATTACTCCTCCTTGATTTGTAGTGGAAGAGAGATAGTCCGGGAACTGAGATGTTAGAAGAAGAAATATTTAGGTGGGAGGAGATGATGAAGTGGCTTTTGGCTGGACTTTTCTTGTTAGCCATGGACTGAACCAAAATCTCCTGCAATGGAGACTGCATTTTAGGGGGATGCAGTGGTGACCCAGGGAGACCTGTTTCAGCTTCGAACAGCACAAGAATGGCGAGAAACAAAGAAAGCTGAAGAGGGAATGGTGATACCCTCTGTCTTCGGGAAGAAGATGAGTCCTGTTTGGACCCCTCGGCCCCAGGGGAAAATGGGTGGGACTGTAGTCCCAGGATGAGAAACTGAACTGTTGTATCTTTGGGTCTGTGGCAAAGCATCCTTAAAGGAGCCCTATGAGCAGTCTGTCCGTGCACAGTGGTGAGAGCACTGTGACATGGAATGGAGAGTGTCACACTGGCAGATTTTCTCCAGGCGGTTGCCATGTGTGACAGGGAAACACAGGGTGGCAGCTGTGTTTCCTGGGGGGTCTGTGGTACAAGAGAGACTTCTCTCTCTCTTGATAGTTTGAGTATTGATTACCTGAAGGGTGGTAATTTAATCAGGAATCCCAGGTGATGTTTCATGGATGGGTATTTTTGGAAATTGGGAGGAGGAGGGGTGTTTTAAAAGGTCTTCATCCTAGATTTAGTTTATGTGTTTTCTGTATTAGTAGTAGTTTAATAAAGTTTTTTTTTCTTTGTTATTAAGCTTGGGCCTGCTCTGCTCTGTTCCTGATAACATCTCACAGCATTTATTTAAGGAAGGTGCATTTTCATGGGGACGCTGGCATTGCGCCAGTGTCCAACCATGACAGTAAAGCAAAAAAATTATATAAATTTCTCACTGAATCTTGGTATTTCTGCATTCTTGTATGTCTCAGATATTACTTGATTGAGTACACAATTTCAGGGTCAGTTAGGGAAAATCAGTAACCCAGGCAGAGGAATTTTAAACACCACTGTAAATGTTTCAGTCATATTTTTGTAGAAACTAAAATTTGTTCTTAAATTACACACCCGAATAAATTTATTTAGGATTTGTTTGTATTTTCAGCAATATTAATCCTATTCCAGTTGTATGTTGCATATGTTTATCACTACCCAGTAGCTCTTTGGTCATCTCTAAGATAAGTTTATCTTTTTATCAACTTTGGTGTAAGCAGGGCCATATCTGTGATGTATGGTAAATCCAATGAAAATTAATTTGCTTGGGCTATATTTATCCAAATTTTCTTTAAAAAGCTTGTCAGCTTACCATCTGGTGATTTTTCTCATGCTAAATCTCAGAGATGATTTAGTTAACTACTTGGTATTACTAAATATTTGAAATGAGAAATCTTGTTTTCTCAGAACTATTGCCAAAATACTCTGACCTGACTTGTATAAATTTCAAAAATCTTAATATATAAATTTATATATCCTTATTGTGAGGGCTTTTGAGCCACGTTTTAGAACACATGGCTTTGCTTACCAGTGTAAAAACGTGTTTGTGTTACTGTGTTTTTAATTTACATGATTCAAAAAGCTACAATTATTTACCTACATTAAACACATTACAGAAATTATAACTTATAGTTTTGTAATTCAGTGCATAGGTTGTGCATTACCACCCAAGGCACTACAGTTGACATCAAGAATCCAAAACTTCATTAAATTGGATGAGTGTGAATGCTGTTCAATACCATTTTACATTTGGAGGTTTTAGCCTTCCATTTTCACAAGGTTGAATACGATCTTGTTTTCTTAAACTTTGGATTTGCCTGCCTTTGAAAGAGAACTTAATTTTCTATTTTAGAAAAATTATCTCTCTGCAGTGTTTACAGGGAGCATCTATACAACAAAATTAATCAGTGGAACTGTAATCATCTTTATCACACTAATCCTTCCCCAGAGATTAGACTGTATTTATTCTACTATCTGAAGTATTTCAGTATATTTAACATGAATAGATTCATATTATCTTTAATTATGCTATTTAAACCCTATTCAACTTAGTGCTCAGATAAGTAGTATTCTTCAGGAGCCATTTATATGTCTAGGGTGAGAAGTTATTAGGATAACGTCATTGACAGTCGTAGTAGCTCTGATTTATCTCTTATTAGTGTGACATATTGAAACCTCATTAAATTTCTCTGTTGCATTGAGGGATGCCAGCCTTGTCACTTGGTGAAAGTTGCACACTATAACCAGTTGTGTTTTCAGTTTAGAAAGGTCTTAGCATAGGCGTGAGACAAAAATGAGAGCCTCCCCTGTTTGTGTTCACATCACTGCTCTAAGCAGTGGGTGGAGGGTTAATGTGATGACATTTTGTGAAGGCTACCTGCATTTCAGGAGCTTGCCCCTTGTCTTCTATAGGTCTTTATTCCTCCAGCAAGTCTGATACAGTGCTGGAGCCCAGCTGCTGGTGCTGTGTTTTTCACATAGATAGCAGCCTTTTAAAATACTTTTGAAAAATACAATAAAAACAAATTTAAAAAGCAACTGTATGCCCTAAGTAGTGTTATTAATGCATAGGTAGCATTTGTAAATATGAACTGTTTGATTATATAGATCTAAGATAAGCTTTTTATGCAACATAGTTTTATCCTGCTGATTCTGGAATGGCACAGGGTGTCAGCAAGCATTTGTCCTGAGTTAACCATTTCCTGTATTTCCCCTGAGAAGCAGTGGTGCTGAGAAGCAGAGAGGAATGAGAAGGAAGAGAAGTTATTTAGGAATTCTTTAGGGTAGATTTGCAGGAGTTCTGGGCTAATCCAAATGTACACTAATTGATCCGAAATCTTCAGATGCATTCTCTTAATACAGTTTTACAAGCAATAAACTTGGAGGGGGAGAACTGGAGAGAAGACAAAGCAAAAATCCTAAAAATCACATTTCTGTGTTTCTCTTGAGCTCTCTGCCTTTCCTTTGGGTTGGCATGAGTTTTCTGTCTCTCTCACTCATTGTAAGTTCTCTTCTTCCCGGAGGATAAAGAGCAAAAGTAGGCTTTGCTGCTTTTTATTAGCACCTGCCCCGGAATGGCTTTGAAAGTTGGCAGGGCATTCTTAGAGGGGCACTGTGTAGAAGAGGGGCAGCAGGGCTGCTAGTCTATTCCAGCACTTGTGAAAGACTTCAAAACACATCTCCTCACAGGTGTTATTTTTATGCTGCATAAAGAGGGAACCAAACCAGAAATTCTTTGTAATGTGATAAAAATATTTAGGTATGAATCTGACTTTATAATGCTGGTTTTTCAAAGCTGCTCTTAACAGAAACATACATTTGAAAGGATGCTAAACTGGAAAATGTTTCTGCTTTCTGTGAGGGCATTAAAAGTTTTGATTTGAGAGAAACAGCTCTTTGAATAGAAAGGTAGATGGTGCAACAAGAGAAGTAAGTGTCTAGAATACAAGAAGTTTAAATTACATCTCTGCCATGTATCAGGTGAGTCACCACACTTTTATACCCTTGGCTTTCCTTGGGTGGAACTAGTCCAGAAAAGAAGAAAATAAAAATTAAGGGGAATTTAAGTCTTAGTATTGCACAGGACTTAGTCAAGTTATTTTCTAACTTAAATACTGCTTAATGATGACCTGAAATTGAACATGTATAACAAGGTAGAAAAATACTTAGCTGGGAATAGCAAATCTGATGTAAACCTCTTTCCATCACTTTTTTTCCTTACCTCAGTAGAGCTGAGAGCCAAGGTAATCCTGAGCCAGCACTGATTTAGGCTGGTATGCGCACCAGGTGCAGGATGATGCATTCACAGTCTCTCTCCTGGTTAGCTCATGCAGTGCAGTTTCTGCAGTGAAATACCTGCTTCTTGGGCCATGACAAATGGGATTGTACAGCTTCTGGTTACAGATCTCATGCAGTTCATGGTATGATCTCTGCATAGGAGACACTTATACAGTGAAGATCTGTGCTTAAAAATTTATCTCATTAGGTGTAGCATGGCCCCCTCCTTATAGGTGTTCCACACCTTGAAAAAATCCTTCTTTATCTCTTAGCTTTCAGCCTTCATTCACAAGAAAATGAGGTTTAGAGAATGACTCTCTCTCTCTCTCTCTTTTTTTTTCTTCCTGAGGAACTTAGTTTATTTGCATAAACTAGAAACCTGAAAACTTAATAAAAGCAGATATTTTTTCTTTGAGGTTGAAGAATATAAATATGTGTTGAAACTTGTTTTTCAGCATTATTAAAAAATTATCATCTTCATTCAGTGGTAGACTACTGCTTTTTTTTTAATCACTGTCCTTGGTTTCCTAGTGAACTAAGATGCTCTCTGGCTACTACCATGGAATTCTGTGGCTTTTTCCTAATAACGATAGAATTTTAGGGTTAAAAGGGAGCACAAGAGAGCATCTAGTTCATCACCCTGCCCCAAGGCAGCATGAGCTAATGCTGACAGATGTTTGTCTAACCTGTTCCAAAGCTTTACCAATATTCTTTAAGGCCCCCAGGCAACCTATTAGAGAGCTGCACTACACTTAGTCTTGTGTATTTTCTGCTAATGTTTAAAAAATTTCTGCTCTTAAGCTTGCACTTGTCGCTGTGGATATGGGAAGCAAATTGCTAGCTTGCCCTTTGCAGTAGTTTGGGGTTGTTTTTGTTTTGTGTTTGGTTGGTTGGTTTATGGACTTTTTTTAGCTTAAAAATCATAATGTCTTTGCTGTTTTACTTTGCTTCCTAGAGTTCCAGTCCTTTCAGTCTTCTTGTGTGGCTGATGTTTCTATAGGCAATACATATTGCTATCCTGTACGCCTGTAAGATCCAGTCAGACAATTCCTCCATTTCTTTTTTTACCACTACCCAGAATATAGTCTACCAGTTCTACGAGTTTGATGGCGTTTTTCTCTACTAAAAACTCAGTTCTTAAAAAACCACTTTTCATTTGTAGTCTACTATTGAAATGATACACAGCAGCAGTGCAGAGATAGCTGATGTATTTTTTGTGTTAAGAGATTACCACAGTAATCTCTTAAGCAGGCAGTAGTGATATCTGTATCCTTACTTAGTAGTTACTCTTTCCTCAACATGTCCTTAAGACCAGTGTTGGAGACTAGGTACTGAATTGGATATTACCAAAAATGGCTGTATGCTTTAATAATCCATGTTTTTCAGTGATGTCTTACTGCTGAGTATATGAAACTTTTATGCAATATTTCTTTAATGCTTTAAAAATTAGTGCAATACTTGGACATGTTAAAAGGCCTATTTGAATGTCTATTTTATACTAAGTTCATAAAGAGAAATCTGCACTGTTGGCTGTCTCACTCATGGTCATGTCATTTGCTGTCCCACAGAAGAGCCAGCAAATGTTGTGGGTCACAGGAAACCCCTGGCAGACAAACTCTATGGAATTAATTTTATCCCAGCTTAAAATGGAGGAACTTGTTGCCATTCCATGTACATCCATGGAAGCTAGGCATTTATAGATATCAGAGGCACTATGAATGACTCGTAATCTTTGGGGAAATCTTTAACAAGCATTAACCCTAGCCATGGTCTTGAATTTCCATGACTGTCTCTACAAAAATGTATCTCTTGGGGAAAGTAGTGTTTTGGTTTGATTGTTAAATTCAGAGTGAAGAGTTCAGTTATTTGTGTAAGACTGTTATTAAGTCATCATGTCTCAAGAGTTAAGTGATTTAAAGGACTTCACTATAAAAGAACTTTTATTTTCACCAACCCTGTCTTACTTGAAAGCAAAACTTCAAGGTGGGAATCCAGCTTCTGAGAAAATGGTCTTCAATAAAGAAAATTCTTTTTGGCTATTACTTTATATTAAAAATAAAACCAAGTTTATTTTCTTTTTTTTTTTTTTTCTTTCATTTCCTTTCTTTCTTGTTTTCTTTTTGGGCATTCATATATTATCACAGCCATGTCTCTGTCACTGTCTCCATTTTTTCTTGAATGTTCTGTTTTAAGATATGTTCACCTTGTCTAAAAAGCCAGCTGGGATGCCACAAATAGTGTGCTCTATTTATGACTGCAAAGTAATTACAATGGAATTTAAAGACTTGGTTTATAGATCCAAGACGAGGATCTTCTGTGTACACTAAAAGGATGAATCCTTTCCAGACCACTTCTTATTTGGCTGAAGATGAACTTGAGGAAGCATTTTGGAGTGTCAGCCAAGGCTGCTTTTAGAAAGACCTGGGTGGGATTCATACTGTTGATATCCAAATAAAAATAGGCCCTGATTTTAATCTCTGCATGGTTACTTTATTGTCATTATGAAACCATGAATTAACTTTTAAGGCTTTCAGGAATGAAAGGAGACATATAAGTAAGTGCCTGTTATCTTTTTAGATTCATGGGAAAATATTTTATCCAGTGGCCTAGCAGCTTTCTCTTGTGGACTTGTCTTTTGTTTATTCTGTTCCTGTGTAGTATGCATTTTAGTTTGCTTCCTGTGAGAGCAAAATCTCTGGGACTGGGAGAGATATGTTACAGGAACAGGAGGAGATGGGCAGTTTGGGGAGGAGAGAGGGGCTAATGTGCTATTTATAACTGAAAGTGTACTAGGTATTCTTTGCTTAAGGTGAAGTTGAATATAGCTCTTTGTGGTAAATGTCACCGAAAATTGTACAGTTTCAGTATTTTTCAGCAAAAGAGTTTATTTCAGAATTCATTAAGGGGCAACAGTTTCAGAATATAGCCCTAATCATAAGAGGGATATAAATATAATCATTCAAATGAATACATTTTAGATTATTCAGAAACCTTTTAGAGTTTAAATACTGTTCTCTCCCTGGTTTCTTTAGACACCTCAGCACCCCTCTGAGGTACATAAATCATATGGATGTCAGGACAAAATTTGTAAGACAAATATACTTATTCTGCATAAAATTTTAACGCTTAAACTTAAATGAAAGTAACTTTGGGACAGGAGAGAAATACATACGTATAGTGTGTGTGACATAGAAAAATGCATTCTCTAATTACTACTTTACTTGATTTTGAAGTAGGGAGGTCTCTTTGCTATCAAACTAAGACTTAATTTGTCATCAAGACAAAGGATAATTGGCTGCATGACTGTATTCCTAAGCAAATGTTTATATTTTGGCACCTAAAGAATAAGATATGCTGGTATTCCCAACATTTAGAGACGGTCTCTTTTGGTTTGCTTCTTGATATATAGTCAAATGGATCTCCATGTCTAACTGGAGGGCAAAAACTGGACTCATCTAGTGATAAGAACGTTTGTTAATGAGCCATTGCCTATAATGTACAGGCAGTAGAGAAAAGAGCAGTGATACCACTTTGAATATAGCCATTGAGTGAACATACAGACAAAAGCAGGCTTGCTTCTCCTCATCAGCATGGAAAATCAGATACTTCAAAGTCCATTCTGTATTCTTTTATTATGAAGTTAAACTTCTTGAGCCAACCTGTATGATAATGACGTTATTAAAAAATGCCTTCCAAAAATGAAATTCTCTGCTTCATTTATCTTTCTTCATGGAGTATGAACATTTGCTTTTTTCCTCCATCTGCTTCTCTCTGTGATTCAGCTTTCCTTTTTTTACCTACAATGTCGTTTAACAGCTGTAATAAATGTGTTAGGGTTCCTATATACAGTTAAACTCGTGGTCTTGCCACAGTTAGACTAAGAAAACAGAAAATGTAAAATTAAAACAAGACTGGTGTGCCAAAAAGGTGGCCTAAATGGAGTGATGTGGTTGTCCTTGGCAGTCTGCTCAGCAGATACTGTCAGCATCACTTTGGGGGGAGAGAGAGAGCAGGAGATGAGCAAAAAGAGACCATCTGCTGTATGGTTTTTTACTCTGGGATTATACAGTTTTCCTAGTCCCTGTTCCAAAAGTGGCAGATCTTGAAGGTCTGTGTGGTTTTTTTAGTGGTTACATATAACTGCAGGGCATGTTGGCAAACAGAACTGACGCCATCTTTGTCAGGAAGCAAACAATCATCTCCTTAGTTAGTCCAAGTTTAGCAAACACTCCTGCTCATCCTGACCATCTCTGCATTCCCAACCTACATAATTTTGCCTTTTCACCCTTCCTAAAGAGAAAAAATTATAATCAAACTCCAGATATTTTAGTGAGCCTCTTCAAATATTATTGCAACTGTATTGGCATAATACATGAGAATTTCTCTTTGGGGCATAGGCTGCTAGTTAAACAAATACACATTTACGCCACTCAAACTGCCTATCAGTTACTGGAGCACTGTCAATATTTTTATTTTTTAAATATTTTTTATGGGTGGAAATGAGGACACAAAAAATTAATACATCCGAAGACTGGCAATTATTTATAACTTTCTAGAATGTAAAAATATGTGGAATAAAGCACATTTGTGTACCTGTGCCATGTGAAACTTGTTCTTGTCCACACATTAGTGGTAATTTGGGTTTACAAATTTGGCATACCTTTTCCTTCTCCTAGGTCTACATGGCAGGAATCAGCTCCAATATTCTGCTCTGTCAGCGTGGGCAAAATGCCTTGTGAAATCAGAAAACTCAGTAATTGGAACTTAAAAGGGTAACAAGATCTGAATATAGGATGTATAGCCATCATCCCTTTTTGAGAGGAAAAAAATTTCCCTTAAAAGTTTAGCTGAGCCTAAACCATTTAGGTAATTCAGTTGACAGTTACTTAATGTTGGCAGCAGTATGTGTGTATGTACCACTGCCCTGGTAGTCAATGGAGGATGTCATAACCATTCAAGTGATTTATCAGTTTATAATTGTTATGGGTTGTAGTAGCTAGAGGCAAAGAGGAAGATAGTAGAGATTCTGCTTTAGCTCAAATTTTCCCTGCGGAAACTTCCTACAGAATAGTAGTAAGAATGAAATCAGTGCTTTGCTATGGAAAACCAATAGAATTATCTCATCCAAAATCCTATATAATTTACTGGCCATAATTATAATTCTTTGCTCTGTTGGCCATAACACAGAATTGCTGTTACTGTGGGATGTTTGAGAAAACAAACTACAAAAAATTTTGATGAGGTTATCATTCTCCATTAAATTTAGTAGTATTCTTCCAATATTATCTAAATAGTGTCCAAAATTAACACATCATTCCAGAGGAGCTTTTATAAAGCCAATTATGTTACCATAATCCATTTCCAAAGAAAAGATTAGATATGAAGAATAGGACTAATCTAAAGCAATCAAAGCTCAATTTACCAAGCCACATGCACCAATAAAAAAAAAAAAATAAAAAAATAAAAAAAAAAAAAAAAAATTGATGGGCTTATTCCCTAGAAGAGTAATTTCTAGATGCTTTCCTTTTTATTCCAAAGCTGATACACAATGATCAAAGACTTCCCTAATTTAAATCTCTTAAATCCACTTGTAGTTTCTTGGGTTATAAATATTACCTCCTGACTATGAACAGTGTTAAGTGATTGAGGTTTACCTGAGGCTGCAGATGGCCTGAATCAAATCTCAAAGCTGCTTCTGTCCTGCACTTTGAAAAAAAAGATGATGCACATCATTGTTCCTATTATTAAATGTTTCCATAATGGCCTTTTTAGCAAGTGGTTTGCATACTTCCCCAGGAATTCAAATGTTCTCTCATTACCATGAGTGCAGAAAGCTCTGAACTTCTGCCATCCAGTCATAAATACCATTAGCCTGCTCAAATTTTGCACATTCTTAAAACAAAAGTCTGCATTGAGAACTCAGATCATTTGCTTTTGTACATTTTCTTTAGTAGAAACGGACACAAGAATTATGGTGACAGAGCTGCCCTTACAAAGTAAAATGTAAAACTTCCAATCAGTGCTATTTTTAGAGGCTATTTTGACAACTACGGAAAAATCTTACAGAATTTAGAATGCTAGCATATCATATGAGTAATTTATGACTTTTTTTGGTTTTGTTTTTAATAGTCATATCAAGAATTGCTTATTCTATAAGGCTGTTTAAAGGGTAAACATTATAGAAGAAAAGAAGCCATGGGAAAACTGGGGACAAGTGACTTGAAAACCTTAGCATGGCAGTAACAAGTTGAATTTCATAAGAAAGAAAAGAGAAAAATAATATGGGTTTTCAAATGCATGGGATTACAGTAGTCAGAAAAATAGAGTTAGGTTTTAATATTTAGCTCAGCACAGCTCCATTTCTTGTGTTTATCGTAACATGCTGAATAATTGCTCCTCTCTGGCGCTGAGGTACTGGGATATGGGTATGTTACATGTAATCAGAATCGATCAATACTGTGCCTTTTTCCTACCTGATACAGTTTCTGCAAGGTGTATCTGCAGCTTTTGCATAGCTTGGCATTCTGAGCTTTTAACGAAACTAGCAAATTCGTTTTCAAATCACAGCTTCAAAATATGGACAACAAGTCCCACTGTTTTCATTACTCGGATGGGAGTGGCAGAGGGCTTAATATTGTTTCAGGTCACCATTACACAGCAAGTCTGATGTCCTGCTTTAACTCATCTGTATGTGGATGGGAAATAGAAGGGACAGGAGTAGCTCTGAGGCACTTTTAGATCACTCTGAAGTCTGGGGTTGTCTTCAGATGTACTTAGTTCTGAGTAGAAACCAGAGCAATCTCAGAACCTCACTGTCCATTGCTGTAAATGGAGCAGAGTATGGCAGTGGTCAGGAAATTCAGTCCCTTGTTCTGTGTGGAGAACTTTGTACAAGTGATCAGAGTTATAACTGCTACCTGTATCAATTTTTTTAATATCTTGAGAAATTCTTTTCAGTGATGCAGGTTGTATTTTAAGTTGTCCTTCCTCCACTTGTGCATTGTAAAAGGGCTGGGACACTCAAAGACGAGTTAGGCCCAACACGCACAGGGACCATTATATGTAGTTCCACACACCAAACGGGAGATCTTCTTAATTAGGTCTAGATGGAAAAGGAATAGATTGCCTTACATCTGTGTGTAGACTACATTTAAATCATATGTCTGATTTTGCTTTGTGAATTTTATATCTCATGTACCTTCACTTTTATTTAAATGCCAGTATAGGAAATGCTGTACTCTAGAAAATGCTTACTCTGTGTAAACAGCAAAGAGTTAAGAAACTAAGACAGTCCAAACATGAAGAAAAATGTAAAGACATGTTGCAGTCTGATGAAGATTACCAGACCATCACAGCAAAGCCCAAAAGCATCCTTCAAACCTCAGGAAAAAATGCACTAAAGAGTTACCATGGAAACTACAAATTTAAAGAACAAATGAAAACCAACGGCTATTTACACCCCAACAGAATGATACAAACAAACAACAAAAACAGAATCGTAAATCAGCTAAACTCAATAACTAAGCAGAATGTGGAAAAACTAAAATATTAAACATGTGAATAAAGGAGGGGGGAGGGCAGGAGAGGAACCACCCAACAATCCAGTGCTAAGAAAAACAGAAAATAAAAATGCTGTATAGAAAACAAAACTGATCATTACCACAAGACAAGATAGAAAGCTAAGCAAATGCTTCAATCTAGATAAATGTTAGCATATTTTGTGTGATTTCTGCTAATTTCTTTACTATATCATCAGTGAGTTTTTCATCACCTGTCACAAGCGGTCTGTACTGAAATCAGTGTGTTATGCTGATATAATGAGAACACCTTTTGTCCATCATACTGGTATTCATGAAGAATATATTAGATATTGATACCTTGAAAATACAGAGGATATGGGATTTTGATTAAAGGGATGTCAACCTTTATTCCTTAGACATTCAGGTCCCCTTAAAATCAGATTCCTCCAATATAGGCCTATTTATTTTTAAAAACCAACTGTAGGAAACTAAAAAGTAATGTTAAAAGATGACATTTGACATGAGGAGGAAAGGCTATTAACATGTAGCTGGAATAATTTTTAATTAAGAACTCAGATGTGATAAAAAGATGAGTGAGAATAGGCCCCCTAAGATTAATTTGTGCATTGAGAGTATCTTGAAAATGTTGTCTTCCTCAACCAAATAGTTGATTTATGTATATGAGGCCAAGAAAAATCTATATTGCAAGAAAAGTAAAAAAACAAACTAAACCCAAAAACTTATCATACTTCAGTCTGCTGGAAGCATCCTTCTTTATATTTTACTTATGAGATAAAATGTAGTTTCACAAATTACTGGAGTCCATTAAGGAAGAACAAGACTGTGTGGTCCAAAGTCTCACAGGGATTCTGGTCTATGTTCGGGAAGCAGCTTATTCATTTTCTCCCAGACAAATATTTGTTATTTCACTATTAAATCAAAGATGGGTTCATGCTGCCAAATAGATTTGAATTCAAACCATTAGAGAATTTTAGGTCACTCCCTTACAGAGCTTTGATTTGTGCCCATCTCTTAATGTGGTGAGGCTTTTAAATTTCTGCTTGCTTTACCAGCATTAGTTAACAGATGAAACTGTGTGAACATGGGAGGGAGGGTGGGAGGAATCCTGCCTTTTGAAAGATTCTATTAATTTTCTTTGGCCAGACTTTTAGTTTGCCTCTTTTCCCTTTTTGGCAAGGTCATGGTTCTCATGAATATTTGACTGAGCAGTTGAATCTGCACATGAGAGAACTTATAGTGGAAGTGGGTATTTTGACTTGGTGCTAAGGACAAGTAACTAACACAATACACACGATATATTTGTACACTGTACTAGTCGAAGATAATCATCTGCGCTTAAAAGTTGCAAACACCTTTGTTGGGTGAATTTGAGTTACTGAATTTTTTTCTCATCATACTTCTTGCAGAAGGAAATAACATGTTCATCAGATAAACAATTAATTAAAAATAGATTTTGATTCTATTGATCATTTAAAAAAAGTGAAACCCCGCCTCTTGCTGGCTGGAGGCAAAATTCTTCCCTTGTTTGAAGCTAATCACCAATTTAAAATCTACACAGTCACGTAAAGTCAGAGAAGTTAGTTGTCTCCTTCAGATACCAGTTAGTGTCTATGGCACTGTTGGGAATACATCTCAACATTTGTTGGGGTCTCATCCTATGATAACTTTCTGAGTTATTCCAAGGAGGTCAGTGCCTCCTAGAATACCCATTGAATATGGGAATCTGTGCAAAAGTCGAGATTTGGCAGCAAATGGAGAAAGTTATAACAATGCTATAATATTAACATCTTGAAGTGAATTAATCGTGCTTCTATTGTAGAGATATCATACTGAGGTTAATCAAAAGAGAGAGAGTTAAGAGATAACCACATCCTTTCCACCATGAAAAATGTGGTGTAATCAATAGCAAAAAATAAATGGGTGATCATTGAAAATCTGTTTAATTTTCTGTTTACGTTTGGTTGCTAAGGAATGTCTTGGAAGATGGGGGCCAGGTTTGTGAAATTAAAGTTTTTCATCCATTACAGATTTTGTTCCCTGTGTGAGTCTGCGTCAGTAGCACATAGTGAAATTCAGAGTTATTCCAGACTCCTTCATTACATGTGTGCTAACTGTTACTGAAAACCTCATATGATTTTAAAATACATTCTACACTATAGAACTCAAAAATTAATGCAACTTTTTGAATAATTTCAGTTTTTTGATGGGAAAAACAAACCAAAACAACCCAAGCCAAACAGCATGGATTTGTTCCTTTTTGTTTACAAGGATATGATTGTGAAACATTACTAATAAAATTTTATTAACAATAATAAATGACAGCTGTGTGTAACATGTACCAAAAGCCTGTTCAAAGATTCATTTCTAGGTTGCATGTCATGTTTAAAGCTATAAAGTATAATGACCTTTTCAGAGATCAAAGCTCTGTCTTTTTTTTC
Organism: Vidua macroura; assembly: GCF_024509145.1. Taxonomy (NCBI): domain Eukaryota; kingdom Metazoa; phylum Chordata; class Aves; order Passeriformes; family Viduidae; genus Vidua; species Vidua macroura. The sequence goes on along the minus strand of NC_071571.1, from coordinate 53,288,820 downwards.
CAAAAGAGATGTTTGAGGTTGTAAGAGCAGTGAAGCCACTGAGTGAAGTTTCGGTTTCTACCAGAAGTTCATTAATAGAGAAGTTGAGAATTATAGTGCCATGGGTGAATAAGGGGGACAACCCAGGTGGACAAGCAGTGGACTACATGTACTTTTCCTCATGCACAATATAGTAGATTAATTTGCTACCCATGGATCCTGCCCTTAACAGAGGACTATGTAATGACCTGCTGTAGGTGGATTTCCTTGTGGTGGATGTGTGGCTGGCACAGAGCAAGGCTTTGCTGATAGTCAGCTTGCTATGCTTCATCACTCATAACAATGATAATAACTCTCTCATGCCTGCACAGAAGCATGGCTAATGTGGTAGCTTTGATACTCTTAGTCTTGTGGAAATATTTCCAGGCTGGCTCCATTCAGCTGGTATAAGCATGCCAAAGGACAGCTGCATCATCTGGTGCACATTCCTGTATCTCCATCAGTATTGTCACAGGCCTCGATAGTACTCCCTGTCTATACGGAATCTTTACTGATGCATGCTTTGGAAGTAGTATGTGTTTTTTCTATGGCATGTACTATGCACTTTGCTTTTATTTAAACTAGTGGTTGTTCAGAAAGGTATTAAAAGGCTCTCACTGTCCTCAAACTTGGCTTGAAGTTTATAAAGTACAAAGCAGCAAACTGATGTGTGAAGAAGCGATGATGTTTGGAATGAGCTACCAGGATATTGTCACATATAGGGACAAGGATATTTTAGTTGGCTACCTCTGGCCTGGAATCTTGTCTGGAGAGGTCAGGCAGTCTCCCTACAGCTGAAGTTTGCAGATTGTCTTGTTCTGGTGTAATATAAACAAAGTGGCATAGATCATATAGTACAGTCTTGCTTGCCACTACTTGTCATTGTAAAATTCAGATATAATTCTTCTAGGCATTTCTCTGTTGTGTGAAAAACCATGAACCCTGTTATGAGTATTTTAACCACAAGGTTCCAAATTCCAGATAAAATAATTTTTTTAATCGTCTGAGAAATAAGTAAAAAAATATGATGACTGAAAAATATTTTTTTCAGTGTTTGTTCTGAATGAAATTTTGTATAAACCCATCTCATGTTTTATGGGAAGATCAGCATGGTCTTTGCAGAACTTCTGTGGTAGAAGCTGTGACTAAGGGGAGATCCTTCTTGTCAGTTTTAATCAACCTGGTAAGGTAAGATTTCCATCTCTGCTCTCTTTCGTGAATGTTACAGCACCACTGACTTTGTCTGTAATTGTAAGTTACTGAGTAAAGATAGGCTTCTCAAGGAATGTATTCAACCTCCCCACTGTTGATGACTGTGCTGATGCTGAGCAGATGTTGAAAAGGGTACTTCCAGTGTTGACTTGTACTTTCACAATCTTTGGTCTTACCGTCTGTGCTCTTAGTTAGCATTTTTCTGTGCTGTATTCATCCTTAAAATTCTTTAGCTGAGCAGAGACAGCACAGGTGGGGTTCATCATCAGAAGTACCTGGTATTTCACTACCTTACTTTCACTCAGCATTGTTTTAACTTCCTAGCATACCTTTCCATAAGCCAGCTTCCCAGCTTCCCTTCTTGGTTTGCCTACAAGTGCTGTAGAGAATTACAGGGAGTTTGCCCTTCTGTACTTAGGCTGGCATCACCAAGTGTTTCAGCAGTGGTATCTTAGCAGACAGTTTTGAAGAGCTGCTGCTCAGAATGAAGGAAGGGGCTATTTTGGGTGGTATTACTCCATTGCAGACACAGAGGCTGTGGATAAGCACATATATTTATAAGGACTGAATTTTTGGAAGACACCAGATACCACAGTGCCATACAAGTACTTAGATAAACTCTTTCCTGGGAGGCTGCCAATATAACATCAAATGAAGTATGAAGTTAACACCTTGTGTTGCATGGTGGTCATAAACTAGGGCATTTCATCTTGAAGGGGAGAAATCGATGACACTGTGCTATCAGCAACTTCAAGTTTTACTACAGCCTAATAGAAAACTAAATCTCCATAATAATGGCACCAGAAAAATGATGAGATGGCATTTTTTAAAATGACAGTAAGAGAAGAGTCAATGGCAAGTACAAGTTCAATAGTAAATAACACATTTAGTTATGGCAATACTTGTCATAACTACAGAATTATTATATACAGAATTATTCTCCCATCAGTAGCAATCCATTAGGTTTGGATGAGACTGACAAGGAATTGCAGTTAATATATAAGCAAACAAATGGATACATAAGTAAGTTTTCAGAATCAAAGAAGCAATTAAGGTAACCAGTATACATTTGGTACAGACATAAAATGACCATACAGCACTCTTGGTTTGGTCATAATATTGTGCATATATATTTGTGGTTCCTTTCTCTGCCTGTTTCTCTCTTTCCCCCCTTTTGGTAACATTGTCCAGATCTTCTTTCCTGCCTGTGGGGCCTCACATTAGGGTATCATATTTTTTCCTATCTGGTAGCCTGCAGTTTGTCTGTTTGTCTATCACTTGAGTGTTTCTATTTCGGTGCCAACTTATAATATCCCAGACTTCAGATCAAGGGTTTCTAACAGAGATTGTGCCATGGACCTGCTTCCTTCCCATTTGTGATCATAAAAGTACCCGTTTTGTTCACACAAAACCCCTGCAATATGCTGCTCAGGGAACCAAGACCTGCCCTAACGAGGCAGAATTTCTCCTAGTGGAAATGGAGTTATTCCAATGGAGTCATTCCAATGGAGTCATCTATATGCTCCACACTTTTCTCACCCAGGCGTGTAGGAGTTGTATCTGGGCAGACTGGGTACAGTTTCATTCTGTACCAGAATTAGGAGAGCAGATGGGTGATTTAGAGTCATATTTCCCTCCCATCTCTGATCCTGCACTGAATCCAGATCAAAATCACTATTTTTCATCTCATCACCCTCATTCTTTTCTTCTAGCTGGGCTAATTCTTTTCTCTCTTTCCCAGCCTCCACAAGGAGATGTTGTCTTAATTTCAACAAGAGATGGTTACCAAAAAGTTTCCTCTAGGCATTTTGAAAAGGATGAGTATTGATCCAAAGCTAGAAGGAGGTAGGGAATATTTTCTTCCTCACCCCACCCTCCAATTCAAATAGAGTTAAAGTAAACTTGTGCTAAAAACAGAATTTATTTTTTTTTAATCTATTTTAAAAGCTGGAGGGATGGCTTGCTAGAGTAATCTTGTATCCCAAGGATGAAAATACTATCTCAATAGGGGAAAGATGCTTTTTGAGCAGGGAATTCAGCCTTCAATGTGCCTGCATTAGGAGTTCTCTCAAAAGTGTTGCTGCTGTTGCATTTCTGAATGCCTTTGAAATGTCAGTTTCTGGCCATAACAGCTTTGACTCCAGATTATTCTTCATGAGGAATCAAAAAAAATTTTCTATTTTCATCTTTTCACAGCACGTTTTTCACTTTTTTGGGGCTACAGTGTTATTACTGGGGTTGTTTTATTCTTGTCTGTAGCTCTTTATTCCATAAAGCATATGGAAAGCCAAAGAGACAAAATGGGAACTCAGAACCTACCAGTTATCTGCGCATGACTGTGGAGAGTGTTCCTTGCATCTTTCTGTTGAGTACTTGGTTTTGTCTACATTTATATTTAAAATTTATTTTTAACAATTTAAATCACTCTTTTTACTATGCTGTCCAATCTTCCATCCAGTTATTTAAATCAGGTGCACTACAGTGCAGCTCTTTACTTGGAAGTGGTCTAGAAATGAAATCTCTTAAGACCTAGATTAAATTTAATATTAAAGTTATAGCTAAACAATTTAACAAAAGCTAATTAGACTCCTCACAGGCATTCCAGCATTCCCTAGCTTCTTTTTCATGCAAAGCAATCTGTGCCATGTAACCAGTACTATAGAAATGCAGCTGCAGTTTAAGGCCAATGCATTGCATAAGAGTATGCACTTCTGCTGTCAAAACTGGCTTTTATAGCTTAAGCCCAGTCTTTAAAAGTAAGGCTAAGCAAGATTATGCTATCTGATATATTGCTGCTATTGTTTTGCTCTGGATGCTAAGTTGTGTTCTCTTACCCATTAGATTTCATTCCTCTATCAGCTTTACTATGTTTGTTGTTTCTTGTGTTTTACATACTTCGAAGCATGACCACTACCCTGAACTTTAAGGACACTCATGTCAAAGGTGTACAAAATATGCCTATGTCATGGGGGACACCAGCACTATATAAAGTAAAGCAAACTGAGTGTAGAAAGGATCCTCTGACAGAAATCAGAGCTTTCTCCCCAGCCCCCAACCCTGCTTATTTCACCAAGCAGAATATAAGAGCATATGCACAGACAAACTGGCATCCCACTACATTCCTTCAGGGTAAATAATTTATCAGGACTGATGCTTATTAAGTATAAATGTGGAGAGTGTCAGGAATCCAGGTGACACAGTAGTGAGTGCTGGCTTTTGCCTCCAAGGAGTGCAAGTCACATTTCTGCATTTACATCCACATCCTCTTTCAGGGAATATTTGTGATTCTTGTGTGCTATTTTACTTTTGGTGAATAGAACTGTTTTAGAAGAAAACAAAATATATTCACTCAGGCTAGTGTCATAGCACACATTTAGTCCTAGAGTGTGTCTTCATTAGGAGGTAATTACATTTGGTTGGATCTTCAACTCACTGAATTTATTCAATCCTCTTTATAAATCCTTCTGTTTCAGTCCTTCCTCCTGAATACATTTTATTCCTGAAGTTTTATCTGTCTGTTTTGGAAATGCTCCAGTTTACATCTGTCTTAAGGCCATAAGATTTAAGCAGGTTACAAGTTGTGTACACATACCTTTCATCAGATGGCAATACTCACTGCGCTGTATTGTTGTAATACAGGCACTGAGACAGGTCTTGGAACTTCAGTAGATCACAGAGCATCCAAAAGCTACATTTTGTAACACCTGTGAAGGTGTTGATGTGGACATTATCAAAGTATCCAAAGCCACTTTTCCAAATGGATCTCATCCAAAGTATTCATTTGGTTCTTGCACTGTTGAGATGGGAAACATCAAAAACAGCTCAGCATTTTCTTTCATAAAAAGAGAGACATCCCTTTCCTTATAATTACAGTCCTAGTATTCTCAAAGTCCATGCCTTTTGGAATCCAAGACAGTCATCTCTTAAATTACCTTTCTCTATTTCCTACATAGCTCCTTGTAAGTCCATTAGCAGGAAATCCAATGGAATATGCAGAAATAACTTCCAGACTCATGGAAGACAATCCAGTCATTTGTCCTTTGACATGGAATATTTAGGCAAAACAAAGTTTTAAACTAATAAAAAATCTACCAAATGTTAGAAAAAAATATTTAAAATCATGTTAGCTAACTTATAAAATACTAGTCATTATACAGTAGAAATATGTAACTCTTACAGTAGTTTGATTAGTTTTACTAATATTTTTATTCAGTCTGTATCTGCTCTGTTCCATTTTCTTGTTGTCTTAAACTGTGTTGACAGCTATCCTAGTGAAAGTATTTCAATGCACTGAATAGACAAGGAATGATATAAAAGCTTCCCAAAGAATAACTGAGAATAAATCCTATAAATAAATATAGAAACGAGCTTATAACCACAAAAATTTATTTGGGCTAGTCTTGGCTTTTCCCAAATATTAGACATATTCAAATCTAAATTTCTATCATTTTCTTGTTTGGAAAAATTGACTTAAAAAAAAATCTGAGAGGTTTGAAATTTTCAAAAGTGTTGTTTTTCTAGTTTTGTTTTAATTTAACTTATAAAATCAAATACAATTTCACTTAGGTTTCTTTAAATCTGAATGCCAAAACAGCAACATTATTCTTTGAAACACTTTTTTCCTCCTGAAAACTGTTGCTGCCATGCAAGATGTTTTTCTTTTTTTCTGGACAGTCTTACATTGCTAGTACCTTTATCCAGCCTCTGAATTACACAGCTGCAAGATTTCACTGTCAGTCCCCCCAAATTCAGTTTTTCTTGCTTCACAGGATTTGATTAATCAAAAGAATTATTTTAAGTTTATTGTGAAATGTCTGGCAAGGGCTATAGCCTAAGTGAGGAGTAATGCTATCTAAACTTAGAATAGAAGACTGTATAAAACATCTTGATGAAGGAAAAAATAGACTCAGAGATTGCTTCTGAAATAATTTCTCTTTTTTGCTGTTTATATATAGCAGTCATGTTCAGCAGAGGACTGAGAGAATACTGGCTCCTCTGTGCATGTCATCTTGACAAGGTGAAAAGAGAGTGTCGTTTCAAGCCAGTTGTGAGAGGAACACAGAGCCCTCTTGGAAGTGGTACGAGGAAAGTCTGCATGTTACACAGAAGTCAGTCTTCTTTGGAATCCTTTTATTAGTACCAAGCAATAAACTAATTTGAGTGTGTTCAACATCATGAGATAGAGTTTGAGTGTTCCTCCCCCTACTCAGAGCCCCACCAGTAGGAGTAACAATTGTAAGGAGCATGCAGCTGTGGAGCCGTTCAGGCCTGACCGTGTAAGGTTTGCTGTTGACTGCAGCCTGTTACTCATTTCACGTAATCTGTAAGGCAGCTTGGGCTAGTGCAGCCAACTTACCTGATTTACCCTTTCTTCTAGGTGGGAGGAAAGAGTAGTAAGCACCTTGCCAGTGAGACACAGCAAGCTTCCAGCGTTTCTGAGCACTTGACTGGAGCTTAACCACTTGTGGCTGGTTTAGTTGACCTCGGATAGCAGTCACCAAATTGACTGTATATGCTACTGGCATTCTCTCTGAAGCCAAATCAGATACCTGCTCCTTGTGAAGGACTTAGATTGCAAAACCAGAGCTGTGTTGCATTCAGCATTGGAGTGGATCTGGAATGCTGTTTGGGGATAAAATAGAAAAGAACATGACTCATTCTATGACAACCATAAAGTACAGCAGTGTCAGAATCATAAATTGTTGTCCATGAATGTATCACCCACCTAGCAGAGACAGATTTCTGCCAACAGATCTGCCAATAAGAGATAGAGTTTGGCATAATTTTTAAGGTGGAACATGATGGATTTAATTACGGAACTAAAGTTTTCCACTCAAAAAACATCATGGCATTGTTTTAGATTGTTTCCTGTTCCATTCTCAGCAGCTGTACTGTGGAGCAGTAGCCTTCTTAAATATGTTTTGTGGACATTAGGAAAATAAAGGAAATCCTGACAACATAGTTTCCAAAGTTACCCAGAGGTCATTACTAAAATGGGACCACCAGCAAAGAGGCAGCGTAGAAAAAATAAATCCATGCTTTGAACAATGTCAAGTCTTGATGTCACTCATCTAGGGTGTTCTGATAAACCCAGAAAAATAATCTTATTTGCCCTTCTTTGCTTAGTTGTCCCCCCACTGCTTAAAAGTCAGTAGATTCATACAACTGATCTCTAGCTGAATCACCCTAGTTACAAGGAGTAACCTGTATTTTGGCCGAGGTGGGTACAAAATATAAGCAGTTAAGGGCAGAATGGGATTGTTTCAAGGGGTTTTACATGTACTCGTGCAGAAGAAGGAAAAAAAACACACATCCTATTCCTACCTTCATTAGTTTGCATGAAGCATGCTAGAGAATGAATACTGTGATAATTTAGAGCAGCTTAAATTCAATTTATATTTTCATAGTGCTTCTGTTGGTTATCATAGTCTCTTAGAAAATATGGTAATTCTGGTAATAACAAGTGCTAACTGTAGGAGGGAAAATAAAGCAAGCCTGAGAGCTGATGTAAGTATTGCCAGCTTCTTAACTTTAAGGATGACATAATTGCTGTCACCACAATCCATCAATGCAAAGAGGCTGGAAGCAAGCTGGCAGAAATACAAATTTTTCAGAGAGTTGACTGGTGGAGTAATTTATTTTACTGTCCTTTTGAGCAATGTTAGGACTCATATAGGCTCCCTATAAAGCACATACTGTGTATCGTCCCTATGAAATATGATGAAGCGCAGATCATTTTTGAGCACATTAGTAACCAGATCCAAAACAACAGGCCTATAATTTTACAGTTACTGTGCACAATCCACTTGCCTACATCCCCTCATCCCTTTTTTGGCTGTTATTTTTCAAAACATGAAATATATGCTGTAGTGCAACCCTTCCTGAAAGAATATATTATTAGTGCTTCTGTGTAGCGGATGGAACTGTCTAAAGATTCCTGTTATGTTTCTAATTTTCCCAGTGTTTTTTAAATTGTTTTGAGAATGAGACAAGTCAAAATAACTTGAGCTAGGAAAAGGAGGAGCCACAGTTAACAGTACTACTATATAATAAGATTTAAGTGACTTAGGATTTTCAGTGTCTTAAAAATTTTAATGGGGTGCTGGCTGAAGTGCTTTGGATGCAAGGAAGACTGTAAATACTTTAATTGCCGAAGTTAAGCTTCTTCACTGCTCTTGTCTGTAATACAAAATCACCTAAGGAAAGTGAAAGTTCTGATGACTGGTGCCTCCTCAAGTGTATAATTTAAGAATCATTGAATAAGAAGTGGTGCTATCATCTTGTTGTATCACCACTGGCATGGCTTAGAAAATTTGCATATTCTAACACAGTGAGGTGAAGTATTATTTTACACCATATATGAGACTTAGCACAGTGCAGTGAAACAGACTTTTTAAATACCCTTTTTCCCCTCATTTATTCAGGGGAGAAAAAAATTGAAGTAAATACCCTAGAAAAATATCATAAGAAAAAAAGTTATCTCTCTCTTATGCTCTATGAGTGCTTACATTCCTGTAAGCAGCCTGAGAAACTGGGAATAACTTTCTGTAGGATCTCCAGAGACTGCCAGGTTTTTTGTGCTCCTAACAGAATTTTCTGGAGGTCATAAGCAATACAGTGGATTTTTAAGTAAGAAAGTATTAAAAGATTTCTCTAGGAACCTTGCTGCCTTAGACAGAACCTGCCTCATTTGGCTGAGATTGTGGTTCCATTTTCTTGGCAGTAAGTATGAAGACTGTGGAGCTTGTGGAGCATAGCAGAAACTACAGCCTTATTCCAAAAGGTGCAGAGTTGGTATGGCAAAGCTATAACTTCTCATGCCCCTTAGAGAAACTGATTGTTGAACTGACCTGACATTGATGCATCTGGGAAGGGAGTCTGACAAGGAGCACACATGAAAATATACAGGATTTGTTGTTTGAAATGACAGGTGGCCATCTGACTCAAGCTCCTCCATGTCACAGGCAATGGGGACACTGCCTCACACAGTTCAGTAGTTAAAATTTCAAAACCAAGCTGTGTGATTAAAGTCAGGAGATATTCTGATTTGTTGAGTGTATTGCAAAAAATGATCTTGTAGGAACTGGCCTGAAATTGGCTCATGTATCGTTCAATATGTAACATGTTTTTTTGCATTATGATTCATGCTGTCATTGCAATTGCTGTAACTATCAACTGATACCTGACAGTGTGAGCCAACCTAAATCTCAAGATAAATAGAGAGGGTAAGCATTACTTTCAAAGGAATTATGCCTGCTCTATTCCACCAATTAATTTACTTAGCTTCATGAAATGCCACACACCATTCTTTGTTGTGTTGTTGAGGGAAGATGGGGATTTTAATGGATGTGCAAGTCTTTCCTCCTGTTATGTGGCATAAATCAACAAGTCTTGTGCTCCAAGGGGGAAAATAGGCTCCTACAGTGAAGTCCTGGTTAGTGCTAGGAGCTCTGCTTTGAAGAGCTAAAGTCTCACCCTTTAATTTTCAGAATTAGCAACCAAAGTATGAATGAATTTCTAAGTTGACAGTAAGGATAATCTGTTACAACTAAAAGGTACTGAATCTTTGCATTTCTGCTGAACAAACAGAGATAATTGCTTCAGCAAAAAAAGGTAAGATGACACTTCTTAAGGGTCCACTATTTGAACATATATCCAATGTTTACTGTGTTTTCTTAGTGTGCTTCCTTTTTTGCACACAAAACCCCTGTTCTCTGTGGGGAGAATTTTTGAAAGCCCAAAGAACACAGGATCAGGTAGAAGTTAGGCATGGACATACTGAATGTGTTTTCAGAACATGATATATCATTCCCTTGCTAGTTTCTCATAATGCCTGGCTCAGAGAGTACACTTTATTCAGAGAAAGCAGTGTAGCTGGTCTGTGTCATTGGGACATAGCCCAGATGTGAGTCAGGGACATGCAACATGCAGCACTCTGCTATTTGTTTTCTGAGTACTTGTATGTCATCGTACTGCCCATATATAACTCAGATGTAAGTGAAAGCCACTTTCCTGAGCTCCCTTGTTGATCTATAGGGTCTTTTTTAACTTTGTAGAAGCTTGCAGTGGCAAAGGGCAGATGTAATTAGAAATGACCTTGTCTGTTCCGTAGGTTGCATCTTTAAATTTCATGTTTAAATGTTTAAATTTCAGCTCCTAATCTGACATAGTGTTCTCAGAGCCACATCTCTTAAAACTTTCCAGTAATATTAATAGGCAATGAGGCTAACCTATGTCAATTTTGCATAGCAAAGAATTTTCTCAGCTGAACTTTTAAGCACGCATAACACCATTTTCTATTGCTTATCTTTGTAGCATATTTGTTGTATAAGAATGATGTCTTTTCATTCCTGCCACTGCTACCTTTCATTCTTTGCCAGTCTACAAAATGGTTTTGAAGGATGAATGAAGAAGTTCTGTCTGAGGTCTTAATGAAAACTCCCTTTTTATCTTATCATCCACTCTCAAAGTAACTTTCTGATAAATTTGTGTGTTAAAGAGGATAAACTGTTTGCTTCAACTTTGGTTTAATTATGATACTGAACTGCAAAAAAAAAACTTAATGAGAAAGTGCTTGGTCAGTGCTAGAGCTGGAAAAATATTTCTACATTTCTACTAGAGCTAGAAAAATATTTTGGCATTTACACTATTACTTAAAATTTGCAATTGACTTCACCTTTTGGGATTGCTTTGTACATAAAATCTAGGAAATCATTTATTGGCAGAATACTTGCAAAAAAGAGCAAAGTTGTGACTTAAACTAATTCCCCTTGGTTCAGGTTTTAAATAGCCAATCTTATTTATGGTTTCCTGCTTAAGTTTTTGCTTTCTTGTTTGTAAAGTTGGGCATAAGAAATCCAGTCACTAAGGAGTATTCTGGTGTGCTTGGTGCATATGTGTAAAATGACAGAATCACAGATTAACCTGAGTTGGAAGACACCTGCAAGGATCATCAAGTACAACTCTGAAGTGAATGACCAATATGGGGATTGAACTCCAACCTTGGTGTTACTAGCACTATGTTCTAACCTAGATGATGATTATCCCTGCCACTATGATTCTAAATTTAAACATATCCTCTGTCCAGATATCTCTCAGTATCTGTTTTTCACCAGAAATGTTGTTGAAATGGAAAGGCTCTGGACATTTGTTCAGCATGTCTGAAGGTCCCAGATACCGTATGTGTTATCAGTCCATGGGGCATGTGGAGAGCACAGGCAAGTACAGGCAGCTGGTCTGCATTTGTCTGGTAAACTGACCTCAGATCACTGATGCAGTACATTAGGGATAGGTATTTAGGAAGTGTTGTGCATGCACCACTAAGTGCAAAAATAAACATCTGAATCTATGGAGCTGACATCTAAGACACCACATCAACAACTGAAACACAGAGAGTGACTTGCAACAAGCAGTTCAGAAAGAATCTGCATCTATTCAAATGGTGAAATTTATTAATAAGCTGAGAAACAACATAGTGTTTTGAAAATTGTTTGAACCCTATTCAGAGGACTGAAGGGATGCATATGCCTTCTGCTGGTCCTTCACTGAGGAATTATATTCATCCAGTGCGAATACTTTTGAATAGAAAATGACTATTTAAACCACATGGAGACAACTGATGAATAGAAAAAGACGATAAATTATCAAATTAATTAATATTAGTAGTGAGTGCTTACAAATAGTGCTCATCAAGGACTAGACCTTTTGTTGCTCTGACTGGGTGGGCCCTTGCTGGTTTGAATTATCTTTGTAAGAAAACTATCATCAAAGAAGGCAAAACATATTTTAAGAAACCCTTTTAATACAGCATAGCTCAGAACAAAATATACTATTGTTTAGTAAAGCTATCGTAGGTACAATTCTGAATTCATAAAAGTTAGCCTTTTGGCTTGAAAGCAGAATGATATCCTATTCCAATGCATTTATTTTCTTATTATGAGGAGTTTTATTCAAATATAATGCATTTGATTGTAATAACCTGAACATAACTGGCCTATAAAAGTGGAGGAGAGAGCAGCAAGCCAAATGCTAATGTCTAAGTTCTGTGAAGAAGTTCTGAACAACATATTTATTTGGTTTTATTGGGACCATTATTAACCCTTAGATGCAAAACATACAGAAAACAAAGTAGAAGTTCTACACTGTTTCTAGAAGATTCTTATACTTCCATGTGTACTCTTTCTGAATGTTATACAACCCTCTCAATTTTAATCACTTTCAATTTCTTTAATGTATGACATTCTCACTTTTAAGTTTTGAGATTTAGTGTAACACCTTAAATCAATAAAAAGCAGCTTTTGGGATATTCTAAATAATTGTAAATGGTTTAAAATTTGTTGATGAAAACTTTAAAAGTATACGTACATTTTAATAACAAAGCATACATCTTTTTTCATCCATATACCATGACCAAAAGCTTCTGCAGTGAAGTATTTCAACCATTAAATCTAATAATTTCAAGAGCTATGTTGTTTCATTGAAAAAAAATCTTGCAGATTGCAAATTTTTACATTTTAGCAAAGATTTTTAAGTATATAAGTATCCTCAGATAATTAGAACATTGCAAAAAAAGGAAGCCTACAATCTTTCATTTTATGAATCTCACCCGAAAAAAAGTATTGCCAGGTGGAAGTATTATGCTTATTTGACTTAATTTTTCATTAAATTAAATTAATTACCCTCTGTCCTTGTCTCTTCTCTAGGTGTCCCAGCTTTAGTTTTGGTCTGTCTTCCTTAGCTGACACCTTGTCAAGCATAACTTTATTTCAATGTACTGTTTAACTTATACTTCGATGATCTACACTAAATCAGTTTTCAGGTGTGTCTGCTACTGTCTCAGCTTTATTCCTGTTGAAGTCACTGATTCCCCTTCCTCCCAGCCCTGATGTCAGTAGCAGCAGTTAGGCCATTATCAAATATGATAAAAAAAATTTGGTGTCTATCAACTCTGCACAGTCAGAATAATGATCCTTTCTTTGATATATCCTAAAGTAGTCTTACTTGAGTTCAGTATAAATTAAAACTCTAATTTATGGATCTGCTTTCTTCACAGTCTCAGGCCAATTGGCTGAAAAGAGATCTTGCCTCTTAATAATTTTATTTTTCTAAACCAATTCCCTTGCACCTAGATTTTGAGTTTTAATACAGGCCTTTGGTTTCAAAATATAGCAGTGTCATCACAATAGCTATTGGCATTATTAACACTTTGGATTTCTTCGCAATAGAAAGAAAATCTACGCAAAATGCATGTTCCCAATCACAAAGAGGTGCTGACCTGTGCACTAGGGAGAATCCACATGCTGTGATCTAGAGGATAGAGAGTACAGATACATTGAATATAACCATGTCAGAGGGAAAAAATGTGCTGTGCAACAGCTATAATCCCTCCAGTTGTCTAGAAGATAAAACTGAACTGAAGAGGCTGGATATGTTTGCATTTAACCTTCTCAGGGAAGAAAGCCTGGGAGCTCTCAGGAAAGTAACAGCTAGTGTGTGGATCCAAAACTCCTGAAGGGACCATCATACGTAAGAGCAGGAAATAGAACCAGAGGGTAGTGAAGGTTGGCATCCTCTCCTCTACTTCCCTCCCAGTGGTGGGGATAGCCTAGCCCCAAAGGGTCCCAGCCCCTCCCTGCAAACTCCTCAGCTAGCTCAGCAATGGAGAGGCATACGGCTCTCCTTGAGAGACAGAGTATGTCCTCCCTTCACATGATTTTTTTTTTTTTTAACCTGCCTCTGTTTTGCTCTTTATCATCTTACTTGCTGACTTAATTCTCCAAAATTTATTTTTAATATTCTACATTTAATGCATTGATCTGCTGCATGTCTTAAGTACATTTATTGGCTCTTCTTCCTTATTTGTAAAAGGCAGTATAGTAGGTCTCTGATAAGCTGATACCCATCTGGCCTGAGTCAGTGATGTGGTATTAATTAATCTGCATTATGCAATGATTACCTGTATCAGTACATTAATCACTCTTCCACAAATGCAGACTTTTACCTGATTGTTACCTTAGAGCTTTCTGTCATTTCATACTCTTGGTTGGGGTTTTGACTGGTTCTAATTTTGACACATCATGATGCGAGACTCTCTCAAATATACCTTTTAATTGTCTTCCTAATCATTCCATTCCTTGGAAGAGTAAAAAATACAAGCGTATACAGCTAAAGTTCCAAATGTCCATGATGCAACAGATAAAGCTTTCTTAAACTGTTACAGAAATCTTCTTTTCTTGTAAATTGCATTATGACTGCTTTGAAATCCAGTGGAAATAATTAAGAAGTGGTGAGAGCATTTGTTGCAAGCCCATCTTTAACATATTAAAGTCACTCCTGAAACAATACTGGCTATGGACGAAAGGTAGTGTTTCAAGAAGAAAATACAGAAGAAAATAAAGAGTTGGCCTGCTTTCCCAACACATGCATGCACAGCCTGCCACAACATTTTTGTAGATTGTCCCATTTTTAAATTACCAGGATGCAAAATAGACACTTGTTTTATTTTCCACATTTGAAGCAGCTAGATGATGTCAGAGACCCCCATGTAAAAAATTATTCTCATATGAAGTGGACTCAACAATAAGGTGAATTCAGCTTTGGGCATCACTAATTCATAGATCAGTTTACCAATGGTGGATGGATATGGGGAAATATTTTATCCCAAGCTTCTTCTTTGAAATTTTCTATTAGTAGAGGAACATATATATGAATGTGCGTGTGGCAAGAAAACTTTCTTCCCTACATGCAGAGCAGACACACTTTCCTAATGCAGTGTGCTACAATCCTTGCTCAGAGGTATAGGACTTTCATAGATGGGTTTATTAGCTGGAAGCTAATAGTGCCATAGCGGGAAGGCAGTCGATGGCACTGAAATACAGAAAAAGTCTCATCCAGTGTAAGAGAAAACTTATTCTTAATGATTTTTCTATTAGTATCTGTGCCTAATGAGATATGTTCATGGCCTGATTTAAAAATCAAGGAGGTTCTGACAAGGTGAGAAAAAATATTTATAGATACGGAATACTAACTGTTGACAATAGTTTGATATTTAAATCCTGACAGGAGAATTATAAAGATCTGTAATTCACAAGTGGTGAAGCAAGAAGTACTGTGAATTACGAAAGTCCTATTTTACATATCTGAGCAGAAAAATGCTTTATTAGTAGCTCCCATAAATTTCTGGACTTAATCTCTTAATGCTTTAAGTGCATGCATTAATTTTTACTTTTTTTTTTTTTTTTAATGTGGTTTTGTATATTTGACTAGTATTGTAGGCAAGGTAAGGAAAAAAAATAGCTATTCCACATTGAGGCATATCACTCCATGTGTTAAACTGGCTTTTTTCTGTGGTTTGCAGAAGTAAGATTACCTGTTTTCTACATTTTCTCCTCTCAAGTTGGAGAGGTTTTTATTTGTTTGTGGAGTTGATTTTTTGGCTTTTACCCTGTGTGGATGTGACATCACAGATACCTAATCCATATTAAAGAACTCAACTTCTTAATGATATTTTCCACTGAATCCTAAAGAGAATCTGCAGGTGAAGAAAACCCCTGAGTTGCCTGAGAAGGACATTTTTGTCTTAATACAGCCATGTACTGTCTAATTGAGCCTTTATCTCTTTATATGATGCCATTTCAAAGACATGAATAAGATCTGCAGTTGGGATCCTGTTGCCTATAGGTGCACTTGCAGCTCTGAATGGGTTGGCTGCTCCCCAACAGATACAGACCTGGTCTGTGCTGGAGTTTGAAATTGCCCTCATTTCTGAAGGCAACCTGTATCTTCATCTCCAGATATATAGAATATTTTTGATGCTTTAAGTTAAAAAATAAAAAAGTGAAGAAGAAAAATTCTGGAATCTTAGATTATGTATTTAAAACCAGCAATCAACTATCCTCTTCTTTCCTTCACCCTTCCTCAGTCGATAGTTTTCGACCCTATATAAATGCAACAGATATGACTGATTTATACAGGAAAAAATGTGGAGGACTTGCTCTGTAATTTACTTCAAAGCAAAAATAAAGTGCCAAAAATAATGTTATAGTATCCAGGATACTTTTTCAAGGTGATATATTTTCACAGTAATTAATGCATGTGTAGGAAAAAAAAAAGTCGGGATTTTTTACGGAGCTGACTGATAGTTTAACATATTCCACACATAATGAGTACTTTGAAATCTTAAAGAATACAGTATAGGTCACATTACACTGCTAAAATGCATGTGAACTTCACTAAAGCAGTTATTGAGATTCTATCTCCTATCACCTCACAGGTCTATGTTGTTGATTTTGACTGTAAATGCTCATATATTGTGAACACAACTTCAATTTCACATGCTATTCACTGTAATCATACCCAACACATGCCAGGTATACAATGGAATATGTTACAGTTTCTGTATAGTTTCTATATAGAAACTATTCTGTAGATTCCTGTAATTAATGTAAGAGTTTTATAAGTTGCTTGTGACTATTTTGTCTGTGATATACTACTGTGGTAATCCCCAAGCAATGAGATAAACACAGGAAGGATCTTACAGTCATGAAATATGTCTCTCCAATAACCATTATGGATAATTAATCAAATTAATACTGTATTTCATTGCCTTCTTCATGCATTCAGTTGGGTAGAGTCTAGATTGAGACTTTACAATCAAATCACCAAGACCAAAACTTCAAAACCACCAAACAACCAAAAAAAAAAAATATAACTCAGAAAACAAATGCAAGAGGAATATTAGCTTCTCAAACCAATTCTGGTGCAACAGGACTTCATGAATTCACAAGATGAGAGAGACTGCATATATCAAGTGCTGCATTATAGAAAATCAAATCTTATTGTCCATTAGAGAATACATCTTAATTAGAGATCATCATACATAATCTCTCTTTTTTTGAGATTGTGGACAATGGTCACAGACAACATTGTATGATTTTTGTTGTTAGCCTGTGCATGGCCTAGGAGTTGGCCTTGATGATCCTTGCGGGTCCCTTCTATCTCAGGTGTTCTACTATTCTATTATTATTCTGTGATAATGGAGCCCATAACTGAGATGGACTGAGAAAGACACCATAGCTCTGGCTGCTGTACACAAGATTCAAATTTGGTGGAGACAGGAGAAGAAGATGGAAAAAAATTGGATAATATTGTCTGTGGATGGATAGCAAGCAGAAAAATTTCAAGGAAGGTCAACATGTGCTCCCCCTTTCTACCTAAAGGAATTTTTTTTCATCAGCAATAATTACCCAAGGATTGTTGTCATTGTGGGTAGTGTTAGATATAATCCTGATTTGTTGCTCTCCTCTTCTGACTGTCCTGATGTCAGGAAATAAGTAAAATACTAAAGATAACTGTTGGTGAGACACTGTTATGGGCAGGATCCAGCTTTTGATGCCCTTTCTTGGGAGTTTTGTGTTGCTAAATCCAGGTTTCTGATTGGATGTTTATGTGAAAGAAAGACGTCTCTTTAGGTATTTCCAACTGTTTGTTTATTTTGCCTTTTAAAATTTGTCTGAATTGAAGAAAAGATTGTACTAGACTGACCTTAATCCATCTCCCCACTTCCACAAAAAAGGTGGTACATACGGGAATTGCAAAATATTGGCACTACCCATTTATCTTTGAATTCAATGTTTTTATAAAATGCATCACATTTTCTAGAGGACTAAAAACTGTACTGTGCAGGTAAATAAACAAAATTTTTATTGAACTTCTTCAATTTCCTATGTATTTGAGAGTTGATTTGAGATTTATTTGATTACTGCTGCTATTTGAGATTTCTGACTATACAGAATCTGGGAACATATTTTTCTCAGGAATAAGAAACAAAAATAAATACAATCATATCTTACATTAAGGAATTGGTGTGCTATTTTCTGTAACTATTTTTACTGTGATATTTTCTCCTATAATAAGTTTGCTGACAAGTTATTTTTCCCCACAGGAGTAGTAGACTCAGGGAAATTAAAGATGGAAAAGTCATATTGTCAATTTTCCTGTCAACACAAGAATGCTCCTTGCAAAGAGGTTTTCTTCAGTATTTCTGTCTGCTGAGCCATATGAAAAGAGTCAAGAGTATGCATTTTCTGATGTAATAACAGCAGTGAGAAATGAGGAGCCGCTATTTAAATTCCTTTTTTTGAGGCAAAGATGGTCAGAACTAGCTGGAAAGAAATTCAAGGCAGTTCTTTACAAAGTAAAAATCACTTAAAGGTGAAGTAGAAGTAAACAGTGAATTTTACTACCTTTATCAGAAATTAGCTACTTTTGGTAATAATAATTTGTTATTTTTGTTTGCAAAAAGTGCTGCACATACAAAATGTCCACATTGGGCCCCATTCCTCTGGCCATTGTTCACAAAAACTGTCCTTACTTAGGACATACCACAGATTGCATTGAGTCTTGTCATAGGAGTAGGAACTGTTTTTACAAGTAATAGTTTTCAACAATGATTGTATAAACTGTGAGGGGGGAAATGCAGTATGAAGAGCTGGGCAGAAAATACCTTTTCTGTTCTGGGAAAATTTTCATGTCATGAAAAATGTTCCTGTTGCATGGAGGGGTGGGGGCAGGAAACATCTTTAAAAGTTTTCCATCTTGCAAAGAAGGTGTGGGTGTACTTGTTCACTAGCACAAACATGCAGATCAGCCAATTCCTCTGTGCTTGGGGCACATATCCAGCTCTGTGCTGTCTTTCACCAGCCTCATGATGGCTCTTCCAGTGTAGGGCTCTCCTAGGCTCCTTCTTGTAGCTATGGGAGCTCTTTCTTGGCTTGATTTTTTTAATGGTAAATGGGGCAGCCGCAGTGAGAATGAGTGCCTATAATATGGCCCAGTTTTAAGTCTTGAATAATATATGAACAACTATCTGAAAGAGAGCTCTAAAGTGAGGTCTCACATGCCCAGAAATCACCTGTGAGCTGTTGGCTGTCCTTGATCCTCACAGTTTCACCCTGGGACTCTAAGGCTTTTTTTCCTTAGAAAATCCCATGAGAACTGGTATGGTCCCATAGAATTTCAGCTTCACTGAACTTACTCCTCATTTTCCATTATAATCTGTTGCATTAAAAAAAATGCCACTACCTCTATTTCTCCAGACTGCCAAGCCATACTGTCTTATAATAAAAGGGTTTTCTAAAAAAGGAAGCAAACTACATAGTACTATTTTGAATACAGGAATTCTGGTTTACTCAGAAAGCAAATTCTGCAATACTAAGAGACATCAAAAATACCAAGCAGGTCTTTCCTGACACTGTCCCTTTCCTCAGGTGGTATTTCTGATTACTACTATATGTCAGTTTATATCATTTATTAGGTGGAAAAGGAGTATTAACTTGGCAGTGTCTAGCTGTGCTCTCCTTGTAAAAAGTAACAAAACAATGGATCTGGTTGCTTCAGGAGAGTTGTTTCTGAATGTACTCTGAGAGCAATGTTATAAGATAATCACATCATAACAGGCTTTTTCTTTACATATTTACCACTACATGGTACTTCAGAAACAGATTAGGTAAAAAATACATATATCAGCCTGAAACCAATTGCTGCACTTCTTCACTACTGTAACCTTATTCCTGAGTGTAAATACCTCTGGTTGCATCCTGTTTATAACCCACTCAATAAATAATCAATTGCTTTTATTTGCTGATTTTATTTACTCAAGAAGACCAATATATTATGGCATCATTCACAATATCATTTTTTCAAGTGTATTTATGTATTTTTAATAAAATACACAAATTTTTGTTATTGCTTATATTACTTAGTATTAGCTTCTATTGCTTGCAGTGGATTTTGTATCATAATCTGCTCCGTGGCATTAAAATATATATGGGATAACTCTTATTGTTTGTCAGGGGGTAGTTTGATTTTGGTTTTACAATCTGTAAGTGCATGACAACATTTATGATCATATAATATAATTAATGTAATATACGGAGTGAAGTTCTGTCCAAGTTCCAAATGAATGAGTATCAAAAGACTTAGTGTATGAAAGAGATTGTAATCTTTGTCTAAAACTAGAAGTTGGCTTGGTATGTAAAAAATTCAGGAAACAGTGCAAATACTTGACATATTTATTTCTTGAGTATAGTGTGTCTCAGAACTGATACCTTATAAAGAAGATTGTTGAAAAGCAAGAATTACTAAGTTTTGCCTATAACTTTAACAGTAAGGTTTGGTTTTGGAGTGGGGCTTTTTATCGTTCACTTGGGCTTTTAACCACTTTCTATTTTTGAAAGAAGTTTTAAATTCTTGTTCTTGTCTTGCCATGCTGTTTTATCAACAAATATGCACTATCTTCCTCTGACTGCATACATGTTATTCAGTTACTTTGCCTCTGGGATCTCTTAAAAAGCTGTCCATAGAAATACAGCTAGAAAAGTGGCCTCTTTGCTTCTCTGACTTGTTAGTTTTTAATGCAGTGTCATTTTGAATTCAGTGGAATTTCTTACACTTTCATAGAAGAAGCAGTAGCTGATTTCTTCTAAAAAACAGTGCTTAAACACATGCATACTAATACTCTGGGCATAATTGCATTGTCTTTCAGCTTTACAAAGTACTGGAAAACCTGCAATTAATGTAAACACAGATTTTTTTTTTTTTTTTTTTTTTTTTTTTTTTTTTTTTTTTGTGGAATTGCTAAGATGAACTTTGGTAAAGGGGAAAAAGCTAATATTTGATGAAAGGAAAATGGAGAAAAAAGGCAGTCCTGAGTCTAGTGAATTACAGATGCTAGAACCTGCCATACTAATGTTGCGGGTTTCATGGCTGGTTTTACAGGGAAAAAAATTAAAAAGTAGGATCTCAGAGTGCAAAGTGGAAGGTCATGCAAAGAAAAGAAATGTAGGCTCAAAAACCTGACAGGCTAACTATGAGATACCGCTGGTAATGCGGTAACAAAAATAAAGTATGAGGTTTGTGTTAATTGAAAGATGCATTTCTAGAACAAATGATGATGGTGTAGTGCTATCTGACGTGTGCTAGTTTTGTTCTTGTTGTAAAGATATATGAATATCTGAAAAGTCTTTTTGAGAGGTGGCTCAAAATTAGAACAAGAACAGGAAAAAATCTCTTTTTCCAGTCTGAAAAATCATAAACTAATCAGAATTTTTTCCTCAAAATGCATGCAGTACATAAAGTGGAAAAACAAGAATCATGCAAGATTAAGATGGGCAAGAGAATCAATAATTTTTGACTTATGATAAATTTAGGCCAGGAGATGAAGTCACATTTCCTGACCATTATAGTACTGAGTCTTCCAGCTGGGAGAGAAAGTGAAGCTACAAAGACGTGTTAATATGTAGCTACAAAAGTTTTTTACCATATCTCTGAGAGTGGGGGACTCAGCATGATGGTGCAGGAAACTGCTTTTTACCTCGTTTTCTCCTCCTTTTCTCCTGTAAGAGAGTAAGGTGGAATTGTTGAGGGTTGCAGGGACCTCTTGAAATCATCTGGTCAAACCACCCTGCTCACACAGGGCCACACAGGATCATCCCAGATTATGTCCAGTCAGGATTTTAGTGTCTCCGTAGATATAAACTCCAGTACTTCTCTGAGCAACCAATGGCAGTGCTCAGTTAAGAGGCAGAAAAGATGTACCGGGTAGAACATTCATCCAGGTGGAACCAGACAGGGGAAGCTCCATCAGCACATTTCAAAGTTTCTTGTCAAACGTGTTTATTACTTCCAAGCTTTTCATAGACTGACTCCAGCTCTTTAAAATCTGACCCACATAGATGTTTGTGTAAGGTGAAAAGATTGTTGGAGCTGTTTTATACCTCAGAACATAGATTTGAGGGTTGGATGTGAATGGTAGGATTCATGATCCTGCGTTATTTCCGATTGACAGTGCTGTAGCAGGTCACTTATCATATGTAAGATGTATACTCAAAGCTCTATACTTAAATTAGTAACACTCCAATTCAATGTAAAGCTAAGAACTAAAGGAGGGCGGAAAATAGATTTTTACAAAAGTTTTTCCCCCTGAAAAGTTCCAAAGCTTGTAAAGCAGTTGTGTAGTAATGACATTTTTGTGGTCCATGTTTCTGACATGCGAAAGAACCTCTGTTGAAACAACCCTGCTGTAGTGACCAACTTGAATTTCATGTAGAATTTAGGTTGATAGCATAGAGTTCAATGGAGTCATTAGGGGTCAAATCCTGATTTCCTTGCTAATGCAGGTGGTTCCTGTGGCTTCCATGTGACTTTAAATTTAAAAAAATGATTTTTTGAAGATATTTCTTTCATCAACAAGCTTCCAAAGAGGTACTTAAAAAAAAATATATCAACGTATTTTTCTTCAAAACTCTGTGATCAGTAGGAGTGGTTCCTTAATTTGCTCTTAAATTATCTTGTAACATTCACCTCAAAATTCTAGGATCTAAAGTACAGTTCTGATGAGAATATATCTCCAATCTGAAAAGACAGACTGAATGCTTTATCATGTGATGTGCTGAGAAAGCTAAGCAGAGGAGATTTTTTCCAAATTTTTTTCTTTCAGGGTGAATATGGCATACTAACCTTAATGACTCTTCGTGCCCAGCACTTCAGAGCAAGACCCATTCTAACTGTCTTGCAACCTCACTTGTTTCATACTGAGATCCAGAGAAAAGCTTTCTTAAGGCGCCATTGCAAAGTTGGGTCAGGTATTTGCCTTCCAGAAAACTTCTGTCTTATGAGAGGGAAGACCTGCTGATAACTTACACAAGCAAGCTGGATAGGTATTCCCTTAGCACTGTCCTAGTAAGTGTATTTACAAGGTCAAGATTTCTAGCAGAGAAAAGGAAGTTATCTAGTGTTGATAGTAAAGTAAGTTTTTACAGGGATGTATTGGATTTCAGTATTCCCCTTTCCACCTGCATTATCTTTTACAGATACCAAATAACAATAGTTTGCTGACATTTTACTGAAGACTGAGTGAAAGAGTAAGCAGTTGAAGGGAAAAATCCTTTTCTTGAGCAGACAAAGTGAAAAGAAAAAAAAAAATCTATTGGCGAGGGGGGTGCTAGAAAACAAACATGAAAATCATTCTTGCAATTGAATGTTTTCACAGGTATTTTTAAAAACCATTGTAATTTTGCCTCATAGCTCATATTCTGATCCCAATCTTCTGTTCTTTTGCTGTTTGCTCTTTTGTTGTCATTGTTTCTTTAAAACTTCAGGTTTGAGGCCTTATCATGTCTCAGTGTCTTACAAGAGAGTATTTTATTGACTGTGTCGAGGTCTTTCTAGTGGGACAAGACCAGCTGAAAAGGCCCTGAAAAACAAAGGCATTGCTGAGGGTGCAAAAGGCTTCCAGAAGACAAACTTTTAAAATTTATTTTTATGTTGTTCTGCTAGTGTACCAGGGCAGGCTTCCTGGGCTGTTCTTTCACTAGGTATTCAAGTCAAGCTAACTTGGCATTTGCAGGCTATCTTAAATTTTGGTCTCTGTTAATTGGCTGCTAGAAACCTTACCACGGCAATGAGCTTTAAAGAAACAAAGCGAGTGAAACTGCAAAGGCTAGCTACAGAGAGAAGCATTTACTCTGTCACAACAGCCCTTTGTTTTCTTACATTTGGATTGGGTTAAATATACTCGTCATGGACAGCTGACTTTATCAAGGACAAAACTTGGTGAAATGCTTAGGTGTGTTTAAAGCTCTGGCTTGATGAAATAGAAAAGCCATGACTGGCTGCTGCTAGTTAAATCTGTGAAATCCATAGACTAAAGCCATGGTCAAAAATAGCTTCCTCTCTCATAAGTCCTTCATCTCCCCTTCTAGTCCTGTAGAAACTAACATGGCCTATGCACAGTACTGTATCTTGACATGCAGTACGGTGTACAGCTGGAATAGCTGGTTTGCAAGAGCAGCTTTATGAAAAGGTGCATTGTACTTTAAAAGAAGTCAGAAATCAGGAAAGAGCAGGGTAGCAGGGGGATAGAGGTCTTCTGCATCCTTCTCAATATTGCCCTTCCCAAAGGCAAACCAGCACAACTGAAAAAGCTGTGCACCACCTGACTTTCATATTTATATTGCTCTCCATGCCATTCTGTAGCTGGGAGCCCACCAAGGTCTGCAGAGCTCCCTGACGCCTGAGGCCCAACCCCTCTGCAGAGGTTTTGCTCTCCCACTCCAAGAGCATGAATATGAATCTGCAGAATCTGTTGCCAGTGGATGCTGGGTTTCTGCCTTGCTTTTCTGGGAATCAATGAGACTCATGCAGGAGAGTAGAAGGGACTTTGTTGCAAGCACTGATTTATGCTGCCAGACAATGCTGTGGAGACATCAATCCATGATATAGGGGCTGCAGGGGAGAAGATCCTTCAGCACTGCAGCTTCTGACAAGCATTTTTACAGCCACACTGGACAGTGAAAACTGCTTCATCCTGCTACATGTGGCATTGTTACAGGTCCAGTTATCTCTGTTCCTTTGGATTTAACTTTTTGCCGTATCACTGTGTGGTTTGTTACTTGAGGTGACCTCCAGGATTATAGAAAGGAATACTTTCCCACATGTGATGTCTACTATTGATTTTGGATGTTGTATAATCTTCCTTCCTCACCTTTCCTGTCACTCTTACAAAAATTCTTGTCCTTGTTTACTGGGGGAGAAGGGGAATCCAATATGTAGACAATTTGTACTATAAACTGTGGCACTAAGGAAGCTATGTCCACAGCAAAAACCTGCCTTCCCCTGCAGTCCTGAAGGGCTCTCCCACAGTATATCCAGTATTCTTTTCACATTCCTTGGAGCTGAACCCTGTGTATCCATTACCCTCTCCTCCCCCTGTCGCTTTAGTATCCTGAGTGTTTCACAGTAGGGTGCAAGGTATCAGATGTTGCACAATCCTCTGGGCATGAAGGAAAGAGCTTCTGGGAGCTGCTGTGTGTGTCCTTGCTGTGAATGCATGACCAGACTCTTGTCGTGCTCTCCTTCCATCCTTGAATTTCCAGAAATTTATAAGAATCTGGTATCTTTTCAAGTCCTATCATCTCCCACCTTTGTCAAAATATAGTTCAGACTAGCATAAAAGTTCAAAACTGGGAGAAGAGGCAGATGCACAGAGAGCATAATCATTCAAGTCTATTCCTCTACAGAACTCAAGCTTGCAATGCTGAATTTGCAGTGTAACTGGTGTTACATTTGTGGATAAGGGGTTAGGTTAACCATTTATAGGGGAATGGGGGTTCATATTCTTCCACCCAGGTTATTTTGCTCAGCTGTGAATGTTGTCTCTGCCTCTAAGGGACTGCTCTCAAATGATTGCAGACAGCAGCACCGTGCAGAACCCTTGGAAAGAACTCTTGAGGTTGTAATAGGGTTCCCCTTGGCATTTTTCCAATTTTGTTTCTGCAAAACTGGACACCTATGAAATTTCCATTACATCAATAGTTGTTGCAGCAAAACACAGATCATTCAGCAATGTTACAGAATTTGTATGCACTGCCTTTTTTTTTTTTTTTTTTTTTTTTGTTCAGTTAGGTTCAGTTGAGTTAGGTTGAGTTGAAAAAATAAGCAAGCTGCATGGAAAGGGTGAACATATACCCAGGAAATAGTTTGCTGATAACATAGGAGCCTTCATGTCTGGTGGGTGGTGCCGTAAGTTTTCTTAACAAAGAAGTGAGTGTTAGTTCTTCAAATAAAAGTTGCTTTTTGCACTCACATGACTGAGGCTGAGAATTTCCAAGATTAAAAACTTGGCCTTTTATTTATTTTTCTTTTTTTAATTTTTTTTAATGGAACATAATTTGAGTGGGATCTCCTCTCCCTCCAGCAACCCCCTACCCCCCACATTGCCCTATCCATCTTATTAGGATTACAATATCCCAAAAATTCTTTTAGTACTGTGAGCAAAGGAAACAGAAATGGCTTTGCATTATGAACTGAACAGAGATTAAGTTATTGGAGGACTTGAAATAGCTCTTTCTCAACTTCCATTCCCATGAGGTTATCCACATAAAGTTGCTGTTTAGTACAGGGTCAGTGTGATGAAATTTATTTGTTGTCTCTTCGGTGCCAAAGCTTTTGCCAACAATCTGATCTACCTGATAGTGGTACTATTTCAAAAATGTGCAGTCAGTAGCAGAAATGCCGTATTTGTAGAGTTTCAAAGACAGCAGTAGTAAGTGGGATCAGAGCAAAAAAATCAAACCAAAAAACATTTCTCCTTTTAATAAAATAAATGCATATAATAATTACTTAGACCATTTGCAAGCTACAAAAAAGTAGACATTATTTTTTCATTTCACATACCACCCCTGCCCCTAAGCATGTGGAATCTTTTATTTATCTGATTCCATCAGTGGACAGTATTGGCTTGTGTCAGCTGCTATATAAAATAATTAACTCCTAGCTGTCCCTTTCAGGTAAAAGTTAATTGCAGGAGGAGTGTACAGGACCAAAGTGTTAAGACGGCACGGACTGCGGATTTTGCATATGGTGTCCGATTTTTTGCTTTTGCTTTATTACATTTAAAGAGTTCTCTGCCTAACCATGTGCTATACTAAAAAATCTGCAGTACTGTATATCTACATAAATTATACATAAAAGAAAGTCTTAGGAAATGAAGGCTTGCCATTTTAAGTACATATGTTGTAAAACTATATATGCTTTTATTTAGTCTCCAAAATGCAAAGGAGTGTTGTCTTTCATTTTATTTTTCAAAACCTTTAATTACCAACATCAAATGAAATTATGATAATCTTCCCTTTGTTTAGTCATCTGTGAAATGAGTTTATGGCAATGGTTTCCTCTAAGTCAATACCACATCAAAACCCCAGAGTGTACGAGAGTAGTGTGTCTGTGTTAACTATGGCAAATTCAATTTCCCATTTTGCATTTTATAGGGAATATATATATACAGGTATGGGAATACCACAAGAAGCTTTCCACTCAGCAGCCTGCTTTTATTTCATTGAAGACTAATACGAAACCTTGAGAAAAGTCCATCATACCCTTGCCCAACTCTGAAGCTTGGAATGGATCAACTTGAGACAAGTAAAACCACTCTTTCAAAAGCCTCTCTGCTCTGACCTTCTGTCCTACTGCACACTCTAAAGTAACGTGATTTGACCATCATGCTTTCTGTTTACATGCAGATATTAGCCAAAATTGTTAAAAAAAAAATCCAAAGAAAAAGTCAACAAATTGCTTTTGTGTTCTCAGTTACATAAAATAGGGCATATACAATGCAAAGGCCTGTTTTCATATGTTGCATTGCAAAATAAATGTCTGGCAGGAAGAGAAGCTAGCCATCTGTAGTTTCAAATTTCTACATGCCCAGCATGGTGTACCAGCTGATAGCATTATGGCACCTTCTTGCTCACCTCAGCTGGTCAGTGTGCTCTGACCTATTCCAAGGGTGTGTTTTACCTGTTGGTTCACCTTCACACCAAGGGTTGCTTCTTCATGACTGCCTGTTGCATCCAGGCTGCTGCAGCAATCCTGCAAGACAGTGCTCTCCTTCTGTAGGTAGCTCACTCCCATAGCAGAGAATATAATTGTATTTATTTAAGCTTAGGGTTAACCCTCATTTGGTGAGCATGGATCCTGCCTGGTAGGCATGCTTTTCCTCTTTTCCCCTGGTCCTCAGATTTTGGCTATAGGAGATTCTCTTATATATAAAGATTTCAGAATGGTCATGGAGGCTTTTTTGGTCTGAGATGGTGTTGTCTAAATATAACACAAAATACATTCAACTGCCAGTACTTCTTAGAAAGAGCAACTCTGTGGCAGGAATTTTTCAGGCTCAAGCAAGGTAGGCTCTAGTTTAAGGAAAGCAGACTCTTGTAGGCAAAATCACAGCAGTAATTGCTCTCTGTCTTTATTGAAGGACATAAGGCTGTGCAAGAGACTGAGCTCCCTGGCTTTGGACTTGGGTAGCCATATTTCCCAAGCTGCTGGTGTATCCTAGTTAGTGCCTTGAGATATTTTGGCCTTGATTTTTTCTTCACTCACAGAATGGCAAAATTTTATGTTGCCTACGTGGCTGAGAAGCTTGAAGCTTCCCTTTTGTAAGGCTACACATGTTCAGACAGCAGATTTTGAAAATAAGGTGGAGAATGTGTCAAGTGCCTGCAAGATGTACTGTGACTTTGTTTAAGACAGGTTAGGATTGAGGGTGGGCCTCATAGTCATGGTTCATGCCCGGACTGCTTGTCATAGGAGCAGTATGAGGAACATGTACAGTGTTGTCAGGATTGTTTTAGGAATTTAATCAAGGGCCATATGCTGACTCAGTCACAAGGGTATGATACAAATCTCCTCTGAGTTCTACTCTCACAGAACTTGTTCTCACTCTTTCCTCCTAGCCTATATTACTTTTTTATGCTCACCACTGAACTCTGATTATATTCTAAATTATTTTTTTTTCTTTTTGTCATGCCTTGATAGTCCCATTCTTTGTATGCTCTTCTGATTGCAATTAGAAACCAGTAACACTTAACTCAAACTAGTGATATCAGAGGATTTTGAAAAATCCACATGATGAATTAACTCACACATCCTTTATTCAGATAGAAATGTCAAGTGCCAAAACTAAAAATTAAAAAAAAACCAAAAAACCAAAAAAAAACAGTATTTCAGGAAATTTCAGTCTTTCAGGTTTCTGTATTTTAACGATTAACATTAAAGCAAGACAGCAGTAAATGCTTATAAATCTTTAGTTTGACAGTCTTGATATGGACACTGGTAGTTCAAATGCATGTCATCCAACCCTTCACCCCTTTGTCTTAATGATAGACTGCTTGGTATTTTCTCCTAAAGCTTTATTTATCCTATTATGTGTTTATCCTATTGTGTGTTAAGTTTCCCGTGCCAAATTCTCTAGGTCTGTTTTCATAATTTACATGATAAGAGAAACAGTATTTTTCTGCTGAGGAAGGTTAAATTGCCTGCCACTTGCTTTATGTTTAATCTGTTGCTTCAAATAAGATAGAGCCGATACAGCACATGAATAATATCAGAAATTTATTTTTGTGGAATGTATATTGATGGAGTTTTAAAACTTGAGCAAAGGCTATTAAATTAAATTCTTTAGTTCCCAGAATTCTATTGTCCTTCTTGTAAAGGCTTCTGCAAACAGGCCCACATTGATCAGCATCCTAGGCTTTTGCTGAGCCAGTGCTCCAGTCCACTGAAAGGTGAAGCATGTTGGAGAGGCTGGGGATTTCCTGGTGAGCCCCCTTGCCTACTCTGCATGATGAAACCCAGGGAAACAGCAGTAGACCTGAGGCAGCCCCGGGCAGTATAGGGAAAAAGGTGATCTCTTCTGTAACTTGGCTGTAGGCTTCAAAGACAGCCCAGGCACAAACAAGCTGGCACCATGGGGCCTGGCATGCTTGTGGATTCACAGCCATCCCACCTGCAGTGGCAGGTCAGCAGCTACTGATTCCTGGACCTGCTCCAGCTTGTCAGCGTCGTCCAAGGCTGACAGAGAGCAGCCACAGTCTCGCTGAAGGGAATGGGAATCCAGGCAGAAGCACTGCTGCCTTAGAGAGCTGGGCAGAGAGGCCAAACAAGGCAAATCTTTGAGAGTCTGAAAGATGAGCTGAGGCTGTTGTCAGACAGGTTGTTCTTTGGGGAATTTGGAGTTGTGTTCATATTCTATAGAGGTGGAAAGACAGAGACAGTGTACACCACCAGATGGATAAGCATTAGTATTAAACAACAGCTGGAGTATGTTTCTCAGAAGAGATTTGACCTCTGCGAAATTGCAGCCCTCCAGAAGGGAAAGTATAAGGTGGAGGGTGGCTTGTTACGTTATACTTCAGTGCACTTTGATGGGCAGCAAACCAGGGTCGAGAACTGTGCCACTAATACGCAGAAGAACAATAAGCTGGAAAAACAGATGTAGGTAACTCTTAAAAGACTGTGTTCTTCCCCCTCTACATGCCCTCACAGCCTCCCTGTATTCTTGAGCACCTCCTCAGAATGATGCTACATTTAAAAAAGACGTTGAATACTCCAAGTCCAGGTATTATGCTGCGACGTTTCTCATATGAATGGGGTAAAGAGTTTTGTATCCAGTACAAAAGAAACACAAGAAACACATGGAATTTTGTACTCACAGAGAGTATATAACATAATTTGGATTTTTTAGTCTTCATAAAGCTGATACACAGAATTAGTTCAGGTGGATATTGTGCACTTCTCCTGTTGAAAGATTTGACATGAGTACTAGGAGGAAGAGAAAATTGGGCAGTGGAACAGGATGAGAATTTGAAAACTAGAAAGTAACATGTTGCATTATTCAAGTCAGAACCAAACAAACGGTAGTTACCAACTCCAAATACAGCAATGAAGGGCTAAATTTCATTAAAAACAAAACAAAGCAAAAAACCTCCATGCAGCTGTCTGTTGATAATTGATCATTTCAAGACTGCAATTTCAAAATATTTAAAGAGAGCTTTGCCCTTGTCCTGGCAAAAATCAGCTTTTTACTTCATTAGTATATATCTCACACTGATTTATTGCATTGCAATTGCTTTAGCTTGGCATGTATGTAGCTGAAGGCCATGTTTAGAATTACAGTGTTTAAATTTTTTTATTTTAATTAAATTTGTGTTAAAATCATTTAGAGCTACTTGGCCCAGATACCTTCACAATAGAAGATTTCATTTGTCCATGTGATATTTCCTGGTAAAAGAATAGTTAGATAAATAAACAACAATATGGAAAAAAATAAATAAGAAAAAGAAAAAGGAAAAGAAAAAGAAAAAGAAAAAGAAAAAGAAAAAGAAAAAAAGAAAGAAAAATGAAAAAAATAAAAATGTGCCGAACACCAGGCAAAGTTTTCATACTGGCATTCCTTTCTAAGTTATCATCATCATCAGACATCCCCTCAAGTCCTGCCACAGTATTGTTGATTTTGTATTATGAGAACAGGACAAGTGCCTGGAGGTGCTGCAGATAGCAGAGCTGGGTTAAGGAAGCCTGCAAATTGTGGCAGCATTTTCCATTAAAATTTTTTAATTAACACATGGACCATGCCAAGAAACTATTGCAAAATATGGATAGTTTGATTTGTTTCATGTCTCCAGGGTGCATTGTAAAATGGGAATCTGAGTCTGTTACCTTTTAAAAAGCGTAACTGTTGTAGAAAGACTAACACATGATGCTTGCAGTGCCAGTGGTATTCTCCTAGGTCAAGAAAAATGACTGCTGAGCCAAACAGTCTCTTGTTTTTTAGCAGATAGAGGGACTTTTTTCTCATTTGCTAATTTCCTTCTCCCACAGAAGCCCCTTTTTGGCATATTCATTTTAGTGAGATGCAGGCATCTTCTGAGGTGTCCCATGTCCCAGTGCCTCACTTCATAAAGGGGTTATAATACATGACATTTTCAAGGGGAGGTAGACTCCACCCTGAACTGAAGAAATATGCATATCAGCAGGAAGGCAGCTGAGATTTCCCAGAAACCAAACCCCATATGTTGTCTCTTCCTCCACTATGTTGTTGAGGGCAAGTACAGCTGGAAAGCTGAGGTATTTTTTAAATTGCATCTTTAAAACTTTTAATGTTCAAAACAGACTACATGGAGACATCTGCTCTCTTACCATACGATGAGTCATGACTCGGTATTGTTTTGGTTTTTCTAGGGTGAAAATTCTGATTTATCAAGATTGTTGACCCTGTCACAGGACATAAAATTACCAAGGATACAAATTTAAAGATTATTTTGTCAGGGTTTTGTCATTTAGCTGTAGATTGGGTCCTGTTAAAAGGTTATAAATGCTTCACATCTGCTGTGCCACAGCAGAGAAAAATAGAGCTTTGTCTGAAGTTTAAAGTGTGGTTACAGTCAAAAAAGTGACTGTGAAAATGGCATGTTCTTAGTCAACAGATTCATTCCCTATGTGTATTACCACTTTCATATGCATGCTTGACTTGTGAGAGTAAGTCTGTCATTACATTTCAATCCCTTTGCCCGTGGAGTGCCTGCAGGCCTATAGGGAGCAAACTATGGAATGCTTTCTTGCATATCACAGATGGATTCCTCAGTGAAATCCCAGCATCAAAATCTTTTGCCATAGAGAGGGTGCATGAGACAGCCCAGCTTTCAGAGACATGGCTGATGGCGTAATACTGGCTAACCTTGCTTCCGTTTCCATTCCCCCTCACATGCCTAAAGAGAAACAGACCAAAACAAACCCTAGCCCAAAACCAAGCACACGTACCATCTTTTTGGTTTCAAACCAAATAAATTTGATCTGGAAGACATTGAGAAACAGTAAACATGAAATCCTACCGTGACATATTTACAGAGTGATATATTCAGAAAATGACCGCACTTAAATAAGTTCAAAGACCAGTAATCAAAACCAAATATGGTCAGTCCATCTTCCAAAGAAAAAAAGACAAAAAACCTGAAAAAAACAAAAAAACTCTGAAACTAGCATTTCTTGAGTTGGATTGATACTTGTATATGAGTGGTAGAAAGCAAATGATAAACTGGTAGGATTTGAAGTAGAAAAATTAGCATTAGAAGAACAAAAACTTAGGTGAACAAAAAGCCTGAGGCAAAATTTATGTATTGGCTTTCATCATTTATGTTACTACTGTTCCAGAAAAACTAAGCAGAGACTATCTACTTTCTTCTCCTCCTTGGACTGCTTTAAGAGTTTGTAACACAGTAGTGAGCAAATCGCTGCCATAATTCAATCCTAGCACTTTTCCTCTGCTATAAGTAGCCAGCCCAGCTGAGGCTGCAAACTCATTTTTCATAAGTCATTTTTCTCAAAAGTCATTTTTCTCATCTGCATATTCCCGAACTGCTCTGCCTCACAGGGGTAGAGTGAGTGGGCATGGGTTTCTGCTATCCCAGAGGTAAGTAGATGTGCTCTGGTTTGGGCTGTCTGAAATTACTGATGTCAGGTAAAATTTTAGTCCCTCACATTCTTTCAAACTGTGAACTGTATGAGAGGTGATGTGTAAGAGGGTGCAAATTACATCTCTGGAACTTTCCAAGTGAATTTCCACATGTGGAAAGGCTGAAAGAAGCTGTAAATTGGAGACACTTACATTCACTTAAGCCCTTTAAACTTTCTTCTGAATCCATTTCTATATCCTATTAGGTGACCAAATTTGAAAGCCTCTTTTCTATGCTGACATGCTACTAATTTATCAACTTGTGTATTTTGAAGTGAGTGGGAAGAAGGAAGAGAATAACAATTTTGATTAATAACTTTCATCTTTCTTGCTTTAGGAATTATTACTCTTCAGCTGCCGTGTGTTCTTTCCTACAATATTTCACTTGCACTTGTTCTGTTTTCATCCTGTGATGGAAGTCTCAGTGGAAAGTACTATGTCATGTAAATAATATACACATGACAGTCTATTATTTTCTGAGGTTATTAATCCCCATAGAGTTGAGAGCTTTCTGGTTTGCCTTAATGTAAAAACCATAAGCATGTTCCCACACAGAAAAAACTTTCAGACTTGTATTTCAAAAAGCTTAGAAAAGTTCTTTTGTGAGATTTCCTGAGAAATTTTAAGAACGTCAAAAACCTGCTGATAAACTTTGAGATGCAGATGAGGATTCAGATGGGCTTCACTTTTAGCTCTGCATAACTACTCACAGATATTTAAAAATTACTAAAGCCCCTGCTGTTTCTAAGTTTGTTGTGCATTAATGAAGCCTTGAAGAAATCAGTTTTAATTGCAGATGGCACCAAAACAAGTTGTCCCTCTCAGGAACAGTGAAATATTAATGTAGGGACTTGGATTCAAGCCATCATGGAGTACAAAAGAGGTGTTCCCAAGGCCTCATATCTATACATAAGTAATGTCTAATTTCTGCCTCCATAACTATGTATCCTTATCAAATTCTTTACAAAGCTAAGTTAGAAAGGCATGCGTGCTGTACAGAGTTTTTTCTTCAGTTGGAATTTTCCTGAGAGAAGGTCTAAGTTACACCTATTTTATTGTAAATGCACACAATAGGAGTTTCAAAGTGTTGTAATTAGACAAAATCAAAATAAAATGAGATCCTCTTGCTGGGGAGTATTTTCACCTCAAGTTTCTACTTTCTAGCTGCTTATAGAAAGTCTTGCTGTTCTAAACTGGAAAAGATTCTTTTTTTTTTTTTTTTTTCCCTGAGGTGGAATTTTTGTCTTTCCCTATACTTCCTCTCTCTTTATTTTTACAACCACTGAACTGTTCACGCTTTCAAAAAAATTAAACGTAATCACCTGCAGCCAGAGGCTCAGAAAATATAATCCTAGTGATAGCTCTCTGAGAAATCTATCATTGTCTGGAAGCAAGAGCTGTGCTATTGACTTCTGTTATCATTTTTGAAGCAGTTCTTTTTTCTGCAGGATCTATACCTTAAGAATCATAAAGTTTGCAACAACCATTATTAGATAAAGGTTACAGTATCTCCCTGAAGGAAATAACTCAGGAGAAGTAAAACTAAAAGCCTATAAAACAGAAAATTGAACAGCCCATTTAATGGACATTTGGAAAAAAAAGAAAACAAAATTGCTTGCATAAAGGTTGAATAAAAAGAACCAGTAAATATGCAGGCAGTGAAATATTTTTACTTCAAATACATGTGATGCCCCAAATACATTTTTTGGCAAGAAAATAGTTGATTCTCAAAAGGCCTGGATTGCCCTCTGTCTCTCCTGTCCTATGCATCTCCAAGCTCTAAAATTCTTGCAGTGAGGGAGGTCAGGAAAAGTGGTGCAAAACCTAGGGTGTTCTCTTTGGAGGTCAGCAGGTTCATCCTATTAACGCCAGAGTAGTTAATATGAATAGGCTCCAGTGACTCACAACAATTCTCCTGTTTCCCTGCAGGCTGTCCCTGAGGCAGTGGCAGTATCTCTTGCCATGTTCTTCTGTGTCCAACACACAGGTAAATCCACTCAAGGCTATTGAAGCATCACAACATGACAGCCTGTTCTGAACACACCAAGCAATCTCTTCAATATCTCATCAATACCATGCTGAATTCTACTTGAGAAAATAAGTTGGGAAGCTGACCAACAAACACATTTTCAAGACTACTGAATCAAAGGGCAAATGCCTACAAGAAGCGTCACAGAAATAGCAGTGAGAAAGACTTGTCCAAAACTGCTGGAAGTGATCTTTGTAAATACTGAACCTTGCATCCCTGTGTTTTGCAAAGATCACACAGAAGCCAGCACCACAGTGAATCTGAAAAGCCAATTACATGTGTGGTTTACCTCCCAAGGTCTTCCCCAGTAATATTATCTCTAACAAAGGGGCCAGTTTTATAAAAACAGTTAGTGTTGGCTAAACCACTTGAATGCCATTAAGAAAAGTGTCATCCTCCCTGGATTACAATCTAAAAGGTTTGACTATTTATTTATTTTTATTTAAATTGTAGTAAAATGATGAATGGCCCTTATAGTGCCAGGAGCTCCTATGCATAAATTGTATGCCATTAGCTGTAAAGAAAACAAAATAAAGATCTTGAAAAATTTAGTAAGAGTATTTACAGTTCATAATAATCAGGTTTTTAAATGTGGTGTCATTTCAGTTTTGTTAGGTTTAGGCTTTTTTTTTGCTTTCACATTTTAGCCTCTCTAATGAGGAGGAAGTTGGTGCTCAAAATACTGGCATTAATACCTACTCTAAGTGTAAATGCCCTGCCCCTGGACATGTGTTCACATTTCTATTGGCAGAAACAGTATGAACTCTGCACTGATGTGGAATTTTTCAATTTTCTTCTTCTTAGCAGCAAGAGATCTTCTGGAAAGTCCCGCTGGGGAATATTTTTTCATGTTCTTCCCTCCTTTTCCTACTTCTGACACCACCTGGTAAATTGGATTTTGGTAAATTGCATAGCCATTCCTGTCATACTCTTACTTCATACTCTCAATTTTTTCATTCCAACATTCCCATCTCAGTGCTCTCTAATGCTCATGCGAGCAGAATGGAATTATTCTTCTTTATTAGGTTCCTAAGGACGCCACTGAGGGTGTTTACTAAGGAAGGAAAGACTGATATGAACCTGATAGATTAATAGAGAACTGGACCCAGATTTTTAAAGAGAGTCTGGAGGAGTTTATATTCCAGAATTTCGTCTCTAGTGAATAATGCACTGAAGTTTGATTAATTCCTGCACAGTGTCTTTGACTGATGAAAGGGACACTTCTCTAAGAAAAGCAGCCATCAAAAGTTTCACATACGTATGTGCAAATGGCCTTGGGATGGTTGCAGTGAGACTTAAGAGCCTGCCTCAGTTCCATGCTGACCTCCAATTAAATGTTTTACCAAATACAATCAGCCAGTTACACCCTGATTAATATTCCTTACCTCAGACTCTATCTGAAACAGGTTTTGAGTAATACAGGGGAAAAGTCCAGTCTTGTTCTCAAGTAACATTGAAATCCTTTATTCATTAGTTAAAACAAATTCATGGAAAGTTAACTTGTGGGCTTACAGAGGTTACCTTTTTATTGAACTGGATAGAAAGAAATAACCTTTTAGTCACATTTAGTTTTTTTTCTATATGAGAGACAAAGGTTTAATAAATGGGTTCATCTCTGCTGTGTTACAGCTGGGTAGCCTTAAGACTGTAGTCATGTATTATAGCCTCTTCTGATACACCCCCTCCCTGGTTTAGATATTTAATTATTATTTTAGATTCCTTATCCTTGTAAGGAGATAAGAATTAAGTAACTGGTATGTCTGTACCTGTTAGTCTTTGCTTTCTGCTCTTCTCCATCCTTCACTCTTCCTGCCACAAATTTTGTCATTTAAATCATGGTCATGTTCAGCTGGGCTTGGGAGGCAAATAGACATCTCAAAGATGGGTCTGTCTGTGTTGATTTCTGGGGGTGATCAGTTGAGCTGAGTAGTGAGCTCTGAAGGAAGGTGCAATAAAGATGAAGCAGGAAGAACAGGTGTTGTGGCCTCTGTCTGACAAGTCCCACTTCCTCTCTGGATAAGTGACATGCTCTCTCTGGTGGATAGGAGACATTATCTAGGTTGTTGGCTACAAAATGGGAGGGAAGTGGGTTAATGCAAGAGGAAATTCCTCATGAGACAAAAGGGACACATATGTAAAGATGCAGGTTTCATTAATTCAGCTGTACCAGAATGACTTCGAAGTACCTCTAAAACTGACATAGGTCCTAGGTTCTTCAGAGAGTTCTTTTTTTTTTTCCACCCAAGATATTCAACTGCTGGTTTTGTTTTTGTGCACAGATATATTTCTTCTAGTTAATTTTCCTTTACCCATATGAAGGCTATTAACGCAATCAAATACTTTGACTCAGTAGTTCCATCTGAGAGACATGTATTTTTCTGTCAACAAGAAAAACAGTAGAATTCAAAACAGATCAGTTCTTCAGGATTACATTTTTTAAAAGATACCATGCTTTTGATTTTATGAATGAAAGACACATGCTAAAATGACATTTTAAAAGCAGCTCATGTAAGGTTTAGGAAGCGAGTCAGGGCAACACTTTGGGAAAATAACATCAATCTGTAAGCAAGCCATTTTCACCATATACCAGTGCTTCTCAATGAGTGAAAATCCAAGAGGTAACACATCCACTGGGATTTACTAAAACATTCCCCTTTCTAGTAATATCACAAGAAAAAACAAAACAAAATCATGTAGCACCATTAGCCTTGTGATGTCAGGAGTGGTGCCATATGTCATGTTAGGAATAGCTGCCAGTCGGTAATTGCACCCTGTCTATTATTTTTGTTTAAAATTATTTAAATTCATTCCCTACAGACAGAAGTCTTCACAACAGATTGTTACTGCTTTGTTATTTTCTAGATGTTTTTATTCTTCAAACCTACAATATAATGACGAGATTTTCACCCAAGACAAATTTTCATGATTCTGTTCTACTAGAGTCAATGATTTTACATTCTGGACATGAGATAGTTACTGTCAGTTGTGAACATGAATCTTGTACAGATGAGCAGTTAGTCACCTGGTGAAATGGCTGGACTGACCAAGTAATGTGTAAAAAGTCAAAAGTCTGGTGTACAATTTGCTGCAGAAATTTGTTTCTCCATTTGAACCTTTCAGAACCTCCTGTCATTTCTCATAATGATAAAATGATGAATTTTTGCTTCTTTCCTTTTTGGCAGAAGTCTTTATGATTTTCTATACTTATATGTTATGAAGTATTTTATGCAGTGAATTATTTTTTAATATCTCAAACTGCATATTTGCTGTATTTTCTAATTTAGCCATGGTAAAAGTTACTTAACTTGTTGGAAAAGAAACTCCCTGCCCACAAGTGACTTTTTATTTACTGTCTGATTGTACTAATCTTAGGATTCAGTTCTGACTATACTTAAGAATCTCAGTGTTCTAATTTGCAACCAGAAAACAGCCTAAGTTTTAAAAATAAAATAGTTATGTAATGATGGGTCATACTTGGGATACACAGTACAAAGCATTTTCAAAGAAGCAGGGTTTTTGGAAGGTATTGTCCCTTAGGAATTTTCCATCCTCTTCAAATCAAGCATAAGACACTAGCTGTTCTGAAAATTAAACCAATGGTTCCAATTGCAGCTGGAGGCAGACTTCCCAAAAATTTCACAAGGAGCTTGTACTTGTGAGGTTTTCTTTTGCTGGACGCTATAGGATTAGTATATTCTGTCATCTTATAAGCATCTGAGCATTGGAACTTTTTCCAAAGTAAGATATGAATTCCAAGGGGTTTTTTTTTAATGTTCATTTGAGGGGATTGAAAGATGAGACTGCAAGGAAAAAAAAAAGGTATAATTTATAAATAGTTACTTTTGGAGTACATATGTCATCCGTATTGCTGAAGTCCTACTTTAATGTAGTGGAGTATTCTGTGCAATGTGATTGTATGGTGTTGATTCAATACCTGTATTCAGTTGAGTTTGACGCTAATCAGCTATAATTGCATAATTTACAGATGATGACTGAGAAATCCTCCACTGGTCTAGCAAAGACCTTCTGCATTTCTGGGCTCTGTGGTATCAGGCCGTCATTCTTGTGGTCCTCAGTTTTTCACAATCACATTAGTTTGGCAAATGCCCAAACACATATTTAGTCATGAACTCATCACTGATACAACAGGCAACACAGGGCATGAAACACAATGCTGCCCGCAGCATTCCTCAATAATGTGTTCTGGAATGCTTATCTTAGATTCCAACTTGTTATTACTTTGGCACACTTAAATAAATGGACTTGTCAACAAATAACAATCAGGAGCAACAGGCAACGTTTCATTCAAGTTATGTCATTGCCCTTCAGATTTCATCGTCCATATGTGAAATGCATTTTGTTCTTGGGAAATAAGAAACATGGGGAAAAAACAATGAATTTCTATTAGCATTTGACAGTAATTCAAACACAGTGATGTGTTTCATGAGTAAAGGAGGCAATGATACCAATCTAACACAGGAGCATTATGGTAGCCAAGACCAGTAGCTTCTATTCCATATATTACCAGTGAGTCACTGCTCCATTTATCCAAACTGCAGCTTGCCACCAAGAGAATTCTTTGATGCCAGTTTTTGTGCAAAACCAGCAAGAGGTGGCCATCCAGAATTTCAGAGGCAGAATTTAAGAAACAGTCATAAAAATTATGCTTATGATGTCTCTGTGCTTCCTTGCATCGTTTTGTAAATTGTCGGGGAAAAAAAATCTTCATTTTTGTAAGCATTTGCTTTATTCCAAGTTACTGGAGTCCATGTCAGTAATAAGGACCAGCTCTTCACATCTATTGTGAAATGATTGTGAAAGAGGGATCATTTCCTTTTTCATACGGTTTAGAGAGTTAAAGATTTTGGTGAGATTAACAGTATGAGATTGAAAGTGAGCCTTCACAATTTTTCATGCTTTAGGAAGAACTATTCCAGTCATAGGATCTGTGTGTGTGGGAAGAGTGTGGGAAGGGGTGTGTGCATAACTGACGGCCTTCTGAAAAGAGCAAGAGCAGTTCTTTCTTGGTTTACACTATATTAAAGAATACAGTGTGGTTTTAGGGTTTCCTTTTAAAATACATATTAGTACTTCTACCCTGGGCACTGGAAAAGGCACATAGAAGACATAGAAAGTGGTACAATCAAAGAGAAGGCATAAGTGGGCAGTAGATAAGGCAGAGGCAGTATTGCTGATCATGAGTGGTGTGGAGTGTCATCAGTTATAAGACAAACCTATAAAATGGGCAATCTGTGAGCTATCCCTCTTTTTCTGTCACTAGAAGTTACCTACAAGTGCAAAAAATATTAGCAGAAAGCACTATTCTTATATTCTTATTCTGTATCTATCCAGATAGATGCTATATCCTGATACATCCAAATACACTCTTCCAAAATAAAAGGCAGTGTAATTAAATATTTTATTGTTAGCATGGTGCTATTGCTACTCAGCAAGGCAATCGCTTTCTTTGTCTTGTATTTTAAGTGTTCCTGCATTACTATACTTCCCTTACTTGAGGCTTTGCTTCCAAGTGATAGCAATTTTCCACTGAATCTCTTTTTATGGACAGTCCACTGCTGAAAGGAAGATTGACAATTTCAGCTATGCTGGGTATTTCCCATTGTAACAGCCTACTGTTTCCATAGAAATCCTTCAAAGTCTTTTAATAGAACATTATTTAAAAAGGAGTTTTGTTGACACATTTATTCTGCCAGGTTATTAACGACTTGATTAATTTCTCTTCAATATTCACATATTTTAAAAAACAAATGCAAAAATGTAGAAAACATATATG
Source organism: Vidua macroura (assembly GCF_024509145.1). NCBI lineage: Eukaryota > Metazoa > Chordata > Aves > Passeriformes > Viduidae > Vidua > Vidua macroura. The sequence goes on along the minus strand of NC_071571.1, from coordinate 53,247,921 downwards.
CTGCTGCCACAGCACTTTTACTATCTGTTTCCAGGATCCTTGAATTTGTTTCTTCTTTCTCTGTTTTTCCTCCCCATCACCCTTCAACCCTATCATCATTTTGTCCCTGAAAGCCCTTTTCTACATAAAATTAACGCTAGAAAATCTACAGTGGTGAAAAAAAACCCTTAAATCAGACACTGAGCATTTTATGACTCATCAGAAACTCTCTATGCCTCTGAATCAAGTTGCTTACTAAATGGTGGCTGCATCATGGGCAGAGCAAGATATGAGTAACCCATGCCACGCATTGGAACTTTTGGAGCCTGTTGGAGATACCCACGTTGAGCTGAATACATTTTGTTTTAAGGGGGTGTTGATTTAAATGTTGGATGATTCACTGCCTCCTGCTGTCTCCTGCAGTGTGGGCATAATAGTCGCACATTTAAATGCAATGCTTTTTAATTGCTTTCATTTAATGTCCATCCTCCTCATGTATGCCACAGCATGATACTAGTTGCCTTGGGAAATGTTCCAGCTACTCTGTTCCACACTCACACCTTATCAGGCTCCAAAGTTGTATACCAAAATTCCTAGGAGTCATAATTTTAGCTTTCAGCATAGTTGTTATTCCTGCAAGGTCTTATTACATATAGCCATGTGAATCCTTCTCATACCTCTCCTGAGTTTGCTCTGTTCACATTAAAATAAGAATTACCTGTCTCTAGTTTTTAAGTAGGAACAGAAATAGATAATGCTGTCAATTACACATATTAATTTGTTTTTTAATTAGATGCTCTGACATCTGGAAATGAGGTTTTGGTGAGTCTGATGATGATCAATAGACTTTTTATGTGATCAGCTAACCTATTCGTTCATGACAGCAATGCAGTTATTATGAGCCTAAGTGTTTGCTCATGAACCTGAAGGATGATTTGAGTTTTAGCACAAAGTGAGTTCCCATTTTTTGTACCCATTATGTAATTTCAAAGATTTCAAGCTAGTAACCTGCTAAGCAGAAATCCTTTAATCAGTCAGGCTCTATAATGCCCTCAGCCAGTGAAGCAAGAGTAGGCTCCTTAACTAAGGATCTATCTGTTTATTCATCTTAAAATGTTTTTCTCATTTCTTACTGCCTCAAATGACTCTGTATTTTACACATTTTGAGATAAATTTCTGGGTGTTTCAGTATAGGTATTTAGTGTCTGTTCAGATGTCTCTTCTCAGTATTTTGCAAATGTCTCAGACGGAAGAATGTATCTAAAATGGCACTAGTTGGCTGTACTTAAGCACCTGAATCTCATCCCATACTACTTTTTAGTCAACATTTGCCTCACTAAACACTCTGCAAATCAGCTAAATATAGGGCTCCTTAAGTGCATCTTCAAATGACTTGTAGGTAATAAGCTACCTCTGCTACTTGGATTCCATTTCCATGGGAGTGAAAGAGACCCTTTTTATAGCTTGCGTGTCACTGGTTCACACTTCTTTGCCTATCCTGTATTTTTAATGTTATCAGAATGAATTGGTGTGATTTGAACATATACCCTTCTGCTGGTGGAGATTGGCTTCTGCCTATCAGTTGCTAAATTCTATTCAGTGTAGGTCAGAGACCAAAACTGCAGCTGACACCCATGAGGAGGAATGTTCTGCGCATGTCCCTGGAAAGACAGGATTTTAATTTCTTACTGTCAATTGAGTAAAGTGTCACTATTGCTAGGGGACTTCATAAGAGAAACAAGCCTACCAGATACCATGTAATCACTCTCTAAACAGCACCTTTGTGGCACTCATTTGGGATTTTCTCCATGTTTTGCTTTGAAGACTCAGCAGCAGTGATTAAATATATGGATTGCTTCTTAGCTGCAGGTAAACTAAACAATTTATGAGGAAACTAAGTTAGAGAAAGCACAAAATAGGAAAGCCTAAAAACTTGGAGGAAAATTAACATCAGTGAAGAACACTGACAGCAGATGCAGATCTGAAAAAAGGCCAATCCATTGTGGTTTCTTAGCAAACCAGGCTAGCAAATGTATGGAGCCATTATGTATAGAAAAGCAGGGAACAAATAAGAAGGTGAAGGATAAGATATTGCACCGCAATTTCTGTTAAAGCAATTTTGCCCATTTAAATATTAAGCAATACAGTCTTTTCTTATACATGAACCCAAACATGAATCCTTTTAAAACTCTGATATCATAAACAAATGCTCAAGTAATTGCAGCAAGCAAATGGTATTGTAATATGTAGTGGTTATAAGAGCTTGCAGAAACCACCTTAGGGTCTTCTGTGTTGTCTTGCAGTTATGTTGCTGCTAAAATTCTTTATTTAGGGGATAGAAACAGCTCATTAAATTAAATGCAGCTTCTTCAAGATGTGACAGAACATAATGAAGTTAATAATGATTTGGATTAAGGAAATTTTGATACTGATATTTTTGCTCTGACTGTTGGCATATATTGAATGACTGGATAATTTCTTTGCAATGAATAATGGATAATTTTGTCTAGCATACTGTAACATTATGCAAATTAATCATGCACAGCAGCAGTACAAACTTTGCTCTTCCCTCTTGTTACATCTGGCCTGTGTTGAAATAAGAAAGACCGAATTCAGAGAAGAGGAGCAGGGTTGTCCAGGGTTGCTGGGGATTGTAACAGCTTTGCCATTAAGACCGTGTTTAAATACAGAAGTTGTATGACTTTTTGTCAGGTTTTCTGCATTCAGATCAGCATGGCATGCAAGCTTTGCCTGCCTTTTGTTATTTAAGCAAAATTAAGGTCATATTTAGCACCAGTACACAAAATTGCTTCAGCTGAACTACAAGCATAGTGTTAGTTAAAGCCTAATATGTTCTATGAATCTGAACATGTCGTGAATTTTGCTATGCCTTGATTCGTATTGCTGCAGAACTTGCAAGAAGTACAATGCTTACCAGTGGCATCATTACTGAAAAGTGTTTTTAAATCGGTGAAAACACACAATAGCAGTGTGGAGGATTGTTGAATTATACAAAAATATTGGGAGTGGAGAGCATATTGATTTATTTTTGTTGCCTGGGGAAAGATGATTTTACACAATTTCAAATGAGATATCCAGAAATGAATAAAAAGAAAAAAGCTTATCCCCAAAAAGCCTTCACATGAAAGCTGTAATTCAGAAGCTCTGAGGAATGTCAGTAGTGAGTATACTGCATAAGTGTAAAATTTTCAGGCCTCTTCTCTCCTATTCACAGTGTGAGAACTCAAGCTTAGTGGAAGCTGTTCCCCACAGAAAGGGAGAAGAATGGATCTAGCCACTAACTGGGATAATTAGATCCTTTCCTACACTACTTCACGGACTTACACATTTGACTGACCACGTAAATGTTTCACCAAATATATAAAAATGTCTTTGTAAATTTGATGGCTAGATAAACTCTGCTGACTTCAAGCTAAAAGCAGGATGTGCATTTTCATATGTGGAATGCCACAAAGTTCTCTGAGGTTCTTACGTGGAACAACTGCTTTCTGGAGTGTGCAGCGCCCTGCTGCAGAAATCCAAGTATGCGCTGGAAGTACAGCATCTTCAAATACAGACAGATAGGCATGTTCAGTATTTCTGCTTTGTACAATGCTGAGGATGCTGATGCTACAGCTCTATTAGCTGACTTGTAGTCTCAGCAACTAGGAGGAATATAGAAAAGAAATCATCTGGAGAGGGAAGAAAAGAAGAGAGAATTATATGGGAGCTGGGTAACCATACTGTTTTTTGAAGGAAGGGATACATGTGTTTGCACATAACAGGTAGATAGACCTGTCCTTGTGCTGCCACTGCTTTCTTCGAGGATAGTCCATTACTGCCAAGGATTTACTGGGTAGTCAGGGGCCAAGGTTCTGGCTGCCAGGAGCTAAGTGGAAGGAAAAGGTTTGAGAATTGACCAGTAAACTTTGTTCTTGAAAGATTAAATAAATGAGAGCTGTTCATTGAATTTTAAGCCCTCCAGCCTCTCTGGGAATTACATGTGTCTCCTCCTACACAGTGCAATGCTAAAAAGGCTTCTGGGGAGGGGGAAAAGGCTGTCTCTTCAAAGCTTCCTCATACAGACACTCAAGGGATTCATTGCTTTCAGATGCTGTTTCTTACTCAGTGTGTGTAATCCCACTCTTCAGCTTAGATCTGTCCTTTACTTGATAGGATTCAGTTCTTGTCAGGCCTTGTGTGCTACAATGAGCCAAGACAGTTTTAAGAACCTTTTCTCTTGTGTTGAATCACAGACTCTATGTAAGCATCAAAGGAGCACAGGAACTCTGGCTATGGCCTTTTAGGACTGCAAACCAGTTTCATACTCCTGTTACCATATGTCATTCCTTCTTAGATGTCTATAAAGTCATTGCTGTAAGGAGGATAACATGGTATAAAGAGCAGCATGAGGTACATCAGATTATATTCAAATTTATTGTATGCTACTGCAGATGCATTACCTTTCTGCACACTTGCACCTCCTTTTTTTTTTGCTTTGCTTGCCCTGAAGTGGCTGATTTATGTGTTTTTAAACACTTGGTATAAACAAATGAGTACATGAGACCTTTTGCAGCACTTGTGAAACCCCTTCCAAATCCATCTGTCCTTTGCAGTTGTCCCAAGCCACAGAAAGGGGTGTGTACCTGTGCTTGTGTGTGTATATGTAACTATATATTTTTAGATTAATAATAATCAAACCTATACTTTTTCCATTAAATTGTATTGAAAACCACTCAGTTTCAAATACATCATGGTTTCAATACAGGATTGCTTTTTTACCTTCTCATTAAAATTAAAAATAAAAAAGAAGATATCATGCAAAGTTGCACAGTGTGCTAAAGAAATCTGAAGTGGATGTCGTGCAGGAAAACACTGTTTTTGAACTGAGTTAGTTATGAAAAGGAAAAAGAAATAAAAAGGGAATGAAAATGGGCAGTACCTCCTTTTTCTTTTGCAGTAATTTGTGATGTCAGAATTTCTTCTTAATGTCCTATTCTCATCCTCCTGCTCCAGATGTACCCCCACCCTAGCAATAGTACATAAAGGAAAGGTTTTAGTTATATATAAATCAGAAAGTGAGCAAAATTCTTTTTATAGTGTGGCAGTTAGACACGTTTGGAAAACTGAAAAAATTTCATTCAGATATTTCCTGATCCCCTTGTGAAATCCATAATATAAATAGTAAAGCCTCTCCAATATTTCAAATATTTAAATCAGAGAGTTGCAACTGTGCTGAAATGTTTATTGAAAACACAGGCCATTTTCCCACTGAAATTTTACTGCTGATGAAAAGTATTGCCACTTTTTTTTCATTAGACCTAATGTATTTTCATTTAAAATTAAATGAACAGTACATTAATGATTATTTGATGGATTGTTAAACATTATTTAATCGGTTACTTCAACTGGTCAAGGTTATGAAGTTTTGGGGTCTTTGTGTGCATGTATATGTGTGGTTTTTAGTAAGATTATAAACCCCTGTTGAAGCCGTGCTCTAATGCAACTAGTGGCAATTTAGGGATAAGACCTGAGCATCATTTAAATTAATACCCATGTTTTTATTGTTGTGGATGAGACAACATGTCTAAATAAATTCTTCCACCAATAAGCTATGCTGTTCTGAAGCTGGTGTTTAATGCCGTTCTGTGATTCTATGGTACTCCTGGTTCTTTATCATCTAAGGAGTGCCATTTCAGTACTTGTATATGAACTCAGGTGCAGTTTTATTTTCTGTATGTTCAAAGATGTGATGTGCAAGGGTTCTGTGAGCCCCAGTTATGGACAATAATTTAGTTTAGCTCTACTGAAGTATTCTAATGTATTTGTGGAAAAAAATTCTTGATATTTCTTTGTATCTGAATAACATGCAATGAGCTACATTCAGTTTTCCCTCCAGATAAATGATGGAAGTGCAAATAACAATTCTGGGAGTTGTTTTAAATCAAACAATTAAAATAGCCACTGTTTTCAATTCTGTTGTTACTGTGATTTTAATGGTGATACTTCTTGTTTCAGTTTTCCTCCCATAATGCTATAATTGAATGAAGCTTGGAAATGCAGAGAGAGAATTACAAGAATTATATAAATAACAAATAAGTAAAGAAATGAAGAGAGAAAAGGGAAAGAACCCTTTAAAGAATCCAAAGGGAAAAGGAATCTATGTGCAGATTGATTTTTAAGGTGAGGTATTAACCTGTTCTTAATTTATCCACACTAATACAATCTTCCCTATCCAGCTCATCATCTCCTGATGATAAAGCATGGATAAATATTGCTACCTATGAATGCAAAAGTAGTTCATAATTCCCGAGAAAGGTTTTATTAATAGTACATTGTTAACCACCTTGGTCTGAGTCATAACTAATTGTTACTGTATATGTGTGAAACCCAAGGAAATGAAGACAAGAGGAGGCAGAAGACAGGAAAAAATCCAACTCTGGAGTTCATTGTATTAAAAGAATAAGTTCTTTTTAGTCTGAGCAGGAAGCTGGTGATACTTCCTAATGTTATTCTTTAAAATAGTCTTTCAGATGATTAAGTTAGAAATCTTCACTATGCTCTAGCTGTTAACAGAAACCACCTGAATTTTTGGAAGGAAGTCCAATGGAAATAGAGTTATAATATCCAGAAGCCTCTGTAATGGCATGCTAAGTTTTTCATTGAATGGTTTAAGCCCTCATATTCCATTCTCACTTTAAAAATATACTATTAAGGAGAGGTTGAGAGGTGAGCATGTTTGACATCTTACCCTTTTGTTGCTTCACAACCTATTAAAGAGAATTATAACACTTAGTTTAAAAAGAAATAAATCTAATTAGTAATGTAAAGTTACATTATACACACACCACTAACCTTGTGCTTCACACTGTCTCCAAAAAAGTCATATTGAAAGGTGGCACAGCAGATCACTAACAAAACCAGAAGTGGAACCTGAATGTGCAAACTATTACTCAAAGTCCCTCTGTTCCTTCTTCAGTGTGCAAACTTTGTAGAAGATATAATCCAAGAGAGGTCTGGCAACAAAACAATTCTTCTCTGAATATAGTTGAATGGATTGGACAGGAGAGAAATCTTGGTAAACAGTAAAAAGCCCTAGTAAATAAATATAAATTTAATGCTCTGAACTCCTCTGAACCCTGACAGTGGCAATTCATTCCCAAAGAATACTTATTTGTCATTCCACCCACTGCTGTGCTATAGCTGACACTGAAAACATATTAGGAAAGTGTATGTAATGTTCAAGGCATCTTCAGACTCTTTCAGATCTGGAAAATCCAGACTGGTTGCTCAACCACCTTTTCTACCAAAACACCAGCTGGAGAGAAGCTCCTAATTATTTGGAACTCAGTGTGCTAGTATGAGCTTGAACAGATGAAGACTAGATGGAGCCAAATTGCCCTTTCACACCACCTTTACACTGGTATAACATCACAAAATTAAACACCATTAAGTGACAGATGAGTGGGTCTGCGTATCTGCATAAAGTGTGTGGAGGAAAAGGAGAACTTTTTCTCTAAAATGATCTTAGGAACTGTTGTGAGCAGAGGAGGGAAGAGGAAACAAAAAATATAAAGTGGTCAAAAAAAATTCAACCAGTTCGCAGGGGAGGAGAAAGGCAGTTCACGAGGGGAACAGAATTCCCATGTTGAGAGACCTCTCTGCATGGTAGTCATTTCTTATCATACCTACAGTATGCAGCAAACACTGAAAAAAGCCATGACTATTTGTGATCAGAGATTTTTCATTCCTGTGCTGTGGAATGTCCAGGTTAAGCTGCATGAGCACTAGACATGCATACTGTAAGTAATAACAGATTGTTCAGGAAGCTGCAGAGATTTTGGCACCTACTTCAAAATTAGCACAGATACTTGGAGATTTATGGGATCATTTTGTTCTCTGTGAGAACAACATTTCACCCTGTTATCACTTGATGTAAATTGATTCTTGCAAGAATTTCCATTGAATCTATTTAAGGAAATAGGAATTTAGAAAATAAGCCTTTCATGACTTGTAATGCTGCTGGTTTCACTTTTCCTTTAGCCCACTCTAGAATGTAATTGGCTGGATTTTATTTCTTGACAATTGAGACTAATAGACCTCTAGACAAATCTCAGGCCTATGAATATGTATGCCATCCCTGAGCCACTGATAAAAACATTGTTAACATGTTAACAATGTTTCAGTTTTTATATTTTTTAGCAAGAAAAGCTAACAGAGTCAAACCACTTCAAGAAGAGCACAACTGTGAGTCTCTGAAGTATAAATTAAATCTCTTCTTGCTGTCTTTGTCTTTCCAAGCTAAGAGGGAGTGTTATCAAACTATTTCTTTACACTGCAGGGTAGCATTACTCTTTGGAAGATCTCCAGCAGATGCTGCAATAAGCCCTTTAGGGCCAGATTTCCACAATTCATGCTTCTTTCTTCTTAGTGGCATGGAGTCAGAAGAGGGGACCATGCACAGGCAAAGTTTTGTTATCCTCCGTTAAAGAGCCTTGAAAATCCCTATGTAGTCCTCACTCCTCTAAGACACCCAAGAATGAAAGACCTAGTTGAATGAAACTGTGTGTTAATAATAAAATCATAGAATATCCTGAGTTGGGAAGGAACCCACGAGGATCATCAAAGTACAACTCCTGGCCCTGCACAGGACATCCCAAGAGTCACACCGTGTGCCTCAGAGTATTGTCTAAACACTTCCTGAAATCTGTCAGACTTGGGGCTGTGACTGCTTCCCTGGGAGCCTGTTCCAGTGCCCAGACATACTCCAGGTGAAAAAATCTTTTCCTAATATCCAACATAAACCTCCCTTGACAGAGGTTGATAATGTTCCCTTGGTGTCCTATCACTGAGCACCATAGAGTAGAAATCAGTGTCTGCCGCTCATGAGTTAGTTGTAGACTCCAATGAGGTCTCCCCTCATTCTCTTCTCCAGGCTGAACAGACCAAATGACCTCAGACTCTCCTCCATATGGCTTCCACTCAAGGCCCTTCATATCTTCATAGCCCTCCTTTCAACACTCTCTAACAGCTCAATATCCTTCTTATATTGTGGCACCCAAAACTGCCCCCAGCACTTGAGGTGAGGCAGCCCCAGTGCAGAGCAGAGCGGGACAATCCCCTCCCTTGGTCAGTAGACAATGTTGTGCCTGATGTACCCAGTACAGGATTGGCCTTCCTGGCTGCCAGGGCACTGCTGACTCACATTCCACTTACCATCGACCAGGATCCTCAGGTCCCTTTCTGTAGTGCTGGTGTCCAGTGTCTTGTTCCCCAGTCTGTCCATACATCCAGGGTTGCCCCATCCCAGGTGCAGAATATGGTGTTTGTCTTTGTTCATATGGTTGATGATTGCCCAGCCCTCTAATCTGTCCAGGTCTCTCTGAAGAGCATCTGTACCTTTAAGGGACTCAGTGATTTCTCCCAATTTGCTGTAATTGAATAACTTGTTTAGTGTGCCTTAATGCTGCATTCAAATAATTTATGAAGATGTTGATCACAGTGCGAAGGATGGAGCCCTGCAGAACCCCACTAGTAACAGGTCTCCAGTCTGATGTCACCCCATTTACTATAACCCTTTGTGCCCGACCTGTGAGCCAGTCGCTCTCCCACCCCATGATGTGTTTATCCAGCTGTGGGCTGGAAATTTTGTCCAGAAGGATCCTGTGAGAGACAGTATTGAAAGTTTTACTGAAACCCAAAAAGATTACATCAACTGGCTTCCCTTGATCAGGTAGGTGGGTTACCTTGTCATAAAAGGAAATGAAGTTTGTCAAGTAGGACTTTCCCCTCATGGAACGATTGGCTGTGACCAATGACTTCATTGTCCTTCAGGTATTTTCCCTCTCAGGATAATCTTCTCCATAATTTTACTGATGACTGCAGACACCAACAGGCCTTATAATTTCCAGGATCATCCTTCTTTGCTCTTCTTGAAAACTGGAACAAATCCCTACCTGATCAGCTGGAACTTAAAAGAATAGGCAAAAGGCTGTTGTTTTTTTTGGTTTTTTGGTTTTTTGTTTTTGTTTTTGTTTTTTTTTTTTTTAAGGCACTGTAAACAGGTAAGAATGCAATCTCTATTTTAGTATACATTTTAGCAGTATAATCCTGCTAGCATTATACAATATACTTGTTGAGTTACATAGAAACAGTCTAGGTAGTGCACTTAATACACTATTCAGGACATAAAGAGCTTGACATGAGGAGAACTTACAGCCCCCATGTATGCTAAGAAAAAATGTTGTTATTATACATAGAACTACAAGGAAATTTACATTATCAATGAGGCAATAGCATAGTTGTGTATTTCAGTTCATAAAACTGACATTTTTAATAAAAGGTGTTTTTTTAATTTAGAGCATAACCAGACAACATAGGCAAATATTTTCCAATTCATTAGGCCACAGGCCCATAGCATGGAAATAAATTCTTCTTATGAGTACTATCACCACATTGTAATTCCAACACTGCCGTTTTCTGAAATTACGCAGACCCATGCCACCGTTCCCTCTGCTGATGTAGCTCCAAATATTTCACGTGAGTTTCCCAGGGCTGGCTGTGATGCTGCATCATAGTGGGAGCCATCTCACAGGATGCACATGGGGAATGGAAGGGGTGTTTTGCCCTGAGTTTGAGATTAAGTTATAAGACATGAATCAGGAAAACAAGCTATTTTCAGTTTGTCCTCTCTTCCAAGTAATCATCTTGATGCCCACTCACACAAGCATATTTGTTCTGCATTTGTAGCACTATTAACAAGAGCAGGGTTTTGAGGATCTGAATATAAGCTATGGATGCTGCCTCAATGTAAAGAAGAGAAAAGCAGAAAGACCCAAGTAAGCACTGCAGCTTCTGTGTTTTTGGGAGGGAGGAGTTCTATCATGTGCGGCCTCTTGGAGGGGTTTCCCTACTTTATTGTGCCAACTGGCAAATCTTTTACTGAAACTTCTGTCAGTTTTCAGTATTATTACAAAAAATCAGTTGGCAGTTGTAATCCTTTTGTTTAGATAATTACAATCCACTGTAGAACAAAAGATTTATGTCATCTGCAAAAGTATCCCAGTTTGTAGAAAGTGCATGGAATTTTTTGTTACTGGTGACATTTTCCTTTCAGCCATTCATATTTATAAAGGAGTAAAATCTCTTGGCACAGCTTGCCTGGTGATTGTATTCAGGATAGACATTTGGAAACAAATATTGCTAAGCTATAGCACTGTTGATATTGGTAGGTGAAGGTTGTCAGGTTGTCTCATCAGAACTGGTCAGAGGGGTGAGCACATCCCTTCTTTTTATGAAACAGTCCATCATTAATTTAGCATAAATTATGCAAAAAACAGCTCGCTTACAGGAAATGGAAAAAAGGTTGAGGTTTTTTGGTGTGGTTTTGTTTGTTTGTTTGTTTGTTTTGGTTTTTGTTTGTTTGTTTTGTTTAGGGTTTTTTTTCCAGATCTGTCTAATAGTTGCACAGTCTTTTTCAGACTGTGATGTCTTTTTCAGACTCATAGATACAATGTCTGCATGCTGGTGTTTGGGAAAATACCTTTGACCCTACTTGGAGTGCTGCATCCAAGTCTAGGATACCCAGCAAAAGAAAGATCTGGACCTTTTAAGAGAGTCCAGAGGAGGCCATGAAGATGATCCAAGGGACCTTTCCTGCTGAGAGGACAGGCTGAGACAGGCTGAGAGAGCTGTGGTTGTTCAGCCTGGAGAAGAGAAAGCTCTGGGGAGGTCTTACTGGGCTATTTTCAATACTTAAAGGGGGCTTTTAAGAAATTTTTTACCAAGGCCTGTAGTGACAGGATAATGGGCAATGGTTTTAAACTGAAAGAGGGTAAAGAGTGTAGATTTAGTCTGTATATAAGGAAGAATTTTTTTTCATTGTGAGGTTGGTGAGAAACTGGAAGAGGTTGCCCAGAGAAGTTGTGGATGACCCATCTTGCAAGTGTTTAAGGCCAAGTTGGATGGGGCTTTGAGCAACCTGGTCAAGAAAAGGTATTCCTGCCCATGACAGGGAGTTTGGAACTAGATGATTTTTAATGTCTCAGCCAACCCAAATAATTATAATAATTCAAATAATTTTGTCATTCTATGATTTTATGAAAATTAGACTTTTCTTCCATTTATAACTGCAAGATATTGGGTCCAAAGGGAAAACCATGTGATCCAACATTAGGCACAGTTTTCCTTCCTTCTGCGGCCCAGTTTCCTTGGCCTCAATGTGAGTGCATTCATCTTCTAGTAATTGTTAGAGAAATAGTCCTAATTTGATATTAAAAGTGCAACTTTAATTGGGTGGAAACAAGAAATCAAGATGGAGTAATGAAAGTTTTCTGGTGAATGAATTTGGAATTAATCTCCCAGAGGTTTATACTGTGTCTACAAAAAGTAGCACCATATAAACAAATTTTTCAATTACTGTATTTTAGCAACTAATAATATAGGAAGATTTTGCATTTCATGTAATACATTTCATGTAATTTCATGTATACATTTCATGTAATTCTCTCCTATAGTTAGGAAATGAAAGAAATTTTATGTGTGAAAGTATTGTTTCCTACTATCTTTTAATGATAAAAACCCTTGGATTTGGTTGCTGAACAAAATTTTCAGATCCAACAGTGCTAAGTACTCTGCTCATACTTTTTTTCTAAAGTGATAAAAGCAAATATTGTACTTGAGGTAGATTTTTCCTAAAGGTTTGTCACGAGAGCTTTTTAATTTGCTCCATGATTTCAGTGCCATGGTAACAGAGACATAAGGATAACATGTCTGTGGATCCAGTATTTACAGTTCTATGTTAAATAATATAATTATAGTCCTCTTAAGTACTTCTTGCATAAATCTAAATAGCATTACACACATAGATTCTCCAGAAAGTATTGAAAATACAGTAATTAGTCTTGCATTAGCTAGCCCACAATAGAATAGCCACAGAATTTTACAGTACTCAGCCTAATATGAGTATTATTTACATTCTTTTGTTAAAGAAATAATTCACTATGGCTCCTGGTTTACAGGTGCAAGCCTAATGCTTGTCATATATTCTCACTAAAATCATGGAAGTATGCAAGTTCTTAAAGCTCTGTATTATAAAATATTTTCTTGATTCAGATTTATATACTTTAAACCAATGGAACTCTTTTTACTGATACTAGCAATAACTGGGTAAGAATACAAAGTGCAGTAATAACCATATTTTTGCCATTAGTGGTAAGTAGGAGACCCTATACTTTTCTTGCGTGCCTATATTTTTCTGTTCAATTCTACTTTTTTTGCAAACAAGTTTGTGTAGCTGTGCTAATATTTTTTTTGTGGGAACAGTTTCAAGGAAGGAGATCTTTAATTGTTCCGTCTTAAAGCAGTAATAGGTACTTCCATCTTGAAGCAAGGAATGTCTGGTTTTTGTTGGTTATATTTTTCTATCCCCTGGATAATAAAAAACCTCAAATATGCATAGGCATTATGTATAGTGATTACGGTTTGCATAGTAGAAAGCATGAGTTATATATTCAGTTTTGCCACAAAATAGAAGTCCTTTTTTGCAAAGGAATGTGTGCATTTTCCCTATGTCAGTCTGGTTGAAGAGCACATGACTTTCTGTAATTTATGTGTTTTGGTGTGGTTTTTTTTTTTAATTTCCTCTTTCTGGGATAGTTTTAAGGGAAGCTTTTCTATATTCTAGTTTTAAATACTTTCTGGGAGAAACTAATAAGGTGAATGGAGGAAGTTTGTCTTATTCAGTAGCCAAAAGTAAACATAATTGGAAATTTGTGGAAGGGCATCTTATTGGTCTGGGTCTTGATCCAGATTTGTTAGTTGCTGTTGATGTGGTGATGTCTTCTGTAGCATCAGAAAAGTAGGTGGAATGGGGTCCAGCTCATTGCACTAGTGTTTATCATGCCTTGCATGAGGATTTTTACATCAAGACACAGGATGGATCATTAGGAGTTTGGCAAGAGTGTTTTGTGGGAAGAGTAGCCTAGGAGGAATACCACTGTAATAAGCATAGCATAAAATATAAAGATAAGCAGAAAAGCGAGCTTACAATGGCAAAACACACTGTCTATATCAGCTTAAACTTCTGAACTCATAGTTTGGAGAAATTAGAGCTGTAGTTATTATCTGAGATCTGCTTGGGTCACTGAAATCTTTTACTACAGCCTGTGTACAGACAGAATTGTCATTGCTTTTCATCTAATTGATGATAGGAAATTTTGGGCCACTGTCAGGACATTTAGCTTGTTGGATTGTGCTCACTGAGGTGATTCCCCAATACCTGATGTGAAGTGGTTGGTCATTTCAAACACCTTTAACCTCTCACTATCACTACTAATTAAGAGGTGATTCAGTCATTTTGAGGACTTCAAAAGACTTTGCATATTTTGTGGTAAATTGTCAGCTCTGATTTTATCTCTTTATTCAAGCAGTATAGAGGGACCCAATCCAGATGTCTGCTAGAAATCTTCTGCAGAATGTTACAGATGCTTTTAGGAATCTCCAGTTTAGCAAGATCTGACAGAACTTAACTACAATCTCCATCCCTCTCCTAGGTGCCCATGCATGCACCTCCCATAAGCCTCCACAATCCACTGTGCCACAGTTCAACAGCAGATATTCATTCCACAATTCCTGCTACCAAGATATTGTTTATGCATCCTTCTCACGGTGTGTCAATGTCAGTTTTATGCAATGTATGTCTATGATTCTAAAGGAAAACATTGCTTAGTTCTGACTTATTTTCCCAGAAGAACGTTCCAATAAATGCTGAAAAAGAGTTTCAGTAGCAAGTCTTTCCTTTATCAGGAAATCTCATGTGGTGCCACCATGAATGTTGGGTTTTTAAAATCTTTTTTGTCACCTATTACTGATTGTGACTGTTCGTGCTCTGTTATTTTACACAGTAGAGTTTGGAACAGTGCATGCTATCATTTTCAATATTTGTAAAAAACCTGCTTCTCAAGTAGTTCCTCATTCAGTTTTGAGGTTACGTGGGCAGAACATAAAGTATCATAAAGCTGGGCCGAATATCATATGCACTGGACTGCTGGTTATTCCATATATTTAGGAAGTACATTGTCTGTGTAATCTCTAAATCTCTACTGTTTCATTCTCTTCCATCTTTTTGCAGCCACCAACTCACCTCTCCTAGTTTTCGTTTTGATCAATCATTTCTATAATTTCTCTTGAAGACTTAAGTTTTGACTTTTTTTCCTTACATCATTTCTTTTTCCCAGCTTTTTTGCTTTTGACACAGATCCTTTATTTATAGCCAACTACTTAATTTCATATGAAACCATCTTGCACAGCTACACAGGAGTATACAGCATTTATGACATTTTGACTTACTGAGATCATGAACAGTAATAGAGATAGTAGAATTATCAATGCCCCAATGAAAACAACTGGAAATAGGAGGAAAAATGTGCAACAAACTGAACAACTGACTGCACTCCCCATCCCCTGTCCCTGACCTGAGCTTAAGGAGAGGCAGAGCTAATTCAAAACTGCAGTTGAATAAATAATCTGTGGAAGATAAAAGCAGTCCTTTGAAGTTATAAAATACAACTTACACTCTCTTGTTTTCCTTTCTGGCTGTCTTGGAGGTAGTTCCCTCAGTTCATTGGAAATGACTAATCTGCATGTTTTGGTATATGATTCTGGCAACTATGTTTTGCATAGTTATTTAAATGGAGAAAAAGGTTAACTGAGTAATGGAATGTAATAAAATTCTGCAGTAATAGTAAACACTAGGCCCAAGCTGAGAGGAAGAATTGAGCTTAGAAAGCAGTTTTACACTGCTGACATTAGCATGTATTCTAGAAAACACTGACTGGGCTCTGCTTCTCATATTCAGAGCAGGAGAAACAATGAAGCATCATGTTATGTGGTGTAAAAATACTATACTCCAATTTAGTTTTGAGTAGTATGATCCTAGTGAACAGAAGTCAGGTCAGATCAATTTGAGACCAAAAATCATTTCACAAGCCCACCTCAAAATGTTAAAGCTTCTTTTGCCCTCACAAGGGTATTTTGAGAATTAATGTCCTGTCATTACCTTGAAAATGTAAAGTGCTAAGTTTATATTATTATAACCCTTTCCATTTATTACTTTTATTAATGGTCTCGTGGTTTCCATGACGCTATGTTGATTTGCACAGGATTTTCCTGCAGTGTGCATTTCATCTCATGAAGAGTAAAAAAACAAATAGTTCTTTTTAGGCCTTGTGCCTTGTTGGATAATTTCCAGTTACTGGGGGACTTGTTTATGACCCACTATCTCTGCTGTGAAAACCTTACTGCAATACATTATGCAGCTGTTTGTTTTCAACTTTGTTTTCTCAACTATACAAGACTCTGCTGCTACTGAGAACCATGTGCTGCTCCTAACTGACTCCTAAGGGGTTCCCGAGTGAAAAGCAGACTTACCACCCACTGAACTCCTGTATTTTTTAGTAGAAGTGTGTTCAAGGAGTGGGACTGAAGCCAGGCATGTCAATCACTGGCAATCAGGGAATATCTTGCTTGCTGAAGTTCAGTCCAGTTTTTTCTGCCTCTTCTGGCATTGGCATTACAGCCAGACCTCCTGGTGGCCAAGCTTTTCTGAGGAAAATTCCAAACTTTATTTCAAAATTTTAGATTTACACTTTGGCTCTGCAACATGTCTGTCTAACTCCCAGCCAAGTCCCCAGGCGGCATTTACTTTTGGAGCAGTTTGCCTCCTCAGCTCTGCTTTCCTGCAGACTTCAGGGATCAAGTTAGGCCAAGAAAAGCCAAAAGCCCATGAACCATGTGTGCCTTTTGCTTCCTCTTCTGTTGAGAGTCTCAGCATGGAGGTTGGCCCTGATCTGTCAGCAGTGTTCCCTCAGCTGACAGCCTCAACCAGGTGGGTTTTCCTTGGCCCTCATTTCCCCTCAGGACATAAAGAGCTGTGGAAGCCACAGCTGCAGGTCAGCCAGCCCCTCTCTTGACAGAGGTCATGTGACAGGGCAAAAGTGCAGCAGGTTGTGCCCAAATGCATGGATGAATTGCCACAAAATGCAGATACCAAAACTATCCAAGTCTGTGTTCTTGTGACACCTCTGACATCTTTTAGGGCCTGTATCAACTGATGTGCCATTAACTATATCTCTCCACATCTTTTTCTCCAGGGGTCCAGGGGGCTTGGGGGTGGAAAAAGCCAGAAGATGTTGCAAAGGACCTTGGACCTGCTACCTCTTGTAATCTTTCATGTCCCTTGCTGAATCATTTCACAGTCTGACATCTCCAGGAGAAACACAGGCCCACCATACTTCTGTGAAATACAGGGGGCTTTGTATCACATGGAACAACAGGCTAATGTAGGTTGGAAGGAATCTCAGAGGGTCATCTAGTCCGTTCTGTTTAAATCCAAGCTAGGCCCATTAGTTAATAATCAGCAATGTGGAGCATGCAATATGGTTTCTTTGCCAAAAATCTATCCTGAATATTTTTCTAGAGCATTTTCTTAGCTTAGTTTCCCTCTTTTGTTAAATTTAGTGAGAGAATAGAGTGCAAAGAGAAGAAGATGAAGAATCTGATTATGCAATCAGCAATGTTTTGTTTAGCACCTTTGTGGACTAGAGCAGGAGTGATCAATATTGGAACAACAAAACCTCAAATCTGATGATTCTTCTAGACAGATAGCATTCTAATGATGTCAAAGCAATTCCTTCTCTTAGTGAGAGAAATCCCAGCTGTCCATGCTGGAGAAAAGAGTAAAAAATATTCTAGCTTCTTAAGATGTTTATTAAAAATAATCAAACAGCCAAAGGCTTGAACTTCTTCCAACACAGCTTAGAAGTCTGTAGTTCCTTGTTCTCTATGGGGGAGAACAGCAGGATTTTTTCCTGATGCACCTAAAGGATGGAATTCATGTATTTTATGTGCCTAGTACCTGCTGTATGTTCTTCTCAAGGTGTTAACTGCAAGACTGCTATGGTTTCATGCTCACAGTATTGGTCCAAAAATGCTGCCATATCTACTTGGAATAGCTTATATCCCTCCTTCTGTGTCCATTCCATCTGTCTGTGATGTGAAGAAGGACAAAAATCAAGACACTAGGAAGAAAAATGGGCAAAAGGGAGCCTTTTTGGCTGACTGTTTTTGGTATCAAAAAGAAGCGAGAAGTCGTAAGGCAATGACTGCTCAGGACACAATTTATTAAGATCTTTGGGTACTGCCCCTTCCACAGACATCAGGTGTCCCATCATGGTGCTCAAATTGTCTGGCATTGTTCCCACCCAAGTCAGACAAGAACAATCATCTTTATCTTCAAGAGAAACTGTCCTGCTTCTGGTGGAGAACATGTCCTATCCGTGTGTGTACTGTCTGCTGAGAGAAAAGAAAAACACTAAGACATACACAGAAGAATTGCATAGAGAGGTACCTTTCTTGCATAGCTTTGTGGGCTGGCAACTGACCTCTTTGGCTGTCAGAATAGTCAACAAGAAAAATCATGCAACCTGTCTGTATCTTGTGACCTCACTGGTGAGTTGATAAATGATATAAAGTTCAGAAAGTTCCTTGGTCTATGTGTGTTCACAGTCCCATGTTTTCCATTGTTCCTCAAAGCGATGCTGAAGTAGCAAAGAAATTGAGAGGTGATGCTGTTTATGCCATGCTGTCTCTGGGGTTATGAGTGTCATGTTAGATAAACAAAACAGACCTTTAATCTTAGACATTCCAAAGAAGAGAAAAGGACCAATATTCCCTCTGGGACCAGGTAGACTCAAAACAATGAATAAATGAAGTAATATTTCTCTGTAGATCCCAATAGAAAAAAACAAAGTAGACGATATTGTGGAGTTTGGTGTTTTTGTTTTATTTTATGTATACTTTCAAGCCATTATTTTACTAATACAGTCTATCCAGTGGGATGAATTCTCCACAAACAAACACAATGCCTAAACAGAAGGCTCAAATCTCTTTCAAAAAAAGGAAATTATCTACAATTTGGAACATTAAAGATGATATCCTTAGGATATTGTTCACATGTATCAAATCCTGAAATGTCAAAAAGACAACATTAATGTTCTTTACTACCTAGAGTAAACCTTACAGCAGACAACTGTATTTCATGCACCGTTAAGAACATTTTCTCTAACAGACCTCTGCCATGTACTGCTAATTCTGGCACCTAATCTTCAGACCTGTAACAGTATTCACTCTTAAACTACAGAAGAACTATTTATTGAACTTACTGAAATATCCAACTACAGTGTTTACAGCATTATGGGGTTTGGGACCCATGGTACTAGAACCAGGCCCCTCTACCTGTGCTAAACGGCTGGCCATCAACATGTTAAAAGCTTCTAACACCACAAGATAGTCAAAACCATCTCTTTTTTTTTAAGGTTTTTATATCTTGTTGTCATTTTTTTTCTTCTTTTTTTTTTTTCCCCTGAGAAATTTTCATAAATCTGCATTGTTTGGATATCCATACATAAAAACTCTTCTCCACCCTTCCACATCTTTAGATGTGCATGAATCCAGTTGTTACAAACTGTACATCCTAATGTGAAGAGGAATAAGGATGTTTATCCATGTACATTTAAGTATTTTGTTCTTCTGAAAAATAAGATTCTAAAATCTAACTTTTCATTGGAAAGAAGTATAATCCTAAATAGAAATGAACATTGATGTCCAAGGATTGAAGTTTTTCCTGGAGCAGAAGTCCTACATGCTTTTTTCTCTTAGTGCTGAATTATATTTAACAAGAATGGTAATCTGGGAAAATATATCAGAGTTAGCCCAACTGTGCAGATTACATAAATTACAGAGAACATTGGGAGGCAGAGGATCCTCTGGTGTTAATGCCTTGCACAGTCAAATTTTGTGCCTATGCATCTAGAAGGTTGAAGAAACATCCCATGGAATGGACTTTTAGATTGTGTTACCTGATTGCAATACATTTGCAGCTGAACAAAGATTAATTGTCCTGAATTCTTGTTTTTCAGGAAGGCTGAGACCACATTTATGTTGCCCAAAAATCTCTCAGAAACAATCACTGTAACCATGTAAACCTTTGAGTTTATTTCTGTAAAATATGTCTCTGCTAAATGTTAATGAAAGTATTTAGTCTGAAAAAGTTTGGCCACACACTGGACTTTCAATTAAATAGAAAGCTTTGAATTGGCCAAACATCTGTGTATTTTCAAGTTAGTGCAGGAGCTGAGGAGAGACTGTAGGTTTCTGTCTTACCCCTTACATATAGCGTAAAACAAAGTAAAAAATGAAAATCTGACTTTCTGCTTTATGGCTATGTAAAAGCATTGGATACAGAGAATGAAAGCGACGTGTGATGAATGCGAGGAAGATTACAAAATCTTCCTGTGCAATGCAACTTACTTGGCTGTTTCTTTTTCAAGGAAATCCAAGCAGGGTAGCAAGACTGTCAAATCTGGATTACAAAATAAATAACATTAAAGGGAAAAGGTAACACTTGCCATTATTTCTGCATTCATTATATTTTTTTCCATTCTCTGGAGAATGATCAAATCTCCTTCCAAACAGTAAAATATTTAAAACAAAATAGCTTCAATATATATGCCTGTATATGCCAAGATAGGTCAAGTGCTTTATGAAAGGGATGCAGAAGTTCACTGTATTTTTCCTTTTACTTTACACATTGAAATACCCCCAAGTTATAGTTTCACAGAAATGGAAACAACCTATTAAATGATGCATTTCCCTTCCAGTGGAAATGTACTTCCAATATACAGAACTTTCCATCTCAGGCTAATAAGCACCTACCCCATCATTTGAGGACTCTATTCCACAATAAAATTAGTGTTGGAAATTTTCCCTACGTCTCAGTATAAAAATAGATTTGTTCTCTTGTATTGCCTTACTCACACCTGTGAGCCACCCTTTTCTGTGCTTGCTTCTTAAGAGTTCAACTATCAAACGCTTGTAAATTGTTGTGATATGTACTCCAAACTGTGAAGCCAAACAAGTGTAAAAGCACAGTGGGAAATCTGTTTTTAAGCTGAAATTCCAGACAAACTGTTTGCATTTACTACAGGTGAAATATCTGCCTTCTCTTTCACAAAATTTCACAGTTGTATCAGTTCAAAGCACTTTGGACCAATTCTTACCTTTCTCAATGTCTTCCTGAACATTTAGATGACTCAGAGATAAAAAGGGCAATATCACCAGTACACTTCTACACTTGAATTTATTTCAATAGTATTGCAAATTCAACTTTAGAAACTGCTCAAGAGGTGTGTTTCTTTTATAGAGGTCTGCTACCTCATTTAACATGAGCTCCACTTCCTCTGTTCATAGAAAGATTTAACTTAGGAAGCAAAAGCCCTAGTGAGCATGTTGT
Source organism: Vidua macroura (assembly GCF_024509145.1). Lineage (NCBI taxonomy): Eukaryota > Metazoa > Chordata > Aves > Passeriformes > Viduidae > Vidua > Vidua macroura. Next base: position 53,226,593 of record NC_071571.1, on the reverse strand, counting down.
GTGCTGAGCTGGAACAATTCCTCCATAATTCCACATAGTAAATGCAATTTCATGGGCTTATAATGTGTCTGTTAACTTGAGCCTTCAATCACTGCATTATTATTTCTTTTCATACTTCCATTTGATTTATGAGTGTTTCCCTCATGATAGGTAATGTGGACTGTATACAAATGGTTAAAAAAGACATTTGAAAGGTGCAATAAGACAACAGGCAAATATTCTAAATTTTCTTGTTGGAAAAGGGCTGTGTAGTTAAGAGAAAAAAAAAAGCTATAAATTAAGTTCATTTATTCATTTCCAAGAGTATTCCCTTTCACCACACTACCTTTTGCAGTGGATATAAGCCAGGTTGAGGATTTACAGCCTTCTATGGCTACTCTGAAGATCTGAAGATCTATGTGTCTGTTACTCTTGCAGACACATAGATCTTCAGAAGGTGTTCAATATATATGAAGAATCTTTAAAACAAATTTGTTTGCTGTAGACATTCACTGCTCCCTCCCTTTTCTTTCTTTTTCTCTGCCTTTCCACTACCTTAGTTTGTCTGTGGACTTGGCTTCTTTGTTCTTTCATGACTAATATTACCATCTGTGACATTACATATCAAGATAGCAATGCAACATATTAAGCACAGGAAAACCCGGAATGTTTGAGCTCATCCAAGCATTTGTTGCTTAAAGATCCAGCATTAGTTGTAGCCACCTGAAGCATCCCAAATTTTCTAAAAGCACATTGTAATAAAACAGCAATTGTTGTTACTGAAATTGAGATATGACACCTTATTGGAGCTACCTTCTTGCAAACAATCTCAGCAACTTATTTGGTTTTATTTCTCACTAAAGGCTCATAAAAAGAGCTTTCTTTTTTATGGCATTAGCTTAACTACCACTTAGAGCAGCTCACTTTTCGGACTCCCCAACTCACTTTTGTCAAGATCTCCTGTTCTACAATGGAAGTACCATTCCCAGGTCAGACCTATGACCACACCCTGTGTGAGCTATGCTCTCATGCAGCGGGAGCCCAGTAACCAGGCAGGACCACAAACAAGTGCTTATCTCTGCCACCTTCTGCCCTTCCAAAGATGAGGAGGGGGCAGCAGGTGTGAAGAGAAATGTATCAAGTAAAATAATCTTGAAATGGACACGTTGCAAGATGCAAGATCACAATCAGAATGGAGGTCTCCTGCTTCTCGCATAGTTCTAGACAGATCCACATCTTATTTACCCAATAGGGATTGCAGTAACCACCAAGATCTGATACTGTGACAGACTGACCTTTCCCTCCCATTGCTGATTTTTCAGACAATGAGTTGCTTCACTGTTTATCTCAAAACCTGTACTTATCTGCAGACATCAACCTGTCCAGTTTTTCTCTGCATTAATAATTTTCTACTTCAAGTTCTAGTACCTTCATGTGGAATTCAATATTGAATAACTCTATGTTTCAGACTGTGCCTTATTTGCATTATTGCATTCTACATTTTAAAAGAAAAGAGCTATGGCTATAGCACATAATAATAAAACAGTGAATTATAAAGATCTGTGTGAGGTTGGGGGAGTTTCTTCATGTCCACATTGGAAGTCTGTTATCTCCTTTCTAATTTATCCAGATTACCACTAGCACAAGTGAGGAGGGAGCAAGCTTCCTCCCCTTATCTGCTCCACCTGTAGCACCCACAGCTCCTAAGAGCTGAGGAGTTTAGGAATTTACTCTTCATACTGCCATATACAAAATATATGTGGGTATGTATAACACAACACTTTTATACTATGTTTAATTCTCCTGTATCTGGACATTTACAAGTCTTTACTGTCTAAGATGTCAAATAGTCTTGTAGTTTCCTGTTGAAAAAAAAAACCCAAACAAATAAATACAATTATTCTTTCTGTGTAAGTCATAGAAATGAGAACAATATTACACAAAAGAGATATAAAAAACACTATGGTAATGTCATGAGATGGATTTGTTAATTTGATTCAGCATGATAGACTTAGAAAAATATGTAATGGTTGTATTATTCAGAGGAAGGAAAAGGTGAGCTGGAGCTGGAGAAAGAAAAGGAAGAAACTGGAAGGGCAAAAAAAAAGGGGAATGACAGCTTAGAAAGAGGAAAAATGTGCTTCAACAGAAATCCCCTCATCTTTTACCCTGGGCCTACAATCAACCTTGCAGGGCCAAAATATTTGCTAGTGGGGATGTCACTAGCCTGTGTTTTGTATGGGTACTGGGTCATTTATGACCACTGTGTTAACATGTTAAGTGGTATGTGATTTATCACTACTGTAGGGTAAATGATCTTCCTCTGAACAGGAATTTAAGGATAGCTGATGTGCACATTAGATAAATGTGTGCAGACTCACACACCTGCTCAAGAGTACACAAGTAACACTGTAGATGAAAATCTGTCTGCATAGGAATTGACAGAAGTGCAGGTGTTGCCCCAAGTGTAGATACATTTTTAGTCCATAGAACACATATATTGAAATATGTGTGTAACTTACTGTAGTCCTCTGTACTATGATGAGAGATACAGTGTGATACAGAAAGTGGATTCAATATTCATTCATGTATGTTGTTCAGATCCTGCCTATTTCTGTAGCTGATGCTTTAAACATTGAGTGTAAGGGAAATACTGATGGTATAGGCATAGATGACTGAATTAGACATGTGGTTAACCCCTGCTGTCCCCCCCAAAACACCTTGGAGCACAGGCCATAGTTAAAGTTGATAGTGGCTTCTGTTTGTGAGCTGTCTTTCTGGCTTGGGTCCATGGGACCCCATCAGCTGAGATCTTACCCAAGGAGGTGGGGCTGGGGGCTTTCCTCAGCAGGGTGTCAAAAAATCTTCAGCAATGAGCCACATTGCTCACCATCCCTCAGAAGTTTTTCATGACACTGCTACCCCCTCTCTGTGGCCCAGAAACAGGGTTGATGAAGCACAGGAGGCTTTCCCCTTGCTATGGTCACTCCTGGCCCCATCGCCCATGGGGCAGCAGCAGCCCCTGTGGAGATGGGGCTGGGGAAGACAGGTGTTGTTCCCACGACCAGAGCCCAGCTCCCATGGCGGGAAAGTGGGGGTCAGGAAGTTAGCAAAGGTCGGCCAAATCCCGCTGGCTCTTCGTAATCCTCTTTTCCACCCACAGCCCCTTGAAACTCCCCTGATTTCTCCCAGTGCGGTGTCTGGGGGAATTGCTCTACTGCTGCAGGATTCAATTTATTCTTCTCACTTCCAAACTATGCTTCTGCAGAGTCTCAAGTCAGTTTTGTGTCAGCTGGAGTCGAGCAACACACAGGAGAGATGTGGCTCTATTTCACGGGTTTGTTTTTCTTTTCCTTCTCTTTTTTTTTAACCTCTTTTTTTTCCTATTTTGACAGGAAATCTTGCTCATTTTTGTCTTGCATAAGTATGAAGTAACCTTGTGAAAACAAATACGATTACTTGTTGTTTACATGGGTAAAAATAAAAGGACAATTTTGCTGATCAAGTTATATCTGAAGACTACAGTTCTATAAAGGATTTATTTATTTGTATTTTTATGCTAGCCAAACAAAAAAATCAACAACAATTAAAAAATTATTTTGGTCTACCCAGAATTAAAATTTGTCATTTTTACTGCCAAATAGCAACACACAAATTTGAAAGAAGTGTCATTTCAGGTCAGAAGACATTTCAAGTAGGTTTTTTAACATTGATTAAAGACCAATATAGGTAAATTTAAAAAGAAACCCTTAATACAAAATGAGAACTGGAAAGATTCTGTTTGAATGTTCCTTTGACTAAAAAGTTTAATTCTGCTGTAATATAGATTGCTCCTTGTAAGGAAATTAGAGCAAGCTTTTTGAGACCAGTGATGCTTCCTCACATAGAACTGAAAAGGTTAAAAAGTGGTTAACTATCAATCTTCTTAGGTATAGCTGGAGAATGTACTTTTTGGATTTGGCTTTATACAAAGCATCCAGGCACTAAACCAAATTAAAATATATAGACTATAGTGTCAAGGGAAAGTTTTATTCAAACAAAATTTCAATAAATTCATGCATTTCACTAAGTTAAGAAAATCAAATAAACAAATAATTTTGCATATATGTAATGGTCTCAAGATTTTGTAATTTCTCTTCCATTTTTAAAACAATAAGACCCAAATGCGGATAAAATTATCTCACTCTTCCCACTGAAAGTGAAGAACTTTTTCCAAGTTCTTATGCTGGGAAAAAAAAAAAAGTATTTCTTAGGAATTGATGATTAAAACTATACAGAATAAAGGTTTTAGTGCTCTAGTTAAGGAAAAATAAACAACTGCATTCGCTAATCTGAGTTCAAATAAACAGATGCATAAGCTGGGCATCTCAAAGCAATACAGAACTCAACAGAGACCATTAACACTCAAAACACTTCATAAGGTTCAGAGATTAACCTCTTCAAAACAAAATGTCTCGTATGGTTGCATTGAAGGAGTGAGTGATAACACCTCTATATAGTGCAAAGCTCTAACTGCATATTTGCTGAGCATGTATGCTGGTACACATTGAAGCTCACATGAACTTAATTTTAAAGATGAAGACAACAAAAAATGTGCTCTTATTTACTGTTTACAGCAGACAGCAAAGCTGACAAGACAAAGTGGTGTCTAATGTGCTTTTGAGTCTTAGCAAAAAAATCTAAATTTTCAGGAACATTAACTCCCATGTGCCAAAAGAAAGCCCTTTTGAGATATTACCTAAATGTTTTAACATAGTATTGAGCCTGTGTATAGTATTCAGCTCTGTGTATAAATGATTGGTGGCTCACCAAAAAAAGTCATGATTTTTAAGAAAATCTTGGCTATCTGTGCCGGTGGGTAACAGAGATGAAAAGCACAAAATCTGTGCTTTGTTGCTCTGTGGATTTTCAGACAGATGTCACCGGCTTCCCAAGTCTACAGACTCTTAAAAAAAACCCAAACCAGCCTACCAATTAACAATTAACAAGAAAAAACTCCCCAAAAAGCCCAAACAAAACAAAACAACACAAAAAAAAAAAAAAAAAAAAAAAACCACAACAAGAAACCTACCACCAAACAAAAACCAGATCTATTTGAACTAGCAAAAGACTATTGTATATAGGTCTCAGAAAACACAAGGAATGAGGGCATCATGCAATAGTGCTGATATCCCGACAGAAAATACAAGACCTGCCTGTTACCGATATGGAATGAGGCTTGACTTCTTAGGCAAGAAAGAGCAGCAGGGTTACTCACATCTCCTCTGCATCTGCCAGGGGACTCTGCTTTACTAGAGACCCTCACTTCACACCTGCCAAAATCTTTTTCCAATCATTGTTTTGCAAATGCTTTAGATTCAAATCAGCATGGATTGCTTTGTATGAATTTTTGATTCAATCAGACTTCTTCATATTTCTATAAAATAATTCAGAATCATTGTTGAACTTCTAGTATTTCAGTTTATTGAGGGAAAGGGGGAAATATTTGATATTTTTTGAGGAGCACCCAAACAAGATTTTTTTTCCACAGGAGTCCAGTCCAGATTTTACCTAGACTTTGGTACAAGCCAGGCTAGGATTTTGGTGTTTAAGCCAGCATTATGTGATTATACATATAGAAATGATCAATAATGTTTCTAGTTGCAGAGGTCACTATTGAAACCTTTACAATTGCCATTTGCACATAATTAACATTACCACACGGTTTACTGTATTCCCCACACTATGAATGTTGCTGTAAAGATAATTAGGGAAAAGTTAGAACTGTAAAGATTTGAATTTGTGTATTCCTTAATACAGAGTCTCAATGCTATGATTTAAGGAGCTCCCAATAACTGCAGATGATGCAGGGGGCTTTGCGTGGGAAAGGAAGAACAGTATTTCTTTTAAGAGCTTCTTAAAACTTTGTTCCACCTATGAAATCCTCTACAGTCTGTACTATTATAACCTAAATAATCTATACTATAACTCCAAATTTACATATTTTAATTACTTATTTTTTCTCTTATAGAAATGACTATTATTTCTGTTGGAAGAACTCTGCTTGCAAATTTCATTTTCAGAAATCAATAAAAATAGCTGCAAGAGCTCCTGATGGGTTTGAGGTCAGAGCTTTCAAACAGGTTTTCACATTTGCCAGGTTTTACAGCCCATTTTAAAAATATGTGCTGGTGTCAAAGAAGCCCAGTTGCATGAAATGATAAACATGACATGGGATGCTTCAAACAGAGGAATGAGTCTTGACTTCTCAGGCAAGAGGGGGCAGCAATTCTGACACCCTAGGGTCTTCCTGCATTTTTCTAGGCTGGTACTTAACATTCTTCCAAAATGTGAGTCCAGGGATTGTTCATTTTGAGGTAGGAAGATGTAAGTTAATTCAGCTGAGATGTAGTATCTCTGTCACCCCACAGCCTGCAGTCCCGAGTGCGTTTGAGCTGTATAAACATAATCACAAGCTAAACAGTTTCATTGTTCAATACAGTTTTTTGCTGTGCTTGGGAATGGAATTATAAATGCCTTTCTATAAAAGCACCCTAAGGGTAACAGATGCCTAAAATATATCAGCTCCATTATCAAGAAGTAGATTATCCAAGCTGAATACACAGTATCAGAGTTTACCGTTTTGTATATAATGTACATTCTTAACATTTTCCTGGAGTGCTGTTAGTTTGGGTTAGCAGGACTTACTGTGCTCTCAGTGTTGAAAGATGAATAGGCCTATCAGCTGAACAGCATAATAAATTTGTTAGGCTGCACACATCATGCTCCACCTCTCTGTAGTTCTTCATCTTGTATAATGTAGCCTAATGCAATATGGCAGCTGTTGGCAGAAAAGTGGTGCAGCAGCCATAAAAAAGTGATTTATGTCTTAGTACCAAAGCAGCTAATATTAAGAAGCTGGTGCTTGGGAGGGCAGCAAACAAGTGAAATGTGAAACACAGCACATATATATTCATGAAATGTAGGAAGCTGTGAAATGTTAGACTGACAGTGAAATTCTCCCTGGGTATCCACTACAAGGTCAGATTAATAAAGGGGATAATTGGTGGTGATGGTTGTGGACGTTCAGAGTTGCCCACATGTCACAGCTGCTTATGCTGGAGTATCAGAAGTACGTTAAATGCATCTTCTGACATGAACCCAAAGATCCTTACTACCAAATGACATAAGAAAGGCTAATTTAAGGTGGCAGCTGACAGAAAGAAAAACATATCAAGTAGGAAAGTTGTTCTTAGCCGCCATAACGTAGAGAGGAAACAATGGGATGAGAGAAATAATGTGGGCCTCATTCCTCTGCTGCATTTTTTTACTGGTGTAAATCAACCAGTTTAAGGGTACAGATTAGGGATTAGTCATAGATTAGGGATTTCTCCCTGGATGCTGAAACTTCATCAGAGAAAATCCTGTCTTTGGCTTACAACACACCTAATGTGATTAAACATGATCGTGTAACATCTTGTCAGTTTTGCCACTGAATGATGTAACAGATTAATCTAAGACACGGTGAATTATAGCTATCACACCAGATTAATCCTTGGTTTCTGTTTAACATACTCTGTCTATGTTTTTAGTATGTATATACTAAAACCAGACATATGTCTATGTACATATCTACTCATGCTGCTGCTAAGTGTGATGTTTTTAGTTCAGTGGGTGGAAGTCTTCCTTCTCACTCAGTGCTGAACTAGTTCTTCCTCCCGTGGTGCTTAATGCATATTGGAATATGGTTGGGTCAAAGAGGTTGATAGCCCTACTTTTGTGAAAAGTGCAATGGAATCTTTCTTAGCAAGCAGTGAGAACCTCACATTAAATACCCTTTGAAAGAGAGCCTGTGACTTGCTATGAGTTACAAACTGGGGTGTTGCTTTAATGCAGAAATAGGGGAAATCATGCTACATACTTAAGTGACCGAGTCATCCTGCCCCCACAGACATCTACCAGATGCAGTGAAACTTTGCTTGTGTGGAGCTACAAAATGATAAAGAAAGGTAGTATGGCTGGAAAATACTGGATCTTTTCTTTGGCTTTTTTTTTTTAATAAATATGACAGAAACTTTCACCTGATTGTGTGTAGTCATGTCATAAATAATTTGTATGGAGATCTCTCAAACACTTTGCTGTCATATTCTGAATTCAATAAGTTGAAGCAAGTGAAACCTTCACTTGGTTATGTGGCAAAATGGCCACATTTTGTGTATTTGCTAGAGGCCTCAGAGAAAATTCCAGTCCTTTTGGGAAAGGGCTATGGAATTCCTAGTTCCTATGCTTTAGATGTCCTAAATCACTTTCTAGCCACTGATTAACGAGGATAGAGATTATTCTAACAGAATGCTTTATGCTGTGAAGTTTTGATCATATCCATGGCAAAATGAAACAACTGGGAGGAGTCTGTTTTCTGAAGTCCTGTTGAGCTGTTGCCCTTTGCAACTCAGTGTGGCTAGAAACTTCACACTGGCCGCTGTATGGGCTTTCTGGACAGCCACTGAAATTTAGCCATCAAAGTTTGTGTGGCTCCAGGAGTAGGTACTCATTTTGCTTTTGCTAGCAGTGCTTTAATATTGCCCTATAGAGGCTTATGTAATCACAGAGCATTTCTGTACCTATCTCCACAGAGACCTGGTAGGTCACTGCTACCCCACTGAACTTTTCAATCGTGATTCAAATCACATCGAGGTCCTCAAGTAGCCATTCTCCAAGGCCATCAATCTTGTTGTCCTCTAACATACTGATGTCCAGTTTCCTAAGGGTTCAGCTGCATATGTGACTTCTTTCCCCTTCCCAGAGTTTCCGTCCAGTGCCAAGGAAACCCTCTTGTGTGTTCAGAAGAGCCCAATCTCTGTTAGCCCATTGGTTTTGACTTCTGCCTCCACAAGCCACTTGGGGTTCAAAATACCAATTGTTGATGCATGCTATCATCTTTTTTTTTTTCAGCACTGATTTATTCCAGAGGAAGGGAGCATGCCCTGCATTGCCATCACTAGAATTGACTGGCTTGCTGCATCAACATGCCAAGGAACTCATGCTGCCTCTATACCCATGGCTTTGTCTTTGCCCTGAGCACTATGTGTAGGAAAACTGTAGCTGCTAAACATGGCAAAACAGCTTAGGAACAATCCTGTCCCACTGAAGCAGGGGCAAAGAGAAAGGTGTACCTAGCTCAATAGAAATTCTTAGGAAGAAGACTTGGCAAGGACAGCAGGATTCATCCCACTGTCTGTCTCTGGGGTTGAGACACCTCTTAATTGTGTATCTTGACTCTTTTCACAACCTACATGATTAAATTCTATTGTGTAATTGTGGTACCATACTATTAAACATAAATTTTTTCACCAGTTTCTCTGCAATCTATTAGAGGATATGAAATAATACCTTTACATTTCTGGTTTAAAAAAATCATAAATCCCTCTGTTAGACAATACTGAAATAATATTTTTGTATTAATTATGTTGTTCAGTCACTACTTATCCCTTGAAAATTGTGATTGTTTCAGAAGTCCAAATTAGGTATTCAGACTTAAGACTTTATCCAAGCACATAGCGATTTGTCAGATAATAACACCCTTACATTGGTATGGCCTGTTACCTGAATAGATTCCAAAAACTAAGTACAAACCATAGAAATTACTTCAGCTGTCATTACTTTGAGGTATTCAAGGTGAAATTAGGTAATTTTTAAATAGCATGAAGTAAGATTGCATAATAATTTAGGTCAAAAAGTGAGTAACAAGTCATATAGCTGAGATGAGCAGAATATAGTGAGTGTAGAACTGCAAATACCAGGCATCTCTATCATAATTCTAGTCCTATTAGACTAGCCATTTCTTGAAGTTGAAAATAAGGAAAAATGTTAGCTTTACTGCAAGGAACAGTTCTTACAAAATTTGATGACAAAGGATGATCTGTATTTTTATGGAGACTGACTAAAACATATTTAGAGATACGGGTAAAAGCAGTATACAATTATTGGAAAGCTGAAAAACATACCCTCTCGTGAAGTGTGGCACTAATTAAAACTCCAATAGAAAGAAGCAATTCCTGCCCACTACAGAAAGATCTTTTGCCCAGTTATAACAGGGCATGTGATAATGGAAGCTAAAGCAAGGCAGGCAAATCAAAGCAGGCTCTACCTCCTTGCTTTTCATTTTTGGAATGGATGAGCAACACACATGGATCAAAGCAAAGGGCTTTGTTTGTGGCTGAAATCTCTACCATTTGTCCTTTATATGCCAAATCACACAAAAGCATTCCAAAACAAGTTTTTCCAAATATTCCTAATCTTAAAGGATTATGATTAGGTGAACTTGTTATTCTATATAACGATTTTACTGAATCATCATTTTTATGATTTACATATTATATTTCAGCTTGGTCAAGTATGCTGTTGAAAAATGTTTCTAAACAAAATGTTCCTACCTAAGAGTATGTTTTCTATCTTTCAGTGGCAACCTATGCTTTGGTTTTGTGTCTTTACCCCTTTGCATGAATCACTAAAGCAAGAAATCCTTTACTTTTCAACAACTACCTTAGTAGATTAAAGACTTCCTCTGATGGAAGCACCATAGCCATCTAGTTTGCAAGACAAGGAAGAGGGTCATATCTAAACAAATAAATATGTGCAGCTTTACTTCTAGATCAGAACTTCAAAAATCTATCTTGTTCTGTTTGCTGCATCTTAGAATACTTCTCTGACTTCCTGCCTATTCACTCTCTTGCTCGATAAAGTACATACTAGCACTGCCAGGATCAGCATTATAAGTAGCTTTACATCCTCCTTCTACCTCAGAGTTTTCTTCAAAAATACCCTGAACATCCTTGCAGCAATTCCAAATTAGAGAATTTATTCAACAGATAGAACTGAGTTGCTGTGCCTTTCTTCACATTGGCTGAAAGTACCTGAGCTTGAGTCAGACATCAGCTTTTCAAGGAGCTGTGTGTTGTGCTTATGTACCTTTTTGCTTTATGTAACTTTTTAATTTATGTACCTTTTTTATATCTTTTTTTTTTCTTTGACTGTGTTCAAGTGTTCCATAATGAAGGATATTTCTGCCCTTGTTTATTCCAGAGTTTGTTGGATCTCTATTTCAGTCATACTGGACTGCATCGGAAGTAATCAGAATGCAGTAACTCCGAATCTCTTCTGGTGTCGCTAAGATCAGGTCTGACTCACTTCTCCTATACCTAGTCTTTAAAATCAAATCTGTTCTTTTTCTCTTTAAAACTGTAATTTTGTTCTGCTGTACTTTAAATTGTAGTATTACTTTGAAAAAAAAAAAGACCATAAAAATGACATTTCAGGGTTCTATTTTTGTCTGACAGCTGTTTCTGTTGCAAAAATACTAATTTTAAAAGTTAAAAAGTCGTTTTTCCTAATACTTTCCTAATATTTATCCCAGAATGCATAGGGTGTTATGATTCGAGTTATTGACACACCGTCTTCATATTCTGCAACCACTGAAGGCCATTTTATATTTTAAAGCCTCTGTTTGCTTGCACCACCTTGTCTTCTTCAAATCATGCCCCTGGTAATACTGCCAGACCTTTTGCATTGCATAAGCATGTTACAGGTCTAAAGGATCATATTATGCAAGGCAAACATACACTTCAGAAAAAAAAAGCAGCTCAGCCTTCATGTTTGAATGGCAGGAATCACAATTATTAATAACAGTAGAACATCCTTTTTCCTATCAGAAACAAGTAAGGATCTATTCAAGGTCATTTTTTGGGTGCTAGGTTTGACACATAGAAATTTTAGCACAGAGATCTGGCCACCATTCTGCTAAATGTATCAGGAAAGCCTTAATTTGATCTCAGAGGAGAGTCTAAGAAAATGAAAACAGTACCTTTCAGTTTGGCAGAAGTGGTGGTATGTTCAGCTGCTTTGTCAGGAATGTGCTGCTAAGGGTATACAAACAGGAGCTGGCAGAGAAAGAGGTTAACTGAAAATTATGGATGTAGCACATTGTGGCACCAAGCAAACTTCCACATCCCTTTGCAGTCAAAGGTCTGTCTTTCATCTTTTTTTTATAAAATGTATCAACCAATTTAGCATTAAAAGTACAACTTTTGTCATGTTGAACATAACAATGTGTTATAACACAAAGGAACAAAGGCTGGAAGTTGAGGGAAATTTTAAAAAATGGAAGAAACAAAAAAATAATGAAGACATGAAATAGTTGTGTTTTGTTTGGAAAAAAAAACAAAACAAAACAAAACAAAACAAAACAAAACCATCATCTTTCCCATCACTCTTTGCCTTTTTTAAAATATACCTGAAAATGCAACATTTGGAAAAATCTACACATGTCTAAATTTAGGGTCTGTGTTACTTTACTCTGCATTTCTTTATCACACTTTACTTATCCATATATCATTTTGTAGAAAGCCTATGTGGCAGGCTGATGCATGTCTTACTTTACAAATATTTATTACCCACTGATGTGTTCCTATCTTTGAAGGTACAACCACTTCTTTTCAGTCCTTGTTCTTTCCTTTTTCTTATTAAAAAAAGAATCTTGTCAAACAATTTTGTTTATGTGAAAATGCTGTGAAGACTAGTTTTGGTTTTAGACTCATCTTTATTTTAGTTTGCCTTGCTTCGCCCCTCACTTTTCTTCTTAGAAAGCGTAGGCCTGGAATAAGAATGTAAACAGCATGATCTCTGCTGCTGTTACATGAATGCAGCAAAGCAAACCTGGCCATTCATAGGCCCATATGCCCATGGGTCTGTTTCCACAGGGATTCCTTGGAAGAGCTAGGAGGACTTGAGCTTGGAGGAAGTATGACCGGCCTTTGGATGTTGCATCCTGGGTTTGGGTTCAGATTAGGGGTTCTGATCCTTGTTAAGTTTGCCGGTTCTGTGTACCCTCGTGCATCCCCCGGGTTCCCCCCCTCCCCCGCTGTAACTAGCTCCAGGCTGCCTGCCATTGGAGTTTCCCCCTGTCACTCTTGTAACCACTGTCTGCCAACTCTTGAAAATTCCATGCTCGTCACCCCATTCCCATATTCCCACTGGCCCCAAAACCCCATGTCCGCCCCTGCCGTGTTCCTGTTGGTCGCTGTGACACACATCACCGCCATGGCATCTGTATTCATTGGTCGGAGGGCTCCCGTCTTCTCCTATCCCTCCCCCTATATCACTCCGCAGCTCCCCAGCCTCGCTGCCAGATTCGTCCAAGTGAGGTTGGGAGTGGGCTGCGGCTTCTACATCATGGCCAATAAAGCATCCAGCCGCCACGCGGATGGATTTGGACAAATTCCCTGCCTTTTCGTTTCTTTCCTCGCACTGATGGCAACACGTGGCCAGCCCACCCCAGGGCGCAGCAGCAGAAGCGTCCGGAAGTAGTGGCAAGCACCGACCCCGACTAGAAGCTGAGGCGGCCAAGTCGGGCGCTCGGGAGCCGACCAGGGCCGGGAAAAGTAACGCACAGCTGCTTTTGAAGAAAGCTCAGAGACAACAATCACAGGCTGTAGCTGCTCAAAAATGAGGATAATACAGTTTTGTGGTTTGACAGGAAGGGATATTAAACATATATATTTAAAAACAAAACCAAAACACAACCAACCGAAAACAGCAACAAACACAGCAACAACCAACAAAACCAAACCAAACCAAACCAAACAAAACCAAGAAATTCAAACAAACAAAAAAACAAACAAAACAAAAAACAAACCAACCAACCAAAACAAAACAAGGCAAAAAAACAAAAAAAACCCGACAACCCAAAACCACCAAGTAGCTGGCTGCATCAGAAGGATAACCAAACTGTCTGGTTTGCTGTAGCATAAATGTATTCTTGCCTTGTTATATAGAGTGAATTCTCTCTGTCCACAGGGGATCAATGCTTTTTCTCATAACCTGATCCACCACATTATTCTACCAGAGAAAATATGGTATTTTACTGAGGTAAAAGTGGCATACCTAACTGCAAATCAGCAATTAGATTTTCAAGTCAGAAACATGATGACCTAAAATTTATGTCTTATTTTTCTTCACTCTCTCTGTCCCTCTAAAAAAATTGCATGTTTGAGTAAGTTGGACTCAGAGAGAGCAAAAGAGAGGCCTATTTGTTGTCTTGACCTATTTTTACACCCCAGTCACTTAAATCCAGGGGTAAAACCTAGGTTCTTTTGCTCTGGGTAAACACAAAGGAAAAATACTGACCAGATATTCTCAAGAGGTAAAAATCACACAAAGTTTACTGGCAAACTATGGAAAATCAAGGAATTTTGGCAAATGATTTAGTATAACATAAAGCACATCACAGCATAGACTTAGCCCATTCAACATAAAAGCCTTTAAAGCTATTTGATGTTATATTGTGTGAAAAAAAGAGTTAAATAAGAAGAAAGGGAAAGAAACAGAAAGACAGGAAAGATATAGAAAGACAGACATATAGCCACCAACTCTTGGGTTCTAGCGATGTAATGGATAGAAATCTCCAAGATGAAGGTAGGGTTAAGGAACAACAAGCTTGCCTCATGGTCTGGCTTCCTATAGCCTTGATGCATCATGGGCCTTCTTCCCAGGTGGCATTTATGGTCCCTCGACACTCAGGGACTGGGTTAGGCAAAACTGAGGCTGCTTCCAGTGTGCATGATTGACAGACACTGTGGGGCCAGGGGGTATGGGGGATAGGGCACTACCTTATCTGAGCAAAGCCTGACCCACCCTCTACCCACACCAAGAATCTCAAGATGTCTAGAGAGAAATTATTCTTTTCAGTCTCTGACACATACCAAATGAGAATTTCTGTTTTACCCTAAAGTCTGCCATTCTCTTTCAATGCCCAAAACCATGTCTGCATTTTCCATTTTCCACTGTACCAACAGTTGAATAAAATGTTCAGCTTGCTTTTCTTACTGGTGACACACATTTAGTTCACACTAATCATTATAATGCTCAACTCTTTTTCCTGAGGGACGGTTCATTTCTATGCATGTAGCACAGTTCTGTGCAAGTGTTCAAGGCCAGGTTGGATGGGGCTTTGAGTAACCAAGTCTAGTGAATGGCATTCTTGCCTGTGGCAGGGGGATAGGAACTAGATGATTTTTAAGGTCCCTGCCAACATAAACCATTCCATAATTCTATGATTTCTGATATTCAGCTGCTCTTTCATTATTTTGTCAAGTTATTCAACAACTCCATGCTACCAGCCTTTTTTTCATTCTGTTTTTCAGATTTTCATGCTCACAGTGCAGTCCCTAATGTGGAGCCAGACACTAATCACATTTTCCCTTTTCTTTCATCTCTTTTAATTAAAACTATTAATGTGTGCTGTCTTCTTTATTCCATGATGGGTTGGTTTCTTTAGGAAGAGTTAGTGGGGTATCTTTGTAAATTCCTCCTGGAAAATCCAAGCTGACTGTGTCAGTGTGTGGAGGTGTTTCCATTAACTTGTTGATTCCTTCATAGAAATGAAACAGGTTTTCCATATAGCGCACATTGACCATTATTGTCATTTATCTTATTTGATCTTTTAGCTCATTCTTAGATGTTATGGATTTTGCAGGCTGTTCTCATTCTTTTCCAATGTTATGTTTTCTAATATGTTTTTAGAATTATTTACTGGCATTTCTGTTCTTTTTAGTTTTTCCTCAAATACTTTTTCTACTGCCCCCTCATATTGAATTTTGGGCTGTTTTTCAGTACTGTTACTCTACTACAGTATCCCTAAATAATCTGGAAGCTGCTTTGAAATATTCAGCCATCCCTTTTAGCCTCTTAAAGTCTTCACAAGATTTTGAGGTTTGTTTTTCTGCTGTAGCAGAGGAAGGTGGAAAGATGGACAAGTACAACTTATCTTCTTCCTATTTCAGAACAATATTATGATAATAGATTATTGAGTTGGGTTATGCTTTTCTTCTTGTCTAGATGCTTCCTGAAGAAGCCATTTGTGGCAGCAAAGAAATCAATCTCTGCATCATGACCTAATGTGATTGTTACTGCATGGGAGTAGTTGAAAACACTCCTCTGTTGCTGCATTTTCTCTCTCTGCAGTCCCTCTACTTTTCCTTAGATGCTACAGAACCTCTCAGTACCTGGGTTGGTCACTGGCAGGGCAGGTCTAGTACTGGGCTGCTCCTGTTTGGACTTGGAGTTTCTATTCATAGAGAATGTCTCTTATTTATTGACATAATTAATTTATTTATCTGATCTCTCTTCTTCCTGTCCAGACATGTGGGGGTAGCATAAAGCTCCTATGCCTGAGGTTACTTTCTTAGGCTATAGAAATAGGAATGGAGGAGCAAAGCCTGAAGCCTAAACCTGGAGACAATTTCACCACAACAGCTGTGTACAAATGACCGGGCTGCCCACTGAAAGCGTGAGAAAGGAGTAGGATTTGCATGAAAAGGTATGCATCTGAAAGCATGCCAAATTTGAACCTGATAGGTAGTTTGCATTGCTGAGAAGGGCCTGAATTGCTTCTGAGGGTTGTGTCATCTGCTAGAAATTAAAAAAAAAAAAAAAAAAAAAAAGGTAATAGTGTGATAAGTCACTTGTTAACCAATATGTCTGTCCAGACTCAGGTAGATTTCTGGCCTCTGTATACTCTCCTGGTGGGAAAAGCGATGAGTGTCTGATGTCTGAAAATGGTGCTGTGTCTTCTTCCTGAATTGTGCCATTTCTGGGGCTGGCATGACCCCGTGTCAGTGAAGAAGACACATAGCTCAGCTGAGAACTAAGATTTTGACTTTTGAATGGGCTCCTTCAGTAGAAAGACTCTGTGATATTGCATAATTGTGGATTTTTTTTTTTTACCTCTAGCCTGATTTCAGTTGTCTTCACATTTTCCAAAAGTATTCAACTCTGATCACTTTCATATGTAGTTCAGTAAAGTGCACATGTTTTCTACCACCTTACTATCTGCTCTTTTATACTCAGTGATCTTTCTTGCAAAATAGGACTTCATTTTGCTTTCAGTTAAGCCACCCAGGTCTGTAACACCCATCTGCCTTCATTAAGATCAAGCCAACTGCATCCTAATTCAGCCATAAGAGCATTCTGTGTGTCTAAGTTGTGGAGGAGCAGTCTGCTCAAGAGCCCCTCTAGGCATCTCTACTAGTATCTTTTGCCAACTTTCCTCTGAATGCTTTTGTTTGAATAAAGCTGCTATGTTGGTTTTGTCTGCTGTAATATGACATTCTGGAAGCCATAACTCTGTCGTCTCAGAAACAGTAATTTTGTCATGTAATAGAAACTGTATAAGTCAGATATATTAAATAATTCATAGAATTGTAGAATGGCCTGGGTTTTTAAGAGACCTTAAAGATCATCTAGTTCCCTGCCATGAGCAGGAACACCTTTCAGTAGACCAGGTTGCTCAGAGCCTTATCCAGCCTTGTCTTGAACACTTCCAGGGATGGAGCATCCACAGCTTTTCTGGGAACCCTGTGCCAGTGTCTCACAGTGAAGGATTTATTTCTGTCATCTGATCTAAATCTACCCTGTTTAGTTTGAAGCCATTCCACCTTGTCTTGTCACTACAGACTCTTGTAAAAAGTCCTTTCCAGCTCTCTTGTAAGCCCCCTTTATGAACTGGAAGGCTGCTCTAAGGTCTTGCAGGAGCTTTCTTTTCTCTAGGTTGAAAAAACTCCAGCTCTCTCAGCCTGCTTTTGTAGGAAAGGTGCTCCATCTCTGTGATCATCTTTGTGGCCGTCCACTGGATTTACTCCAGCAGGTCCTTGTCTTTCTTGTGCTGAAGCCCCGAGAGTTGAACACTGTACTGTAGATCTTACAAGAAAGGATTTAATTTGTCCCTGTGTCCACTGTCAAAAGAAAAAATAAACCCATTCCCTCTCACAGTCTTCATAAGATGAAGATACATAGATACTGTCTAGGCATGTGGACCTTTCTCCCAACTCTTTCACTTTTGGTGCTCAGAATTTCTGGCTATTGGAGGAGAAAAAGGAAACCTCATTGTTCACTTAACTCTGTCCTGCAGAGAGTATTTGGGATTCTCTAGCAGACAGTGACTTTCTGCACTATTTTCTCAGTGAATGCAATTTTAGCAAAGCTGATGAGAAACAATAGTAGACAGAAGAGATGAGATCATATGGTGACATAGTGTGAGACAGCTCTTTTGAAACCATGAAGCATCCAGAGGTCATAGAAGTTGGGCAGCAGGTATTTGCAAGTCACAGATTTGATCACTGTGCTATACTTCTATCAGCAGTATAAGGGAGGACAGTCACCCTGACCCCTACGCAGTACTTCAAATCAGTCTGTTTTTGTATTTCCAGGAGACAGAAAAACTTAAGAAATTAATCACTGAGGGCATCCATATCTGTCTAACCATGGACTATCAAAACTTTGACTCTGTCAGCCCACTGACAAGCGTGGAAAGAATTGTGATGTGCACTGAAATTAACCCAGTGACTCAATAGCCCAAGCAGCAGTGTGAAGATGCTGTAAGGTAAGAAATCCTCACTGAGCAGAAACTATCCATGTATCTGTTTACCAGAATAATTTGGTGTTATCTGCCTTTGTATGTTATTAACTTGGTCTCATTTGTTTAGGATAGGTTTTTTTCAGTATTAGCATGTTGTTCTACTTGTGAAAACAAAGTTCTTAGCTCTCCACTGTTCTTTTCAGGTGGAGCATTTCAACAAGCTTGTACAATAGCAACTGTTCTCAACAGCATTCTTAAAATAAAAAGGAAATAAAATGGCTGGAGAAAATGGAAAACATCTGGATTGCACTATCTACTCCTGCACTCTGTGTCATGAAAGAGAAACAATAGCTCTTTGTTTTACACCTGAAGTGTAAGCTTCAATTGTACCAGGTTAATACGCCAGCAGTTGGAATCAAGTAACTTTTAGGGTTTTATTCTCTTAGAGCAACTTCCAAATCCAGTTGAAATTGTCTTTGCTGGCAATAGTAATCATAGAATCATCTAGGCTGGAGAGACCTTTAAGATCACTGAGTCCCATTGTATAATAGTGATCATAATGAAGGGAAGAAAGCATATATTCAAATATGTCTTAGTAGTCTCTGAAATGAATGCTTTCTCTAGCACTGATTGCATTGCTTTTTTAAAAAAATATATTTTCACTAAGAGGAAGCCAATTCAGTTCTCCAGGCTTTGTAGAATGGCTTTCAGTGCCTAATTATTTAAAGGCCTGTTCATAGCTGTGATGGCCTATGCTTGAGCATCATGCAAAAAATCTGCTTAAAGATCAGATCAACTTCAGAATTGTCACCTCACTGGAATGTAGCAGGAGCCCATTTATCACCATAGGAATGCAATGATTGGTGAAAACCCGTCATAAATTCACCCTGCTTTCAAATATGAGGGTACTCAGATAATTTCTCACTCAGAACAGTAATCAGATGCTTGTAATCAGGCCTCTGATCATTTCATCTGACTACCTATCAATTTATAAATTAACCTATGTGAACTGACAGCTTTCCAATTTTTTTTTTTTTTTTTCTCAGTAATGAAAATTCCTCTTTTATCTATGTAAGCATCTAGTTCTGGATTATTTCAAGGGAATTATGGTGATAGTAGCTGAAGACCTAACAGGCTGCAGGCATAGGGAAGTTGCAGTTGGCTTTAGCTTTTGTACTCCATGTGTTTCACAAGGAGAAGTGAACAACCTAAAATTTCATTTCTTGTTGGGATATGAATTCAAATGTCCATTTAACATATTCACATTAAAGAGAGATATAATACTGTTCAGTCTGAAGAGGCATTATTTCCCAAGTTCCCATGAATTTCCCAGCAAGGAATGCATATTAAGGAATGATTACACAGGGCTTGGTGAAACTCCCTTTATTTATTTCACTTGTGTTGTTGCTGCTGTTGTATAAGAAAGAGCAAAATAACAAAATGAACAAAGTAAAATAAAGTAACAGCTGATCCAAACATTTTTAACATGTTGAAATCCCGTTCCAAATGCAAAGATTCTTTCTTTCTGCCTTTTCTTTGCATTGATTTGCACAAGCATTTTCTCTGTGAGCCAAATGCATCTCTGGTATAACTTCACTGAAGTCACTGGACTTACACCAGAGGTGGTTTTGGTCCTCTGTCCTGGGTAAATACAGTAGGAATAAATTGGTCACACAGGCAGAGTGTCTGGCAATAAGTGCACTGAGTGGTCCTGGCAAACCAAAAGGAAAAATCTAAAATAAAAAGCCCAAATAAGTCTTTTATTTAATACAGGGCCTAAAAATCTACTGGGAGCTGCTGAATACTGCCCACTAACTGTACAAAGTATAGGTAGCATGCCTTCCAAATATCAAAATACCAGACGGAATGCCGTGAAAATAAATAACTTCTAATATAAACAAATGAGAACATATCAAACTGTTACCTCTTTAAACATAAAGTAAATAAAAAAAATACCAGTCCTTCTACACAATAAATATTAAGAAACCATTGACATAGTTGAAATGTACTCATATAAATTAACAACTTTAATTACATTAGCCAAACAGACATTGGTTAAAGCACTGCATGTAGTATGCAAAATAATAATAATAACAATAATAATAATATCGACAACAAAACACAAAATTATAAAAACAAAATAGGCTTCATAATGTCTTGGCTTTCATAATTTATATATATGTATATACATATATATAGTTGTGTGTGTATATATATATACTGTAGACATATATATAATATGTATATATATAATATAACTCAATTTAATATAACAAAGTATTATATAATATGTTATGCCATATTAAATTGTATTATATTTTATATATACATATTATTATGAAGATATATATACACATACATATAGATTATATATATGTGCATATATATATCTTCAACCCATTGTCAATGAAAGTTTTTGAAAGTATTTAAATACAAAGAAACCCATTGAGAATTAACAGAATCATTATATCTCAAAAAATAAATAGCTATAAAACCCAGAAGTGCTGCTTTTTTCGGCCCATGAAAACCTTGCTTCTAGTTGTTCACAGAAGATCAAATTATGATTTTATTTACTCATGCTGAAAACGTTTTACTCAACATGTAATGCAGTGAGAGCATATGGGGGAGTAAAACTTTTTCAGTGTAAGGAAAGGGATTAGCATCTGCTTCTTATACTGATGTACATTATTGACATGAGGTTTAACTTAAAAAACTTTAAAATTTCCATTGTATCTACCTATACTTCAGAAATAGATTTTTCTCAATTTATTGATGCTGACTGGTAACTTTCTAGGAAAGGAGACCCTCTGCAAATCAATGGCATTGCTTACAGAGTAAGGCACAATTCCACATGAGCAACTATAGTCCATTAATTTTTAATTTTGCACATAAACTTTACAGATGCCTGAAGTTCTTTACCTAAGAGATATTGCTGCTAGCCTCTACATGGTCTTGTGGTGTCACTGTTAAATGAACTTGACAGCTTAATTCTTAGCTAAATAGAAAGAAAAAGGAGGTATATATATTGGAACCCTACTTTGCAGTGATTTGGTAGGAGACTGTTCTATTGAAGTCAATGACAAAACTCCCATTTAATTTAATTCTACAGTTTTGGGCACTAGACCATATGAGTGCATAATAATTACAAGCATCTATAAGCATTTCCTTTTGCTAAATCTACAGGATACAAATACATTCAGCCCTCCCAAAGAAACATCTTAGCATGCACTTATGCCACTTTCTTAGGCTTTGTAACTAGTGAGTATCTGACATGGAGATGTCAAAAGACAACCAAATGTGGTCAGCTCTCAAGCAATAAGATTATAGAGGTACTAAACAAATACATTTCTGTGATTAAGTATATACTGAAAACGTATTTTCAATATAAACAGTAAGTAGGTTATATGGAAAGGAAGGTGTTAGTAGTTAAGAGCCTTTCTTCTTTTTGGTACAGTCATACCTGAAAGGAGAAGTAATTTTTAAGGCTGCATGCCCTAGAACAACTGCTTAAATATGGTAACAATTTCTAATGCTAGTTTAAGTACATGCAGATTTAATTAAATCAAATTATCAGGGATGGGTTATTTTGCTGGAATCATTCAGTCTTGACTAACATCCAAATTTCTTATTTTACTTTATCATACAGTTTTTCATTTCCCCCTACTTTAAATAACTCTGACCGCAAATCAAAACCCCATGACTGAGAAATTGCAGGGAGAAATCTTTCAAATCTGTGACCAGTACAGACACATAAATGCAAGCTAAAAAGTAGGGCTTGGAACAGTTACTTCTTGATTTGTAAACTTTCTTCTGTTTTTTGTGTAGCTATCATGAAACATGCTCACAATATCTAAAATCCTGTTTTCTTTCCTCACTTGGAAGTTGTCTCAGGTTAGTTTAAAGTTTTTCAGGCCAGTCCCTATTCATCACATTAAATCTGCTATCAAATTCAGGATCAGAATTATTTTTTAAAGGATCTTTCTCCTTTAGCCAGAAAAAACACGAGTTTTTCTAAACCTACTTTGCTAGCAGCCAATGGGAGTTTTGCCATTGTCATCTAGAGGAAGGTTTGGGGATTTCATGTCTCCAATACTCTCTAGCTAATCACTGTTGAGAATAAATTTTATCAATGTGAGCCATCTGACCTGTTTCCCTTACCACTGTGTTCAGAGATCCACCATGATGCAAACAGCCTCATTCAAATAATTGAATTAAACAATGTTGGCTGTGGTGCCATTCACTCAGAATCCTTTCTCTCCCTTGACAGTGCCCACAGCAGAAGGAACCTGTGATTCACCCTGGCACAACTTTACACATGTAAGTAGTTTTACTGATCTTGTAAGGAGACCAGTTGACGTCAAAGAGCCTGTTGACATGAGTAACCATTCTGGGACATCTGATGGTATAAATAAGAGTTCTGGGGCACCCAATTTTAAGGCCAAGTACAAAGACCAGTGAACTAAATGGTATCCTCAACAACTCTCGCAGACTGTGTCCCTGCTCCTGCTGCCCCAAAGGCTGGCTCTGCTTCTAGAAAAATGGACAGAAATTCTGCCACATGCTTCAAATAAGCAGGGCCAGGAACTTTGTTAAAGTTATAAAGATAAATTAGTTGTGCATCTTTTTTTTCCTGATAATCTTCCTACTAGCATTTGGCATCCCTCCCTTTCCCCAGGAAGAAAACACAAAAAACCCAACAAACTTCTGCAAATAATTTAGTTCAGAAAGCCTTGTTATTTTACAGAACACTTTAGTGACAAATTTAGTGTTTAACCAATTATATTTTTTGACTTTTTTTTTTTTTGCAAATTGCAAACAAGTCTGTGAAAAATCTGTGATGTATAAAAAGTACATAAATGTATAACCAATTAGCTGTACTATGCAATCTAAATATTGTGGAATAAATTAGATAGGAAACTTAGCTATACGCATGTATGTTGATATCTATTCAACAGAGGAAAGGGCTATTTTTTTTCTTTTTTTTTTCCTTTTTTTTCCCTTTTCATTTTTATCTCTATAGATACAGACAAATATGGACATGCACCCATGCGCATATGCACACACAGAGAACACACACGCGCATATGCACACACAGAGAACACACACGCACACATGCACACACAAACAGTTTTGGCTGACAGAAAATGAAGGCCCTGATTACATTGTTTAAACATGGTTCTCGCCATGAAGGTGCTAACACACTATCCCTAGCCAGTGTGACTGGGTTATATTGTGCTTTTATCTTTTTTTCTTTTTCTTTTTTTTTTTTTTCTCTTTTTTTTTTAACAGACTGTTCTCCTGACAAGACAGGGAGTTGTGTTAGTACTTCTTTCCAGGAGAGGCATTTAGAAGCCTGTCCCATCAGAAGGCAGCTAACTGGGGCTTGGTTCAGCAAACCTATGAGACTCTGAAGCTTCAGGCTCAGGGTTATCAAACTCAGTGTAAACAGGGCCTAAAGGTTTCTCCCATTCCCTCTTATCATCTCCCCCTACCCAAAGACAAATGTAAGTTTAACATTCTTTTAAATATGACAGCGAAAAAAATTTAAAAAATTACTATCTACCTATGCCGTACGGATTGGACCCTTCAGGTTAGATGTTGACACTGAAAATGGGTCTTACAGGTATCATGCAAACCCATTAAGAGTTGTCATACTAGAGGGTGGTGGTTGAGAAAGCCAGTATTTCAGCAAAGACTGTATTTCAAACAGAAATCCAACCACAATTGCCGTTTTCTGTATATTTGCAGGAGCAATCGTGGACAGGGTCCAAGGCTGCTTGCAATTTTACATCAACATTTGAAATGTATATCAGCACTTTAGGTTTCTCTTGCACAAATACCATTTTGAACATGTAGCATCCCACTTGGCAGCAAGAAACAAAAAATCTTTTAACCTACTGTGCTTTGCACACAAACATTCAATGTTTTAAGAATAGTAAAATGAAGCCAGAAATGCTTATGCCTTGTGTATACATACATATATACATACAGAAATATATACATATATATGTATATCCCTTGGACAAAGTTGTTTCCCTACAATGCACATTTGCTGTGCATCAGGGCCAAGTTTAGTGTTGTACGTACAAAACAGTATGATTATGCTCAGATGAAGCTCAGATCCAAGCACCTTGGATCCAAATCCTAGGGATTTTCTGGGCTTACTTCAAATGGCGACTTTTTGTTGAGGGCACAATTTGAATTTAACTGGTTAACAAATATTCTAGCCTGAATGTAATCAACCCACTGACTCTTAATTCAAACCCTAACTCATTACAGGTGAATGGTACCAACCACAAACAGACTTTATAGAGGCTTGCACGAATGTCTTTGGTGTACGTGTCTATTCATTTTAAGGTACAAAATAATAATAATTATTATTATAATAAAAATAGCTATTCTGTGTGCTGTAGCAGTTCTTGTATAGCTCACAATAAGTGCAGCTCTCAACCCCTCCCACACCCAACCACCCTCCCTTGCAAATATTTGTTAAATAAGGATTAGACAGGTCAGACACCATTGTAGTGCAAATAGTAAACGATAAAAAATTTTTTTACAAAATATAGAAATGTTTGACTCCAGTAACTGGACAAACATGTTCCTTTCAAGTATCTCTCACCAAAGATTTTTTTTTAAAACAAGTTACTTCCATTTAAAAAAAAAAGTCTCTCTTTTTTTTTCTTTCTCTCGCAGGTAAACAGTTTCAAACCATCTAGGTTGCATAGTTCTAACATTGTAAGCACCTTTACAGAATGTAACTTTTATTCTTTCATTAATTTTTGTTCTGTTTTTTTTCTTCATTTTTCTTTTTTCCTTTTTTCTCCTTTTTTTTTTTTTGTAAATGTAGTGCAGAAGATGAAGGTGTACACACCTGCACACTATTGACCCTTGATCAATGTTAAGTATATGTATGTGTATTGTGTCTGTATGTATAGAGACATGTATATAAATACATAGCCATATATATACAAACACAAACACTACACACCTACTCAGTTGCTCTGTAAATGTGGGGGGGGAAGCGCCAGTGATCATACACTTGGCTTTTCATTAACCTTTTGGACTTTGGCCAAATTTCTGCAGGTTGGATGAGCTGCTACCATGGCTTCACCTGATGGGTAACTAAGGGAGAGAACAGAACTTCTTTCCCCTAGTAGTAACTAATGTTTAGTACACTATGTGACAAGATAAGGAGCATACTGAAAGAAAGGGGAAATCCCCAATCCATACCACCTTTCAGACCTATCTTATTCAAGCCTGGGTTCATGACGTTTTCTTCCTTTTTTGTAGCTGAAGTATTTTCTGGTCCTCCATAAGTGTTTCTGATTGTTTTTTTTTTTTTTCTCTCTCTCCCTTTTCTTGTTCTCTTCTGTTTTTGCTTATATTTCTGATAATTGTTTCACTCAAAAAAGATCATACCATGTCTGGTCTTTCCTCTTCTTGGGCTTTTGATACATTTTCTACTTAACAAGAAGGGTCTTGTGCACACTAGCGTCTATGAACAGCCACACTCCTCCACAATCATATTCTGTATGTCTTTCTTAATGATGTTCTGGCCATCATCGTAGTAGAGCATGGACATGGGCCGGAGCTTGGTGGGCACACAACATGATTTGAGGTTGGCAAAGGGGCTATGGCCCCGCATGCGGTAGTGGTTAATGACAGTGGAGTGGAAAGATAATGATGAACCAGATGTGCCTGCTATATGGCTGGGACACTCTCCTTCGCAGTAGTTGGCATGATAACCTGTAGGAGCAATGATCCAGTCACTCCATCCTATGTCCTTGAAACTGACAAAGAACTGCTTCTTGCAGCAGATGTTGACTTTGCCATCACACTCCAGGCCTCGTCTCCGTCGTCTGTGCTGACGATCCTCTGAGTGCCGGGCAAGCATCATCAAGAAGGGCCGATGTGATTGCTCCTTCTCCTCTTCTCCTGTGAATTCTCCAGCTTCCTTTTCTTTCCCTTCCCCATCATCTTCCTTTTTCTTCTTCTTGCCCAGTAGCACCAGGTTGGCTCCAGTCTCTTGACACAGGTCACAGGCAATCCGCACATCCAAAGAGATCTTGCCTTGGTCCAGCAGTCTCTGAACGCTGCTGGAGACAGGGAAGATGTGCCAAGTGCTCTTACGGGTGTCCACTGCCTTTTCTGAAATCAAAGTCTCACTCTTTTCACCTTTCAGCCCCCCATCCTCTGTATCTTCTGCTCCTTCAGAATTGCCTTTTGGCTGCCACTGCTGTTGAAACAGGCGGATGGTGACTTTTGTCCTGCTCCGGTTGGCCTTGGAGACCTTCAGGAAGAGCCACACTTCAGCATGCTCCACCACCGATAATTCACTGCCTTCCTTGGAAATCTCAAAGTGCAACATTTTCTTGGCTGTGCCTGATTTGGTAAATGGAAATAGACAGGAAGAACTTGTTAGTATGTCTGCTTGCATTTTGTTAAAGAGACTTCTGTCACTTTTTCCACAGGCATGAAGTGCCCTAGGTTTTCTATTTGGTTCTTTAAATTTTTATGGATCTTCTGTTCTAACCTTCCTTCACCCCCTCCTCAGTTTGTATTATGTGAAAATTCTCTTTTTAGAAAACTATACATTTGCCTGATTTCCAGCATATTTTAACCAGAGCATTTTTCATAGTGACAATCTAGTCATTAATGTAAAGGATCTCATGGCAAATAAGCATCAGTGGCTGCCAAGGTTTGCTTAAGCTGTCTTTGTGATCACTGTGAGCTGAAAGGCAAAATGCTTTATGATGGCAGTCCATATGTACCATATGCATAAAAATCTACACCTAATATCTGGTTAGGAAATAAGGTCCAGTGCTACCAGTTCTTTAGCAATACTTTGAAAATTATGTGGGGAAGAGGTTTACACTTTTTCTCCTCCATAAAAATACGTCCTTCATTTGCATCTTAAAATGAGTTGTAAATATCTATTGTTTCAAAAACAAACACATGCTAAAATATGAACCTCCACTTTAAGAAGTTTGCAGAGTTATATTGTAAAGAATTGAAGAATTGCAGCAGGCAGACTTTTCATCCTGTTAGATGTTAGCTGTAGATCCTGTTCCGAATTTAACACATTGTACTTGCTGTGATTATAGTAATGGTGAATACACTGAGAAATGAGCTAAAGAACTGTATAATTATGGGGATGGTTCTCTGGCATAATTGTATCAACTTGCTGAGATGTCATTATGATGATTGTGATGGTGAGGAGGTGTTTCTCGGATACAGAGCTCATATCCCTGGCAGAAGTTGGAATGAATAATGAGGGCTGTTTAATGATTTGATCACTAGAGCATGAAGAAGTTAAGAGAGAATGAATTAGCTGGGGGGTGGTGGTGGTATTATTTTTTCAAGAGAGGTACTTTTCTATTTTCTTGACAAAGAAAAAAGCCCTGATGACATCTTTTGTTCCTTCTCAGCATGAAGGCCAGGATGGACTGGGGTCACAGATTCGAAATGTACAGATACCCAGCCTTAGTGAGAAAGAAACAGTATTCATAATTATCAATTTGTCATCAATATTATTCTTGAGCTACCCATAGTTGTTTACCAAATTTTCTGTGCAGCAATTCATCTTGTCAGTGAACCAGAACTTTGCAGCCTAAAACCAGAAAGTGGTGATTAAAATGGAAGTAGCAGGACACATACATGAAAAATTGCCCTTTTTGTATCAAGGCTTTTCTCCTTGCTTCCCCTGCAACTGAATTCACCACTACAGTCTCACTGAACTTTTCCCTGTTCTCTCATTCTCAGGTGAGACAGGACCAGAGCAAAGTCACAGGAGACATCTACCTTGTGTTCACTTGCAAATTCAAGAGTTGCTGATTTCTGAAGTTTGTAGGCAGGCCGTGCTGCCCCTTGAGCTACCTGTTGCTTTTCTTCTCTGTGAAGTACTAGTACTGACACATCCAGCTTTCCCTGGTGGCATTCCCAGGTCTAAGGGAGAGACATTTCTGAATTACAGTGTCCAAAAGGCATAGTGTTTTGTTTTTGTTTTCCCTCCAAGTGAGAGTGTGAAATTGTAGACTTTAACTGCTACTGAGATATGGAAACACATAGTTTGTGTTAACTGCTTCTCACAGATGATGCCAGTCTTCAGAGTGAGTTACATTAATTTCTCAGGGAGCTACATGAAACAGAGGGATTTTGCTTTAGAAAAGGAAGCATCTTGTAAAAAAGACAGAGCAAGCTGACAAGTACTGTGAGGCATGATGAAATTACCCTTTTTCTATTATTTTTTATTATTATATTTTTTAACTTATTTTTTTAGTCATTCAATAATAACTGAATGCTGTTTGTTTTTTTTTTTTTCCATTCTGGTAATCAAACTATGTCAAAGCTGCCAGCTGTGTTTGAGAAGTAGTCACATGACAGACACCAATCTCACTCCTGACTCAGTTTCAGAGCATGAGAAGTTGTACAGTGACATCCCTCCAGTCCAAAGGAAGTCCAAAAATCTGGTTGCTTTGTACACAGAGTATTATGTTATGGAGTGTTCTCTATGAGAATGGCTACTTCTAAGGGCTGTGAGAACCAGCCAGCCTCTGGCTTTATTCTCCCTGACTCTCTCTCCTAAAGCAAGCTTCTGTCTTTAGGTTATCCCTTTCCAGTCCTGATAAATCCTTTCTGAGGGGGACCTGGACTTAAAGGGAACCTGAAGGCAGGTGATGAGCCAAGGGTGGGTTTCTGCCAACCAAGACTCTCCATCCAACCCATTCTGCTTGCTACCTCCACCCAAGCAAACCTTGGTGGAAAAAAAAAAAAAGTGGTTTAGATCAAGCTGCAGAAGGTCTTCTGGCACCAGCAGCTTTTTCCCAGCTGCTTCTCTTTCCCCAGAGCTCACAGACTTCTGCGTGGAATAAACATGAATTGCTGGGAATTGCCATATTTATTTTGCATTCTTGACAAACCAAACTGGGCACGGACAACAGTTCTGGCACTAACAGGAGTCCTGTGCATGAGCAGATCAACTGTGCTGGGTGCATAAGAAGCTCATCTGTGCTGGACATGGACAAAAAACATGGTCTTGTCATCTGCTCTGAAGAAAGCAGGAAGGGTGTGCAGACCTGGCTCCACAGTGGAAGAAGCTGTATGACCCATCTAATCTGAAAAGCCAGGCAGCCCCGAATTACAGAATAACCTAGTGCTGATAGGTGCTAGTGCATGGTATTTCATATTCTGCTATTTCCATCCTAGTGGGAGTTGAAAATAGTTACGAAGTGACGTATCTGCAACAGCAAATATTCACATTACCTTTTGCACTGGCCAGAAGCATAGTGATGCAAGCAGTGTTTTTGACAAATATTGCATGAAAGAAACAGAAGAAACCTCAAAAACCCTCTTAAGTAGCTTTTCAAATGCTCCTCTATGTGTGAAAGTAGAATTCTTCCTCATTACTAAAAACACTTGAACAGTATGGTGAAAGTACATGAGTACTTGCCTTTTCTTTACTTAAGGGAAGTGAGTTTGAACAAGGTAGCCTAAGACATGTCCTTATACAGGGATAACAGTCTCCTTGTAGGTTGTTAGCTACAACAACAGCCTCTCTGGATGTCGTTAGCTACGTTTTCAGAAACAAATGGTGGATTAAGAGTCTAAAGAAAAAAGATGCAGGAAGCTTATCTGAGCCTAATATTTCTGAATGAAACAAAATCCTGAAACCTGCATAGCTAATAAAAGGTTTTATAGCCATTAAAAAACACTTTTTCCTTTCATAGGTCTTTTTAGCAGGAGACTGGGAATGGTTCAAGGTTGAGGATAAAAAGCATGCTTTCACATTAGGAAAAAACGAAGCTTTTCTGAATTCTCTCCACATTCACAACTAGTTTGTTACGATCACACAGCACAAATGGTATGAATCCTGCAGTTTTTAAGAGGTCACTGTTCTCAGACAGGCTCATTCTGGAGTCAGAGTTTGGCCTGTTCTAAAACTA
The DNA here is from genome assembly GCF_024509145.1 of Vidua macroura. Classification (NCBI taxonomy): domain Eukaryota; kingdom Metazoa; phylum Chordata; class Aves; order Passeriformes; family Viduidae; genus Vidua; species Vidua macroura. The sequence continues at coordinate 53,196,284 of NC_071571.1, read as the reverse complement.
AATTGAGACCCTAGGATGTGACTTATTATGGTTACACGTTCACTTTATAACAGGATCTTTGTTTCTAAAATGTTCAGTGCTACAATAAAATAAATTCTTCAAGTGTTCTGAGACCAAAAAAAAAAAAAAAATCTATATTTAAATTTCTCCAGATATTTCTTAGGGCTTTAGCAGTCTTTCTTTTTAGGTCTGAATTAACAGTCAGGATCAAAGCTTCGGAAATACATACTGTTCATCAAACTGAAGGTAAAAGGGAGATTCCTTCCATAATTACATTTTGTTTACCCTTTTGTCCTACCTTTACATTTGCCATGGCTGATTTGCAAGGGTCTTTTTCCATTTGTAATCATCCTGTTCCTCCTGCCTGGCTGCTGAGGAAAGACCCACAGCCCAACAATGATAATGCCTTCATCACTTCCGTGCTCATATAAACAGCTATGTCAACCGCCTGGATTGTTATCATAGCAGAAGGCAGCTGAAAGAGGAGACAAGGGATTACTTTGGGCTCCTATTGATTGCTTTTCCTCATTTCCCTTTCCCAAAACTTTGGAGAAGCTACCTCTCTACTGCTGAGCAAAGTCCCTTCCAGATGCCAAAGGAGCAGTCTAGCAGGGCAAGTGACACCAGCAAATGATGTGAGAAGTGGTTAAAAATACAAGCTCTAAGAAGAAGTGCATATATGGTAAAAGATTTAATGGAAGGAGTTACTGAATGGAAAGAAAGTGTAGCAGTATATATAGCATGGGAATTTTCTCATATCTGTTTTTCTCTTCACTAGTGCTCGTGCACCTTTTTAGGAGAGAAACCTGAACATGCAAGCAGAGGGGAGCCTGCACAGGTACCCTCCTCTCCACCTCTGGAAGGGCTGGCCAGGGCTCACACAGGACTCTGAAGTCAGCACCTGCTCCCAAGCAGTACATGGGTGATGGGCATGGCACAGTAACCCGTGGAGAGATTGGCAGAGCCCTTGAGGGCCCAGGCACAGCGGGACTGGAGGGGCAGCCCTGCATGAGGTAGCTCATGCTATGCTCCAGCAGGAATCTGCAGGTCTAGTGTGCTCTTCCTCTGAGGCTAAGGATCCTTCCTTCAGTATGGTTGGCTTTAACTATACAGTTGAAGTTCCATTATTTGCAATTTGCAGCAGGATTGAAGATCAAGCCATGTTAGTTCAAGCTATATACATATACTAGGTGGGGTCAAAACTATACAATTGAGAGTATCTTCTTTTGAGTAAAATGCAAAAATTTTTTTTAACCTATATGCTGTTAAATTAATAAGGCTTTTTCTTTCATAATGAAAGTAATTATTCTTTGTGACATTATAATGTGGCTTGTTCTTAATTTCTCTTAATACACAGGATTTATTTTCCTTTGAAAAATGCTCAGTGTATAAGAAGGTGCTGTCGCTTTAAATATCTATGCTTCACCGGTGCTTAATTTTGAAACATTTTTACATTATACTGTAAGTGAACTGTTTTTCCATACAAAGCAAGCTTTTTTTTCCTTTTTTAGTTGCTAACTTTACTACTGCCTATGTTTAGATTTGGGGGAATTTGTACTGCGTGCCAATCTGTAATTACATTCAAAAGCATCCTTCCCTTCACTTCTCATTTCCGTTCCCCAGGAGACAGGAAAAAAAAATAGGTTACTAGAAAGGTTCCTCTAAAGAGAGTGAAGAGAAGAGCATGGTTATTGAGAGATAATTGCTCAAAATGTTTACTAATGAGTGACCACTGTAGTTAGATGAATTCTTTGCAGCATAGGATTTATTCAGAGAATTTAATGTTATCATCTGGTAATTATCCCCTAGGCAGACTGATGATTACAAATCTATTGCCATAGTTAGACAGTGGCCATTTCTGTGAATGCATTTTAGCCTATGGATCACTGGCAAACAATTTATCCTGATTTTTCATTATCCGGCACATGTGATCAGTCATCCAGGTTGCATACTTTCATTCCTGCTCCCTTACTGTTGCCTCTTATAGTGGGAGGAGAAATTACGGCACAATTAATACCTTATCTTTGTGCTCACCTACCATTAGCTGCCAGAAAAGGGAGATTTTGTTGTAAGAGAAAAATAAACCAAAAAAGAATATCAGGAAAAAAGAACTGTTCCCTGAGCGTTCGCACGGGGGAAAAAAGCAGCAGCGACTTTATTTAAACACCTTTTCTTGAAAAGTTAACCCAGAGAGGCATTGACCCAAAAGTTAACCCAAAGAGGTCAGTCATTCAGAATGTGAAGTAATTCAGTTCTGGTGAACCTTGACTCTCCTCTGCTATTTTGTTAGGGAGCACTTTACATCCACAGCTTTGAGTTCTTTCCAAATTGAAAGCCCTTCCCCCACATGGCTTCAAATATTTAGAAACAAAAAAAGGTGTTTGTTTGGTTGAAGTTGGTTTTTTTCTTAATTTGATTTCTTCATTTATGTCTAAAATAGCTCAAGCAAAGTTTAGCACCCATAAAATATTCCAAGGTAAAAACAATCCCAAGCCTTTTTTTTTTTTTTTTTTTTGAGAGCAATTTTTTTTTGTGCATACTTGTAATAGTTTGCTGTAAATTCTAAAATTAAGTGGATCAGAGGCTGCCTGTTTGTTTTCATTAAAATATTTAATTTCGGAGCACTAAGACCCAAATCCCAGGCCCACTGAAATGAATAACAGAACTTCCAGTTGTTTCCAGTAAACTAAGCTTCAATCCTATATCAACGTTGCAAGGCTTTGTTGCATTAAATGACTGCCTTCTCATAGGCATATCTCTAGATATAGATATAGATAAAGATATAAGAATTCCTCAGCATGAATCACTTATGTGTATGCAAGGTAGATATATCCTGCACAGAGGAAAACACATGAATGCACATCCTTGTCTGCAGGAAGGGTATGGGTGCAGGTACAGGTGTACAAGTATGTCTGCCCTGGTATACCTGCATGTAAGGACATGCGCATGCTTATACACACATACAGGCAAATACATATTCAGATATTTCCTACTAGCACACAAAACTCTGGGTCTGGCTACACAGAGATGGACACATACAGTACTTTCTGTTTCTCAGGTATGGTTTTCTAAACTGGTTCCCACCTTCCTAGATTCATTTTTGCTTTCTCAAGTTGTTCTTTAAACCAACCAACCCTCCCTTGATTCTCACAGTTTTGATACAGTGAAACAGTTCAATACAGAATGGCTGTCCTCTTCTGGAAGTAACTTGCTTTCATTTGCTAAACTTGAAATCTTTGATTTGGTATGCAAAGGGCAGGGGGTGGGGGGAGAAGAAACAAACAAGGGAAAATAAGCTTGTTTTCTAAAAGCTGAGGAGACTGCATTAAAAAAAAATATGTGAGCAAATCATCTCATGTGATGATTCATGGTCACATTTCTCAGTATCTTGTAAAAAACTAATATTTTTAATTTCTGATCTCTCTAGATTTCCAGTGCTTCTAGAATCAATCTTTTACCCCTTTACCTATTTCCTTCCTGCATGATTTTCCTTGCAGCTTTTCACTCCAGTGAATCCCTGCCTTTTAAATAAACCAGAAGAGAGAAACGATCCCCACTCAGAGCAGCTACAGATAAGCATAAAGATCTCTGGGATTCAGAATCCAATTAGGTAAAATAAGAGTTTGCAGGAAGGTTGCCTCGTGTCGAGCAAAAAGCCTTTGGAGTGTGCCCTCTCGTGGCCGTTCTTTATTCAGCATGAATACTTGTACCCCTAAATACAGCTCCTTTCAAAAGAAAATTGTTGAAATTATTCAAAATACATAAGCGACACATTTTTTGGTTTTTTCCCTCTTGAACTGCCAGCTTGGTTTTATAGGGTAGGTATCTTCTGGGAAAAGACATGGGAAAATACATACACGTCTCCTCTGCACATGAAAGTAGTCATCACATGATCAAGTCAGTTCACCTGGGATTCTCTATGAAGTGATACTTCTCTTTTTTCCCCTGGAATTTCTCCTGAAGAAATTCAGTTGGCAGAATCTCAGATCTGCCTTTTAAGCTGTCTACTTAAAATAATGAATGAGTTAGTAGCCAATCATATTTATAAGTATTGAGTATCTCTGTTGTTGAACTTGTTGGATTCGCTTGTCATAAAATTATATGACCCCTCTCCTCAAAAAACTATTCTTAAGACTTTGAAGTAACTTGCAGAACTCTGGCACAACTTCCCTTACAGCAGAACTAATCAAGGTTAGTAATCTTTGTTTGATATGCAAGTAGAAAGTAATTTTCATGTTTTACTTGTAAGAGTGCCAAAGGACAGTAGGGTGCATTTGTAACTTTTGCCCAATACTCACAGTCATTAGTTTTGTAGAGATCTGTCTGGATTTGTTAGCTGTGAAAACTACCTGCCAACTATTTTGCTGATTTCCTGGACATAACTACACCTGTTCTTCAGACAAGTTTACTGCATTTATTTCCCCTCTAATTGTCTGAAGTCTGTGCTTGTTTGAATTTTGGTCTATTTTAGAAAATAGCAGTCTCAAGACAGAGCTGTATGCACAGGGTGCTGCTTGTTCATTCACTCCATTTCTTTGTATGTTTGAGAATATGGCTGATGAAAGATGGAAAAACTACTTTTTTATAAAGGCAAGTAGTAAATGTGACATCTGAAAGACATGAGGAAGGGCTGGTTCATGTCAAGCCATACCCAAAGGAACAAGAAGCCTAAAGTCTTATTTTGCTTTTTGTAGACAATTTTTTGATACAATATGAGATATTTTAATTCATTTTCATTGATTTCCTATTGCCTTCTATTGAGGCAGAGTGAGTTTGAGGTTAAAAGCAGAAAACACATTAACCTGGCTGTGAGCAGAACATGTTTGTTCTCCTGCTCGGTGTTTAAACTTCTTCATGCTATTCCCAGTTCCCACAGAACAAAAAGTGGAGATTGTCCCTGTGGCTATATTCTATTCCTGTCTTTTTAACTCATACTTCCTATATGACATGTCATTTGCCTTTGTTTTTTGCTTCACTTTCCTTTACAGTAAAAAAAATATTTGACAGGCATAACTGCCAGTGCAGAAGAGGACAGGATCTCAAGTAGGGTTTATTTAAATTGTTGCAGCATTGGCACCTGTAAAATGTGGTAGATCCTCTGATGTTAGCAAGTCACCAGATGAATGGCTGTAGATGAAGAATATGCTTGAGCAATCTGAAGTTACTCCACAGTTACTCTCTGGAACAAGAGTGTATTTATCATTTCCATTATAAGCCCAAACCAGAGCTCAGTTTTTAGGTTGCTAATAGTCCCTCTCTTGTCCCAAATCAAAGAGATATGGAAAGGTAGCAGGTATGGAAAAGGGCAGAGCAGCCCTCCTGCCTGGGCTTCCAGGATCATCTTAGTATGAAGGAAGAGAACTGTGGCAGGGAGGAGAAGGCATGAGAACATGCCTTCCACATGAGTGGATGCCCTTGTCCTGCAGCTCCATAGCGTAAGTCCTCTTCAAGTAATTTGTCAGCAACAGTAGGACAACGCTATGTAAATCAAGCTGAGTGACAGTGTTGGTGGCTGGTGGCGGGGGATAGGTGGCAGGATGATTGGCCAGTGTGTGGGCAATGGCACGATTTTTGCTGCTCACGTGACCACAAGAGCCAATGGCTTCGGGAGCCGCCGTTGGAGGGTATTGTACAGAGCAGGCATATATCAAATTCCAAATTCCTTTGTGTCAGAGCTCAGGAGAGACAATAATGTATTTACAAATGATTGCAATGTACACAGTGAAGAGAAACCTCTCTTCATGCCATATGTGTTCCACTGTGCTCAGAGCGAGCTGCTGAAAACCAGGTGGAGAATCCGACTCATAGATAGCTTAGAGGTTTCCTTGCTTTTACAAATTCATTTCTAAACTAATGTTGAGCTACTCCTGCTTCTAATGACCTCTGGCATTGATACCTTCTCCCTGCTTTCTGAAGTGGAGGGTATGGAAAATCTGAAAAGCCTGAGCTGTCATGCTGAAAGAACTGCTAATATGTATATTGACAAGGACTCCAAAGGCAAGGGCTCCTTGTACAGTTGGAAATCAGACAGCCAGCAGGAATGTCTGCACTTACAAGCATGCACACTTCTTGTGCATGGCTTCTGCAATCAGAACATCTGAGTCAACAGGTTTTCAGGACTGGAAACTCTGAGTGTTGTCTTAATTGTTTATACTGCTGCAGCAAACTTCTAAACAAAAATGCTTGGAGTTCCTTTGCATACTTTGCCTACCATATGCTGTACCAAACAAAACAATGACATTCTTTTAAAACCGTCTTGGCAACAGGAAAAATGCTCTGGCTAGACAGCATCATAAAAAGTTGCTGTTAGTTAGATGATAGACTTATTGCAAGTAACTGCTATTGATGCATACACTAGCATACCCACATACACTAACAGATTTATGTGCAGATACACATACGTTGAATTAAAATGGGTTCTGGTCCTATTCATGTAGGAACAAGACAGCAAAGTACAACTTTAGAGTTGTTTCTTATGGGCAGTTTATGTGAGCCTTAAGACTTTACTTACTAAATACATATATTCTGAGCTCTTGCTGCCTAAGAGTTAGGGGGAAAAGAACTGTGAAAGAGTTCAAAATACACTCTACCAAGGTTGCATTTTTGGCAGGAGTGTTTTAGGAGCAGAATCTCTTTTCCAGTATGCAGAAGTCTGCATTACAAATTGGATCAGCTACAGCAACTTGTCCAGTTCTACTGAAGTCATCTGACAGTCCCTGCAACTCTTTATTGCCGAAGATGCTGTGTTAAATTAAAAAAAAAAAAAAAAAAAAAAAAAAAAAGAGGGGAAAAGCCCACAAAAAAGCCATCTCACTTCTAAAACTTAAAGCTGCTTCATCTGATTTTATAACTTCCACTATAATTTTTACATGAAAGGGCTGTTTCTGAAGTAGTTGATAAACTCCCCAAAAGGCTACAGTCTTTTTTCTTTTGCCATCAACTCTGCAATCTAGCTCTTTACTGCAAGTACTCTGGATTTACAGACATTTGGAGGACCCTGCTGCAGCCTGACTTTATGTTCAAGACTGGTTAGAGAGCTTCCTCCCTGTGTGACTGACTGTGCTTAGCAAGTGTAATCTGTAGCCAAGACTAAGTCAGAAAAATGAAATTCCTTCAGAGTCCTACCCCCCCATCCCATTCCTCCTTCTCCCTTCCCCCAGGTCTCATCCTACAACCTTGCAGAAAATATTATTGCTGAGGAGAAGAAAATAAGTTAATTGCAGTTTTGGCAGAAAGGATATTTTTCAGTTTGGGCACAAAGGATATTTTACATTATTTTTTTTTTAAGCACTCACCTGATTCTGCAAAAGTGATGATTTCTGAGGTTTGCTCCACAACTTCATTCATTTCGGCTCTTCTTCCAACATCATCCTCTATTTCCACATAACCATCCTCTCCCACCTTTCCCACGTGGAGTTTTTTGATGGCATTTAAAAGTGCTGCCTTGGGTACTGGCTGGGTGATATTAGGTCTGTCCCTCAAGTGCAACATGTTCAGTATGTGCTTCTTTACTGCTTCCACCATCTCAGGCTGTGAGCTGGGCACATCCTTTGAGAGCGTGGCAAGGGCACATGATGGACAGTCAGTGACTGAACTGTGCCCCTCGGATCCTGGGGTTGGGGAACTCCTCACTATAATCCAGCAAAGCACCAACAGAAATCCTCTCTTCCAAAGCAAAGGCATCCTGGCAGCAAAAGTTGTTGTGATTCCCTTTTTAAAAGGCCCTGCTTTTCCTCCCCCTTCACGAACAGTTTTTTTGGGAGCTGGTTTAGTTTGTTTGTTTGTTTGTTTGTTTTTCCTTCTCTTCAGCAAATTCTCTGGAACAAGAACCAAAAGTTTTCTGTGAAGTTTTGTTTGCAGGCTCCCTCTCTGAATGCAATAAGTGCTGTAGATGTTTGTGGCTGTCAGGGAGAAGAGTTCTGACTCTGTCTCAGAGTAGGAGAGAGACACAGAGACAGGGAGAGAGAGAGAGAGGACGGATTGGCCTAAAGTGAGTGAGTGAATGAGAGAGGGAGGGAGTTTTGTCTGTGAGTAAAGGCTATGATTAGGAAGGGGGAGGAACAGGCAGGCTGGCTTCCTTATGCTCATTGCTCCCCTAACACACACCTCTCTTCAAATATCACTACTCGTGGATCCTTCCCTCCCCCCTTTCTAAAATATCTTCTCATTCCTGTAAATTTACTCTTTTTTTTTCTTTTTTTTTCCTTTCTGTTTGACCCCTCCCCCCCCCCAGCTGTCATTCCCCCCTTTTTTTTCCTTTCTTTTTTGTTTTGTTTTGTTTGTTTTATTCCTTCAACAGTATCACTGTCTTAACTAAACAGAGGAAACATGAATGAATGAAAAGAGTGAAATCTTTAAGGAGCACCTTGCTGTTGGTCCTGCCCGGTATTGTTAGGGATAGCAGGAGATGTTAAATAGCTTGGGAATGAGATGGGAATGAGGGCAGGGGTTGTGAATATTTTGAACAGAACATTATTTTGCCTGGAGTAGATGAAAAAACATCTTTTCTGCTCACTTCTAAATGCTGGGGGTTATCAACACTAGCAAAAGGTCTGACAGGCAGAAAATAGCACTGTTGTTTGGAGGGCTCTATAATACATGATACACTCCCCAGCTGCAAAATGCAGTCAGGCACTGAAAGCCTAAGTAGGAGCTGGTACATATATGTGACATGACATGGTAGTGTCATATAATAGCCCTACTTCTGTGCTAGTCTGTGCCTGGAAGTTCTTGGGTAGATATATTTAGGTTTGGGGTTAATAAAGCAGTGCCTGAAAAATGCTTTGAATGTGAAAAGTGTTACATGTCATCTGGCCAAATCATACTTGCTTCTGACTCAGGCAAATCCCTCATCGATGCCAATAATAATTCTGTCTGAGGGAAAGCTGAGTAAGATCTCCTACATTTGGCCCATTGTTACTAGAAGGCACTTATTACTTCATTCATTTAAATCACAGAGAGCAATCATAATATTAGAATAAGACATTGGAAATTAAAAGAAATCTAAAGCACTACAAGAAGTTTCAACCAGTGTTGGTAGCCCCTTGTCAGTTTATGCCAGGGAGGGCTTTGCTCTGCAGTGAGAAGGTGTTCCCTGTGCCATTGCCATGGCTTCAGGTTGCCTTTACATTCTGTATCCTCTCCATTCTGTTCCATACCCAGCGAAGTTAAAGTTTGCAAACTCGCTTACATTTGAATTTGATAGTGGAAAAATGACAGCTATAACTATAAATTTTGAGATTCTTCCTTTTCAGGCATTATCTGGTACCGATTTTCTTAGAGCAGCTTCTTCTTTTTTAGCATTTACCCTTTTTTTTCATTCCTTTCATTCTCTCTCTACCACACCTCTGTCTTCTCAGATGGTTTACCTCCTACCCAGCAAATATTCCGGCATATCTCAGTATATTACTGTCAACCATTGTATTTCACAGTGGAAAGGAGTAATTTATAAATATTAGCATTGAAAGGTCTCTCATTTCCATGAGATGACTACAGGCACATGGGCTAAGAGACAGGCAAGGAATTATAGGTAGAGTAAATGAAACACACAGAAGTAATTGAGCAATCAACCAAAGTCTTACAAATGTTATATACTGCTAGTCCTTTTCAATTAAGATCTTTTATAAGTCCTTTACTGTTATAAGGCATCCACAGTACCCCCTCATCTGTGTTTTACTGACCTCAGTTACTATACTGTTACATACTGTTACACTTACAGGTCTGTCAGCATTATAAACCCTGCAGCCATTCTTATAAACACATCTTTGTAACACAAACCTCACTATAATACATTGAATTTTCTTGGATCTTGTGAACAGACCAAAGTCTGTTGTAATTATATGAAGTCTGAAAGTCAGCTTGAAATAGAACTAAAAGTTTAATTGGATGAAAAAATAATTTCAGATGAAAATATGCATTCATGATTAGATGTACTAACAGATGACATAATTAAAGGAGTTATATATAGTTCTAATATAGCACCTATCCTAACAGTGTCTGATGAAAAGTAAGGAAGTGGCATAAATCAAAATAAAATGCAGATAAGTATGTCTGGGTTCTTGCTGTGGGGTATATGTTGCTTGCCATATACTACAGGTACAGTTATCGCATACAATCTCTATTACATAGAGGTATAGCATATTTTACTTGCATGCCATGATGATGACAGATTTAATGTTAAAGCATAACTTTCTAAAAACCACTGTTTTCTAAAAGAGTCTTCTAATACCGCTGATACATGGTTTATTTGTACTTACATGTATATACATATATGTACAAAAATCCATACAGAAATGTGTTTGAATACATACAGAAATGTTGGTTCAGACTCTTTCTTCAAATTACCTGAGCTGCAAAGTTCTGTATATGCATTCATTCAATGTAACCTTAACAGTATGCAACAGCATGCACAGGAATTAAAAGTTTTAGTTTGAAAGGAAAAAAGCTGATTGAAAGTTTTACCTCTCTAGTCCTGACTCTCAGAAGGAGACTGCTGTATTGTGCTTTAAGAGCTGCTGAAGTTCCTCTTTGTGGTACTCATAATGCGAAGCTTTATACTGTACTTCTCGTGTGTACACATCACATATAACGTCTGTCAAAAGTGGGCCGGATCACTGTGCTGGATTGGTTAATCCTGTTACATCAGCAATTGACTGTTTTTCCTGTATGAGACATACTTTTGGTAATTAATTATCTAATGGAAACTCCTAATTCTCTAGCATGACAAAATATCGTGGATCAACTTGTGGTGATTTCTGTATCCATTTAAAGACTAGAACTTAAAATCAGACAAAGCAAACATTATGAGTCAGGAAGATACACTCCAACTTGTTGTGTTGCATAGCTAGATATAGATATTATTAGATGTAGATAACACTGTTCTAGTTCAAATACAGTATTTGACAGATACTTAATTACTACTTTGCAAATAGTTTTCTTCTTTGTACATACTTAAGGATATACCAGATAATCTTTCTGCAAATTTGGATTTTTTTCAAATTCAGGAAACTGCATTTAAGTAAGAATTCTTTGGGTTTGGATGATTTTTTTTTTTTTTATTTCAACCTCTGAATAAATATGTCCTTCTGTTTAAATTAGGGATCCCTTTAAAGCTCTTTACAAAATGAATCATATTGCTCCTGTCCAATTCTCCTGGTTCCTTGATGTGCAGATTGCATCACACTATTAAAAACTGTTTAGATATCTAAAAATAAATTACAATGAACGACAGTTCACATTTTTTGCAAGTGTGGCACTAACACTTGTGGAATAAAATAAAAGTCAACTTTCATTTCAATTTACATTAATGAAAATCAGAAATAACTATGCCAATTAGGCAGTACAGAAGTAACACATAGAAGGTCAAAAGTAAATCCAAAATCCATCTCCTTTCTTAAACACATATAATAACTGGCTTTATGTGGTACCGTTTATGACAAATGGCATGATCATGCAGTCTTTACTCATTCATAACACCCACTGATTACCAGAAAATCCCCATCCCTCAGTTGTTTTTTTTTTTTTTTGGCCTGAATCGTACTTATAATTATATTTTTATGTCCTCTTGGTATTGTAACTTTAATTTATTGTGGAGTATGGCTGATCTGCATCAAAGAAAGATTTCAAGCTTTCAATTTACAGTGATACCAGGGAGTCCTTTTAGCAGCGTTGATCCCAACTGGTGTGTGTGCTGTATTCACACAACAGCTTTGGTAGAATGAGAAAAAATCAGGAGTTAATGGGAAACATATGACCAGATAGGTTGCTTTGTTTCCCATTTTTAATACGCATATAATAAGTGAAACAGGTTGTAGTAGCTTTTCTGCAATCTGAGTTTGGTGGTTCCAGTTGCTACAAAGAACAACACTTTTTTTTTTTTCCCCTTTTTTTGCTTTTTTCCCCCCTCCTTTCTTTTTCTTCAGGGACAGTGAGACGCTTCAAGAAATAGATAATGAGCATGTATATACCCAGTTAGTCTCAGGACTCTATTTTGTGTGGAGATCCTAAACCCAAGTTTTGTCAAACGACTTTTCCACCTGTTTTTCTCAGGAGCAGGCTGAGTTTGGTCTTAACTGACATCCTAAAACTCTTTGAAATTTGTTGCGTACTGGTAGTGCAGTGCCCGTTGCAATTTGGCAGCAGACATATTCTCAGCAGGAGACCCTACATTGCATTGCTTTTATGGAGAATAGAAAATTTGCCCCGGGAGTAACGGAGCTATCTTCTCCTTGGAGTCAGAGTGGTGTGGTGCCAGCTGTGACCATCATACCCCTCCTGGGGCAGCGCCCAGCTGGGGCCGAGCTTCTCCCACTGCGACGGTGGGGCAGAGGATTCCCAGTGAGAAAGTGTCTGGTCCATGACAAAACGAGAAAGCTACCGAGTGAAGCACAGCAAGCATGTATGTGATTTATAGCGCAGGATAAGTTCTGAAAGGAGTTTAGGAGAAGTGAAAAGCATTATTCATTTCAGAGCATGCTCCTTATTGCCTCGGGGAGTTTGTGTATAGCTTTACCAAAGGCCTAATGAAAGCTTTACTCGGTGACTAATTTTTTTTCACACCTATTTCTTTCTTTATAAATATTTTTCTCCCCATCCCCCCGCCCCGTACTCCTTTTCATTTTGTTGAACACAGCAACACCTGCTGGCAGTGGTCCGGGAGTACTGCTGGAAAGACCCACTGATCTAACTCTTCAGACCAGCTGCCATTAAGCACTGCCAAGCCATATTAATGAGCTGCCTCTATTTTTACCCCTTCCTGCCAGAAAGGGCAATTGCTCTTGGGAAAGACTGTAGCTGGGTTTGGTTTTTTTCTTTTTTTCTGATTTTTTTTCTGTCACCTTCAGAGTCCAGATAATCATTGTTCAATTGGGATTTCTAATTTAAATTCTGATACCACCAATTGAGACCACATAAAACATTGGAGTGATGCTGAGCCTATCTTGCTGGCTCACAGGCATATTTTAGTTCCCTGCTGGATCAGAAATAACTAAAGGAATGTGATTGAGAAAGAAAGGTTAGTACTCCAGCAACCTGTCTCTCTTTTTTTATTCTCTTCCTAATTGTGGATTTTCACTTACAAACAATTTTAAAAAATGGCCCAATGCCACTTCATTATACACCCACTGGATATTGTGTGATTTACTGACTACTTTGGAATCCTGAATTGCATACAACAGTGTCTGTCCATCTCCATCCCTGCTTTGAAGAGCAGCCACTAGAAAACATGGCACAGATTTCTGTGCAAATCAGCTGGAATTTCACTCTGTTATACCTTATTTTCCTGTAATAATAAGAAAAGATATGACAGAAACTTACATTTAGAAGTTTTATGTTTCTACTTTTATGTAAGTGGACCAATTAAGGCTGGTCTTGCTATTGCTACTAACTCAAATGCTTATGTACTGTTTAGAGGGGTCAGTGATTTCAATAATAATTAATGAGCTGGTCAAAAAATAAAGTTCATCTGAAGATAAGAACTCAGCCTAGAGGGTAGGGTAAATAAGAGCTTTCTTGGCTTTCTTTTTTAATATTGATGGATGACGCTTTTTACAGGGGTCAGGGTAAGTATAAGTTCTCTTTTAAAAGAACCTTATATAAAGTCAGTCTGACAAATAGAAGCAAGTATGTTAATTTTCTTTCAAAACTATACCTATGTTTCCTGACATGTCACTCACTGATATTTTTTTTTTGCCAGCTCATGGAATAGTGAGCTTTAACAAAAATATTTCATGTCCATGTTATTTTAGCATATGTGTTGCCTATTTACACTTAAAATTAAAAGTCAAGGCATATGAATACATGAGCCTGGTGATATAGATGATCTTATTAGTGTGATGCAATATGACACAACTATATGTTATAATCAGAGCTTGTTCAAAACTTTTCCTTTTGGGGAAAACCTATTTACAAAGAGAATTTTCTTGAATTTATAGAGAGAGCATGGACTTAAATTGTAATTGGAGAGAGTAGTCCACAGAACTAAAGTTGTTCACACAGCTTGTTTGACAGGTGACTTTTCAGTACATTACTGCAAAAGTAATCTTTTTTCTTGAGAAACAGTTCTGTAATGTGTAAAATATCTTGAGTGATGCTATCTTCAAAGATATTTTGAGATTATGATTAGAGTCACATCAATGATTTAAACCCCAAAGGGAAGGACCACCAGGTGACAGATACCATTTGGCTCCAAGTAGGGTGAAAACAATTATAGGTGAATTAAAACTATTATTGAAAGTTCACTAAAAATAATTTGCATGCTGTTGAAAACTTTGATGCTCAAAGCATACATCAAAATAATTTCTTATGTAATTGTCCTTCAGTCAGTGGAGTTTTATCATATCTTTGCACCAACTTCAGAATAATAGGAAGTGGTCTTATTTCTCTGACAAGCCCTGAATTCTCTGTTCTGTGTTCCTTTTACTACAGTTAATCAAATCACAGCACACACAACCATTCAAGTTACAGACTCCCATTAGTTTTTTAGGATCAGCTCTTGATGTCACTGAAGTTAGTGCTGATTGTGGGAGCAGAAGTTAGTTGAATCAAGCTTTGACCCTGAGGATAAGTATAAACCATTGATGGACAGAAAGAGTCACGTAACATCGCATCTTAGATAAAAGCTTTTCAGATGATTATTCAGTGATGTACTTCCCAAAGTAATATTGCCTGTGGATTTTAGAAAGAATTACAACTGTGTTTGCAAGAGGAATGTTGGACCCTTAGTTAATATGAATTGGGGTAGCTCTTCTGACTTCAGAGATTGAGTTACATCAGTAGAAGGTCTGATGTAAAGTCTGTTTGCTTAATTTAACTTCTACATATTAATGTTTAGGTTTTGGCTTTTCCTTTTAAAAGCAGATCCCAGTTTTTGTCTGGTTTGAAAGGTCCAGTTTCATCTTGGCTTTGCTCCCTCCATGATGTGGATACATTTTGTGTACTAAGTTTTGATTACTTATAAATCTGCTGATTGTGGGAGGGAATTGAATGAAGCTTGTAAGTTTTCTCTTTTCACTGAGCTGAACTCAACAAGAGATTACACTGGCAAATCTTCCAAGGTAGTCATCATGTACAGGCCTTTGGGAAAAGTTGCAGTGTCACACATCAGCAGATATTCCCATCTGTGAGAGTAACCAGCAGCGAATTGACATAAGTGTCATACTCAGGACACCAACAAAGTGAATTTTAAAAAGTATATATTGAACTTCTGCATGGTTGCTGCTTTGTCACTGTGATGAAATAAATACATTCTGCAGTGAAAATTTTAAGAGGAAGCCTAATTGCTTACAATGGTTTAATGAAAAGAGTGCTAGTTGGGGACCCAGGAAATCTGGATACTATGGCTGTACTATCAACTGCTGAGGACAAGTACCTCATGTCCCCATCAGTATAGTTGAAGGAATCAGTATCTCTTCTGAGATCTGTGGGTCAAAAATGACAAACGAGACCTTGCTGCTGTTTTGTTTCTCATGATCACTGGTTTTCATGTATGTTATTTAAAATAATGTTTGGATTTCCAAGATAGACACAGGTTAAATCTGAGGGATGGGTTAGGCTTCAATTATTATTTTCAGGAAAACACAAGAAATTACTGAGAGAATTTCACATGTGGAGAAGTGAGGGGAGTACAATGAACAGTCATCATTTATTGACATAATGAAGCTGCTGCCCTTCTCTGTGCACATACCCTTGCCCCAACACTATTTTTAAAAGCACTGGTGATTACCCTGAGATTCCAGGTTCCAGTGTAAATCTACCTATGTTTTGAGAATTTATCTCAGATTTTTTTCTCAAATCTGGGGTTATAGCACTTGAGATTTAACTTGGTAGCATGAAGTTGAACTTTTGGAATGGGTATCAGATCCTCAAATCTGGATTTAATTTCCATTCTGTTAAATTTTCCAATTTGACTTCACATTTTATGGTTAAAATTTTGTACTTGTAGTTCAGTGCAGGTGGGACATGTAACATGTAGACAGTTAAATACCTATTTGCCTGGTGTCTGCTTACAGACTACAAAGTTCATGAGCAACTAGGCTTACACCTCTTTATCAGTAAAGACAAAATAGCACCTGCCAAGCTCACAGGTCTTTTAAAATGAGCTCTATAATGCCCAGTAACAGTTGGGGGAACAGAGGGTTGATAGGCAGCAGTGATGGTGAGTTGCCTAGAATATCAGTTCCTCTTCAATAACTTTTGTATGCCAACTATGAACTTATAAACAGTTATTTTCTTTATTCATTGTCTGCTTATTGGTGTCATGCCCTCATGATGACTCCTCTAAAAGGGGTGACATAAGGTAGCTCAGAATAAAGTTTTTGTGTGCAAACAGGGCTCAACTGTGAGTCTATGCACACATTTTTAATTGCTCCTTTGAAGCTGCCCATTCAGGGACAGTAACCAAGCATCTAGGAAGTATAAAAACAACAAAGAAGTGTTCAGATGTTTCTCATAAAGCAGATTCTTTTTTGAGAGGGTTAGTTCTGGTTCTTTTTTTGCCCCTTAAACTGAATTTATCTCACGTGATCAGAGTCAAATTGACAGCTTTGAACAATAATTTAACCTGCTCTCTCACAGGAGAGAACAGCAGGGACAGCCACAGGACAATTTTCTTCACCCACATTCTTGGGTACACAGAGACTTGCTCATACCCTCAGTTAAACAATTTCTGAAGACATTCAGCAGAGCTACCTGCTGTAGTGTCTTGCTTTGAGTGGGCCATGAGCTGAAAGAAGTGAATCCTTTCATACAAATCAGCAAATAACCAATATAGAAGTGACATTCAGGTAAGTATTCATGAGGAGTATGTTCAGAGTAGGGAGAGATGAGTCTTGGATGTATCATTTAGAGGTCTCCAAACTTAAAAATGTAATGTGCACTGACAGTTCAAAAAGCCAACAAAAAATTGGATGTTGTTAGGAATAGTATGAGAGCAAGACAGAGGGCACCATGTTGCCTCTATGTATATGGTGCATTTACAAAGTGGATGTTGTCTGCAGTTCTGGTCTCTGCAACTCAAGCAGGACATAAGAGAGTTAAAGAGATGCTAAAACTATTAAGGTTTTGGATCATCTGCTTAATCAAGAAACTGAAAGGCAGCTTGAAGAAGGCAAGGCTGAAAGAGCATATGCTTTGGGATTAGAAAACCATGAAGATTGTAGGTAAGGTGAATGCTGAACTGTTATCCACCAAATCCTGCCGTATTAAGGGGAATGCATTGAAACTAGTAGGAGAAGATTTAAAACAGATACAGAGACACAATGGAGACTGAGCTTCTGGGATTTGTTGCCACAGGAGGCTGTGGAGGCAGACAGTATCAGTATCAGAAGACTCAAGAAGATCCATTAAAAACTACCAGAGGAACTAGGCAGGGACATATCCTTTAACATCCTTAATACAACAATTGCAGATGCAGGGGACCTTGAAGGGATAGGCATGCAGAGACTGGCCAGGCTCACATTCTCTCTCCAAACAGCATCTATTGTTGCCAATGTTGGTATGAGAAAAAGGGGTTAGATGAACCACCAGGGGGACTACTCAGGAAGTGTACTTATGTGGTAGTGAAGCACTCCTGTCTGTGCTGTGGAAAGGAAGGTGATTCAGAGCAAAATGTAACTGCTTCTGCCCTGAGTCACCTTCAGAAAAGCCCATCTCTTGCCACCAATTTCAAAGAAAATCTACCATAGACAAAAGGAAGTCTTGTGAATAACCACATTTAATCACAACTGACACAGGTTGGGTTTAAACTGCTGCTCTAGAACAGAGAAAAGTGTCATATACAGTAACTTAATCCAGACACCTCACAGTCATTTTGGTGAGTGCTTTTAAGAGCAAAAGCACTGTATCAGATTATTGGTTAACTTTGATCACAGGCAATTGGAAACATTTCCTCAGCCAGTGATGTTGAAGTATCACGTCAAGGTCTGGTTAAGACAAAGAGTTAAGAAAACATCTTCTGTATACATTAGACTGCCCTCTCATAGTCTTGAAGCTGAATCACTGGGAAAGACTGCCTCTGCTGTCTAGTTGCAAAGCTGATCTGAATTGCCCAGGTATGGCCAGATGTCCTAACATTTATGGGAAGTCTGATGCATGTCAACATCTAGAAACAGAAACAGGCTGTTAAGCTGGAATTGCAGGATGTCATCTGACTCAGAAAGAGGGGTGAAAGTCAGGAGGTGATTCTTTTATGTAAAAGCCACCCAAATGAAGAAGCTCATTCATTTGAGCTCTCCAGCTCACAGACATGAAATAACTGCTTAAGGGACAGTTAGGTATTTCAATACCTAATCTTTACATACAATGAGCTATTTGAACATGCAAATATAGACATATTTGGATATAAATTACCACAGTTACAGATATAAGACATTAGGCGTATGCTGAAAATTTGGTCATCCCAGAAGAAAAAGTTAGTTGTTTCCAAACATATTCTGAGATTCAGTAATAGGCTAACATGCAGTATGAACTGTACAGAATCTAAACTTGTCTTTTAAATGTGTTCTAACTGGAAAGTGAAGCTAAGTGTAAGGGATAAAAATGACTGATCCCTGGTAGCATGCATACTTGGTGTATATATATTTTTTAAAGAAATCAGCTGATTAATCACTAAATCCTTTGAAACAGGTGTGTCACTTTTTTAACTTTGAAGATATGAGGTGGGAGTTTGCTGTTCAGAACTACCAAAGAAGTCTGCAGTCAGGATGAAAATGGGAACCTACGGTGATTCCTAAACTTTTCTTCCTACTTGATAAAATATGTTGCCACCTACACATGAACTGTAAAACACCAAGATGCACAAAGCCTCAGAATGAAAATGTTTAGAATGCAGTTAACTGGTCCGTGGTTGACCATTTCAGTATGTGTAGTACTTCTCAGCTCATCTTCTCCATGAATTTTCAGATACTACCTCTGGGACCATTATTCACTGTTTCAGTTTAGGAAATTCTGTTTGTTTCCCTCTCAAGAAGTCTTTGTGAAAATGAGAAGTACAATATTATTATTGTTTGGACAAGAAAATGATCAGCTTTCACACTCTATCTTTTAATAATGTTCACAAAAGGCATTTGAATTGTGCTACCTTGGGGAACATTTTAGTAATGCAATGTCCAGCCTCTGCAGCTCCCCCTTGGAACTGTTGTCTTAGTGCCTGTAGGACAGAGAAGTTGAAAGCAATGTCATATGCCCCTTGTATTATCAGTGCATAAGCTGTACACCTCACACATAAAAGTTAGGTTGAGGGAAAGAGGTCAAAGTATCTGACCTTCTCTCAGAGCACCTGTAGTTATATCCTGGGCTGCACAATATAAGTGCTATTACTCTGTAGGGGTAAGAATTCAATTTACACTGGAAGTCTTTTCACAGAAGCATTTCAGTTCAGTTGGTAAGCATTTCCAGGTGGTCAAGTATAATTTTAGGGAGGGTAAATTTGCAAAGGTTAAATAGCAAACAGGATTGTTATAAGTCTCTATCATTTTGAAAAAAGAAAATGTAATTAAACACAGCATTCTCCCACAGATGAACCAGAGGCTCAGGATTTTCTACAACATGTCTAACTTATTTGTGTTGCTGGTAAAATCCATGCTCCAAAGATGCATAAGCTTTTGTAAAGATGTTCTTTAATTTGCAATGAAAAAAAAGTTATCACAATACCAGTAGGTGAGGCAGAAAATGTGGATCATGCAGCTTTGTGTTGGAAAGACCATTGGGATAGTTTTTGACCAGTTTTGAGTCTGAGTGTTTGTGCGTTAACAGAGAAAGGGAAGAGCTTGCTGCAGGCCAAAAGAAGCATCTTGCACCTGCAAAATGAAGCAGAAGAGTTAAAATGGTGGCTCCTATTCAGAAGTTCCACCAGAAGTGTCCTTTGTTTCAAGGGCCCTTTGTGCTGTCAGACACTGTTAGCCCCTTGTTAGTCACTGCTAGAGAAAAAAACCCTCAGCAGCACACAACAAAGTTTGGTTAGTTTGCTCAGCTGCTGTTGATGTCACCCCTTGCCCACTAAGAGTAAGTTACTGTAATAATCCTCCCCTTTTATTAATCATAACTTTATAGAAAGCAAAAACAGAGTGACATCATTGTTGAAGAAGACTGGCTAAATCATGCTCAGCTTTAGTCAGCTTTGCTATAACATCTCTTGTGTGTCACAGGAAAATAATTACCGGCTCTCACTTTCTATGTCTGACCAATCATTCCCCTTTTCCCCCTTTATGAGGCTACAAGTCTCTGCCTATTTCAAACACCTACTGAAGGTGTAATCTATTTAGAGATGAAAGAGAATATCTTTAACTGGAAGTTGGAACATTCCAGTGGATCCATATAAGATGAAGTCACTTGCCATATAAAACATTAGTTGTATTTATTATAATAATAATAGTAGTATAATATAGTGAAGTGTTCTAGATAGAGGCTATTTCATACTCTTTGTGTGATTCCAGCATTGGTAAGTTCCGGTATACATTTTCTGCACATTTTTGTTTTGGATGACATAAAATGTTTGTCTGCTTGTACATCTATCTGTATAAAAAAGAGAAATAAGCTAGATTTCGAGGATTTTTTTTTAATTGTTGATTTTTTGAAGGATTCGTAATTAGTTGTTTGCTAAGAGGTCAATGTTTGCTGACCTATTGCATAAGACGAAGGTAGAGACAGATTCTACCCTTTACTTTTGCCTCCATATTTCTGTCATTTTCAAGCCAAAAATACCTTCAAGAGAAGTGCAGTTGAGAAGAATAATGTAGACAGTAAGTAAGAGGTATTTCATTAGGGCAAGTTATTCTTTCCCACCAGAGAAGGAAACACACCAGGACTTAGTTTGACAGCATGTCATATTTGTCTGCTAGTTAGAGATATTTTTGCTATCTGATGCCTTCTCTTACTGTAGAGTCTTAGAAAACATAATGAAATTACATATTAACATTCTCTTTGGACAGTTAATCATTTGAGCTTCATACATTTTTTGCCAATGAACAGTCCCCTAGGTTAAATTATTCTTGTATTTTTCCCAAAACCTTTATGATTTTGTCTTCCCACTTGAACACCTTTCCAAAAAAACCCTCAAACCCCCCCAAAAAACCAGCCTCCCCCCCACAAGAAACTAAACAAGCAAACAAACAAAAAAGGTGAGTTTGATAGACAGAAAAAGCACCAATTTGTTAGTCCTTTGCAATACAATACAAAGAGCTTTGCTCATTTTGTTAATTAATGTGACCTCTTAATTTTTTCTCCTGGGGCAAAATGCCACATATGGTGAGTATGACAGGTATTCTCTGTTGAAAGGTGTATTGCATTGGTCTTCGTGGTGCTGAGACACCTGTAATGCAGTTGAGCAGAATTTACGAAGTTTGGTCAGCAATTAAGACAGGTCACTTACACAGACCATTGCCAATTGGGCACTCTGCCTAAGTAATCTATATTATTGCTATTGCTACTATGACACCAAACTTTCACTGCCTTTAGGAGTTACCAGCAGTGATTAAAAATTATATTTCATGTAATGTATTGAGATTGTAATACTGAGACACTGGAAGGTTTGGTGAAATTTAAATGACTTGCACTGTTCTAAGCAGTCCCCAATACACAATAAATTCTTATCTTCTATACCTGTTTTAAACTTTGGAAAGGTTGTTTGGCATAATTGAATCTTTAGGAATCAGAGAGGTTGTAACAAAACTAAGTGTTTTATTCCTAATAATCTGAATTTTCTTTTATTTTATAAATATTAAAAACCAGCACTTGAGTGCTAACAGACCGTTGAAGTCATCTCCTTTAAAATGTTTGAAAAAAAGCATTTGACCCAGATTTTGTTAACATGAGTACATTATGGCATAGAACATCTGTAGTTATTGCTAAACTTGAAAGTAATCCATTAAAAAGCATGTGTGCAATGTTCCATTTTCTTTTTTACATAAAAAATACAGAACAGAACAGAAGTAGTTAAAATGCATGTTTGCTCTTTTTCTTTCATTATTGCTGACATAAAAATTTCAAATAGAATTTGATCTAATGTATTGCTGGTGTTCCTTTTATACCTGATTTATAAGCTAATTAGGGCAAGAAGTATTTATTTCTGCATTAGCACCTCTTGATCATGGAATTTCATTAATACTTTTTTCTTCCCTTATCAATTACTTGCAGTCCTCTGCATCAAATTTATATTAATTGAAATAGCATGCTGTTCAATATTTCAGCAGAATCACAAGTTTTATTAGGTACTAAGTGCTTTAGGAAAAATGGAAAATCATGTCACTAAAGAACACCCATAAAATAAGATTATTTGGAGAAATATGTATTTCTATAGATAAGGGCCATTTAACCTCATGTCAACTGATAATACTCAATCTTCCAGTCCACTTAGTTTAACCATAAGTTGCCATAATGTTTAAAATATCCATCTTTCTCAAAGATACTTGATTTATATTTAACATCATAATATTTGTCATACATACCATTTTGCCTGATTCACTCCAGTCTGCCTTGAAATGATGCTATGTGATTCTGTGATATATGCTATAACCCTCAAAAAGCAATTGACCATGTTTGAACAGTGTTACTGGAAGAATGAAGACAGCTTGCACTGCTTCTGGTTGTAACATGCTATGTTCTATGCATAAAGCAGATTTTGTTCTCCAGGCCACTAATCTGGCATCTTTCATGAACACAAAATTCACAGCCAAAAAGGTATATCCTAGGAAATAAATAATTCTGCATCCATTTCACATCTCAAGGAAAATATAAGCAGTGGGAAGAGAATTACCCAGCTTATAATTGGACTGGAGTTACTTCATGTGCTTATTCATAAAATTCAGTGTGCCTAGATTTGATAACTTGCTCCATATGACCTCACTTCAGTATTTGCATATTCACATTATAATATACTTGAATGTACATTTGCATCATACTGCAAAACATAATGCATTACCCAGCAACATTATAAGTTATAAGAAATTTTATGTTCTCTAGTATTGTTTGATTCAGTTTCTGTATGTTCATTTGTGAATACATCTGCATACACATATATATATAAATTGATCCAAATGCTTCACTAGCCAACTGTTAGGAAGCAAAGGAGAAAAGGAGGTGGACTTTTGAAGCATGTCTGTATGGATTGTCTTGTCAGTTTAAGTTTTTTAAGCACAATTTCTTTGTCCTGTATATGCATCACAGACATTGTATCTCATTCCCTCCAACCAAACAGCAGGGGTGAATTTAGGGAGCTAGCATACTGCGTCTTCATAATGGTTGTGATAGTAGAGCAAAGCAGTAAGAAACATTGCATTGTAGCATTCAAGCAGGTGAGTCTCACTGTTGATGTCTTAACTTCCTTTAGTTATCTTATAAAGTTAACAGATGACTGAGGCTGACTTTTTCACACTGAGGTGCATCAGGCCAGTCTAGCAGCCCTCAGCTCACATGATGTCTTGTTAACTGTTTTCTTTTCTTGTAGAAGTTTCCTTTTCAAGGGCTTTGCATCTTATTTCAGTTTCAGACTGACATTCTTTTATTATTTTTGAGGCCTTGTGGAGTCTCCTCTTCAAGAGATTCTTGTTTGAAAACAGGTTTCTGCTCTTCTTGAAACTAGTCTCTCTTTTTGTGCTACAAGGAAGATTGCACAGTAGGAACATCATGCTTCTTAGAGCTCACAGGGTGACCCAGGCTGTTACAACTCCTGAGACCTTAGGGAAAAAAAGTGCACAGACCACTGGGAAGACTGGATGCTGGTCACCAGTCATGATGCCAGTCAACAACGGGTCAAGGGACTTGTGAGTTTGTCAGAAGCATTGATGCTGTCACCTTAGGTCTGTGAGATCCACCAGCTGTGGTCACTTAGTGACCACACGTATTTCCATTTCAGTGATTGTGTGCTCAGTGCCGTCAGCCCTGGCATTTTTGGTACTGTGCAACAGATAGAGAATTCCTCCACCTGTTGAACTTACCTTTCAGGACAGAGATTTTTAACTCTGGATTTGTAATGTTTGCCAAGAACAATGTCCAAGAATAATGATGCCAAAGATTGGTATCTTTGTTCTTGGATATTTCTTCTTTGTATTCAGGATTTAAAGTATCTTCTGATGATAGCTTAGATTGCCAGTAATATAAATACCATTGCAGCCATCATCTCTTGCCTTTGTATCTGTCTTTCCAAGTTTTTCTTCTCGAAGTCATGTTAGTCCTAACTAATCACAGGTCCCATTTTCAACCATCACTGCACTATATTCTCTTGGAGTTCCTGAAGACTTTAATTAAAATATCCAGATTTTGTTCCTTAGAAAACCACTGGGAAAGAAGCCCTACTCACCATAGAGGAGAAGATTTGAAAGTATCAGAAGTTCTCCGTACTCTGTTCTGGGACATGACTAAGCTTTAAAGTACGATTCCTCTTAAAGATCCTAATAATTTCTGTTGTGGCATCAAAACAAATGTTTTCTTGAATACAAGCTGTCCTAATTTTCTAGGAAGTTTTTCTCAAAATCAAAGAAATATTTGTGGACATTCTGTCACACAGTACCTCTAAAGAAACTCTGTTTACTTTTTATTACTCAGCTGCATGTAGCTGCATGCCCTCAATTACTCTTTCCTTTAAAGTCCTCATGAGATCATTCAAATGTCCTTTTTTTGCCTGCATCACACTCTCCCCTGTTATCTCTGGCAGCCACATTCAAACTTTGCCAGTAATTCAGTGCTCCCACAGCTTGACAGATTGATTAACAGATTGTTACCAGGCTTACTGTTTAACAGGCCAATTTTTAAAAAAGTAAAAATTGGGGTGGCAATTACCTTGTGATTTGAGCATGCTTATCTGTTTCAGTTTTGGTTTTCCTTCAGAGGTGTCTGTTACAAAATCTCATTTGCATTCACTCTATAACCTTACCCTTTAGGCTCAACATCTGCATCTTTACTTGAAAACTGAAGCAACACATTCAGAACATTGTTGAAGCCATGCCTTGAGTCCTGTCCCACCCTTTCTCCACAGCAGTAATTCTTGTTATTTTATTATTTGTATTGAACAAAGGACCTTTTGCTGTTTTCTTCAAAAAGAGTCAGGAAATTCATTAAGTCTGTGTGACTCAATATAACTTTACACTTCTTTGTCTCCAAAAGGCAGTCTTGTTCATGCATACATAGTTCCTTTTTTACAAAAGCTTCTCTACATAATCCTAGTTTCCTTCTTGTATCCTTGTCTGCCCAGTTAGATCTGGAGCCTTTTTCAAATTACTTTTTGTCTTTTATGGTATACAAGTCCCTGATAAAAGAAAAGTACTGTTTGGGTCTGTGGAAGTCCTCGGGTCTGGCAGAAAAATATAAGGTATGAAAGCTGCTAGAATATTTTAAATTTTCCCCAGTTGCAACAGAATAATAAAAAAATCAAAATCCAAATTAAGGAAAAAAAACACAAACCTGGAGAAAATATTAATGAAATATTAATAAAATTTTATATTGCTTCAACCATTTTTATTTTTTCTAAATTTTCATACTGTCATTATGAATGTAATTTGAAAATTGTTTTCAAACCCCGTTTTTCAATTTCTGAATGACTGACACTTCTACTGGTTCAGAAATTGCAGGTACTTTTTCTGTCTTAATTTCCTAGGGAAGATATAAATGAAAATTGTCCTTTTCTACTAAGCTTCAGCCCAGCAAAGTCAACATTTTTTCTGGAAAAAAACTTGTATATGATTGAACATTTTCCATCCAGATAATTTCAACTGAATTTTATTCTCCAGAACTGCATTATAATGCAGTGTCATATTACGCCACTGCCTTCTGTCACTTGGCTGTCCCTTTCATTTGACAAGATGCAAGTTCATTATATGCAGTAGTATTCTGATTCTGAGAGATTTAATCATACAAGCTAAGCTATAAAAAGTGTAGCAATTTGCCTTCTGGCAGTGCCACCATTCTTTAAGGCATCTAGTTAAAGTGATATGGATGTGTCAGCACTAGATGAAAGGTATCACTGTGAATGGGGGAGCTGATGGCAAAGAGGTTCTTTGTCTTGACAGAACAGAGGCTGAAATGATTAATACTGGGGTAAGGTATAATGCCTTTGGGAGAACAAGCAAGGCCAAATTTTGGCCCAATTGCAGTCATTATGGTTCCCAGCCTAAGAATACATACAACGAACTATTTACTTCAGTCTTGCCTCTTTGATCAGTTCTCACTTGATAGTTACATCCTGCTGATCTAACTTCCATCACAGTTCTACCTGCATGGTATTCTTCCCAAAGTCCTTCTACACAGCAGAGGTGTGATGTGTACAAGTTGTCACCCTTCACTTCTGAGCTATTTGTGCTCAACTAGAAAAGAGGAAAAGATCACAGAGTCCAACTCCTGATGCATCCCAGGACACCGTAGGCCCTCCTGGCTGCTAGGGCACTGTTGACTCATTTTCAGCTTTCTTCCAAGCAGAACTCTCAGATTCCAGCATCTCATTCCCTAGTGTGTCCATACATCCAGGTTTGCCCTGTCCAAGGTGTAAAATCTGGCACTTTTGTTCAGCTTCATATGGTTGCTGCTTCCCAGCCCTCTGATATGTTCAGGTCTCTCTGTGGGGCCTCTCTGCTTTAGAGGGAGTCAACAGCTCCTTCCAATTTAGTGTCATTGTCAAATTTGTTTGGTATTCCTTCCAGTCCTACATTCAAGTAATCTATGATATTGAAGAGCACAGGGTGGAGATGGAGCCTTGTGGAACCCCTCTAAATGACAGGTCGCCAGTCTGAAGTCACTCCATTCACTGTAACCCTTTGCACCTGACCTGTGAGCCAGTTGCTCACGCACTGCATGATGTATTAATCCAGCTGTGGATTGGACATTATGTCTAAAAGGATCCCGTGAGAGATAGTATCAAAAGCTTTATTGAGATCCAAAAAGATTGCAAGTAGGCTCTCTTGGTCAGCTTGGTGGGTAACCTTGTCATAAAACAGAATTGTTTGCAAGCAAGACTTTCCCTTCATGAAGCCATGCTGGCTGTGACCAATTACTTCAAGTGTTTTTCAATAACTTCCAGGATAATTTTCTCCATAACTTTACCAGTCACTGAACTGAGACTAACAGGCTATAGTTACTAGGATCATTCCTCTTGGTCTTCTTAAAATTGGGGCACTTAGCAGCTTCCAGTTGACTGAGACTTACCCAGATTGCCAAGACCTCTGAAAAACCATTGAGAGAGGTTTTGCAATGACATCAGCCAGCTCTTTGATACCTTGAGATAAATATCATCAGGCCAGATATAGGATCAGGTTAGTGAAGTGCATAATGCTGAGGTTCATTTGTGACTGTAGAAGAATCAGACAGCTTCAAAATGGTCTTAGTAATTTCCACAAATTTAAGTTGATTTCTACAACTTGTATGCTTAGTTTTACCTTTTGCTCTACAGACAAAAAGTGAAACTTCAGTGAAATTTAAAATGTGCCTGTTCTTTGCATACTTCACAGATCAGTGATGAATTCAATGTAAAAGTTCTAATAAAGTGTGGAGTCAATATAAATATGTTCT
The DNA here is from genome assembly GCF_024509145.1 of Vidua macroura. Taxonomy (NCBI): domain Eukaryota; kingdom Metazoa; phylum Chordata; class Aves; order Passeriformes; family Viduidae; genus Vidua; species Vidua macroura. The sequence goes on along the minus strand of NC_071571.1, from coordinate 53,168,798 downwards.
TCTTTTCCAGACCTTCTCAATCGGAGATGGAAGTCTCCTGAGAACAATGACATTTCAGATAGCGTATCCTTTTTTATACCATTGTTGAGCTCCAAATAAAATTCATTTATAGCTCTTGCTTCTTAATAGACAGTAATTTGTATCTTGAAACCTGACCACTAAATTGTAATTTGTAGAACTTAACCATTTCTGGTCAGGAAAGTCTCAAGTGTGAACTCAGACAGACACTGAATTATCTCTGGCCTCACAAGAAATAGCCCCTCAGGTCATGGTTGAGGTCACTATGAGAGTGTTTTCTAAAGGCTTGTCAGTATCCTTGGGAGACTTAAACTTGCAAAGTGCTGAGCACTTCTGATAGATACTGAGCACCATTAGCTTTCATTTGGATTAAGATAAAACTGAGGACACTCAACCTGTCTTGAAAATGTTTAGTGTTTCGTAAGATTGAACCTTGACCTATTTTTTTTTTCACTTTACAGTCTCTAAAGAATCTTAAATTTAATTACAAAAACTTTGCTGAAGCTCAGGCAGAATGGACACTAGTACATGCCAATGGTATTTAAAACTGTCTGTCAGTGGAGTATTGAATTGCTCTGTCTGGGTTTTAATAACTTTTTCTAAATGAGTGCAAAAATAATATTTAAATCCCATGTAATGTAGAAGTAATTAAAATGTACTTTTAATGCAAGACAGTACTTGCAGAAATTGTTGGATATCTCTCCTGTACTTAGGGGGAGGGAAAGAGACATTGAGCTTTGGAGCACTTTTTAAAAATCTAGTGAAGGTTTAACATTTCTCTATTCACTCCTTGAAATAAGAGACAACCAAATGATGAGATAAGTGGATAGCCCTTCTTTGAGTTTTTTTTCTTTTTGTTTTTTTTTTTTTTTTTTAATTTAGTGAAGGCCTCCCAGCGCGTATTCCTGTTGGAGGTGATGAATAGCCCCCTTGGGAGACTGTAAGCTCCACTCAATGTATTTAAGGAATATCTTCCATTTACACAGACCACATTTTTCTTAATGAGCCCGTAAGGATGAGGGGAGAGAAAAATAAGCTGAAGGCTGCTTTTTTTTTTTTTTTTTTTTTTCAACTTCTCACTACTTGTTTTAAGCTCTGTTTTATGATTGTGGCAAACTGAAGCTGCAGGGATTTAGTCTGGCCTTAATGCTAGAAGATACCCTCCCAAACCCAAAAGCTATGCAGTTAAAGAATCCATTATCTATTACTGTTCCTTTTTAGATGGTGAAGTCACACTCTCTGAGGAAGACTTACTGGGAATTAATGCAAAGAAGAAAGTTTTTTCAGCCCAGTTCACAAAACAGCAGCATTTTTCATGCACTGTCTTTTTAAGCTATACCTTTAATACAGCCTCAAATACTTATATTTCCCTTACAATGCCACTGGCAGCAGATCAGTGTACTCCAACAACACCCTTAGATCTTTGTAGTACAGGTGCATTTCAGGTGAGTTGGCCCAGGGTTGCACTTCTACTGCATGGGCTTCTCTAGCTTTTACAGACACTCTTGATGGCTAAAATATGGTGACTGTAGTACTACTGATGGGGGAAATGAAAAGGAGATGAATTGCAGCCAATAACACATGCATCCATCATGAACTCCTCTCCTGTAAGGGAGTGGGAGGTGAATCTGATTCACAGACTCCAAGCTAAATGGATTACAAAGTTCTGAAGTAAAGAAAAAATATTCCCCTGGGTCAGTGTAGTGGATGTTGGGATTTTTGGGGGTTTCTCTTCTTACAGCAAAATTCATGCTTTATTTCTCAAAGTTGTTTTACCCTAAAATGATTTTAGCTCCCAGTAGTTAGATGCTGATGATGCTTGATGCTGTATTCTTTCTATGACACATTATAGTTCTGGATGATCATTATTATTCATCATCTTTCCTAATTGTGTTACATAGGAACTGTTTCATGGCCTGTGACATGTGGAGTAGATGTTCTATGCACTGTTTGTAATTAAACATCTAATTCATAGTAGCTTACAGTGCAAGGAACAGTTCACAGATGGTTCCAGATGGTCCTTTCCAGTTCTGTGTTCTCACATTTTCATTACAGTTAAAGGGTAGCAGAAGCAAAAGGTAACTGGCAATCTCTGTAACAGAGATTCTCTGGATTTACAATATTCTTTGATCTCCATTTCCTTTGAAAGAAAGAAGGAAAAATATGTTACTTGAAATAAAATGCAGGAATTAAGAGTGAAATACAAGGTTAAAAAGTAATAGTATGAGAAATTATTTTGTCATACTTGGTTGGAAGGTTTTCACAACTATATTTTATTCATTTTGAGTTGAATAGCAGTGCTTCACTCCAGCTACCAAATGAAGCACTCACCAACTGTTTTCATCCCTCGAACACCATCTAAGAACAATGCCTTGCCTCTTCTCTGGCGTTAGTAGATTTAAAATTATCCCCTGCACAAGAAAGAGTCAACATTTTCCAGAGCTATATAGATGCTTATCTATATCTAGCTATATCTATGTCTTTATCTGTATCCATATCTTACTAATAACTTGCATATGAAGCACTCTATATCTTGCCAAGCAGACATATGACACTTTTGCTGCTATGTAAGGACTCCACACTAATGTTTGCCCATGCTTTACGTAACACACACATGCACCCTAATGCAGAGAAATGAAGCAACTCAGTAGGGGAAGCCTCAGACCAAAGGGGTTCACTGAAGTGCAGAAGTGGGAGAACTACAGAACTACTACAGGAAAGGTCCCAGATCTTCTCTGCAGCAAGTAACTCATGCAGAATTGCCTCAGTAATCCATTCCAGGGATTGTACTGCTTGTCCATGTCAGACACGCACACACAAAAAATATAACCTCGTTAGCAAGGGCGAGGTAGTACTGAAGAGCTCATTTTACACATAGTGTGTAACACTGAGTTTCATGCTCCTTTGGTCATTAGTTATGGGGATAAGGATCCAATTAAGCCCATATATGTTTGAAAGTTCCCACTTAGGGAAGTGCATATCTCTATGTTTCTGTGACTGTGACTGTGACTATTTGTGTTAGAACTGTGGCTGAACAAAACTCTAAATCCAGAATTAGGGGTACATGGGGTAGACATTGGATTCAGACCAGAATCTGGTAGTTCAGGCCCACCCTTGTAAGAGGCTGTGGATGAGTGCTGTCTGTACAAGCAACTGCATTTCTAAAACTTTGACACAAGAGAATGAATTGGTAATAGGACCAGTCTTGCACTTTTGCTGGATCAAAATTTCCTTTTGATTGAAAGTCTCTGCTACTGTCACTCCACCATATTTTAAAACAAGAATTTCCTGTGGGGCAGCACTTAGGAGGAAAACCTCCTGCCAGGGGTTAAAATTTAACCAATCTTCTAATTTATTAGTTTGAATTAGACCAGAATCTGAGAACTGAGAAAGGGAAGGTAAAAAATCATGAGGCATTTGTCTCCTGACACTCCAGCAATCTATGGCAAATGAATGGCTGCAGTGTTTTCAAGATTAGCTGATTTTTACTCAAAGAGTATATGTTCTGGACCAAATCTATGCCCCAGACCTGTTCTTAAGGCATTTTAGAAAAGATAAATCTGACTTTTTATGTACAAACTTGTTTTAATTTTCAGTGTTTCAGCCTGCAGGAGTATTCAGCTGGAGATAAAATACTGGATTTACCTATGCATTTGAATAAGTAATGGAGAAAGAACTTTTAATCCAATGTCTTTTTTTTCTGTCATGGATTTCATATGCTTGATTTTTTTTTGTTTTCTCCTCAGTCTGTCAAAGTCTCAAAAGTGACCTTGACAAATGATTTCTCTCACTTCTTCTGAGTGTGAGTAATCCAAATGATTTCTGTGCTGATGGTTTGTTTTTATTATGGATTTCCTTGAGACTAAGAAGCTTGAAATAGCAGTTTTTATCTTAAAATGTTTAAACTTGATTAAGTCACAATAAGTCTGTAGCTATGTGAATATGTAGATAGATATCTGTTCTTGGCACCTATATGGCCTTCACTGATGTAGTGTTTGTGCATCTTGCAATCCTAGCAGGATTTTAGTCCCACTGCCCCTGACAGGCAGGGAACTGTTAGCTGCCTTTTGCAGATGGAAAACGGAGGTGTGGCACACAGTCTATCCAGGGACTCCTGGGAAGTCCAAGTGCAAGTTTACAGAAGCATCCACTAGGTCAAGCCTATCTTCTTACCATATTATCAGAGCAGTTGCAGGAACAAAGTAAAAGCAACCTTCTTTATCATATGCTAACTCACTTTTGAATTAAATTTGGCCCCTCATAATAGTCACAATAGCTTAAAAATAAGTTTAATCATGGACAATATTTTTTTAAAAATATCCATATATATAGGTATGGGTAAGTTCTCTTACCAGGCTGCAATAAAAGCAAACTGATTAAGACTCAAGGACTTCAATTAAACCAGTTCTGTATTGGTGGTGGTGGAACTTGAAAGAGTGAGTGAGCCAGCAGACTCACTAGTGAGCAGCTGTAATGACAAAATGTGACAATCCTTTGCCTGCTAGCATTAAAAGAAACTTCTTGATGATTGCAAATTCGACATTTTTCTAGTTGGCCCATCAGTAAACATCATATCTTCTTACAGGATGGATATCTACCATCAACTGAATTGATGTTCAAATGTACAGAGCATCCAGGATGTAACCCATCCCACACATTGTTTACAGAGTTTGTAAAAGAAATGTGAACAGGACAGTGTAGAGAGGAAGGCAGTGATGTGCTGAGGCAATCACCTTACAGAGTCTGCAATGTCTGAAGCTTTCCTAGTCCTTGTATGTTCAGGTCAAAATTGACTTACCCATCTCTAACTTTTGTTTCTGCAGCATCAGATAGGAATAGGATATTTTATCTGTACTTACCCAGCAGTGACAATCACAGAACCATTTGATTTAGGCGGGACCTTTGGGGGTCACTGCCCAGCTTCCTGTAGAAAGCAAGGCCAACTTTGGAATTATTCTTGGTTAGACTGGGGTCCAAAGGATGTCACCATTTCTGTCTGGTATGTGAGACCTCATGGATCAGATTTTGGGTTAGGGGTTGGGGGCAGAGGGACCTCGTGGGGCAGGGTTTTCTGAACATTAGTTCTTGATGCAGGCATTAGAGGGATGCTTCTGGCATCCTGAGCATCATGGGAGGCCAAAGCTTGACACCACAGTAGGTGGGATGTAGGTTCTGCATTCCAGAAGCCCCATGGCTGCCTCATCACCACTCAGTATACATGCCAGGCCTAATGGAGAGGTGGGATGTGAGAGGGTAGCAAGAGGACAGAAGCCAGTATGCTGTTACTCTTGCAGGAGCAGCTCTGGCTTTCTTCCCAGTGTGTCCATTCCTGTAGGTACTGCACGCTGGAAAAGGAGCAGCGGGAGGCTTCTCACAGCCCCAGGGATGTCACAGAGTAAGGAATAGCCATAGTGCTCCCCTGCATTGGGGAAGAATTTGGCAGGCATAGTGAAAAAGAAAAGCAAAAAGAGAAGCTTCTGCAGACGGACAGCAGTTGCTGCAGTCCAGCAGGCCTGTGACCCACGCCCTGGCCGCTGCGGTCCTGCTTGCAGCCGGCTGTGCGTGCGAGCGAACTAATCCCGCGGAAGGGGAGCCGGCACCGCAGCGCTAATTAGCCGGGAGAGCTCGTTAGAGCAACTCCCGCGCTTGGTTGGTGTCCGAGCGCCCTCTCCTGGTGCGGACCGGCCGTGCGGGGGCAACATGCCGGGAAGGAGGGGAAAGGGTAGGGAAGCTACCTTTATCCTACGCCTTGGTGTGTGTAGTTAGAATCTTGTACTGCCTGTAGCATATTGATGAGCCCTCAAAACTTGGCCTGATCAAGTTTCCCAGATTCTTTCCCTCCTCACTTCCCCACACACTAAAATTCTTCCCTTTTGGTATTATTTTGTGTCCAGAAGAAATATTGGATTATCAAGCATCTTTTCAGTCAGCAGCTTCTCTGATGTTCTATGGAGATAGGCATTAGAACAGGTTTGTCTCTTAGTTCTTGTCCTCTCTCTGTGAAGGAGGAATCATTTTGAACTATCATCTCTTCCAAACACCTGATTCTAACAGTCTGTGTTGCTGCAGAGAAGCCCCAGACTAGTTAATCTGAGGAATTTAATGTAAATTGCATATTGGTATATATGGAAGATTGTTCAAGAGCAGCTTTATAATTGATTGTGTGTATCTCACTGTTTGGATACCATGGCCATCATTAAAGGACACACAACTTAAAACAGCACACTAGCTAGAATAATGATGATCTTGCAGAGGAAGTAATTATCTTGCAGAACAGTCTGGGTTTAAGTATAATTTTAATTAATTTAAATAACTTCTGCTACGTTCAATGAGCTGTAATCCAGTGGAGACTTTTTTTCTCTGTTCAAACTGTTCCACAAGGAATTTTTCAGCCTCTTGTAAAGGGGTGAATTCCAGTAAAATAAGAACTACATGAACAACCACAGTCATTTCACATAGGGACCAGAAAAGAGTGAGAGCATGCATAAAAAGGAACAACTTCTATGTAGCTGTGAAAGAATACCTGAATTGCCAGAAAAAGTGAATTGCTCTGTTCTTGGGCACAGATTGCTGTCATGTGTGCAGAAGGTCCAAGAAAGCTGATTTGAATGAGGGAGGAACATTCTTCAGAGTCAGAGAAGCCTTTACCCCCCCTGTTCAGCTCTCAGACTGAGTGTTTAACATACTGTTTGCTGCTATCTGTAGTCTTCCCTCAACTTTGCTTCTGTCACCCAAAGATCCAGGGAGAAGTCAGTAATTGTGTAAGGCTGGAGATGCCATGTGGTATGGCAAGGGAGTGGGAAAAAAGCAAACCTTTGGCTTACAGGCCACAGAGTTGACATAGACTGAGGTCATGGGCTATCCACAATTGTCTTGGGACTGCTGTTCTCTTCTGCTGGCACGTCATCTGCTTGCAACAATGTGCTGACTGAGTCTGCTTGTCTGTTGTAGAGCTTATCCTACCACTCCTTTGCCCTGTACAGTATTTCTGTATTTCAGTTGCAGATCATAGCAACTAGTTTCTTGTCCTGTCTCTCTTCACAAAAGACAGATCAGAAGCAGGGGATTTTCTTGGTACCACACAGATACACAGCATATACACACAACACATATACCACCGTAGGGTGTGGGAATAGGCTCCTCAGATTTGTCTTTTCTTGTACCAACCTGTGAATCTCCCTTTTGTTTTCATGAAGTTCATGTCAACACTTAGAGCTTTAGATATGGTATAATAGCACAGAAGAGTGTCACAGAGACAGCCCTACCCTCTCAAGAACCAGACTACACAACACGTGCTGTAGTGCTGTGGGTAGGACCCCACGTACCCTAATAGACCGCAGAAGGTAGGAGTAGTATGTGTTCCTAGAAAAGTCAGTAAGAAGCTAAAGATGAACATGTTTTATTCAGCAAGCTCTCAGCAAACAGATTTCCGAGCAAGTATCCTTAGAGAAGTGTTCCAAAGTACTTGTGGAACTCTCAAGTGCAGCCAGCAACCAAGATGCCTATGGCTAAACTGTGTATCAAAAGAAAAATAAAAATAATAGCTTAGAAGAGTTAAAGCTTTGGCTTGTCTTTCTGTGCTTCCTCGGGAAAGGATATAAACTAGCAGCGAAATGTTCTCAGCATCAGCAAAAATTCTGGTGCTGTCAAAAAGATCTGAGATGTGTTAAACTTCTGCAGATGCGAATTGAAGTCGTATCAGATGTGATCGCTGAAGGAACTGTGTGCCCTGAAATTTCACAAGAAGTCATACCCAGCAGCTCTTTAAACGTCCATTTGGACACAAAGTTCTACTTATGGTCTAAAATATGGGGGGCGGGGGGGGGGGGGAGGGGTCTTAAGCATTCTTCTTTCAGAATTAATTTTGTTGCCATTGTAGGGAGTATGGACAGCTATATTGACAGCATGGGAAGAAGAACTAGAACAGTGCAGCAACAGTGGCCCCTTGAAGGACCTGTGGGAATAGCTGGTGCCGCTGTATAACAAAACAGTACCCAAATACTGGAAATTAGCTGAGAGCTACGATTCCCATCTAACAGCCCAAAAGGAACAGACAGGACTAGAGGCACCTCTTTTGGAGGGATAGACTTTCAGAAGGGTTGAGGGACTAAGGGATTGTTGCTAAGTGAAGGAGTTTTTATTCCCCCCTAGATTAATTTTAAAGGGCATTTCTGTTCAGCTTGCTCAAAAAATGTTTATCACAGTTAGGGCTTTTGTTGTCCTTGGCTAACGGAAAGCAAAACCAACCTCAACTGTATTCAAAAAGAAAATTGTGCTTAACGTACATTTTCTCTCATTATCCCTCTGCTGTTTCTCTAACCTGCTTTGGAAGAAGATTATCTGGAGATGGCCTTAGATAATATTGTTGGCTTTTAAATACTTTACCTCCCTACCAGGTGTAGCCAGAGGATTGCAGTGCTGCTTTTCATGGAGATTTCTGTGCTGTGTGAACAGGACTGCAGTCACTAAACTTAATTTACTCAGACCAGGATACAGAAAGTAGGCAACAACTTCAAGTCATTAGTGTAATGTTTGACACATTACTTTTTTTCTGTTTCACTGTCACAGATGTTGCTTATTTCAACACTTGAGACTGAATTTTCATCAAAGGAATGCTTGCAAGAGGAACAAATTTTACCTGGAAAATCCCAAAAAAGAAGACCATCACAACAGATAATCCCATTCCTCCTGGCATTTTTCCACTTCCACATAGAATTAATTTATTCCAGAGCATTCCAGCAGAGAATTTAAATCAAAACTTTTTTAAATAAATGAAAATGCTGGTTCACATCTCAGCATTGCTGTCCGAGTGGTAAAGACATGAAAGGAACTTACTTATATGAGCTGTTTCCTCCATTGCTAGTAAAACTTAGTCTCCTGATAGTTGCCACCACCTCTTGAGACTCAGCTGGGGGAGGGAAACACATATGGGCAGGAGAATGAAAATGTGTCCATAGTGCTCTTCTCACACTCTCTTACTTGTTAGAGCTGCTAGTAGAGCTGCTATTACTTGTTTTATAATAGAAAATCTAGGTATCAGCAAACTCAGTTGTATTATTCTTCTGGTTAAATAGGAATGAACTCTTTCCTATGTGCTGAATTGTACTTTACTGTCCTCATCATATATGATCCCCTCAAGCTGCAGTGAGAGATCAGCCCTCTTGCATTGCACTGCTGTCTAGCTGGGATGCCACAGGTGCCCCACACTGGCAGCTGGGACAGCCATGCCCACTGTCTGTAGCTGAAAGCCTAACCCCATCATGAAGTTTCTTTCTGACTTGGGACATATTTGAGACATATCCATCTATTCTCAGGTGGATAGTCTGGCTTAGCATTGTGGCTTTCACTATCAAGCTGGGGGATAGTTTTCTAGGTGTCATTCCTCACAGATTTTTTTTCCTTTGCTGTTTAACACAACTGTAAATACATTGTTGTACTTATATATTTATGACTTCTAAGCAGCAATGCCCATATTCATGCATTCAGTGTTATCAACACTGAAGAAATCAGTCCTGTTCAGTGGTGCACTCCAAAGATCCAGTTGGATCCAGTCACACATCTATTGGCCTCTTTTGTTGTGTTTAAGAGAGTGAGTTTGCTGCAGCCTTTCTCAGCCATCTCATTGCCTCATGAATGTTTGAGCAACTGATACACCTCACTGGGTGTTCACTTAGTAACTTGAACTGCTGATATTCTTCTCTTTGCACATCATGATTTGCTATACATAAGCATTGACATTGTATAATTGTTTATTAGTTTTGGCTTGTCTTTGAATTTTAGAGTAGGAATCATATTCTAAGAAATAGGTTTTTAGGTCAAATTCTCTCTTGCTTTTCCCATAGTCTGTCATTTCATGAACTTGAATCGGGTTTTTTTCATTTGTGTTCTTTGGAACTATCATGTCATTTATCTAAGCATATGTCCCAGGCCATAACAAAACTTGTCTTGCCCTTTGCTAACTTTTTTCAATACCTATAATACTATGTTTTTCTTAAACTGCTGAAATCATCATATTTTTCCCTCTGACACTACATGGTTCTGTTCATTCTTTTCTTTCTCAAATGTCAAGATTGTGGCAAATACCCTTTGCTTACTCTTATAAAACAGTGGATTTTAATTAGTGCAAAGCTAAAGGGGAGAAATACATCTCTGTGATAATTTTCTTGCTCTGTGGAATGAAAAGGAATGTCTTTTATTTTTAGCTGGTGTAGATCTGTTTATTGACTTGCTAAGCACAGGACTTCTAAAGTTGAATTGTTTTCCGTATCTGTGTTGTATTTGCAACTCAGGACAAAAAAAAGTTTGTAAAATACATTTTTCAGTTAGTCATTAATTTATATAAATAAAGTATTATGCTGCATCAATAAATCTTGAAACAAGCAAAAATTCTCTATCTCAATACAGGCATAGTATTTGCCTTCCAATAAGGAGCAAAAAGTGGCTGCAGTGTTGTTGAGAGATGTTGAAATAAGTAAACAATTGCCTTTTCTGCAATAAGTAACTGTTGTTTTGATTGATGCATAAATAACAAGTCAGACTGAGCAAACAAAAATATTTTAAAATAAATGAACAGAATTCTTGGTGGCTGAATTTTTTGCCTATAAGGGTCCTTTAATGCAACAGAATTACTTTTTACAGGAATATCTTTAGTAAGGTGCACAACATTCTTCTGTAGCTTGGCATGGTTGAAGTCACCCACAGAGGTTAGTGAGAATTGCAATCATTCTCAAAGTGGTGTACTTGCTTCAGCTTTTCTCCTCATCATAGCAGATGCTGCAGGGCAGAGACTGCCAGCCATTGACTTGAGAGCATTTCAAGCATGGATTGCATGAGTGACCTCATTGACATGCTTCCAGGATGAGCACAGACCAGGGAATGGCAGACTGGGCAATTGTGACTGTGGGAGGAGGTACCCCAGCAGTGATTGTTGAGGCTGGAGTCAGCCTACTCCCATAGGAAGGAGCTATGGGCATTGTAAGAAGCATGTTAAAGCAAGAAGATGCCTGAACTAGTAAAAAAAATAAAAAGATGTTGTACATCAACTCTTTCTGCTTGGTTTTGACTCCTGGGTAGTTATGCTGGTGTATATTCAACCAGCATATGTTTCTCTATAATACAGAGAAATTGTGTCTTTCAATATAATCAAACTAAAAACTCTTTTTCAAGCTAGATCATCAGCCATTATAAATCCATTCCTTTCTTCCTCGGGGATCTCTGATACTGATTTTGAGGGGCTTAGGGGAGAATTAAAACTGGCTTAAGTCAATTGATTTTATCTTAAATACCTTATAATTTCTGTGAGTATATATAATTCTTTATTGGAGGAAGTGCATCAAAAAGGTTTTTAAAGGTGTCTGAAGCAGATCAGTCAGAATATGTGAATGATCTGATTGACACAGGGCAGATGGCAAATGTGGTTTTGCTCCTGTTCAGTAATATGCACCAGTATTGCTGTGCTATGGCCCAGACTGTAAGAAGAAGTTTATGAATCTGCAAATATTTTTGATGTTGGGCTTCGTCCATATTATCAGGCTGAATTTTTATAGAAGTGCTTAGCCAATGGAATTTCTTCCAGCAGATGGATCATTTGAATTATTGATTTACATCTCTTTGTGAGATATTTTTTTCCATATGACATAGATTTGACGGTTGTGCTGGTTAGCCTCACTGTACACGATCTGCAGCAAAAATCTTTTTAACTAATTTCAAAGCTGAGCGAGTATTTATCCTAACATCAGAGATACAGCTGTATTTCTGACCTAGAGTATCATTGTTTCATTAGGCGTGATTAACAACAGCATTATTCCAGTTTTGCTGTGTGGATTTATATCAGTGTACAACTTCAGTAATGTAATAAATTAAAACCAGTATGCCAAATCCTGATTCAGCTGAAGTCAATAGTGGCAGTACTGCTGACCTCACATAGCAGAATGACCTGTTTGAAGTCAGTTGTAATGTCCTTGTATTTCAACTTCCTCATGGCTTTTTATGACTGAAAGTAAAGAGACAGAATTTTTGTTTGTTTTAGCTTTCTCTATGCTGTCTGCAGCATGCTGTTGTGCTGCTTTTGCAAAACACAGTATATATCTGTTACATTGTCCAGTTCAAAGGATGCAGCTCTGCTGCTGTCTACTTAGTTATTGTTTGCCCTGCATTCACTAGGCCTACAAAAAGATCTCATTTACTGCCTTACTGTTACTCAACCAAGTGAAATTCTTGTGGCTTTAACTGCTTCATGTATTCTTAAGAATGGTTTTAATTTGATTTTTAAAACATAATTGATCAAATAAAGGGAAGTTTACTGCCCATATGCTTGACTCATATTTAATAAATAGAAGCTTTTGCTGCTCTGCAAACCAATTGCTCTTCTTGAGCTTCCTATCTGCATTTTTATACTTTAAAGCCTTTTTTTGATAATTTACATGCACTGTCCCTTTCGTAGTGAGGATTTAACATTCTTTACCTCAGTGCAGCTATGACAGTTTTACCAGCTGAGGATTTGGCCTTGATCTCTGCTGCCTTAATTCATGCAGGCTCCCTTCCAGCATCTCTGGTCAAGGTTAAATCAGCTTTTCACAGCAGTGAATCAACATCATTGATTCACTCTATATTCTACATATGAGCCTTGATATTATTCCTGTCTGTTTCAAGATGTCTGTGTCAAGTCCCAAGCAGCTATCTAAACATTGAATATCTCCTTGTAATAGAGTTACATGGTTCCCTTAAAATCATGTTTGAATTCCAAATTTGAAGGCAGTTACATGAATCAGGCATATCACAGTGTCCATGGTGACAAATGAAAGAAAAGACATCAGATATGTGACGTAGTTCTTAAGAATACTTTGCTGCTTACATGGTCTTTATTTTCTCATGTGAAAGTGCAGGAGAAGTGCCATCACACAAAGAAATGGCATTATGTACATGGGAGGACCATTCTGTGTGAGGAAAAGTATATAAAATGTCACACAAAATCCTGTTTTCCTGCTCTAGTTTCTTCTAACTATAGTGAACTTTGACTAGATTGATAGCTCCAGCCATGATAGAATAAAATATCTGCCCCCTCAAAAAACTCAGGAGTGCTGTACCTCATAGAAAGTACAACATATTTATTTAAAGGATAAGCGCTCAGCTTAAATGTATTCTGTTTAGCTTCTGGAAACCTGCAGCTTATGCTGGGCAGTCTTATTAACTTAATTTGAACTTCTTGTCACTGATTTAATAGCATAAAAATTCCATTGTAGCATCATGGTGCCTATATTTACTGTGTTTGCACCATATCATATATATCATCTTCAGAGGTATCCATTGAATATGGGAAACTCAGGTGACTCCAGCTGTCGTTATTGATTTTAACCCAGTGAGCTTTTGGTAATTACTCCCACTGTCTCTTACATTGTAACATTGCAGTGCCATATACTATCTTGATTTTATTATAACTAATACAGAATCCATAATCTATCAAAAGAAATTTTGGATCTGACATATAAAAGAATAAGAGATAAGTAGAGAAAGAATTTTAAAATTTTAGAGATTTTTATATTCTTTGGCAATGGTGGTTGTAGATCAGTTCTCCTCAGGCTAACCCCACATGAAAATGAGATTTGCCTTATGCATACCCTAGCTTGACTTGAAATGGATGTCCATTGGACTCCCATTGGTAGATCAATGATAGGGAAATATTTGGATATGCTGCTAAACCAGTTTTGCAGCCACAGCCTGGGCCAAGATCTGGACTTACTTTTCAGTTTCCTGTATGAGAAACTCTATACTATGTGAAAAATAGAGCAGACACCTGCTTCTGTACAAGTTATGAGAAAGTTCTGCTGGGCTAATGAGAAAAACAAAGTGTTCAGTACTTCATCCTGGACCAGTTTAAAGGTTGTGCTTTTGTGTCCTATTGCACAGTAGGAATGATAATCCAGCCACATTGTTTTCAAATGCTACTTCATTTTTCACCTGCCTTAAATCTACTTTGCTGCACACCAGCATCTCAGCAAATGCCAATTCCCAAGAGCCATGTCTGCCAGTTTCCTGCCACAATAGCCAAACCACACATGGAGGATTCTTCCCAGCGCATTATGTATTCATTTGGCCTTCAAAACACAGCCCTGTTACACTGGATCATTTTTACACAAAGTCTCTCAAGTCACTAAGAGACAAAGACAATTTTTTAATGAAGAAAACTATACGGTGTCCTGTTTAAATCTTACGGGCAGATCAGAAGTGTATTATTTCTATGCAGAGCAACAAGGGAAAGACATTTTCTTTGCTGTTGCAAATGCAGAGTTCATTACACTGGGAGGGCAGAAGGGAAAAACCTCAGATAAGACTCTTTTAAAACATCTTTATCTTACAGTTAAGGGATTCTTCTTCCTTTGAAAACCTGTTATTTTTACATTGCCAAATTTCTCAGACTAACTGCAGTGGTTCCAAAATGTTGTATTCATACCTCTGCATAGGCACCTGGTCCTTGAAGGGGGAAGTATGCGGCCTGCAGTTTTCCCTGGTTACAGGTTTCAGACAGGAGGTTGGGTAGTTCTATGAGGTTGAGGCGCCACAGCTGATCCTGAAAGAACCAAGTCAACAGCAGGAAAGATTTTGCATGCCCAGCATAGATTTGGGCAATTGCTGTACCAGCAATGTATATGGAGTACCTCATACTTGAAATATTTTGCTGTAACAGTATTTTTTTTCTCCTTGTCTCAATAACAATTTTCTGCCTGCAGCTGTTTGCACTGCAGAATGCAATGTTAATGCAACTTAATCTGAAACAATCAGTAAAAAATCTGAATAACAGAAATTACTGGGGCTTCTGGAAGCAAAAATAGTTTTAGGCTAATTTCACATGTTTAATGTATTTGCTTTTTTATGTTTTATTTCCATATCTAACCTCCCATTTTTCCATTTTACTCTGCAACAGAATAGGGGGCAAATTTGTTCTGTGATCTGAATACTCTCAGTTCATGAATTCCTGAACTTTAGTTGCTAGGAGTATCAAAGTCTAAGCCAAGCTGAAAGGCAGCCCATTTCTGCAGTGGTCAGAGTAAAACCCTTGATCTCAAACTGAAAATGTTTGAAATCCAAGAAGCAAACCCTGGCCCAAGCTTCACAGCTTTAGCGCATCCCTCATAGTGACACTAACATTCTGCTTTTACCCAGAGGGTGATACCAAGAAACCACTTGTAATGTCATTAATCCCAAGATGTGTTTGTAATTGTAAAAAAAGCTCAGTGTTGCTGGAGGTAAATAGAAGATATTCCAAAGAATATTCTGGGAGATTTTGTATTTTTGCTGGTCTCTAATGCTCAGCTTCTCACCTCAGCTCCAGGCAGAGGCTGCACATCTGGTTCCTAGCAGAGAAGGGACATGCTGCACTAGCTTGCTGCTGAGTGAAGAAAGTGATTAACTTCGACTGTGTCTGCACTGCCATGTCTGTTCTGTGTGCTCACTGTTGAACTGAACAGCTATCATGGAAAGACCACTGATTTTCTTCCCTTGTTCTTTAACTGTAGTCACATGTGGCCAAGCTAAACCCCTGCAGTGCAACTGTTTTTTCCTATTTACACATGTTACTAAGAAACATCAGCTAAGGATATGTTATTACAAATTTGTGAATTACCCCATTCTTGGCACAGGGCCAAGCCAAACATTTTAGTTCATTTAAAAAAGCAAAATGTGATAGAGTCAGTAGTTATGATTGACAAGCAGAGGTGGACTGCTACTATGAAACAGAGAGACGGGAAATTCCAATAATCCAAATTAATAAGCATAGTCATTAATTCCATCAGTGGGATTAAAAAACAGAAATTTGTTCATTCTTTGTTAAGAGCAGTTTGGCCATGAAAGGACATAGGAGACAAACTGTAAGAAAATGACTGATTCATTGATCAAGGCACCTTGATATGATACAGATGTTAACATTGAGATTTTTTTAAAGCTTGTTTTTGTTAGATTAATTAAGCTTCAAGTCTATAATAAAAAAAATAAAGGAAACTAAAAACCAGAAATATAATTTAAATAGCAATGAAGCAAACAAAGAGGGGTCAAAAATGATGGGATGGTCTTATAAAATAGACAAAGAAGAATCTGAAAACCATTTCATTGTCTCTAAGCACAACACAGAATGCTTTCTCTTTGTCACAGCAGTATTGTTGTAACCAATTTCTTACTCCTCTTCTCCTGTTTACATACACCAGAAGGAGTATGTTGCTTTGACAGTCTTGTTAGACCATATGAACCACTAGTAACATTCTAGTGACAAAATTACTCTGTTTCTGTGGTTATTTTCTGAAGACAATCAGTAATTCAGAAAATACTATTTTCCTCTCTTTGTACTGTTATTTCACTGTGGACTCTAAATGCTGGCATGAGACACACTCACTGCACTGGAGTAGAATTTGGAGGGGATGTTACTGGCGCACCCACTTGCAATATTCTGCTTGAGAGTTTGTCAGTGTTTCAGTTGCAAACTGCTTCTTGCACAGATTTATAACTAGGTCATAAAACCTCTCTCCCAGCTACAATTTGCAGTTCTTTTAAGTTTTATGACACAAGCACAAAATAGAAGTTGGATTTTTTTCATGGGATGTATTTCATCATAAGGCATAAAGATTTACACACTTAAATGCCATTCTTTTTTGGGAGAGTTACACATCTGACTCCATCTGCAGGCATCAACATAGGGTTCTAGAGGCAAATCATCACCTGGTTGTCCATAACCTCAGTGAAGCCCACAGAACAAAGCCAATTAACACAAGTCAATCTGGCTCACGGTTAATGTTCTTCACTTGTTGGCTGTGACCAGATTGTTTTTGTCAGCCCTTTGATCAATATCATTTCAGTATGCTTTCTAAACTATTAGTTGGTGGAGGAGGAGGAGACTCCACTTCAAATAAATATACCTTATGAAGCTGTAGTCAGAACAAAACAGAACAGATATTAGAGAATAAAATACACCTTTTTCCTTCGATCAGAATTAATACCCTGAATCCAAGCTAATTGAAGCTAATGATGTCCATTGGCCTCATTGTCTCTTGTCAAAAACTATAGGAAGCAACAGCTGGACAAGTGTCCAAAATATCCACAGCTTGCTTTCACAGGAGGATCTCCAGGTACAAGGTTTATTACAAACTCTGAAAAAATAACCAATTATTTGTTTAGGAGTTATATTTCATGTCTGATATAAGAATTGAGGCACTGTTTTCCTGTCTGTTACTATTTGTGCACAAGAACTGTATTTCAGTTCATGAGCAGTATTCACCAACTTTGCATGGAGCTGGCTGCAAGAGAAGCATAAGGGCTGTTGTATCAAAGGCTCACTTCCTTCCTGAAGCTTTAAAAGACCTATCAGAGTTTTCCGTATCTTTCTCAGGAGTATTGACCATTCTTTCACAGTTCTTCCTGGATTCTTGGAAGATCTTCCCATTCATCCAAAAGACAGATCTTCAGGTAGTTGTGATGAAAGCTGTGGGCTAGACAAATAAAGGATAGTGCAGTTGAAACAGTGCCAAATCCATCCTAAGTGCAGGCTTCTTGCAAAAACACCACAAAAATACTTAAATTGTCATTTCACATTAAACTTTTTCTAATACTGTTGCTATTTTACCAATCTGGTTTTCAGGGATTTAGTTCTTTTTTGTATACACAGCCATACTGCATTTCCTTGTCCAGTAACTAGGACCATGTGAAATACTCTCTGTCAAATCCCAAACCACCAAGCACTGTCTTGGTTTCAGCTTTCATTATGAACTCAAAATTCAGACCAGGATGGTCTATTGAGAAAATGGTTTGTTAAGGTTCACAAACCTTGCAAACAGACTTTAGGCCTATTTTGATTAACTTCACTTCTAACAGTTGGAGGCATGTTTGAAAACCAGGCTGAAGATGGCTCCTCGTGATGCATTTCCCAGGTCTTTGGCTAAGCCAACCAGACAAACCAAGCCCCCACATAGCCACTGCTTCTGAACAAAATTTGTAGTGCAGTCTGGCACTCTTTACCTCTCAGGTGGTTAACCTATGTTGGAACACAGCACTGAAGGGACCATTTCAAATTATTATGAAAACTGCCTCATTCTCAGTGCAGGCTTGGAACTAGCTAATCAGAGTTCCATGTATATAGTGTTCAGGATTCTCGGTCTTCATCCAAAGGTATGCAGAGCTCAAGGTTTTAAGTTACTCAGTTAGTTATACATTCAGAACAGAATTACAATTTTAACTCCTAAATAAGGTAATTAGAAAAGAAAGCTCCCCTTCACCCTCAGTTTTAACTCCCTGAAACAACTCCCACCACTACGGCATTGAGTGTACAGGGGTATATAATCATGACTGAGACATTTAGCTTTTGGGTTTTTGTCTTTCCTGGTGTTATATTCCTGAAAGACTGTTTTATCATCAGATGAGAGTATTGGAATTGAAATATTGCCGTGTGGCTTACATTAGTGATAGTAATAGTCTGCTCCAAAATTACCCACCCAGCATGCCTTTGAATTTGTTTGATTGAATTGACTTGCCAAGGTCTCAGACATGGCTAATCTTTGATCTCTGGCAGATTGTCTTCATTAGGACATTGCAGGGTTCTGCAGAAGCAGCATTCTGCTGGAATAGTGTCCTTTCACAGTATGCAGAGCCTATGGAGAGTAGGTTTGTTACCTCACACTTAAATCAGTATTGGGTTTTTTGTGGTTTGTGTTTTTTGTTTCTTCTTCTATAGCTTCAAAGCTGGGGTTCATCATACCAACTCACACTAAAAGAGTTGCCAAAATAGGCAGATGGTACATAAAGGGAGACTCTGCGTCTGGGAAAGGCACTAAATCAAATATAGGTTGTGTTACTGTTGAAGCTAATTCTGGATAGCAACTATGAATGAGACTGACTAATGTTGCAATCTATCACATCTCACCCTAGCTAGTGTGACAGCACTTGCTAGGCACCCCATGTAAAAATAAAACATTTCTTAAAAAGTGTTAGAAACTGGTATGAGGTGACCTATTTGATTTGAAATGTGGAGTTATCAAATAAAACAGCCGTCTGTTGGATCAGGTGTATCCATGGAGCAGCAGTCACTTCGAAGAGTGCTGTGGGTTTGTAAACTGTCCATTTAAAATATTTTTCTCCCTTTCTCTTGCAATATCTTAGTTTCTCTCTATATTTAGATGTCAAACTTTCCATGCTTGATGTTCTGTTTATTTCACTGTATTCACATAAGAGAAGTAAAAAAAAAAAAATCAAAAAAAAAATCCTGTGTGGCTTAGAGGCTGAACTAGTTCCATCTCAATAAACAGGGGGAGAAAGAAATGGGAGATGCATTAAAAAGGAAGTAGAGGATTTCATGCACATTTGTCTAATACTAAGCTTCACAATATTATCTGAAGACTGGGATATATACTGAGCATAAAAGAAAAACCTCTAAAATTGATTAAAAGAAGTGTTTTCATCTTGGATGTGTAAATTGATCTGTCATAATCACTGCTACAAGGTTTTCTTGAGATTAAGAAGAAAATCTCAAACTATTTGGGAAAAGGGACAATGCTTCAGGTGGAAGAATGATGAGGAGACTACAGGAACCAATAGAGAAAGAATGAAAGTGACAGCGGATGAGAAAATGGATGTATGTGTATATCCTATGTGCTGGAACATGGGAAAGGGAGACATGGCAACCAAGAAGGGTAGGTGGTATGAGGCAGTTGCCACAGAGCAGCAAAAATGAATAGATGAATTTGAATTGTAAACCTACAATTTAAAATGGGAGTTGAGGCTTTGTAGACAGTAAGACTAGGACTGGGAGAAGAAAAGGAGCTGTGCACAAGCACCCAGAGAGCTCAGACTTGTTAGGCAAGGAAAGAGATGTGCTGAGAGCAGCGACTGGAAAGGTTTCATGAGAAAGATGAAATTTGGATCCTGTGGCAGAGATTTGGATCCCCTGAGGGAAGAGATTAATGAAGGCAAAGCTTTCATTTCAGTGTCAGAGAAGGTGAGACAGGAGGGGTAATGCTGACATGGCACAGACAAATAGCTGAGGAACATGGAACAGTACATGTGATATTTAGGTTCGTTCCCAGTTTCTCTGCTGTCAGCAAAAATCTGTTTAAATGATAGCAGAGTGTGTGTCATCCCACTTCAGTGTTGCCAATGAAGAGGTCAACAACCTATTGCTATAAACTACTCCATTAAATTAAATTGCCTAGACCTGTGTGGAAAATTCATACAGTTGACAGTGCAGTGCTTACAAGTAGTTTCATGATGGAACTTCTGTTTTTTTCACTTTGCTTTCAAAAAACATAAAAATAAGCAAAGAAAAATTGATAGTACTATTAAAGTTTAATTTAAGCATCTGGAATTTTTTTAATTTCTAAAGCACTCTGAACTTTGCAATCATGATTTTGTTTCCTTGCCCATTCCCATATATTTGCTCTCTGATACCATCTTTAATTGCAAGCACATTGGGGATTTTTGTTTGTCATGTTGGGTATTTTTTCTCCGCAGGCCACTTACACACTGACCAGTTTTGGGTGTGAATCAGGAATGAGTACTGGGGCAAGATAATGTCTTTAGTACTCTTTCTTCATTTCTTCACAAAAACCTGTGAGATGTACAGTGATGTAAGGTGTCTGTAGGAAGAAAAAGAACAAGTCATATGGCTGCACTAATTGAATGCTGGCTCACAAAGTTGGATTCTCTCCCTTTCCCATTACCATTCAATCCCTGTGCTTTGCCAGGCATCACACTTTTCCACAGGTGGTCCCTAATTGTGTTTTCCTCATTTCTGGGGTCCTGACAGGAGACTCTAGGGTCTGGTTTGCAAAAGTGCTGAGCATTCACAGCTGCAACTGAAGTTAGTGGTACTTGTATTTTTAACACATAAAGGATTATGTAACATTATATACTCGGAAATATCCATATGACAAATTTTAAGTGAACTGGATAGTGAATTCAACTGTCATGAAAAACACAGGGATTTAAATGTGGGGGAAGTTTGGAATTTCTCAAGTCAAAAGTAAAAAACTTTCTGTAATTTGGATCCCAATAAAGTGGGTGGAAAAATCTTACCTAGAGGGCCCCAGCTCCAACTGAATGAATAACCATTTCTAAAGGGATATTAAGACTAAGCAGGGAGCTTACAAGGGATGGAAAAAAGAATCGACCAGCAAAGAAAGCTATGTCTTCGATGTCAGAAAGTATTTAGAGAAAGTGAGAACTTCCAGGAATCAGAGAGAATTGAACCTTGAGAAGAAAATTAAAGCAAGCAAGTTCTTTGACTATAGAAATAAAAAGAGAAAAAGAGAAGAAAAGAGATGAAATTGGAATGCTCTATAAACTGAAGATTTGACAGGGATTTTATTCTCACACTATAACCAAGAAAAAGTGAGTTAATACCTCCGTTTTCAAATATGGGTGATGGTGTGCAGGTTGACAGGCAGGGAGGAGGACCTGGAGAAACCAAAATGACATGAAGCAAGATTCAAAATCCTCACTACAATCAAGTGAGGAAAGTGGATAATCTCTGTTTCTGAATGCTAGAACATGAAATTACAGGTCACATGCAAAGTAATTTAATAATCCATAAAAAGATAAGTACCAGGTAACCAACAAGAGTAAATTATACACTACTATAAAATTATATTTAATATTTCTAGTAAAATAAATTAGTGCTACTGAAAAAAAGAAATCTGCCTTCTAAGCTAATGTCTTCACTATGCAGCAGTCTATATTTTAAAGATATGGACTTTTAGAAATCGTGAGAGAAAGAACTAAATTGCATCCAGGGTGCATCATACCAGGATAACTTTATATCTGTGTTTGATATTTTGTGCATTTCACTGGAATTTTCTCCTAAATTATGTATGGATTAAGAAGAAACAGACGGGTGGTAAAGATGTACAGAGGAATGACTGGTACTCATAGGTGAAGGACTGCTGGCAAGAGAACACACATAAATATTTTCAAAGATTATTTTGGTCCTTAGTTATTTGAACATTTTCATTAATGGTGCTGGCTCAGAATTAATTGTATGCTAATAAAATCTGCTCTTGACTTGATGGAAAGCATAGTCAAAAAAAAAGGAGAGATTCAAACATCTTATGCAAAGAATCGTATGACACTCAGGATCGGACTGTTTGTGAGATCATGCATATAAAGAGCTAAATCCAGAAATGTCTGCTCTAGGCTGAGAACTCATCAATTTCCGTATGTGTGAGGAAGAAAAAGGCCTGGGGATTTGGGTTACATGGTGACAAAAAAATGTTCCTGTCATTTGAAGGAGCCCAGGAGGAAGCAAATTAAATCCTTAATCTATGTCAGACATAACTTCAGTAAAGATGGAGAAGAATTAAAACTATTTTACAAGTCACGGATGAGATCCAAGAAGGGCATACCATGTACAGTTCTTTATGGTAAAGAGCAACTAATTTAAACTAGAATTTTGTCTGTCTTATGGGAGAAAATAAAAACAGCTTTGCCTGCTTTTTCTGTTAGAAAAATAGGACTGAGGCAGGAAATTATTAATCTCTATAAATACATGTGAAGAGATTTGAAGGTATGGGGACAGTGAGAAATGAGAGAAGACAATACTGGATTTAAAGGAAACATTCTCTAAGCTAAAGAAAATTAAGGGCAAAAGAATTCACTGATAAAAAGTACATGTGTAGGTATTAGCCTAGGAACTGGGATGAGTTTTTTGAACATCGCAAGTCTACTAAAAAGCTTCTCTCAGAAGAGAGATGAGCATAAAGACTGTACCACAGCTGTAGCTAGCATCCCTCCAGTGCATACTGGCTTTCCTGCTGCTTTCTCCCCCTCTGACTGGCAGCAGCCTGGATTCTTCCCTCTGAACTCCATGCAGGTTGCTACATGTTCCCTTTTAAATACGTTTGTTGTGCCATGTTCTTTGTGCCAGTACTTGCTGATTTTCTGAGGTGAGACATTACAAGCGCATAAGTCACAGAAGAGACAAGGAATCTTGTCTTGCCAGCCCATTACAGCATCATAAGTCTCACAGATGTTCAAATATATTGGTTTTGAAATGAACCTCCCACTATGTGGTTGAATTATTGCTTCTAGTGAACGACCTGTTTCCATCCTATCTGACCTCCCTTTATTGTTTGGTGGTGTTTTCATGGTTGTTTGCATGTACTGGCGTATCTTATTTCCAGTGATGGCTAAAGCTCTGCATTTCCAAATACCAGGCTTGGTTCCATTTATTGTAACACATGGACTTTTTGCTTTTATCCCATAGCAATATTCTTGCTTTTCTCGACCTCTTGCATTTTGCCCACAAAAAATGGGCTGGTTGAGCTTGAAGGTATCCCTAACTCAATATTTCATTCTGAGGATGGTCAAGGCCAGATGTCTGAAGAAGGCTGTGGGAAGAGGGAAATGTAGTGAGACTTCCTCAAAATACCCTTTAGGTTCCAGGAATTTGTGGCTTGGGTAATTCCTGAGCCAGATATGGGGCCTTTGTTTTTAATAGCTCAGATGGATTTTTCTTCTGTGAATTCGTTCATGAATTTTTAAATGAAAGTTAACTTGTGGTCTCCCTCAACATCCTGTGGCAAGGGGTTAGCTGGCTTTACTGTGAGTTAAGCAAGTTAAAAGCTACCTTTTTATTTGTTTGAAAAGGCTTCCTGCTTTTCATTTGATACTCTCTAGCTTGTATACCAGAAGTAGAGTGTCGTTGTTTCCTATTTATCATGCTTATGCCACTTGTGATTTTACCAACATCTGTCATAATGTCTCCTAGAATGAAGGGTCTTACTGTATGCAATCATTCCTTAGATGGAAGCCAGTCCACAGCTTCTGACAGCCTTGGTACCCTGCTCTGTATGTTTACCAGATTTACTAACTATTTAGGCATAGTAGACAGTCGTTCCCCCTGTGGCAATTTGTACTGGGATTTCATATCCAGCTAGAATTGAAAAGTGAACTCATAGCATCCTTTAATTCCAAGGAGCTCATTCAGATAGTGTTTTGGTTTTGAGCCTTTAATGTGGCTCTGTCCAGTGCTCAGACCAATGCTCTGAGCTGGCAGCTTTGCAGACTTCTCCAAGATACCTAACATTGTCCCTGTTCCTCCTGTACTAATTTCTGCCACTCCCATTTCATTGTCAGTATGCATACAGCCTCTCTGGTCTTCTGCAAACCCTTTCACCCCATCTTGAGTGGCCCCATTTCAAGAATAACAAACATAGCTCTAAAAAAGTACCTTCTGCTGTACAACTTCAAATGCCAGCTGATCAGAGCCTGTCTCATTTACCTCTCCCCCATCTCCCTAACCTGGCTGCTTGACAGCTCCTGCTATGACTTCCTATTTCTCTGTATTTCTATTCCCAAAGCTATAGGGTGTCTCTTCCTCACTGTCTCCCACCCTCATGTCTCCTACCTATGCTAAATCATCTAGCATAGACATCATAGCTATTCCCCAAAGCAGCCTTCTTTGAGCTGAGTATCTTTGAAAACATTCCAAAAGAGGAAATTTAGACCTAACCATGCTGTCAACCCAAGAGCTTATACCCACAGCCCCACTCAACTTACCATTGTGCAGGGAAGAACAAGCATGGGAAGGACGAGGCTGGTATCTGCATGCACAAGAGAGACCTTCAGCCTACCCATAACCTTTGGTCCTGTCAGTTTCTTATCCCCATGCCACCACTGAAACAGACTTAATGCCCTAATTTCAAGTGCCTGTCAGAGAAGGAGAGGAAGCTTTCAGGAAGGAAATAAAACTGCAGGGTAAAAAGAGAAAATTTTAAATTGCCTCTTTCCTTGCAATTGTCCTGAAGCCATACAGATGAGATACCCCCATCTCAAAGGTGCTGCCTTCTCTGCCCCACAGATGAAGGCACTTCAGGATATTCTTACTCTTTTTCTAGGTCTATTTGGGACCTGGTATCTTTATATGTTGATTGTCTAAGGCAGAGCTTAGAGGAAGCAAGAGCCAGAAAACCAAAAGGCATGCATGTAATCAGTGGATTTCCCCTTTCATCTCCTGGTCTAGACATGATTTTTTTCTCTCTCTTTCTTAGGTCTGACCAGTATCTCTCAGAGATCAGAAGGTGTCTGGCTTCCTCTTGTCTGCATTCAGATACATTAGACTCCTGGTACTTCCTTGGGAATTGGTTATAACTGTTATGTAATTCACTGAATATCCTGTTTTTGTTACCTTTGGCTACTGCAACAGGATTGTGGTGAACAACATGCTTGATGTTCGTCAATCTCTCTAGTTAGTGACAGGTTTAGTGTTTGTCAGAAAACCTGGGTAGCTACATTCGTGACAATATAATTGAGACTAAAGATAAATGGCAAATGTGATGGCAAATAGCCAAGTGATGAAGCAGTATGTTCAGCAGCTCAAGCCAACACTGACAACAAGGACACTGAGCCCTTTTGCCCAAAGCAATTTTGCTAGTAACCCCCTGCCTTACTGGGGTAGTGCAAATCTTTTCAGGATTCAACTGAGAAGCACCCTTACACCTTCCTTTGAAGGCCTTTTCTTGATTACTAGAGCACTGATTCATTTTGTACTGGGTTTTGTCTGTAATGGCTAATGTCATTCATAAAACTACTGTTAGTGACTTTATCATGGTTAGATTTTGAGCTGCACAAGGAGAATAATATCGGGCTTCAGCAGGTTTTATGTCTTCTTGAAATGTGGCTTTCTATGCTGGAGAATATTGAACAAGGTAATTGTTCTTGTCTCAAATTGAGAAAAAAAAGTCTGATTTAGTTGCATGATTTGTGCTGACTGGCTGTTAGTGGGTTGGCTGGTCGGTGACACCAAGCTTTGCATTCTAAAATGCCCTTGTTTCTATGGCTGTATTATTTTCTTCCTGAATAACAATTAGTGAACTGGTTAATTAATTGTCTTATATTACTTACTTAACAGTGCTGGATTTACAACAGACTGGAAGTAAGCCTGATAAGTTTGTTAATCTAATACATTAATGGAAACCTTTTTTGGTGATAGGTTAAATAACTGTAAAAGACACTTTAACTTATCATTTGCTTGCTACCAGTCCAAATCTTTGCTGAGGCCAAAATTGGCATCTGTGTGAACCGTTTGCTACATTATTCCCATGGCCTACTCATGCCTAACTGCCCCAAACCACAAATCATTTGCTCATTCTTGTTCAAGCCATCAGTCTAGCCCTCTGGGCTTTGCAGAATCCAGCAATAAATCTAGCTCTGATGACCCAGATCTTCTGAACCCTAACCTTAAAATTAGAGTTAATAGTCCAGAGACTCCTAAAAGCAAGAGAATTAATCACAAGCCATTTGTCTCTGTTAGTCTAGCTGCTAGTCCTACAGGTCATGCAGTATCCAACAATAAAACTACCTCTCTAGTCCTTGCCATCCCAAAAGTAATCTGAACCCCAACTTTTACTGTATCCCAAACCCCAATATCTAGTCCTGAATTAACAAAGTTTCTTTAGTCTGTGGTACAATTAAGAGATATCATTGGTTAGACTTGATATAGATGACATCAGAAAGTGAAAAATAATGACTTACAGTTACCTGCTGTAAATTTCCATTCTAGCCCATGGATAGCAATTCTGAATGAGTAAGGATAATTTCTGATGTTATTAAGGTTAGAAGTGGAACTGAAACTAGCTGGCAGAAATGCTTAGTCACAGCTAAGTGGCTGTGATAAATTGTCAGGTCACAGTTAGGAGTAGATCTGGATGTAGAAAATGGGGAACTTATGAATTAGCTTTACAACCAAATAATTTCTTCTTCAATGAGGTGAAGAAAAGATCTGGAGCAAGAATCATCCAGGGCTGGAAACAAAGAAAAGATGTAGAGGCAGCCTGGGCAGATGTTGCCTTATTCTTTAGATCGGCGAGTATTGGCCTGAAAAATCTAATGTGAAAATACCTAATGTTGACATTGTCCTTATTCTACTAACTACATAGAAATAATCTTTTTCAGCCTTTCAGTGTACAGAAAAACAGTTTGTCTTCAAAACAGTTTGTCTTCAAACCTTCTTCTTGGGCCTAATCTACACTATTTCCAAGTGACTGAGAATACTTAACTAAATGCTCTCACTAAGCTTCCATAATCTTTTGTCTGGAGGACTTGCAAAATAATCATAAAAAGATTCTCTCATAGTGTCTCCTGCTTGGAAACTTTTCCTATTCCAAATGCTAATTTTGTCTTAATGTTAGTATAAAGGCCAAGAAAAAGTAAAGACTCTTCTGGTGCTTCCTCTAGTATTTTATCTTTGAACATGGCAAATCTTCCATCCTGTAATAGGACCTGCTAAATAATAGCAATCTAAAATACTCTGTGCTACTCTTAATGCTAAATCTAACTCAGCAGTTTCCCTATGCTGGCAAGGGGAAAGGACACCTCATTTGGGTTTGAATATAAGTTTTCCTGAACGCTAGAATTCAGTTTGGATTTACAAGCAACTCCAGAAAGTAGCTAAACTTTACAGGGAAATTCTATTTGCCCAGAATTAACAGGATGCTTTACTACCTGTCAGGTTCAATACCAAACAAATGAAAAAAAGTAAGTTCCATAATATTAATTTTTTTCCTCCTCATAAAACATGGAGTTAAATACCAGTCTCCATAGAAGGGAGGTTAAAGCCTCATGTGCTTGCAGGTGGACTTCTTGCAGTGAGGAGGCAGTGAAAGCTCTTCAGCTATGTTTGGGTTCTCATTATCACACTTTATATCCCTTCCAGTTTGAAGAATAGCAACCAAGGAAGGAACTGCCATCAAAGCCCACTTCAGCTTAGCTGAAACCCTGAGACCTTGGAAGCTGGGAATTGAGAAAATAAGGGTAAGGTGCATAAGCATTGACTTTTTTTGGAGGAAAAGTCTATGGGTGTGGGATGTTTTGAGCCTCTCTTTCCTGAGGGGGAGCACAGCTCCAGGGAGTCCTTGCAAAAATGAATTTGTGTATCAGTGACACTCTGATCAAGCTAATCAGCTGACTTCAGCTGGCAACAGAGGAATGGGCACTTCTTGGTCTACCACAGTGTTGGCCTTGGGTGATCATGGATGACACTGCAGGTGCAACTTGTTCTGAGTCACAGGAAGCCTACTTTTAATTGAATCACACATACTATGCTGGGAACAGCTCCAGAGAAAAATAGACATTTTATATATTGGGTTTGCTTACAAAATATTTTGCTATTCTCTGTATCTTCTTCAGTATTGAATCCCCTTTTGCCCACTGTTGTTTAACTTGTTCATCAATGACTTGGATGAAGGGGCAGAGACCTTTTCAGCAGATTCAATGATGACCCCAAACTGGGACAAGTAGCTGATACCACAGGGAGCTGTGCTGACATTCATCAAGACCTGGACAGGCTGAAGAGATGGCAGGGAAACCTAATGAAATTCATCAAGGGACAATGCAGGGTCCTGTGCCTGGGGAAGAATAACTGCCTGCACCAGTGCAGGCTGGGGGCCAAACTGCTGGAAAGCAGCTCGTGGAGAAGGACCTGTGGGTCCTGGTGGACAACAAGCTGTCCATGAGCCAGCAGTGAGACCCTGTGGCCAAGGCAGCCAATGGTCTCCTTGGGTGCATTTGGAAAAGCTTTGCCAGAAGGTCGGTGGAGGTGATCCTGCCCCTCAGCCCAGGTGAGGCCATAACTGGAGTGTTGTGTCCACTTCTGGACTTTTCAGTACAAGAAAGACTTGGATCTCCTGTAGTGAATCCAGCAGAGGGGTATGAATATTAAGGGACTAGAGCATCTGTCTTACAAGTAAAGGCTGAGGGAGCTGGGCCTGTTCAGCCTCAAGAAAAGATGACTGAGAGGGAACTTTATCAATGTCTATCAGTACCTGAAGTGGGGGTGCCAAGAGGATGGATTCAGGGTCCTCTTGGTAGTGCCAAGCAATAGGACAAGAGGCAATGGGTAGAAACTGATGCGCAGGAAATTCTACCTGAACACGAGGGAGAGCTTCTTTACTGTGCAGTGAGCATGCACAGGAACCGATTGTCCAGAGAAGTTGTGGAGTCCTCCTCACTGGAGATATTCAAGAACCACCTTGACACAATTCTGTACAATGTGCTCTAGGATGATGACCCTACTTGAGCAGGAAGTTTGGACTAGATTATTCACTGTGGTTCCTTCCAATCTTACCCTGTGATTCTGTGATGAGTGTGATTCTTGCCATGGGCTTCAGGTCTCTCCTTTAGGGTGGTGTTTAAGCAGTGAAAACTGTGAAGCTAGATTTGTTCATGAATCTAACAGCCCCTAAGAAAGTAAGATGTTGCATTAAGTTAGTAGGGGGAAAGAAGTTATGACAATTTTTTTATGCCTCATCAGATTGGACTAGATTAAACCAGACAATCTGCAACTCATGTGAACCATAAAATTAATCATAAACTATTTGACCTGGAGGCTGTTTACCTCATGGTGGTCCTGTTGGCTATTTCCCAGAAGAAAGTCCCTGAAATTCTAGACTTCTTCCTCACCTTACTTCTGCTCCAAAAGAAAGCTTCTTGAAGTGCTGGGATTACTAATTACTTTTTTTTTTCCTTCTAGTTGTGTCCTTCATCTTACTTGTTATTATTTTCAGGGAAGGAGCATAAAACTATTTAGAGACTTTCTTTTCCTCAGCTTCAACCTTGAAAGGGTTTGCCTCCTTGCAGAAAGAAAATTTACATAATTTCTGTCAAATGAACAGATGACTGACACAACTTCTAGATTCCAGAGTAATATTTTCCCCTTTTTCTGAAAGAAATTCTATCAATATACCTAACTGTATGTCCTGAAACATAAATCACAAAGCATTAGAGAAAAAAGGAGTTAGTTGTGAACTAATTCTTCCTGCTAACTACATCACTTTATCTTTATCATAGCAAGACTTGCAAGACTGAGAAATGAATCTCAATTTCTATTTCTTCTTTTCTTGTCCTACAAATCCTAAGCACCTGAAAGAGATGCTTACTACTCAAAAGAAGTTATTTGAAAGTCCAAGGTTTAATATTAAGAACTAGCTCTATCGGTTTTCTTTTAAGAGTGTTCCTAACTATAGTATTAATGCTGATCTCAGTCAGAGGCTAGGCAGAAAAACTTAATCACATATCCTTTCTCCACAGTAACGACTGCTTTCTTTATCTTTCTTTACCAGCACCTGCAAGATTGATGCTTGTGTTTCATTCAAGTTTTCCTTGTACTAAATTGCAACCCTTGAACTGACCCAAACCCTAGCCTGACGGCAGTAATCCAAGACAGTTTACAATGCAAGTGTATTCTACTTTACAAGGCAAACTCACATTTTTAAGCTGTATCCTTCATCTGGGTTTTTGAAAATCCAGGATTCGAGAAAGAAAACAGATCTTTGCTTCCTGATTCCAACTCTTGCCAGAAACACACTGGCTATGCTGCTACTCTGTCTCTTGTTGTCCCTAGGCATCCCCACAAGTGCTTGGGCAAAGCAGCAGGAGAGCAGCCAGGAGAAGGAAATAAAGTTTACTAAAGCAACCCCATAGGCACATGTCTGGCTAAGTAGAAATTCCTGCCAGGACTAATTTTTATAGGGAGAAACATGTAAACTGGCTGCTGCAGCTGTTCCTTGAGCATACAGTAGGGACTAAAGATATCCTTCCTAGCTAGTTCCTAGTTTGATCTGTTGTCATGGGAGACCGTTTTTTTCAGGCAGTAACAAATTAATTCCTTCTCCAGAGCACACAATCTTATCTTTGTTATTCTCCTTTGCTTTAAGATGCTCAAACACATCTCTATTTCCCTTGTCCCCTGGCAGCAGGAAGTGTGGGAACTCATTGGGCACTCCCTGGAGGTCTGGCTTTGAGGTTTAGGTCTGCAAAGTTGACAAGAATAGAGACTGTCATGGCCAAGGGTTTTCTTTGTCTCTGTACCCCAGGTCTCAGGGTGGCAAGAGGGGTGCCTAGAGGCAGCAATAATACATTATTCTCTTATTCTAAAGCAGACTCAACCTAACTCTTACTTTCTTTTTGGAAAGCTAAAGAGCTCTTACCTAATTTGATACTGAGTATTGGCTTATAAATAAAAACGTAAAAGAACTGGGCCATACAAGGTCCAGTCATAAATAAGTTAGGCATTTCTGTACTGGAAAGAAGAAAGTATAGGGACAGTATGATAAGGATTTATAAAATCTTTGGCAGAATGGAAAGGATCAATAGTGATCATTTATTCACTGTCTCATTCAACACAAACCTAGGGTAATCAAATGAAATCAGAAAGAGGCATATTTCAGAATGCCAAAGGAGTAGGTTCTTTTCACATTGGATAACTAAGGCACATAATCCTTTGCTGGATGACCTGTGGATACTGTTTACATGTGTTCATGAAAATGACATTCATGGCTGAATATTATTTGGCTTACTCTGTTTTATTCTCTAGGCATCTCCCTATGACCATTAGCAGAGCCATGAGGACTGTTGGTTTGATCTTCTAAGGCGAATTCATGTTCCTAAATCCAAGCTCTAGACATCTTTATCAACTGTGATCACTGATCTGAAACAGCCAAAGATCCAACCATAGTTGCAAGATGCTTTCACTTGTTGTATCAAACCAATTTCTTTACCAAGCTGAGCTCACAGTCAAGGAACAAATCAAACTGGCCAGTCCCAGATCCTAATCCTGAGTTTAATGTGTCCCTTGAACCTGGGACACCAACTACAATTCACTTTTCTTTGAAAGACATGCAATAAAGGATTGAGCACAGCTTCTCAGACACTGTCATTTTGAAGTTTAAGCCAATACTGTAGTTGTAGCCAAAACTAAAGGGCCTCAGAAATAATCTTCATCTTTCACCCTTCCTTGCTCTGTTCCTGCAAGTCTTGAAGGATGTAGCAATAATGGCACTCTGTTGCATCTCTACTGTTCACATCTCTAACACTCTCCTGAAGCTGTACTGTAGCTTTTCAACCCATTATCTCCCAAGCTTTCCACTAGCTCTGTGAGTCTTGCAGGATCTGGCAGTGAAACTGAACTCTCTTACAAATCTTAATGCTGTCACTAACCTTAATGCTAGTTTTCCCAATCTTTCCTTAAATCCCACCACTTCCAGTGCCCTTACAATTTCTTCATCTGCTGAAAACTGTTCTTCCTTCTCAGCTGTCTGTATGCTGGGAAAGATTTGCTACACCCTACACTTGTATTCAGTGGCTGAGAATGTTAATTTCTGCCTTTCATATTCTTCCCACAGTATGTATGCCGAGCCATGATTTTCAGTCTGGCTATGTCCTGAGTCATTGGCTTCTTCATCTTGGATCTATGTACTTGTTCGGCACACTAATGGCTGTCACTGCTCTGATTTTTCCCTTGGACAGCTCCTGTGCTATTGACATGTGCATGCATTTCCCCAGGGTTGAAGATGATTCTCTTGATATTTTCTCCTGCAAACTGAAATCACATGTCTCACCAATAAGGCTGTTTCTGATTAAAGAATCTTTTTTTCTCCAAAGTTACATGTGGATACCAGAACTCTCCATTGTGTAACTCACACATCTAACTTATTCTCTTCTTAATTCCAGGTAAAATACTTTCCCAGCCTTCATCCCAAACTCAATACCTATCCACAGGATCCTTCTGCCTAAAATCATGACAATTATTATTCCTCCATTATCTAGCCAAAGAATGGGATATGAGAAAAGGACAAATCTTTGCCTTATTAATCCTTTCAGTCATTTCAGTATTCTGGATACATTTTTCCTTTGTACTGCTTTAATGATTATGCAATTCTATTTGTCTAGAAGTCCAGCTTTCCTGTGGAGTGAGTAATATTGCTTCTCTTCAGAAGTGCTCCCTTGTTCTCTTCTAAAACATTCACCTTTCTCTGGTGTGAGCATCACTCCCCCATCATTTCTATCCTGGCTAATAAAATGGCAAGATTTCATTACCCTTGTATTAGAGAGGCTCTTTATTAGGAGAAGCCTGTTCACAGATGCTGCAAGTCAACTCCAGCTATGACTACATAATACAAACAGACTGGTGCCTCCTCCAGACTTTCTTCTCTAGCTCACACTCCATCTACATTGCTATATCACTAAAGGAAGATTCAAGCAATTTACACAATTATTGTTATGATTTGCACCCTTTTCAGATTATGTTAAGACCTCAGATAGAAGAATTTTGCTTCCAAATTCCCTGATTATTTGGTTTTCATGGCTATTTTCCCATGGCTAATCCAGCTCAGCAGAAGACATTTTCAGCTATTTTTTTCAGTGACAAGATACCATTTATCTGAGTTCTCTGATTCAGCCCACGACAGTAGGAAAGGGCAAGAGATAAAAAAAAAAAAAAACAAAAAAAAAAAGTGGTGGAGGGTGTACTTCTAGAATCTAATTCTGACTAGTATTTCATTTCTGCTGACATGAGATCATTGATTCAAACACCACTACACTCAATTTGTAAAAATTCAAGTAAAATTCAGACTGGCAGACTCCAGCATATACTCTCTGATAAATGCATCTTTCAGTTCCTTAGAAAACAGCAATACTATAGTGAGTTATACGGCCTGGTATTTCAGGGGACTATGCTCAATTCACTACTCCCTGAGCTGCATTTTTTTACAGAGAGAGTTTTTTTCCGTGCAGTCTGTGCAGAGTTCATGTAATGTGCCCTCCAATCACTCCTTCCTTCAATCACCTCCAGTAATTTGGCATTACTAAGAAGAGGTGGACATATTTTCTTTCATTTCAAACCCACTCACACACTTTTGAAATGAGGAACAGAACTCCAAAAGGATTAGATTTGTTTTCCCTTTAAAGGAGGCAAAATGCCAATTTGGGCTGCTGTGAAGAGAAGGAAGTCCTGAATTAACAATGTATGAATTCCTAGAAGTGGCCAAACACTCTTCTCTCTGGCTGAGTTATGAAGAGGGATAAAATGCCATATTATCAGTGGATCCCACTTCTTAAAATTGCACCCTACAACTTCTGCAAAGCTCTCCCATTCTTCTCATTCTCTCAGGAACCAGTTCTTCTCTGGACATAAAGTGTAGTCTTCATGTTTCTTCATTTCTGAATGGAAGAACTAATAGCAGCTTGTCCTCTCCATAACAAGAGAGTTGCTACATTTATCTACTTTGAGAGGTCTGTTTTCAGGAGTAATTTCATTTTTGGATAGTGGAGCAGAGCAATGCCAGTGAAAAAAATGGGAAATGGAGTGAAAGTATTAAGTCCCAAGTCCTGGCTGCTGTTGCTGCTGCCACTGCAGCCACTGCTACCCAGGAATATAAACTGCATGCAGTGTAATGGAGGATGTTTACAGCTGAAAGGAGTACAAATGCCAAAATACTCACCTGCAACTCTGAGCAAAGTGTTTGTGGCCATGCTAATAGAATGAGACTTTCTTGTTAGGTTCTTTAAGAAAGCAGTCTCCTTCAAAAGTAGGGGCTTGGTTGCTTCAGAGCAAATCCAATCTGCATTTGTTTATGGTGGTATATATACCTTGAGTTTTGCTGTCTTCTGTCACCTTTCCTTTGTGCCTTTGCTGCAGCTGAATTTCAGACTGGGTGGCAAAGTCTTCCATGTAGCACAGCAAGCCTGAGTTTCTTTCATTTTTTTTTTTCTCTGAACAGACAAATAAAAAAGGCATCCACTTGCAGAACTAGGCTGCTTTTTTTTCCACAGCAAATGAAAACAAGAGATTTTGGAAGGATAAAGGCCTGTGTATCTCCCCATGTCGATTTACATGACTTATTTTTTGCAGCAGTCCAAATTACCTCTTAAAAATGTGCATTTTTGCAATAGCTCTACTCACCATTTCACCCCTCAGTTACTGTGCAATGAAGCTGCAGTAACAGCAGTGAAGTTTGCAGGTGTGGCCTCAAATGTGGAGAGGTGAAGCTAGGTAACAGTGGGTGAGGGCAAAGCAACTGGCATGGTGGAGCTGTCTGCTTAGACAGCTGGATATCTCCATACAGCAGTAACTCCCTGCTCCCATCTGCTGCTGCTGCTGCCAGCCCAACTTCTGAGCTTCTGCTTTTGTTTTTTTATTTTTCTGCCTGGGGCTCAGAAAGCCAAGCAAGGGCTCAGAGATTGTTTTTCTGAAGTGTTTATAGGTAGCATCATAATTATATGCAGATTTGTGGTACAATCACCATTGCAAACCCCTTGAGTGGAGAAGACATGACTCATGACAGCTCCTTTCAGAAGACGTGACATCTAGATTTTTGTTTCATTTCTTTATCCTTTCTTTCTTTTTTCTAAAAGAATGAAAAGATTCCTGGGTAACAAGCCAGTTGCAGAAGGTGAGAGAGACCTTGAGAAAGAAATACCAACTACCATAATGGATACAAAGAACCTGAGAGGCTTGAGGTTTTCTGGTTATTCTGCACTCTCAGTTGGGGGAAGAATACTCCCTCTGATATGTTTGAGTGCTCAAGAGGCAATGTATCAGCCTCAGCGTCCTGTAAGGTGCCCAAGATTTCGAGGCTGGAAGTGAACACCCGTATTTTTACTCTCCTTGTCAGACCTACGTGACCATTACTGTTATTCCAACAGAAGAAGTGGAGTAGGAACAGAAAAAGGAAAGTTATGAGTTTTCCAACCCTCTCCAAATTCTTTTTCCCTAAGCCTAGGATTTTATAAAACTCTAACTCCAAAACACATTAAAAGTCTGAGCTGCTTACAAAACCCCTGGCTCCACAGGGTTTGCTTATCCTTAGTAATTATCACTTAATATTTGGCCCACCACAGCTATCTTTCAGTCTTACAAGGATAAATGTATTTGTTTCACTGCTATCTGAGCTCTTTTTCACCATCAGTCTGAAACCTATAGTTTATTATTCCTGGACAGCAGCCTACACACACTATATGTTACTTCTGTAGTTCCCTCAGTCAGTGGGAAATGTTTTAGTATTATTATCATTAAATATTTTGCCAGACACCGTGGTCTTCCAGCTTTCACATAGATAGGGAGGGACTGGATGTGTGGCTAAAGTGCAGGCTTAAGAGATGGGAGACAGGAGTGTTTTTTCCTTATCTGTGCCAAAATGCTTAGAGACAAAATTCCTCTGGTAACTAGAAAGGCTAAAATGCCCTTAACCAGCTACTATCTCCTTGTACTTAGGCTTCTGAAACCATCAAATTAAATGAAGCATTTTGTGACCACAGGTGTATTTAGCAGTAAGGTTCAGGCTTAAATAATCTATGCAATACTTCTTTGCATCATCTTTTTTGGTATATGTAGTACAGTACAGGCTTACTTCATATTTTTAAAAGATAAATTAAAGGATCCTCATTGCAAATGTAGTTATTTCAGTGGGTTTAGTACCTTCTCAACAGCCATTTTTTGTTGTTTTTGTTGTTTCTACATGTTTAATCTAAAGGTTTAAACTGGTGCTGTAACTAATGGAGCTTAAATGCATAAGAGCCAATACCAATTTAATAATACTCAAAAATGAAAAGTAATTAATAAATTTTAAGGTCACATCTTTCAATATCCTGTGGTTGTGTGTCAGACTGGAAATGTAAAGTGTTAGTTGTTTTAATACCTATGAAGCCTTTAACTGATGCAATGTCATGGTTTGACACTGGCGCAATGCCAGCGCCCCCATGAAAATGCACCTTCCCCAAATAAATGCTGTGAGATGTTATCAAGGACAGAGCAGAGCAGGCCCAAGCTTAATAACAAAAGGAAAAAAAACTTTATTAAACTACTACTACTACAGAAAACACATAAACTAAATCCAGGATGAAGACCTTTTAAAACACCCCTCCTCCTCCCAATTTCCAAAAACACCCACCATGAAACATCACCCGGGATTCCTGATCAAATTACCACCCTTCAGATAATCAATACTCAAGCTATCAAGGGAGAGAGAAGTCTCTCTTGCGCCACAGACCCCCCAGGAAACACAGTTGCCACCTCCTGTGTTTCCCTGTCACACATGGCAACCACCCGGAGAAAATCTGCCAGTGTGACACTCTCCTTTCCATGTCACAGTGCTCTCACCACCGTGCATGGACAGACTGCTCATAGGGCTCCTTTAAGGATGCTTTGCCACGGACCCAAAGATACAACAGTTCAGCTTCTCATCTTGGGACTACAGTCCC
This sequence comes from Vidua macroura, assembly GCF_024509145.1. Taxonomy (NCBI): domain Eukaryota; kingdom Metazoa; phylum Chordata; class Aves; order Passeriformes; family Viduidae; genus Vidua; species Vidua macroura. The sequence continues at coordinate 53,131,781 of NC_071571.1, read as the reverse complement.
CCCCATTTTCCCCTGGGGCCAAGGGTCCAAGAACAGAAATCATCTTCTTTCCCGAAGACAGAGGGCATCACCATTCCCTCCTCAGCTTTCTTCTGTTCTTGCCATTCCTGTGCTGTTAGAAGCTGAAGCAGGTCTCCTTGGGTCACCACTGCATCCCCCTAAAATGCAGTCTCTATTGCAGGAGATTTTGGTTCAGTCCATGGCTAACAAGAAAAGTCCAGCCAAAAGCTACTTCATCATCTCCTCCCACCTAAATATTTCTTCTTCTAACATCTCAGGTCCCGGACTGTCTCTCTTCCACTACAAATCAAGGAGGAGTAATATTTTACAAAGCCCTCATTTCCTGGAAAGGGTTAAAAGTTCAGACTCCCTGGACGGCTGATATCTCGGTCCAGCGTTCCATCTCCCACGCTGGACATCATCCCCCCCCTTCTCCTTCTCCTCTGCCAGCAAATTTCCAGGTGCCGCCAGGCTCTCTGTCTCTTTCCCTCTGTGGGGGGGGGGGGAACAAAGGCATCTCCGCTTCTCTCCACCCTTCCGTCCAGGAGCTGGCTCGGTTCCAGACCCTCAGCCCCTCGGCCTACCTGGACAAGGCCGCGTGGCTTCCCCTCCCCCACCCAGCCTAAGGCTGGGCAGGGGAGGTCTGCACTCTCTGACGACCGGAACCAAAGAGCCAGTTCCCCTGGGAGTTCTTGCTTTTAACCCCCTGTGTTCTCAGAGGCGTGTCCATACTTTCAGTGGTCTCTCCAGGTGCCAATATCCAAACCTGACCACTGATTGGTTTGACCCAACTTCCTGGAAAAAAATTCACTTCCATGTCAAACCACGACATGCAACTTTCACTATTTTTATTATATTAATATTACATAGCACAGGGTGTTAATCTGAAATGTCAGATGGCAATGTCAGAGCTGAGTCACAATATCATGGCAAAGTCTATTTGCAGTAGGAAATACATTGATTTCAGACTTTTGAATCCTTCTGTGCCAACTGCTCTCCTGATATGTCATTCCTCAACAAGGACCCAGAAGTTTGTAATTTTGTTTATGACAGTTCCCTTAGATACTACCTGAAAACTATGTGGGCCAGTCATCTCATCTGTGCTGGTGTGTCTGTAGTTTCACCAGGTATTCCTCACTACTGAAAAGGGAAGGCTTAAAGGAAAGCACCAGTGCTGTTGTATGGGAAAAAGAGCAAGAGGAAACATTAGCAAAGAGCTGATAGATTCCATAGAAAATCAGGGATCCCCAGTTCCCATAGCAGTGGTCCTACTGCGAAAGGAGGAGGGTTGAATACATTAATCTCTCTCAGAGATTCACATCCCAAAGTTTCTGTTGGACGGACTTGCAGTCCTCTGACCTCAGCCAGAGTTGCTCAACTTGGAAAATCTGGCCCCTTTAGGTACAACTGGAGCATATTGATTTCAGGGCTGAACTTGAGGAAATTCCAGTCTACTATATTAGCCGTCCACCTGCACTTTGGGAGATGTAACTAGACCAGGAGAAAAATCAGGTTCATAGTTTGGCAGAAAGACTTAATGCAGGTGGATGTAGAAGAGCCATATTGCCAAATGCAATTGGATGCTGATCCTTTTCATCTGCCCCAGGAGCTGCCTGCTTTTCCCCCAGCAGCAGAGGCCATAAGGACCAGAAACTCCTGCGGTGGCAAGTGAGTTAATAGTTCTCCTAATGGCCTACATGCGCTATATGCATCAAATGAAACAAGTATGAAAATGGTTCATTACCTTCCTACATTCCAAGGTCAGGTTTTTCAAAGGAATTAGCGTACAGAAAGTTGCAGGTGGACAGCTAGTAATGTTTACAAAAGCACTCACGTTCCAGATTCCCATGGATTTCGGTGTAGGTTAGACCCCTGAAGATAGAGTGTGTTTAGGCATCCAAGTCCTTTGAGAGGTGAAGCATTTTGCATTTATTGCAGTGTCCTGCAGGGTGCATAAGGATTATTACTACAGAGCAGCTTGTGTGCTGTCAGTGCAACATACTGGCTTACTCTGCAGTGACTTGCTCATCTTCCCATACCCAGTGGTATAAAATCTGTTGTATACATCCCACCTATCTACCATCCAGGGAACCATTCTTATTTGTGTTCTGAAAACCTTCTCTTGAGTTCACTTTTCCTATTAAGAAGTGAAAAGTACAGTGGGGGGGGGAAGGTGGGAGGTGGAGAGAAAGACAGGCAACAGTGTCCAGCACACAGCACATTACCAGCTACCCTGCCAATTAATGTGCCAGGATTCCCTCGCTCGCATATGTTATGTTGTTTTGGTGTAACTAAATGACAGTTGCATTCAGCTGCTTCTTTCTATGGGAAAAACATCTTCAAAAGAGCAGATGAGCATGACCCCATTTCTCATTTTGTTTCCCATTACTTTAATTGTATATATATTGAATAGATCATCTATCATGGAAAATTGCTTTTGTCTCTGTAACATCTGCAGGACACTGTTATGGCAAACACTAGTGCATCTGCTGATGCAGGTTTTGCTCTCCCCCTTTTTTATTCCATTTCATATCCACCTGTGCATTCGAACCTGTGCTACTAGAGCTATATCATTAAACCCACTGATTTCACTGGGAAGAGCAGGTGCTCAGTGACACAGCAGATCCGGCCACTTTGGTTTAGGTGTCTAAATATGCCTTCACTAGCTTAGACATTTGGACTCAATATTTTTGCTCTGGGAGCATTAATCTTGCATCTCAAGTGTACACTAAATTCCAGTTTGCTTCCTCTGTCTCAGCCTGTTAAAAATTTGGTTCCATGTTTTTATTAATACCATTCAGCAGAGGGTTTTTTCTTTGTTTCACCACACTGTCAACCTGCTGCTTGCTCATTGGTAATCCCAGAATGATCTATAAGTAATGTCCCATGTATGCATATAATTTTTATTGTTAGAAGACAAATGTAACCCTTACGCCGAGGCCAATACTTATAATTTCTTTGCATGCCAGGTTTGTGTGATTAACATTGAGGCTAATTTATTATGTGAGTGGCTCTGCTTAATCCCATGACTGTCTGTGTGCAGTGCATGCATATCATCCCCAAATGCCTTGGTACACATGTTAATAATGGGAAAAGTACTAGTTGAAGAATGTAACTTTTAAACTCAGCTGCTGCAGTTGGCACAGGCAGTTCCTCCCATCATCCACAATTTATCTTACTTGATCTTGTGACTGCCTGTGAAAATGCCCCAAACTGTTTTTCTTGCATTTTTCACCTGCAGGACTTTAAATTAGAGACAGAAAAGGTATTTCAGCAGTATTGAAATAAATGCTTTTCTAATTGCATGCTTTATTTATTTTTTTAACTGAATTTTTTAAAGCATTGGTTTAAAGATGAAAATACCCAAGTTGGGAAAAAGAAGGAGGTAGGAAACTGCAAAGTTCCACATTCTGAGTTCTTTTTAATCCTATTTTTAGAGGAGTGAAGAGTTTGCTTCCCTTCAAATGAGCTGTCAGTTTACCCTCCAAAGTGAATAGAAGTCTTACTGAGAGCCACAGAGATACTCAGATATCTGCCACGAGCAAGGACATTCATGACAAGGTTCAGTAGCTGGTCTTCCTTCCTGCCTTTTTCTCTTCCACTCAGCAATATCACCACACCCCAAGGGCTGAATGCCATTTGTGAATTCGGAGACAAGAATCATATTCAGGACTGGGCCTGCAAATCATTTTTACCCACTCCTCACAGTACCAGCAGCTCCTTCTCAGATCCCATTTGTAAGAGAACCAGCCCAGCAAAAAGACCTTGCAAGACAATACTTTAGAACCATCTTAAATTTGTGGATGTGGGTGTGGGGGTGTGTATGTAGGCCAGTTTTTGTGCTTTTTTTTTTTAATATCTATCTATCTATCTATCTATCTATCTATCTATCTATCATATATCTATCTATCTATCTGTCTATCTATCTATCTACATAAAGCACCTTATATACACTTACAAAATTAAACATGATTTACTCTGGTTTGCTTAAATCCCAGAGAACCCTGGGCAAAATAGAACACAGGTTAGAGACAGTGAGAACATTTCCAGAAGCACTGAACCCTGTCTTGCAGCTCTCATTTCATTTTATCTAGTTCCAAAGGCACCATCTCTAACAGAGTGTGCGTAAATCCTTACAGTGTTTTGAATCACCCCTATATTGTACCTTTTTTCAGATTAATTGCAAATCTTGAAAAGAAATTAATATTTTGTAGTGTGTTTGGGAACTAATAATAATCAGGGTATTTATTAAAGAATAAATCTGGTTTTGACAAGGAATTAACCAGAATCATAAGTAAAGCTTATAGCTGATTTTTTTTTTTTTTATGAATAGGTAATTTACTTCAAATGTATAAATGTTCACATGTAATGTATTCAGAAGACTTTGAGTCTTTTTCCAAGAGATGTGCAAGTTCTTAAGTTCCTGTAACTTTCAGTGGGAATTAGGCTTGCTGGATATTCATCACAAAAAACCCCAAAGAAAACCCAACAAAGATTCATGCTTCTAAGTCACTTCTGGTGCTTTGGAAACATTACACTCCAATCAGCTAAGTCCCTGCTTTAAGCACAAAAGTTGATATTTTCACCTGAAAGCAGATGTTCTGTTGTCTTCCTGGTCTCTTCCTTGTTTCCTCTTCTGTTTTTGAATCACAAATAGCTTTGCAGTGACCAATAAACTTTTAAAACAAACTAACACAACACTCTTATAAATTCACCACAAGCAATAGATAAGAAAGCAGGAGCTTACATTAGAGCAAATGTAAACATGCATTTAGTGTTTGCATGTATTTAAGCCATTTACACATTTATGCCTCATTCCTGTGTGCAAACTAGGAGAATGATAAAATGTGCTGAAAGCTATGGAAATAGAATTGAAAGAATGCTTGCAGATTTATTAGAAAAAAAATCTGCCAGGTCAATCCTCTGTTGAAGTCAGTGGGAGTTTGCCCCTAACTTCAATGGAAATAAGTTTTGGTTTTCTTACTGTAAATCCCCTTTTAAGAGACTACAACTGATCAGTAATGACTCATTCAGAAGCAGATCTGGTGAGCTGTTTGAAAAAACCCTTGTCTGTATTTAGCACTGCCTGAAATTTATTATTTAAAAATTCATATTTTGATTACCTCAGGAAATACAATTGAAAAGTTTCCTTTTTTTTTCTTTTTTTTCCTTAAACCCAGCCTCTTCCTCTCTTTAACCAGCTCTTTCTCCTAAAAAAAAAAAAAAAAAAAAAAAAAAAAAAAGAAAAAAAAAGTGGAATATACAATATTGCCAGTAATTATGTGTTATGTGATTTTTATTGCTTTGCAATTTATTACAAATGTTTTTGTGGGTGGTACAAAGTGTTTGAACAGGTTCTAAAACTAGTTAGAAATTTATAAATTTATTAAATATTTGTGATTGTTATTACAGGTTATGTTTTGTGATCTAGGGTTGAAGTATATGTACAAAAGCCAAAAGTCAATGCAATGTAACTCCTTCAGCATTCTTCTTCAGTAATGCTCTACAATGTACAGTGAGCCTTGCCAAGCTAAAGAGGCTCTACATATGCTGAAGACCAAAATGTGACCATTACTGAAGCAGAAACCAGAATATTCTGCATATCCTGTTTGTTCCACTAACTTAGGAAAGGTTTCTAGATAGTATTTATAAAGAGCTTTTTGCAAATTTTAAGAAACAAACTTTGGATGTTGGATTAAGAATATTTTGCTAAACTAAATGTTGAAGATCACTTGAAATGCATATGTAGAAATACTTTCCAAAGGAGGACTAAAATAATTGCTGTTATGATGTATGTATCATTAAAAATCTAGATGATTGATTCAAGGAAAAGCACAAGGCACATCATCTATAACAGCTGGACCATAAGGTTACCCAGATTATTTCATGATGCACACATTTTAAACTGTGCAGTAATGAGTAACAGTCCAGAAAAAGACACATGGATGTATTTGCCCAGCAGACGTCCTGCTATTTAGCTGACTTTCTCAAAAGTGCTGCTAGACCTTCATATCCTATCCCATTTCAACTACAGATCATAACATCAACCACACCATGCAAGGATTCCCCATACTTCTTCTCTCCTCATTTGTTTTATTTTCCCTGTTGGTTGCCCATCAGAAATGGTTCCCATCCTGACTGGTTTGAGAACACATAATAATGAACAGCAACTAACCACAGAAAATCTTAAATCTGAACAGGATGTTTTCAAATAAATAAGAAACATGCTTCTGCCTTGAAGAAAAAAAAAAAAAAAGAGGAAATTCAAATGCAATGGCTGTTTGTATACATAAAGGCTTTCCCTTTTTCCCCCCTAGCTTCTAGAAAATTATTGATTGCTGATAAATTTAGAATTGGATATTTGTTCCACCTTACTTTATGATGGAAAGTCTTGAAGGAAAAGAGCATGAGTGGTGGGTGCAAGGACTGAGGACTGAGGTGGCTCCACAAGTCTGGTGTATCAGAGTTTATAGATAAGTATCTTGCTGACCCAGAAATTGGTCCATAATTTGTCTTCAACTGTCAGAAGTAGTTGAGGTTAGGAAATGAGTCACATCTCCCTCTGCTTCTGTTGTTGAAACAGAGAGATTGCCAAACTAATGACCTGCAAGACTGTCCAGGTTTCTCAAACTATAAGGTCACAAAGGAAATAAAAGTATGGCTTGTACTTTGTTTGGGCCATCTTGGGCCATCTTCATGTATTTGCATTGCAGCCATCAGCAATAGGTTTCTGTTTCATTTCAGCATTCAGAACCTATGGGATTTTTTTCTTACATCCTTGAAGGCAATGCAAAAAATTGGTATTCTTGAGTATAGAAAGAAGTGGTCCAAGTGCCCTCTGGACTGACAGCAGAGGGGAAAATTCCCAAGTCATATATATAAATCCCTGGTGGGCTGCTGAAAAATAGTCTATGTTTTCATCCAAGTTCATTCTGGCCTTGAAAGTAAATCCTGTCTAAATCAAGCAATGATCCACGTGGACATTTTCTCTTCAGCTCTTTCCCCCACCATACTGTGACTGTCAGCATACTCCCAAACCTTGCCTAAATTAAAACATGACACTGCACACACAGCTCTTCCCTAAACAGCAGCCAAGAGAAATGTTGTATAGCTTAAGCCACCTTTGGAAAGTCTAAAAGTGTTATAGTGATGTAAAAATAAGTGTCATGCTGAATGACAGTAAAGGCTTTTATTTATTCATTGGCTGTTGGAGACTTTGATTGAAAATTTCTATAAGCTCTTTGGTGCAAGTTTTAAGTCTCTGTTGAATCCATTAAAACACTAGGTTGTAGCAAAGAGGCACATAATTCCTTCTTTAGGCACTTTACTGCCATTTATATCAATGGAAATTAGATAATTCACACATCTGGTCCTTCATCTAACTTTCCCAACTGTGTCCTTGGGGTACTGAACTTGAGACACTGAAAAGGGCCTATTTTTAATGCTAAGAAAGTCCGTTGCAGCATTCTAGGTAGTGTTATAGTGAGTAAAACTTGGCGTTCCAAAGTGGAGGCACCTAAAATCCCTAGTTACTTTTAATCTTTTTTATACCTTTATTTACTTTTATGTAAAGGCAGGCAGAACAATATACAGCTTCTCTAGCTATATTTGTATCTTCCATCTTTAATTTCACATTATACCGAGGTCATGGGTTCAATCCCCATACCTGGCATTCACTTTAAGAGTTGGACTCGATGAACCTTGTGAGTCAATTCCAGCTCAGAATATTCTGTGAAATCTGTCAATTTAACACACATTAAAAGTATGTTTCTTTTCTTAACTTTGAGGAAGCTTTTTTCTCCATTATTCTTGGCTATTCCTTCATCCATCTTAAATGTCCCTTTTCATATTTAGTATTCTCACTTTTCAAATCCATTACTAAAAATACACACATGCACATGTGCCAGTACACATATATGTACATCCATAGTTACTGTTTAGGTGATTACACATAAAGGCTGTGCATTTTTCTTGATATAGTAAAAAACTCATTAAAACACAGTTTCTACTGTGAAGTATTCATGGTGTTCATCAGTCTCATTTATGTAATATGTGCATTTCAGATATGTGTTTAAATTCAGCACAGCTTAAAAGCCAGGCAATCGCTTTTCTCTAAAGAATTTATTTTTCTCTAGGTAGGTGAGACGCTTGCTTTTAATTTCTCATCACAGAACATTCTTTCAAGTCTCTTGATAATGCATTGTTGTTTGCCTAGAACGCTTCCAGGCAGTTAACTGGTTTCAGAAATAAATACAAAAATTCAGATGATGTCAAAACCAGCATGAAGATCTGCACACTGATTTTACAAAATAATAAGTACCCTGAGTGCAATCCAGAAAATACATTTATCTGTAGGCACTCTCTTGTGGTATTTGTAGCGCGTTTCTGAAACTTTAAATATAGACAAATCAAAGTGAGATCTTCCTTTCAGCTTTGTAATGCTGGAGCTCTGCCCTGCCAATCTTTAATCACTGGGTTGTGAGCACATTGTCATACAGCTTGGAAAAGGGATCCTTATATTCAGTGACCCTCCGCTCTATGACACTGCTTCTCCTGGCAGTGCCTCACAGTGATCCTTCTCCTACAGCACTGTGCATTTGGGTCAGGTAGAATGACTTTATTTGTGTCTTCCTGGACACACATCTAAACATCCTCTTATCAACTTGCTGGATTGCCTCTGCCCCAGAAACATGCTTGGTGGCCTTTCTTGGCAGTAGCTGTAAGAAGCCATCATGATGTGAATCTGGGGCTAAGTATGCTGATCATATTCTAGGTACTGGCCTTTGCAAGGGACCTTTCCTTTTTTAACACAGAAGAGTGGAGACAAAAAGGCCAAGGGTTCCTGGCAGGTACACTGCAGCCAACAGCAGCTGAACATGGGTAAGTCTTGTGTAAGAGTGTATGGAAAACAAGGATGGGCTCATCCCAGCCCTCGCACTCACAAGAAAGGGCGACTAAGCCAGGACTTGGCCCTTTTTCAGAAGCCTATGATTTTTAAATCCTTTTGAGAGTACCATGTCTGTGGTTCAGACATTCTTCTACTTTAACTTTGATCCCTGCTTTCATATCATGTTGTCCTGGGGGGAAGGTTACACTGAAGTGTGGAAATGCTCCCCTGAAGCCCCAGATCAGTTTCCAAGAAGTATGCATGAGCCTGGGGCAGCACAGGGTGGGACTGGCTGTCCTGCAGGGTTTCACCTCCCTGGAAAGGAGTTGTAGGAGCTCTGGGACCCCAGGGAATGCAAGAGGAAGGAATTTGCCTCAGAAATGTCTGGGTTTGAAGCAGGTGGGACCCCATAGATTGAGCCCACTCACAGCAGACTGGTGACCTTACACAATGGGACTGAGCCAGGTTGTGACAGATGGTGTCCCTGGATCTGAGACTGGGTCCTGGCTCTTACTGTTTAGTTAATTAATAGGCAGGAACATGAAAATTAACTTGGTAAATTGTGTATACAGTATAAACCCCCTGATTTTGTAGACAGCAAATCCTGTGATGGACTAAAATGACAAGTATAATCAAAGTTGCTGGTAGGTTGTGATGTTTTCCTCATGGCTCTTGTCATTTGATTCCCAGAAGTAAAGACCTATGATCTGATGAGGTTTATTGGATAGGCAGGACTGATGGGATAGAGCCATTTCTGGTAGCTCAATGCTACCTCAGTAGCATTTATCTTTAGCAAGTCATCAGTGAAAAACCAACTTGGTGGAGTGTATTTTTCCACAGCTAACAAAATCGCCTAAGTGATGTATCTTACAGCAGGTAAATGTTGAAGTCTGATTTCTGAGACTATTGCCTGAAATATTTTACCTAGTTAAGAAGGAAAGAAAAAGAGACAGAAATGTCCACCCTCTGTTGACACTGGCTGACATCCCTGTGCCAGTAGGAAAAATGAGTAGATTGGGCTCCTTGCTGTGCTTTGGGGTGCAGGCTGCCACTTGGAGAAGGGTTGTGCCTATTAGAGGCAAACCATCATTTTATGTATCCCGAATGGCACAGGAAATCAGAGACAGCAAGGCAAGGGTGAGCACTGGCATAAAGCCTTTTTTTGCAAGCACACCCTCTGTGCCAGCAGCTCGAAGGGAGTCAATTGTCCCAGTTAAACCCTCAGAGGAATGTCCTTCCCTTTGGTGAGATTCCAGATAACACACACACTTTAAAGCATTTTTCTATCCCAGCAATGTCAGTCTCAGGGCAAGAGACCTATACTCTTTTGTCAGTTCTTTTGAGATGTGGGTGATACCTCTATGCCAAGATAGTAATTTACTTCCACAGTGGCTTTATTCAGCAGGTTTCCAGGAATGAGAAGAACAGCTGGAGAAACTGAATGCTGTGCTTCTTTGGTGGGGGGAAATTCTCTGTACTGCAATATTAGTACTCACTGCCTGTTGCGGTCACCAAGCACTGTCATCAAGGAGCTTTCAAGAGGCTGGTAAGGAAGTGGGATGTACTGAAGCTCTCACACTTGAGCTATGCAAGTCCAGAAGGGCAGGGAGTATGTTTATCATGTAAACAGTGAACCGTCTGTAATTTATGCAGTGATGGAGTTGTGGGAAATGAGAAACCACAAATTAATGAGAAACCCTACTGAGGTTATTTACTGATTAGATTTGATTTCACTGTGTTTGGTCAGATTGGAAGGGGGAAAAGACATAGCACTATGTGATAAATCTTTTACTGGCACCGATCTGAGATTATTCATAAGTGAGACTAACCCACATCAGTACCAACAGCTTATGCTGTATCATTCTGCCAGCTGGATGTGCCAGCTGAACAGCTGTTTCAGGCAAATTTTCTTAAACCTTACTAGACATTGTCTCTTCTCTATTTACCTGTGGAGGTCCAGTAGTGTTTATTCTTTAGGGGAATTTTGGAGAAATAAACAAGTCACTAAAAATACCACTGTAGTCATATTGTGACTAGAAGCAACCCAACTTCCCAGTCTAATTTCTTGGGACCTTCCAAGTATAGTTACCAGGTTGTGTAGAAAATCAGGAATCTCCCCTTTCTATTCAGGCCATGCCTTGTACTCAAGGTCATGCAGAAAATTACTTCTGTCCAATATCGGGATTTAATCTGATTGCTTTTTTTGGCTAAGGTGATGTATTTTGGGAATGTATCTCCAGTTTAAGGATAGACTGAGAATGGTGGGATGGTAGAAGATACTTTAATTTTTAGAAGCACAGATGAGACACAGTTTTACATGTTGGGTACTTTTTTGTTGATGCAATTTATAACAAAATGCCAATCTCTGATTATATAGAAATAAGAGTAATAACTTGTAGCCCAGGACAGTGACATTTGAGGTGAAGCAGAGGGTTTTTTTACTAAGATTGGGATAACAGTATAAACTTATTTTGTGTCAGAGTTTCAGCTGTTTATTAAACCCTTGCCTGCCTGAAAAGAAAGAAGGAAGAAAAAAGAAAATGTCTAAATTCTGAAGCTGGTTTGGCCTGAAGAATTCAGGGCATACTTAGTTCACACAAAATTGCCATGCATCCATTGCTTCTAGCATGCAGCTGGCTTGCATTTGACCAGCTCAACACATGGCAAAAAGTTGTTTGTTGCATCTCTCCTTTGGATTTGGCTCTGCTGCTTTTGTTTGTTGCAATGTAAGGTAATTTATGCAATATTGCTGTAAAAGTGAGCTTGAAATAAATAAGAAATCTCGGGGTTCCTTCAGGAATGTTTTTCCTGTACTGTGGTCATGTTTCACTTGTACTTTATGAGCAAATTGTTAATTCCTTGAAGTTACTATATCATTATGATCTGAATGTACAGAATTATTTATTAACAAAGTAAAAGCATGTGAGAAAGAGACAATATTCCCCTCCAGATTGCATCATCTGAGAAAAAAATAGCCATTTGGGAAATTATTGTCTCCTACACGCAAGTAACAGAGGGGAATTTTAAAAATTAAGTGTCTGCACAGATTGGAAGCAAAACTTCTGAAACTATTCAGAGCTCTAACAGATGAGACATGCCTACAATGCTGACAACTATCAAACTCTACAAGAAAATATTTTAACTTCCCAAGTGATACAGATGTGTGTCACTATTTCAGAGCATCAGCATTCACAGTGTTCCATGTCTAGGAGTACAGGTTTGACCTTCTGTGTATAAGCCAAGAGAATAATTTCTGGATGTAAATGCAACTTAGGAGAAGGTCAGGTCTGAGTTCAAAGAAGTCTAAGGTTTCAGTTCAGATTTGTTTACTCTGAAATCTTGCCAGACCTCTATTGTCCGTTATGTCCTCTGTGTCTTTTAACATAGCAGTTCAGTGATGGTGATTAATACACAGGAGCCCACAAAGAGCTTCTTGGTCATGTTTTACCACCTAATTGAAAATAAAATTGAGAGTCTTCTTTTCTTTTCATGATGCTGATGGAGAAGTGGTATCCCTGGGAGTCATAAAAATATTCCTATCTGTATCACATTTTACAACAATAAAACTTCTGATGGATAAAATCCATCTTCACGTTCCAGCTTCTCCCCGCTAATGACGCCTATTGTGTAATGCTGTCATAGTTACTGGGTCTTATTAACATAAAAGCTCTGATAATTCTTGTATCTAGACCAAGATCAACATACTTCCTGAGATTTCTGAAAAGAAGTTCAGAAGACCTACATAAAAAGTTTGGATCTTTGAAAATATATAAACATTTTTTCATAAGGCAGGTCTCTTTTAGGCCACTTGATAAATGACTGACAAGTCAGCAATGTGGAAGCTGCAATACTAAAGTCACACTTCTACTGATATTTCTACCATCTGGTATCAATATTTCACCTGATATCAAACTTGAAGCAGACTCAGTTTCCACTGAAAATTCACAGTGCCTGAATCCAACGGCCCCAGTCACCTTTGACATTTTGCTTATGATTCCCTCATTATGGAGCGTTTGTGGGTTTTGATTCAATTGTCCCCCTAAGACCCCATGCACAGAAGTGCATCATGATGCTGTATACTTGAAGTGCTATTCTCAGCATGAGTTGTTAGTCAGTCAGGGCCTTTCACTCTAGTTCAAATGTTCCTGAAATCCAGAAGGGCTCTGATTTCTTAGGTCTAGTAGAGGTTTCTCACAAAACCAGAGGTATTTTCAAGATACCCAGATCCACAAATTCAGCCCCCATTTAATTTCAGTTTCCCTTACAGGTCATTATTGTTTTCACCACTTTATAGCAATACTGGCCAAAATCAATCTTTTACAATTCCACTTCCTACTCATATTAAAAGAAAAAGATTGGGGCTTTTAATTAGAGCTATTTATATTTTCAAAATGAGGAAGACATTCTGAAAAAGGAATTGTTTCTGCAGCCAATTCGGGGACCTTCTGTCTACAAAATCTGCTCTAGACACTTTCCCACCACAACTTTCTTTCCATTATTAGGAACTTACACCACTTCGTATTTAGCCTGGTATTTTGCCAAAAAACGTTCTTTAGGTCTCTATAGTACAAAATCTGACAGAAAGCATAACACAAGGAAAAAAAGGTATTTTTAAGTCCCTACTTTTTTCCATTTTCCCATCAGAAAAAAATTTTTAAAATATTAGTCATATAAATCCATCTCTATTCCAGTTATTGCTCTGGTTATTTATTCTCTTTTAATGTGATCCATGTAGAGAAGTCAAATGTTATTAAATCCATTCAGATAGTTCTTCAATCTATTCAGGAGCTGAGTATACCTGGCACAGGCACTGAATATTTCCTTTTGGTTTCTGAGCTAGAAATAATGCTTAAAGTAAATTATTTTCTGCTGTGATAATGATGATACTACCAGACGTCCTGAGTGGAAAAGGCCAGGGAGGTTCTGATCCTGACTCTCATTCTGATATTGTGTCTTACTTTTTTTCCCTAAGAAAACTCATCTCAGATTCTGTCTGTGGTTTTCAGTAAGAACAGTCCTTTTCCCTCTTCCTGCACAATTTTTCAAACAGATTGACTGAACTATGAAAAGGTCAAATGACTTACTTGAAGGGTAAACCATGAGTCAGTAGCACAGCTAGAACTAAATCAAATCCTTTCCTGTCTTCCAGTCCAACCACTAGAAAACACACAATTGCTTTTATTGACCAGAGAGCTTTAATGAAGTCAGCATTAGCTGTGGAATGTGCTAGCATGAGTCTCTGGACAGTTTTAGTATATATTAGTATGAGTCTTTGAAAATCAGTCACCTTCTACCAGCAATTCATAGGGTATGTGGCAGACAGCAGACCTTGGGTCCCTCTCTGTGCATGCCTTGTGTCCTGTCTGTGCATTTCTGTGCTTGCACACTCAAGCCATGCTGCTGAGTTCCTGTCTGCACTGGGAGCTGGTGTGTTTGGTCCTGGTCGGCAGCTGAACAACAACCTTCGCTCCGATCCTCAGTTCAGCTCCCTTTCTTTACAGTCAAGAAGAGGGGAAAGGGCCTTTTATTCTGCACTGTAGTCATATGAGATCATGGTTTGGAAAATATTCAGTAACACTGGAAAAGATAAACTCAACAATCTATTTTGACCTTACAGTCTACCGATGTTTGTTTTAGCTGACTTATATGCATCTGCATGTATTTTGGCAGATAGATGCCTGGAAACTTTGTAGTGAGGCTGATGGAAAATACTGTAAAAAAAAAAAATATGGCTGAAAAGGAGCTTGAGCAGACATCTAATCTCTCCTCATCTAAAGCAAGATGGGCTTTGTCTACATTACTTCTACCACCTGACTCAACTGCTACCCTCTACCTCTCCAAGCAATCTGTGCTGTCACTTCACAACTCAAATTATTAGGTTAAACATTCAGGGAATATTTATTGCCCTCCCTTATTGAAATGAGTGTGTCACTTACGTATATGATGTAAAGCAATCAAAAAAATATAGAACGCAATATGGAATGGTATGCATTACAAAGTCAACAGCACAGATGTGTCCTCAGTAAGGATTTCTTTTCTCTTATTCTACATTTTGCAGTACAGAGAACTTTCCCCCATCTCCTCTTTTTACTGAATAATGCCCAGTACTGCCTTTCTCCTAATAAGACTCCATTTGCAAAGATTTTCCAAATGTTGTTCTACACAGTTGCCTGAGTATCTGAAGAAAAGGTAATAGGAAAAAATAAATGGGTTTAAAATGATACTGATGATTTGACTTTTCAGTTTTTCAAAGCCAGAAAACTAATACTGAATCATCTGACTGTGCTGTGCTGCCATGTTTTAGCTCATACAGCACACAAGATAACCACTGTTCAGAGACCCTGCAGTAACTCAGCAAAATAGGATGACTGGAGGATGATGGTTCTTCTATAAATCATCAGGTCTGTAGTGTATATGTGCAATAGACAGGACCTTGGGAAGTAGGGAAAAATGGGACTGTTGTGGAATGCCAGAAGGACTTTTAGCATGTTTCTTTTACTGATGACTGGTTGGCAGCTCAAAAAAAAGCTCTCTAGTATAAGGTCATGATATAAATTAAAATGGAAAGAGGTACTATCTTCTTTTCCATTCCCTGTCACCATGGAATTGCTCCCGACGGTTTTCTTGAGTGTTTTGTCCAGTCTTCTCTGAAATAACTTAAGCAACAGGGTTTTCATAGCTTCTCCTTGGAATCCTACCCCACACTGTAGTAGATCTCATTAATGGGAAATGTTACTCTAAAGTATAAATCTTCCTGCTCTCCATTTCATCTCATTAATTCCACTTATACTCCCTTCTCTGGTCCTAATCAATCCCTTTGCCTCTTGAGTGTTTATATCCTCCTAAGATTTACGGAGAATTATCATAGCCCAATTAGATATTATTCAGCCAAAATATGTGCAAAGCCCATTCCCTTCATTTTCCTTCAGCCCACATCTAAGATCTGGCTCATTTTTTTCCCCCGCTCTGAAGTCTCTTCAGTTTGTCATCAAGCTGCCCTCAATTTAAGTGGAAGAGAGCTCTGGTCCCTACACTGCAGCCAGAGATGTGGCGATCAGGTTTCCAGAACACCAGCGATCCCCAACTCACCACAAAGTTAGATGGTGTGGCCACAGAGACCACTCAGGAAGAAGAAAATAAAGAAGAGCAGCAGTTTGCAGGGAAAGAGCAAAGTAAAATGGCAACCAAACAGCACAAGTGGTGGCCCTGCAGGGAAAAGAGCCACAGGAAAGCTTTGCAGGAGTCGTGGGAGCTACACCATTGCAGTGAGGCATGGCACCAATAGCTTACACCCTGGCTGGCAGCCCTGAGGAGTGCTGGTGGGGTAGAAATGCCCCCAGATCACTCCATGCCTGCCCCACGCCAGTTGTGACAGGCAGGGCTGGCGTCACCACTGCCAGCATTGCAAACCACCCCACACTGCCCCGTGCCATGACCTCACAAGCTGCAGCGACCCGGGTGAGCATGTCTTTCACAGATGGACAAAACCTACTCTGTGCACAGGCTTTTTCCTTGTGACCATAAAATTAAGGAGTGGGAGAGAAACCTGGGCTGTATCATAGTCTCCTGGTGGTCCACTCCCTGCATCCAGCCCTGCAGACCATCCAAAACGTTGTCATTTTATCCCAGAAGGCAAGCAGGCCTGGGGTAGATCCAGAATGGATTACAACATAATCCAATTCACAGGGAGGGGTATTTTTGAAAGAAGATTATTTTTTTTCCTCTGGCTGGCTGCCAGAAATAAATAAATGTTGTAAGTATAATGTAATGTTTTTAGAGAACACGGTGATGGAAAGAGAAAGCTCGTTTCCATATCCACATTAAAGGGAGGGAGAGGGTAATTTGATTTTTTGCAGCACTGTGCAGAGCAATCTGAGGGTATGTAAGGTATAAATGCCAGTATTTCACAGTGGAATTTCAAATACAGTCATAGTCTGAAGAAAGCAGTGCTTCATTTCTAATCGAACAATGTACTATGGCTGTTTGGTCTGCATTTCAGCATCAAAAAGCCTCTGCCTGAACCTTTTGTGACCTTTAGAGAGTTTTGCATAATTAGCTTGATTAAAGACAGCACAGTTTTAGCACCAGAGACCAAAACCCACAAATTACTGAGGATCACATGCTTTGCAAAATAATACCATTCATGTGATTATTTGTTTTGCTCTCATCATTTTTGAAATATTACTCCATTGCTTTGACTTGAATTTCTGGTTGTAACAGATAGCCAGTTCCCAAATAAAATGTAAGTCTTTACAAAAATGTTTCCATTGCATAAAAAACTCTTATTGGATTTCTGCAAAGTCATAGAGCTGTTTGGTTTGATTTTGTATTAGGGATATGACTGAAAAACACCAGCAGTACAAAGACTTCCAGCTATCTAGAGTGTCATTTCACAGGGCCTTCCCTGGACTTTGCTTTTATCACTTTTAGTGTGTTAATTTCAAATTTTAAAGTATGACAAAGTCAATAAAAGACCAGATCAAGAACATATGATAGATAATACATCAACAAACTTTTGCATCCAGAGAGCATTGGGTCATCTTACAGAAAGCAGTTTGGGGACTGCTCTGATGAAAGAATCCAGAAGATAGCTGTGGGGGCTTGCAACAGAGGGGAGTACTGCTGTGGTGTTCTTTGGACCATACATACACAGTGCATGCCCAAAGAATTGCCAGAACGGACCTACCTGGCAGCGGGACCCACCTACCTGCCTGCTGAAACAGAGACAGCCTAGTTCTTTTCCTCTGCACTGACACAAGAGGTTGTAACTTCCTACTGCCTGAGGGTGGTAGAAAGAAAAGTTCTCAGAATGTCCCAAGCATCCCAGATGAAGAGCTCTTTTGTAGGATCCTCATCTTCTGCCAAACACCATTTTTCCTCACTGCTTTGGTGCAGAGTGGCTGTGGATCCCTGTCCATCCGCTCGCCTTTTCTAACAGGTTTCCTGACACACTCCCTTTAACTATGGATAAAAAGGACTTGGACAATTGCAGTTGGGCTCATGAAATCTGTGTTCACATACCTATGCAGCTATGTAAGGCCAAGTTTACACCTCCTGCTCCTCTGTCCTGTGTGCAGTAGCTACCAGGCTAAAGAAAATGGTCAGCTACATTACAGGGCTTGCAAGCTATTTCAAGTACTCCTGCCCTCATCCAAACTGTACCTACAGCCTTCATGGTCTGCTGGAAAGACTGCACAGATTTATGCAACCCTCTACTGTTAGCACATCCTCATTGCTGCAAAAGATCTCAGCTTGAGACCTTCATGCGTTAAAAGAAATTAAGGAAGTTGCAAAATCTGTTGGTACAATAATAACAGTGGGTGTTCTTACAGAAACCAGTATAAGCTGGTTGAGTGGCACATCTGGGATGGTTTTAAGAAGAAACTTGATTAATACCACAGATGACTGCTATTTAAAGCCATTCATTTTGATGCATAGTTTGGGGGAGGTTCAGTTTACCCCTAAGGAAAAAGCAGGAGTTAATACAGACAGTGAGTGTTTGTGCTCCACTGGATGGTATTGATCACTGGCAGTTTAGATTTGATATTTTAAAAGTGGGGAACTTGATTACAACAATGAGGACATTTCAGTGAGGCAAAAAGTGCAAGAAAAACAGTAGCAAATCCCTCTGCTGATTAGATCAGACATTTAAACTGAAGGTCGGTGTGACAATCTTATTGGGAAAATAAATACATTTGCGTGTTTGTCATTATAAATTCCTATTTCCAACACTCTCCTTTCAGGGATGTAAACTTATGATCAGGGTTGAAGACTCTCGGATTGGAGGAACTTGGAAGAAACTTGTGCTCCATGAAGGAGTGGGACACCAGAGTACTTATCCAAAGGAGGTGAAGTATGAAAAAATAGGCTGGATACTGGCACAGGTATATATTCTAAGTAATTAGATATAGCTGTTGTTAACCAGGGTTAAAAGTCCACACATCAACTATTTGTAAATGATGAGAGGAAGAAGCTGGAAACCTCTTCCTTCAAAGGGTTAAGCTTCATGTGCATCCTTGAGAAAGTGAGAAGTGAGTTAGCAAAAGTGAAGGACCATACTTGCAGTCCTTATAAAGGACCAAGGCCACATAACTCTACTAAGGAAATTCAGCTCTAGTCTTCTCCAGTGAGCCAGATCTGAGCGTCTATGTTCAGAAGCAGGTGGAGATGGGTGGTGAATCCTCTGTTATCACACTGTAACTCTTCAGAAGCCATATGACAGTATCAATGTCTTTGTAGGATGCATGGAAATGCTTCTCTTGATATAAGACAGCCTAAGATGGATGCAACTTTTGGGATGAACAGATTTTGGGCAGCATTCTGTTCAGCATACGGACTAGTTGCGGCACCACATGGAAGGTGACGATATTATAGCAATAGATGTAACGGATCAGATTGTGATCTGGCTTGCACCAGTTCTAGGCAGATGCAACTCCTTCAGCTTTAATGGACTTACCACAGCTTCACATCAAATGAAGTGAAATGAGTTTTGGGTACAATACATCTACATTAAGCAATGAAAGACTGGTGATTTGTGTGATATCTTTTTTAATTTCTCTCCTTTTTTTTTAACTAAAGTGCTAGCATGTTGTGTGGGGAGGCATTTTTTATTCTTATTAACAGTTGGCATTCTGTTTGTTGTAAGCTGTGTGTGGGTTTCTGTGCAAGACAAAGGCATGGCACTGCTCTGGCTAGGAAGCTTTGTGCCAGCTCTTCACTGAGCAACTTCACAGCAGTTTTGGACATATTTTTCTACATTGGGAGTGGAGGGAAGAAAATAGAGCATGTGTGCACAGCAAAGGAAAACTTTCCAAACCTGGTTAATCTCACTGTATCCATGCTGTGCAAGCCTCGGCTGCTCTAAATTAAATGGAGCTGGAGGATGCAAAAGCACAAGGACTAAAAGAGAGAAAACAAAGGAGAGAAGCAGTGAAGAACATGAGGAGGTAACAAGATAGGGAGAGAGCATTCAGCAGAAGGCAGGCTGTGATAGTAGTGCTGTTCTTGGAAAAGAAACACACAGAGAGAAATATTTTTTGCAGATAAAAAAGACCTAGAGATTTGGAGCTGTGCTGCCTTTTCTCTCTGTCAGAACTTGCCTCTTGACAATCCATTTTGCATCACTACTCATCAGCCTTTCCTGAGAATAGGTGGCTAGAGACAAGGGGCAAATGTTCTTTTAAATGAAGAGCTTCCAGCTTAGTTTAGTTTAGCATGTATATGCAAATATCTGCATTAATTGATACTGCCCCCAGCAGGAAATCCTGCATTTGGAAAGACAGGGAGGAAAATGAGGGAAGGTTAACAGGGTAGGGAAGATGGGAAGCAGTAGAGGTCAGGGCTGAAGAAAACAGCAAGAAATTAATTCCATGGCCCTCTTCCTCCTCTTCTAGCCTCCTGCTTGGCTGTGGCTGGAGAACATCTGATGTGTAGGCAGCACTCAGAGCCCAGGAATTTGTATGGCCTTGACATTCACCGGAATAGGCTTCTACAGTTGTTAGAGATGCTTTTGTCTTGTCACCATGGAAAACAGCATGGTTAAGTCCAGGCCTGGGAGGCAGTTGCAGATTAGGGAAATTGTCTTTGGAGTTGTTTGTATGGGCCAATGTAAATTTGAAAAGGACAGTATGCTATTGCTTTACTTTTTTTTGGCCACAACTAAATAAAGAAAATATGTTGTAAATATAAGAGGTATCTACTTTCAACTTTGCAGGCTTTAAAAGACTGATGATCTGGATTATAATCAAAGTTTGGGATTTCATTTTCCTATAGGCAGCTTTGATGAAACATGAAGAAAATTGGCTTTTAAAACGTTATCCTCTATGCAGAAAGACATTGCCAATTGTTCCAGCTGATCTGTTGCCTTTTCAATTGCTATCTGGCTGTCAAGTAGAAGTCAATAGAAGAATGTGCTGCAACAGCATGGTGGAGGGACTGGAAAGGCTTCCCACAGGCTGACACATGTGATACCCACCTACCTCCTCTACAGCTGTCCATGCCATGATAGAGAACAAGGGTAACCCCACTGAACTACACTTGTGTAAGACTGGGGCTTCAGCTGCAAACACGAGGAGTTAGAGGAGAGTCATGATGTAACCACAGACAGCTGAGCAAGATGCACCATGAAAGTAGCTCCTTTACCACTCTGTCTCTTCTTTTCACACACAGTCATTTTGCCCAAGCTCACTGGGTGAGAGTTGGGCCAACCAGCAGAAATGGCCCTGCATAATTTCTTTCATATTTATTTGTTGGACCACATGACCTGTTAGAAAAAGCAGACAAAGAGAAACTCATTTACAGTGCTTGAAAAGGGGAAAATAACTGTTGATGTTCCCGTGATTCTTGGGGAAGTGATGAGGTGGAACTGCAGCACAAGACACACCATGTGAGTGCATTAGCCATCCTTGCACTCATTTGAGTTGCCACAACAGCTGTGCAATGTCAAGGGCCAGGGTATGCACTTCTGCAAAGTTGCAGAAGGGAAAATACAACATTTGTTCTGCTTTTAACTCAGCTGATGTCTGCTTTTAACTCAGCTGATGTCAGAAAAGCTTTTCTCTTTTGGTGTTTGAATGTTTTAATCTGTTCCATACTTCTGTCACCAATAACCTGCCTTTGAATGTTGGCACAATCTACATTATACTTAATCCAGAGCTATATTTATTAATGTATTTTTTTTCTAATAAGTCAAATGCTGCTAGGAAGTTACTCCTCAGTAAGGACTAGTTGTGTGGAAGATTTCAGCTCTTGGAGCTCAGCTGTTTTAATTACCAACACAGATAAGTGTAGCCATTTTTTTTTTTTTTTTTTTTTTTGAACTGGAAAAGGTTGCTTTTCTATTTTTAACCCCTGAAGACAGCTGAGTAATTCAACTGAAAGTCCTCAGTCCAGAAATAACCTTTTTTTTTTTCTTTTTTGCCCTATGAAGTTCAAATTGTTTCTCATGAGCCAAGGTTTAACCCATAGTTGTTCAGTTCAGTTTGGTTATATTCAGGCCAGGTTTTCATAGCTCGGTAATAACCAGAGTCTCTGATACTCATCCAGTGTGGCACTGAGCAACATGTCTTGCAATTTCCTTTTGAGAGGGAGTCCTTTTGCAGCAATAGTCACTCAGAGAGGTACTGCTTAGTAGGGTTCCTCAGTGAGTAAGATTCTACTTGATATATACAAGGGTGGCAAGGTTTGGTCCAAAACAAACATGTATGATCAATTTTCCAAAAGTGCTCTGCATGTTGCCCTTAGTGCCACAATGGGGAGAAACTGCATGCTAAGCACTTACAAAAATCTGGCCCTTGTTTGAATGTGAATGGGGGCTTGAGTTCTTTAGAAAATCTGGCAGCAATTGTGGGTGCTGAGTACTTAGGAAGCAGTGGTGGTCTTGAACCAGGGCTGCCATTATTGATTTACACCCTTGTCAGCCATTGATTTTCAACAGAGTTACACCCTTCTGGAATTGGAGCAACACAGTCAGACTGCCATAATTTATAAATTAGTGCACATATATTTATTTTTTTTTATTTTGCTTTAATTTACTTTTTGTTTTTTAGGAAAATTCTTTTGAAATATTATCCTGTTGCCTGAATCCATACTGAATCCTGACTGTCTGCCAGCTCCCAGATTAAATGTAAGTCATTACAGAATGTTTTCCTCACATGGGAAAGACTGGAGTGGCCCAGTGTTAGTTTTGCCCTCCAACATTAATTCTAATTACCTCAAAATGCAAACATGTTTGAATTTCCAGCAGATGACATTATTTTTTCTTTGACATCAGACATCAAAGAAAGAAAAATAAACATAGGACAGTGACAGCATTAGGCCTCTAGTCATTTTTCAGAAGGTTTTTCATGTCCTGTTCCAGACTGGTTCTTCTTTAAGTCTTGTCTCGGATATTAGGGAGGGGAAAGGTTTACAGACTCCAAGACTGATGGAGTCTTTTCCCTTCCAGTTCTCTGAGGCAGATGGGGGGAAGGAAAGAAACAGTCTGGTTTACATCAGGGTTGGAGCCTTAGTTTTCAGAGGCACACACACGCCCCCAATAGTTTGGTTATTTTCTTAAATTTATTTTTTTTAGCTTTTCTTCTGAATATTCATGGATGATACTGCTGCATTTAAAAATTGCAGCAATTAAAAAAAGAACAGAAATTTGTAAATATGGACAAGAACCTCAGAAATTTGCAGTTGTTTAGTACTTTTGGGAGATCATTATTCACACAGGTGTCATAGCAGCTGAAAGCTGATGTTGCCAGATATTCCCTCTACAGAGCACTGACCTTTCAGACCTTTCAAGTCCACAGTGTTTACAAATGGACCAATCAAGGGAGCTGCCTCTACTTCTACATATCAGAGTTTCGGATGTGCTAGCTTGCACCCACATGGCTTTTATAAAGTTGTGGCAATGGCAGCTCCCAATCAACTTCCATGGATCTGGACACCGAGCTGTGATCCTCTCACCTGCACCCCTGCTGCACCCAGAGCACACCTCTCCCCAGTTTTTCCCAGGCTCCTAGGCTGGCCCTGGAGCAGAGCATCTCTGCATCTGAAAAACCAAAATAAATGAATAATACCACTGCTCAATCTGACAGACACCATGGAGAGATGTAAAGGCTCTATGATTAGAGACCCTGACTCTGTTTTGGTGAGGCAGGCTATAGAAAAATCCATGCAAGAAATCAAATTATGAAAAAATTACACAACTCTCTTCCCAGGGCCTGGGAAAGCAAGGTTATTGCAGAACATGGCAAAGATGTGCAGGTAGAGCTGTGCAGGGAAGCTTGAACAGCATATCTGCGCTACTTGCTCATCACTTTTTGAGCACTAAACCTGTCTCCCCAGTTTAAAAAAGGGTCAGCTTGTGATGGATCCAGCCTGCAGGAGCTGCTGCTGTGGCTTTGCAGTGCAACAGTTCAGGATGTTTCTTTCCCTGATGGAAAAATAGTTCCTTCCACTGCATAGGGTAAGTAGTAGTTTTTTACACCACACACCCTCGCCACTCCATACTTCCAGCCCCATGTCCATTGAAAAAAGTGTAGAAACAAATTCATTTTCAGTCAATAAATAACAATAAATAAATAAATAAGCCATGTGCTCTGCAGTTGTTGCCTGCAGTGTGAGCTCTTGTGTTTTGAAGTGTTTCTCATTGGGGCCCACAAATGTTTGTAATAAAACTGACTGGCAAAATCTTGGGCTGGAGCCTCTGGGCTGCTCAGCCAGCTTCACACCCATCCTCCTGATCCATTTTCCCTTGATGTGAGCCCAGGGCAGGCAGCAGCTCCCCAGGGCCCCTGCAAAAGCTGTGGGCTGGAGTGACTGGGCTGAAGGGCATCAGCCAGTTCACCTCAGGCTCCCTAAAGAATGTTAATGCTCATGCTGAGGCACCTAAGGACAGTGGCAAGATGCACTAAAATTAATCAGTTTTGCTTTTCTCACTTCTTCTTGAAGTTTGACAGCATAACTTAGAGTCTGATGCTGTCAAACTGGTTTTTTTCTGTTCTCTGCAATACCTGGAAACTACACCATGACACTACTCCTCCCAGGAAGCACTGTAAAATGGAACATAGTAAAGTATTTGTTTGAGCTTACCTTTCTAAAATTGCCTACAGACTCTGAGAGGTCTAGCAGGAGACATCCTGCAGGGTTCATTTGAAAACAAGAGTACTGAAAATCTGCCCTGAAAACGTCAGTGTTTCCATTTGAGTGATCAAAAATGAATGTACTAAAAATCAAGCTTTGTACGGAAATTTGAACCAGCCCAAATACTAATATTGGCAACAGCTCTGCATGTTGGTAGAGCATACCACTCCTCATCAGGCAGAGTGTATCATTTAGGGGTATGTTTTCAAAATTAGATAACTCAAATGTTCTTACAAATGGCTTTGATTATTTTCTGTCTGTACAAGACTGAGTTTTTGTAAGGGAATGGACAACAGCCTGAGGAGAAATGGTGGTGGGGTATGTGAGTATCCTTTTTCGCACACATCAGTGCATATTTGGTATATGAGGTGGTGCTTACACAGTTTTCCTTTCACTGTTCAGGCAGCTAGTTTTTAAAAACGTGCCCTGTGGTGTTTGTGTTTCTTTGATGTTTTCAAATGGGATCTGGTTATTTTAATATGTCTATTATATCTAATTCTCTGCTAAGGCCACCTCAAGGCTCTAGAGGAAATCAGACTTTATGTTGTCCTAGCTGTGTCACCCATTTCTAAATTAAAATAAAAGGGAGCTGTATCCTCTGCTAAAATGGCATTCATCCTTCTTGTTTATGATGTGAGAAATCCTCTTGGTTCAGAAACATGCAGTCCTTCTTTTCCACTTAACAGAGAGTCCATTAGTTGCTAGAAACATTGGGGCAATGAAGAGTGAGTGACTTGTTCTCATCTCTTCTGGATGCTGTGTGATGGAAGATAGTCATAGTTACATGCACACATTCAGAATCAGCCTGATGCTTCACCCAAGATCATAAAATGAGACAAATTATACTGGAGCAGGTTTACATCTTGAGCAAAATCTGAACAAGATAGGCACTTCTAGGGCTCCACCAAGACAACAAGCCTTACCCAAATCAGTTTGTGCTCAAGCTGTTGCTATAAACCAGCTAAATGTTTTGCAGGATGTAAGACAACTGGTACAACACGGGCTTTTTCATGAGTGACACTGGACACCTCCAGCCCTTTGCTGGAATCATTGCATGAACAGAGACTGCTCAATCATTTCTTCAGTCAAATACTAGCTAAATTGTATCACTAGCAACAATGCAAATGTACAAAGCTGTACGAAATTATGTATGTGTGTGATAAGTAGCAATGTGTCCATTAATATTGCGTGACTTGTTGGGAGAGAGACTTTTCTAGTGCAACTTCAGAAGTGTTTAGGACAACAAGATATTCTCTGTGGGAGCTGTCTACTTTCCACGTGGAAAATGCATGATGGTGTTTTCGGTAGGATTGGATATATTTTGCTGCTTTGAATTACTGTCTGGATGAGTCAAGCTATTTTCTGTCCTGTTGGATCTCTGTGGTGTTGGTGAATAGTTATTTCTGCATGGATGGTGCATTAAAGTTCCCGTTAACAGTCAGGTTCTCTTCATCAGGTTCTCTACATCAGTGGCAGATGTTAATATTTCATATAAAAATAAGCATTTAAAAACAATTCCTCCGTTATCAACACCTGCTTGGCAGTTTCACCCTTTGAGAAGCGTATGTCTGGACAGGAGTCAGGGCTTGTTTTGGAAGAGATGGCCTGTTGCCATACCCCTGTGCTGTTTCTTTTAAATCTGGCTGTAGTGCATCTTTAAGTTTTGTGGAGGTTTGTTTTTTCTCTGTTTCATGCCTAGCAGTGGTGCCTTATAAATTCACTAAGAATGAGTCCAGAGATAAAGATAAGAAATTTAGGAAACTGTAAATGTCCTTATCTCTACTGCTGGTGTGGATAGAATGAGTACCCCAGAGAAAAATATTGTTTTGTATGAGGTAACAGCTGCTGTTGCTGTAGGAATTGAGTGAGGCTGTGCTGCAGTCATTAATTTTTTACTGCTTCTGTAGCCTTTCACTAATGAGAAATAAGAGCAAGACCATCACTGTGTGGGGATTAAAAATGGAGACTGTACCATTCAGGAAGGAAGACCCAAACCTACTAATCATAGTAGCCGGGCATTTTTGCAGATGCAAAACTTGGACTTCTGAGTTGACACTGCTTAACTAGGAGTGTTTCTTACAGTGAAATAGTGTCTAGGTGCTCTCAGTAGTTGCTGTGTGGAGAGGAGATAACCTTTACATGCAGGTTCATAATAACTGGGTGGCGGGCTGTACAAAAAGTACACCAATCCTTGCTGAACCTACCAACAGCCAGAACCCCTTCACAACTGTGTAGAAATTCACAACACCAGTACAGAGCTCCCATCACAATCTGATTCATTATGCATTATCACCATGCAGCTACTACACTAAGGAATTATTGTAATGAAAAAATCATTTGGATTTAGATATTTAAAACCAGCATGTTTTGTACTTGCTTGAAATTTTAAGAATTATTGGAAAGAAAAACATATCTTCCAAACCCAAAAATATAGGAGAAACATGAACAATGTGTATTGTGCTGTCCTGAACTACCAATGTTTGGATAGCAGTTGCTTGTTCCTCTCCCCTAAAGATTAACCTGGCAATATATCTGCAGGGACACCTACTGAAGTTCTTCATACCATGCTCAAGATAAACTCTTTTAGAAGTACCACCAAAAAAAAAAAAAAAAAGGGAAAAGAAAAAAAAAAAAAAGCAACAAGCAGTCAGGATATTCTAGTGATGATTTGCCATGTGCTTTCTGAGGGGAAAGTGAGTGCCTTGGATGGCTAACAAGCCTCTTGCATCTGCAGTAGTGATACACCATGAAGACTGGGCAGCTTTTTCACCCTGAAGTCCTCAGGGGAAACTAGTTAAGGAAGGTTCTAGATCCTGGACCATGTCACCTGTTATGTGACATTCATAGGGCTCCAGCTGTGTGGCCTCTTGACAGTCCCACTTCAGAAGGTGCCTTTTGCACATGCCTTTCTCAACACATCTGTGAACTCCTCAGAGTGCTGTGGGAAACACAGAACAACCCTTCTATGATGGCATGACCACATCAGTGGATAAGAGCTGCAGATGTCATTTATCTGGACTTCTATAATGCCTTTGACATCATCCCCCAGAGTATCCTTCTCTCCAAACTGGAGAGAGACACATTTGATGGATGGACTGTATGGTGGATAAGGAATGTGTTTGGACAGTCACATCCACAGAGTAGTAGACTCTTCTGGATGGAGATCAGTGACAAGTGGTGTCCCTCAGGGGAATTCTGGGAACCAGTGCTGTTTATTAACTATATCAATTACAAACAAAGGGATGGAGTGCACCCTCGACAAGTCTGCAGATGACACCAAGCTGAGTAGTACTGCTGCTTGAGAGTTAGGATGCAATCCAGAGGAACCTGGATAAGCTTGGGAAATGAGTCAAAACCAGGAGCTTATCCTCCAACTTCCTACTTCATGGCTAAGAAAAA
The DNA here is from genome assembly GCF_024509145.1 of Vidua macroura. Lineage (NCBI taxonomy): Eukaryota > Metazoa > Chordata > Aves > Passeriformes > Viduidae > Vidua > Vidua macroura. The sequence continues at coordinate 53,103,865 of NC_071571.1, read as the reverse complement.
AGCAGTGTAGTTAGCAGCTGTGGCAATTGCTTAACTTATCTTACACCTTTAAATTGGTATAGGAGTGTAAATAGCATTACATTTAAATTACCAAAATTACATCTAAGTTGGTAATTTGGAGTGTAAGGAAGGTGAGGTGAAAGTTTACAAAGTTGGATAAAATAAGGCTTCTACAGCTAGTGCTGTTAGTAGTGTCTAATTCTTTTTGATTTCTTATGCCTCTGAAAGTCAGAGTCTACTTCCATATTGTGGCACCAAAGCAGCCTAGTTTTCAAATGTGATGAGGACTAAATAGCCCAGTTGACACTAGAAACTGAGAACTCTTCATCAGATTGTTTATGCAAGATATCAACAAAAAGCTTCCCTCAGTACCTGTAAAGTTCCTGTTTGTCATTTCGGAGCTTCCCATAGCCTTTTCACGGCACACATATACTGCATGTATACCTCAGTATGAAGTGTGTGTGAGGACTAATGCTTCTAGCACAGTCCAACTCTCACAGCTTGAAACAGTGCTCATTTTTCAGCATATCAGTTAGTAAGAGACCAATAGAGAGACATATTGTCCTCTCAATATTCAGGGTTCAGCCCTGAACCATGGGAAGAAACCCTCCTGTATGTAAACATAGGGATTGGGGCTGAGCCTGAGGAGATGGGATGGAAGAAAAAGAAGTATTTTTGAGATGATAAAACGGTAGTAGTTGGAAGCAGGTTGCACCAACTACCTGGTTGTTGGGGATGGGGCAGCATTTTACAGAGGTGGTATGTCATAATAAGAAGTTCAAGGAATCCACTCTGATTCAACAGCTGGTTCAATCAAACCAGATTAAACTGCCTTCAATACCATCCTGGACCAGATTTTTCAGAAGAATTCAGCAGCTTGGTAGCTAAGCCCTTTTCCAAAACATCTTTCACTTATTGTCACAATAGAAGCTGCTGGATGCTGACCACTTCAGAGAATCTGGACCAAATATGAGATGCCAGGCACTTGAAACTCTGGCACTGGACTCTGCAGAGAATTCGATCCATTATGTGCTGCTCCACTTCAAAGTGCTTAGCAGCTTGTGACAACCGTACAGCATGACAGCAAATGTCACTTTTTGTGCAAATATTTAACCAACATAAAGCAGCTTTTTAGCATGGTAGTAAATTTCACCCAAATCTCAATTTGCTTTGATTTTTTTTTTTTTAATTTTCACTGAATGGAAAAGAATCACTGAGTTTGAGCCTTTCTGATGGAAGTATTTACAAAAATTTTCAGGGTAGCTTGGGGTGCAAGAATGACACAGGAATATTTCCTCACCAATCTTGTTTATCATTTTCTGATACATTAGAAAACCACCATTAGCACAAGTTTAAAAACAGAAAGATGAAGTCTATTCTTCTGACATTTTCTGTTTTCTGCACAGTTTCATGTTTTAATTTTGAAAGAAAAGAAAGGACACACACCTTCTTGAAGGAAAAGTGGAAGACAGTTTAGCACAGACTAAGAGCTGAGGTTCAACTCTGCAATCTGGGTTCAGACCCATCTCCAGCTTTCAGTATAATCTTTCTTTGCATCTTCTTTTTTTTTTTTTTTTTTTAATCAAACCCAGGAATTATACAGCTGTTGAGATAAGAATAATTAAGAACAATGCATTTCCTTTTAAAGCTTCTCAAAGGATAACCTCTAATAAGATGAATTGAGCTTCTCATGCAGGCCACACACAAATGATTGCTCATATTTAGTAAAACATTTTTGGGGGTAAAGATAAGCTAATTTTGCTCAAGAGCAGAGGGTGGTCTTTAAGCCTTGCATTTGTCAAAGAAACAAGCAGTTTTTTATCTATTTCCTATAATCTTCTACAGCTCAAGAGGAGTAATGTAGAGGGAGGGAAATTCAGGCAATGTATTTATGTTGGAGCTCAAGCCTGAGCATTCGAACAGACTATAAAGTTAAAGAGACAATGGGCTGGATTGTGGAAAACTCATTTGCAATCCAAAATTTATATGTGCTGGTGCTCTTGCTCCTGTAGGTACTCAGCCTTGCAAGTAAGTGCTGGGTGAGCTCTGATCTGCCACAAAGATCATTTGGAAATGTAAGGCAACTGGAAATCAGTTTCTCATAGCTTTCACATCTGTTGCTTTTTTAAATGCCCTTTTCTTTCCATGGAAAAGTTTCACTACTGATCTACATGGAAGGTCAGCAACATCATCAGAGTAGAAATGATGCAGGGGGATCCTTGTGGTCCTCTGTTCCCTCCCAAAATCTACCATGATCTATGCCCTGTGGGCATAGCATTGGATAAATGGTTCTGCTCTGGCAGTATCCAGAAAGACACAATCAGGTCAGGCATTAGGATCCACACCTTGTACATGGCCACTAGAGCCCACAGAGAGATTTGCAGTTTGCTCTCACATGTATACTAGTGTGAATTCAGAAAAATACAATGGGAATGATCCTTGGAAACCTTTGTGCAGGGTGTTGGAGAGCAGACCAAGCTAGTGCTGGTCCTGTGCACTCATGAAACTGGCCTCATTTGAATAGTTCATGGGGGAAAGCCTAACTATGTAGACATAGTACAAAACATGCCACTGACAGGTTCTCCTCCTCCCCTAAACTCATTTCACCTGAAAAAAGAGAAGTACCAGCTGGAGTTATAAATTATTCCAGCTCCTAGTTGCCAAATGTTTCCACTCTCCCCTTTGTATCTGTTACAGATGTATCATCCACATATGAATGTTTCCTGGAATTTGGTTCCAGAGATTTGAACCTCTGAAGTTTTGGGGCCAGACTCACTCAAATGGAACTCCCAGGGAGCAGAAATTGCCTGTTTAAATCAAGAGGCTTATCAGAGAATGTTAAATGATTTTTTTACAGCTGAAAGTCAAAAGATCTTACCAGTCTTCTCCTTGTTATTTGCTGCATAGCTTTCAAATAAAAAAAAAAAAAAAAAAAAAAAAAAAAAAAAAAAAAAAAAAAACCCACAAACCAACAAACCAACAAACCAACCCCCCCCAAAAAAGCCCCAACAAAACAAACCCCACAAACAAAAAACAACAAAAACCCACCAAACTCAAGAAAACAAAAACAACAACAAAAAAATCCAAACTCTTTCCAGTCCCCCTTGTCCTCCAGACAGCCAAATCTATTCCTGTCACCACCCTTCTAATTACTAGAAAGACCCCTCTTGGCTGGAGAGATCAATGCAGGCTTGTTTTACACAAACACTGATGTTTTGCCTGCTTAAGCAGAATCTAAAAGAGTAACAGAGATATCCATTAGCCAATGAAAGAGCATTCAATCAAGCAGCGCTCTGCATTTCTCCAGCATTTTTCACCTGAAGCAATTAATTGATTACAAGCATTAATTAGGTCTAATCACATGCCTGCAAATGAGGCATTATGAAAACATGAAAATGAATGCTGTGTTTTAAAATTGATTTTGGTGATGAAGAAGGACATAGCCATCTCATGGGATTCCCAGAAGCCCTTCATATTCATAAAGACAAGGTACTGATCATCTCCCAAAAATCAGGCCCTGCTGGTCCAGTCCAGGCAGGTCTGTCAAACATCGAAGCCTCTGATTTTCTTTCTAGCTGAACTTCAACCACTACCCCATATTACTCCAGTACTCCATAATGAAATAGAACACAACAGGGGAGAACAGGCAAGTGAGCCAGAGGCCTGACAGCACTGAGATTAGTGGCACAGCCACCTCAGCCAAGGACAACACACTGAACAGAGAATTGCCGGGGACAAGGGTAACTCAAAGCAGTTGCAAAGTTTGCCACACTCCCTAGGATTACCTGGTGTGATTACACTGTAATTTTTAATCCAAAGGTTGGTTGGTTTTTTTTTTTTTGGCAATTCAATGTACACATATGACCACGCGTATTTAGCACTTTTAGCTACTGGCGAAGTCACACAGTTAGTGCCTGAGGCTGAATAGCAACTTACAAAAGCTGTGTTAGTAGCTCTATACCTGTCTGCTCTTTCTCTAGCTACTCAGTTGGTACTTGGTGCACTCATAGCACAGCTCTAAGACAATATTTAAACACTTATAAGGACCTTTCTTTCCCAAGCCTGGTCCTGCTTTTCATAAGCTCAACCTTCTTGTTTTACACACTCCTCCATTCCACTCTAATTTCCATTGTTTAATCTTACCCAGCTCTTTCTGTCCCTCCCCTCAGCAGGACACAAAAAATAAAAACTGTCAATGCCTTAATTTTGCAATGTTGCAAGGTTGGGTGGGTTCATAGGAAAATATCAAAACAACAAAGAGGAAACCCAATCTTTTCTCCCAGCTCCCACAGCTTGATTTCAAGGCCAAGAAAAGAAAAGACTGCAAGTCTGCATGGCTGCAAAGCTGACAAATTGCTTCTTGGGAACAACATAAATCATGAGTGAAGCCTGGATCCTCCTCACAGTGTGCACACACTTAGCTTTTCATGCATCCCTACACCTACTCTTTTTCTAAAAGTTAATCAAATGCAAGGACATGGGGAGACCTAATGCAGTTGCATAAGTAAAATCAGTCGGCAAGTAAAACCCACAGTATCACAACACAGGCCACTTTCCCATCCCCCTGTAGCCTGCTCCGCCCTTCCTCTATGCATGGGGCACAAAGTAGATGCTCAGACTTCCATTTGCTCATAGGCTGCTCTTGACATTGAATGTGGTTTGCACCCAGAAAACGCCTGATTTCTCGTGCCTGGTGCAGCAGGAATTCTTGCACACACACAGGAGGGATGCTCATAGCCCGCATGTCTCCGGTCCCTGCACATACAGAAGGGCTTATGTAAAGAATATTGCTTTGATTTTGAGTTTTCTCTTGACAGCAAAAATGAGGAGGAAGGTCAGGGGTGTAACATTGCTGTAAACCAGAACATATGGCCCACTACTGGTGAAAAGGCAATCGCTCACTGGGGTGATAATGATTACAATGAGATAAATTGCAATTAAAATACCGGAAACACAGCCTTTCAGCAGAGAAGGTGCTGCATTAGCTCCAGCATTAAAGTGGTTGCAGTATATGACAGTAATTTAAGAGAGAAGAGAAATCTGGGCACCAAATGGTACAGCAAAGGACCCTTACAAAGCCTGCGAGCTGGGATGATGTGCAAATGGCAGAAGGCAGATGTTGGTCTCCTTGTAATACTGCAAGGAGGTCCAAACCAGAACAGGTCTAGATAAACTACTGACCTCTTACTCCCTGAGACGGTCCCCCATGGACTCCAGGGTAAGGCGATGGGCAAAGCCAATCACGGAAGACCTTGCTAGTGCTGCTGCTATTGCTCAATGGATGAAGTGTTTGGGAAATGCCTGCTGTTTCTTGGCATGGCAAGTAGTGTGGCAGGATCTGAGTCTTGCAGCTTTCTTCTGTCAGTGTTTAATGACTCCACAGGTCTCAGTGGAGTTGCCTCCATGTAAAACTGGCACATCAACAAGCCAAATCAGGCCTCAACGTCTGTTAAACTGGATAGGTTCACAAGGATTTAATTCCCTCTTAAGTATGTACAAATCACATGGGATGACACTGCCTAATTCTCTGCATTTCTGCATAGCATGGTACTATCACTATTCACTGGGAAAGAATTTCATATTTGCATTTTTTCAAGTGCAGTAATACTGACATTGCTCATCTTCTCCTAACACTCAATAGCAATAATTTTTGTCTCTGTCTCTGGAGAAAAAGGCACAGATATTCCATATTGCATCATACTGCCTATGAGGGTCCTTGTCCTGATTCGGTCACCTCTGCAGTGAAGCGGAAAGTACGCACATCTAAACATGCATGCTTAAAATGAGAAACAAAAGCAAACACAGGTTTTTACCTGTGCCACTTTTAAAGCTGCAGAGCAGGCTGAAGTTCTGTCTGCAGATATCTGGTAAATGTCAACAACTAATACAGGCACTGGAGAGCAGATCAACATCATGCAATACTTGTGTCAGTTGCTGGCTCCAACACCAGCTCTAAATCTGGGAGTACTACAGAGCCATTGGGAACCAGCTCTTCTTGTCTCAGGTGCAGTACTAATAACCTGATTCTTCTTTCAAGAGTTACACTAATCTTTTCCCATGGATTAGCAGGCAGTTGAAATTGCTCAGTTGTCCGCACCATGCACCACTAAGAGTGGTAGGTCTTGCTCTGACAGTGCGAGTAGGGTTTTCTCCTTGAAGAGACATAGTAAGCTTTTTGAGTTTTACTTAGAGGATTGTATGTCCCAGCAGCCTCAGGAAAGGAGGTTATGTCCAGGAAAACTCATAGGTTTTCTCTTTACTTAGAGGAGAGTCTAGTTCAAATGCAAGAATACAGACCCAGTTTAAATGCCCTAGTCACCTAAATGCCCACTGGCATGTCCCAGTCCCTGAAACCTGAGGTCCTATCAAGTGTCCCAGAAGTGCTTCATGCCCATGCTAAGGCAGCTAGATCTGGGACATGTGGCACAATCAGATAATTTCTGAGCAGAGACATCTGTGATTTAAGGACCTGACCCTGCTCTATTGGTTTCTGTCAGTGGAAGAAACAGTCTTAAAGGACACCATGTGACAGTTATGAGTGAAGGGGTGACATTCTTACCTCTTCTGAAAGGGCTGTCTCACTAGACATGAAGCTGCTCAGGTGTAACCCATCCTCCTACATTCCACCTTGCCCCATCCTCTTACCAGGCTTCTCATGCCCAGGAAAGACAGTCTTAGGATTTAACCTGAAGGAGAATTTTCTTCTCAGCACAGAGACCCTGCACAGTGACCTGTCACAGCAGGCAGTGGCAGACTCATTGGCTTGTTTGGAGCCCTGGTGAGGGGACACAGTGTCATGTGGAGGTACATCAGCAGCAGGACTGCTGTGCAATGCTATCAGCCCAGCTGTGTAAAGCAACTACATTGCAGCTACTGCACCACATTCTGTCCAAACATATTTTGTGTAAGAAATCACACCTCCAGGCCTGTGTTCACCACAGCATGCTGGGGCTGTGTTTCATTTCACCTGGGAGTAAAGGGCTGTGCTGATGTGAAGCAGGGTCATTCCCAACTGTCAAGAGCAATAGAGGAGGGAAAGTTGGCTGTGGTTTTTGCACTGGGTCCAGCTCCCAGAGGCTGTGCAGATCCTGTACCATTAAACTAAGCTAAGCTCTTGAGCTATACTTGTGTAGCTATTGTCTTTGCTGCTGTTTTTGTTGTTAATACCTTGGCTGCTGCTAGTATGTCTGGTGTTTTTAGCATTGAAGCCGAGAAAACAGCATTAACTGAACAACCTCAACACAGCAGAGGTTGCCAGGTTGAGAAACCCTCTGATGCTGGGAAACAAAGCAAGTGTCTCTTCCCATTTCAAGTCTGTTACCTGCATTCGCTTAAGACCGTGGAAACCTATACAGCCCTGTGGCTGAGTGATGAGAGTGGTAAGTATAAAAGTTAATGGCAGGTGCTCAGGTTTAATTATATTGTTTTGTAAACTACACCTGTCAAAGGTGAGAGTGAAAGCACTGGACAAACAGGCTACTTGAAAACATAGCAGCTACAATGGGAGAAAACCGCTGGTTATGTCGGGAATTTTTTTAATTGCTCTGAATTATTCACAATATCAGTGGTTTCCTGTGACATCAAGCTTCTGAACATTGCTTGATTGCTATAAACTGTGGTGTATTCAATTTTCCATTCCTGACTACACCCAAGCCACAGTTTGTCTGAGAAGCTGCGTCTGCAGAAGGCATGTACTGGCTGGCAGCTGAATAACTGATAGATGGGGGTAACACAGAGGCACCTGGTACTCAGCACTGGCATGGATGAATCCATGTGATTTTTTTTTCATTGTATTTCCAGAGAAATTATGGTAAAACAACTAATGAGTCAAAGGGAGGAAATGAGAGCAGAGGCTAAGTGTGTGAAAGACAGAGCTCTGTGGACTGCTCTGCCTGTGCCAAGAAATGGGGAGTTTCTGTCAGCTTGGTTGGGAAAGTCGAGCAGCCAGTGTAAACTACTGCTTTGACTGTGTGTCTGTAAGCACTACTGCCCTCTTTTGGGTGGAATTAGACCTGTGCGGCTGTGTCATCCGCCAGCACACGCTGCTACATCGCCCGGGTGCAAGGAAGAGGGACCCCTCCTGCGGCAATGCTGACAGCGATGCTCCCGTGCGGAGAGCTGAGCAGAGGGATGCCGATGTGCAGAGGCTCTGCTCAGCAAGGATGCTGTCCGAGAGCAGCGTGGCCATGGCATTACAGGTGTAGCCCATCAGCCTGTAACCATGCTCTGATCCAGCTCCTCAGACAGGCTCCAGTTCCTCGGGTGAATTGTGACATCCAAGCTGCAGTTCCTTCAAGTGCTTTTCCCCACCTCTGGCACTGTTTTGGTCCATCATCTGCTGTGCAACAGGAGCAGAAGAATGGCTGAGCAGATTTGTCTCCAGCCTTGCTGCAGGCAGGTAATTATGTCAGGTGTTGCATGCCAGTGCCAAGTTCTGCTGAAAACGCTGTGGAGGCATCCAAACCTGTTCTGTTAGGGCAAGGTGCACCTTGAGCACAGCTCCCCCCTCCTTTGTCCAAGTGTTTTCCTGGAGAATCTCTCATTAAGCTGCAAGGGCTGCTGTTAGCAGCTGTTAGATTCAGGATATGGGTCAACCTAATGGTTCAACATATTTAGTGACCTATGTCCAGCAACAGTCAGATTTTGTGGCAATGCTATTTGTCTCAAACAAGAGAACACATCCCTCTGAGAGCCTCCTCATGTCCCCAAACATATCTGATTACACTTAATTCAGCTTCGTCAGCTAGGACCATGCCCAGTCACAATCTGACAAAGTCCTTACAGTGAGCTAGACATAAAATTTGAGATGATGAGTGACATTTTTTTACAAGACCAACTGTTTCATTATGAAACTTTTGAGGTTGGAAAAAAAAATCCCAAACAAATAAGAACATGTCCCTATTAAAAGACTGTCGGACCATTTTTATGTATCCTCCTTGTAGCAATTGTGGCTGCGTGTTAAAAGGCAAGCATGCCTTCTGATCGTGAGAGAGTGGCTAAAAAATATGAGTCACACAGTCAAACCTTGTGTCTTGATAGAAATAAGGAGGTCTCCTTAAAGGCAATTTGTGGACGAATTGGAGAGAAACGCAATTTTTCAAGGTCAGCCAAAGGCTAATGAGCACTCTTTCATAGTGTGATTGTATTGCCTGAATTTCTGTATTTCAAAGCCAGTCTAACTACTTTATTGCTGAAGCACTGTAACTGAAGAGGCTGTAATAATATTGACAACTAATCCTGCCAGAATCTGAGATGGTATTCAGCATAATATGAAACATTTTCTCCTGGCCTGGACAAGTACAGAACAAAGAGTTAAACAAATATGTGGTTCCCCAGAGTAGCACTTATCTTTCTTCCCAAAGGGCATGTGTACAGATGCTTTGTAAGTTGGGTTGTCAACAGTTGGGGCTTGTGGCCAGATTCACATGTTCTCTACCTTTTGCTTGTGAGCTGCAGGAGAGTCATCTCCAGAGGGACAGTTTTTCATAACTTAATTAGATTGGCGCCATTTGTGCAGCTACAGTTTCAGGTTGGCTCAGCTTTACTTCTGCTCCAGCTCTCCAGTTCAGGGGATTACAGTAGCACTGAAATTGGTTCTGAACTGAACATTTGGCAACTACCTCGGGTCAAGAAGGCAATTTGTGCTACTGCTGTTGCTAAATTAGAAATAAATAAATAATCAATGTGTAGCCCTTAATGAGAGACTAAGAATGACTGACAAAATGTTTTTGCAGCTCTCCACTGTGAATGTACTTAGGAATATATAGAATTTTTTCCCATGAATGAACAACTCTACTCTAGTAAACCACTTTAGTTGAAGAAGAGCAATCTCCAAGTGCATTCTCTTAGCACAGTTTTGCACTATGCTTAATGTAGTGTAGCTTTAATCAGCTGAGAATCTGGATGTTCTAACCAAACATCAGCCAAAGTGTTCCCACTGGAGTTTCAGTGGTTTAACTTAACTACATCAGTTTAGACATGGATAGAAGTGAAATCACTGAGATTTTTAGCATGGAGACGGAGCCCTTAGCCCTGACTAGCTTCATACCACTAAACTGCGCCTCAAGAAAAAGAGATTTGCAAGCAGTGAGTGTAGACTTGAGGAAAAGTAAGAGTGCAGGCCACCTTTCCAAGCATCACATGTAAAATGGGCACATTCTGCCTGAGACGTGCAGTGTTCATTAGGTACCATCTACAAGTGTATCTGGGTTCACTTCCATGCACTGTGAGCTGCAGAGACTCACAGCCTACACAGCCCCCACAATCTCCTTAGTGTGGCTCATGCTGCATATGGCTCCACTGAGGTTTTAAGGTTTTACCTGGGCAGCTGGTAGCTGGAAAGCTGCACAGTTGTGGACTTCTTTACCAGATTCAGTGATGAATGACAGCCCACCCCCTACCATGCAGTTTTGAAGATGTCAGCTGATAAACGGCACTTTAGCAGGTGACAGAGGTAATAAATTAAAAGGCATCTGGCAAAACTGCTGTAAAGGAAGAAATAGATGTTTGCAGGGATGGAGAAAAATGACCACTACTCATAGAGAGCAAATAAGAGAGGAAAACAAAGTGTATTTATGTCTCTCCTGAAAGGAAAGCAAAACACAGACAAATCGACGGTCCAGATTTTTCTCATAGAATCACAGAATTTTTGGGGGTTGGAAGGGACCTCTGGAGATCATGTAGTCTAGCCTTCCTGCCAAGTTGGGTTATATCACTTGGATATAAAGAATGCAATTAGACCTGGTTCTGTCTAACTCAAGATTTTTGTTGCTAAAGTTCTTCCTGCCTCAGTTTTTCCAAGAGTGGGTTTGCCTGTTTACTGAAGGTACTGATTATTTTATGGCTTTTCACTTTCTCTGTGATATGAGCCATTTGTGAACTGGAAATAGCCTGTGAAAGCCAGTTAGTTGCTACTCTGCAATACTGAACAAATACTTTATAGAGTCAAGTGGTGGTGGTGGTGGTGGGGGCGTGGTGGGGAGTGTGGGGAAGGCAGGCTGTGATCTGTTTGGGGCAAGTGTTTTAGTCAGGGTCTAAATTTTATAGGTAATTTGCTGGATCTTCAGAAACAGCCACATGCATCATTATCACCAGTGCCTGAATTCTGATCTTTAAGAAGAGCCTGTTGCACTGATTTTTCTGTAGAGGACTTCCTCAAAAGCTGAAAGAAGTTTGGTGCTACCCAATTGCTTACCTGGCACAAACCTGGTCTCCCTAAGACCCTTTGATAATCAGGGAGTAGGAAGTGGGGGAGGGGTGAGGTGTTTTCCTTCAGAATGCATTTCAAAGCAGATGCTGAATTTAGGCACACTGAATCATCCTCTGAAGCCCATGGGCCAGGGAGAGGCTAGAGAGACTGGCTGAGTAACTTGGCTGACTGCAGCTGGTGGTGTGAAATCTCTCCTTGCTGAAGCCAATGAAACATCAAGAAACAGAGCCATCCACAACATCTTTAAGTAATTAATTCGCCCCTATTCTTGACACTTGGTGTCAGCTCTCCCATTTGATCAGGTTAGAGTTGTCCTGCTTGAACTGTTGTGATGGCTTTCTCTGCTTGATGGAGGAAGATTTAGTGGGGACTGTTTCTGTCCTTCATGCAGAAATTGAGATGCCTCTGAATCTTCTTTGTGATTGCATAAAGAAACCCCCCTCCCAAAGAGTCTCACTTAGATGCAGTTTTGTCATTTATTGTTTGGCTTTTGGCAGGTTTTAACATTCCTTTGGCAGTTGTGACTTGCAGCCACAGCCTGTGCTCCAGAGCCAGACAGCAAGGCTGCAGTGCCCTGTTTGTCCTCTGCCCCCTCCTTCTCCTCCATTCCACCTCCCACTCCAAGCCCAGAGGAGAGGCATATTGACCTTTCCACTTACCTACAGCCCAACAGGGTATTATGTGGTGTTTCTGAAGCAGAGCATTCCACAGGATGCCTCTCAAGACTTCTGTGGCACAGGTCTCAGGCAGAAGAAGATGCTGCTGAATTTTAATAGTTGTTTATTTCTTAATGGACTGGTAGATAATTTGCCTTTGCAGATAAAATAATTTCCTTGCTGCTCATTTCCAGTACTGAAGTAATAGGTAACCATTTCAGCTTTTTCTGCATCAACTTTACCAGTTTTACTAGGATTATTTTTGTTCTTAATATATTTTTAACCTTTTTTTCTACCTAAATATAGAAAGCCTGAATATTGAGGCACCATTTCCATCAAGGTCCACAGCTTCCCTTTCTGTATTTCACAATGTCATCAATATTCTTTACTTTTTCCTCCTTTTTTGTTAGAGATATAGTTAGTAGTTTCCACTTGCTGATGAATTTGAATGAGTTTTTAGCTTAAGCTTGATTGTGGAGGGAGGCAGATTAATTATTTCTCTTTTAATTTTTATTGTGCCTGCACAATTTTCATTCATATTTTTTTTCTATTTAGATTTTTCATCCTAACTAATTTTGAATGCAGTTTACAGGAGCTTTGGAAATCTTTTTGATACAACAGTTGAGTATATTAATCCTACTTGGAAATTTCTCTTTGCCCACAGAGACTGTAATCACATCACAATTAATGGTCCTGATACAACCAGTGACTTCCATCCTAATGAGGTCCATAGTAAAGTCATCTTCTGTATGTAATTATTGTGTAAGTATTATCTGCTAGTTTTAGAAACTCTAGACTGTTTCTCAGTGGTATCAATGTAACCTCAAAAATATTTCAAACTCAAATCACCTGTAACAACCAACTTATTTTTTTTTCCTTTCCTGCATAAAAGAAACAACTGTTGAAGGAGTAAATCAACTTTTCATTTTCCTTGGCCAAGTGATCCTGAGAGCACCCATTATTTCTTCTTGGGTTTCTTCTATGCAGTCACCCAAGTTCAAGATTTTTTGGTCTGAGTCCCTAGAGGGTGGTGGCACCTAGAACATATTTGTCTTATTGCTTCTTCCATTCCTGATGAGATTACAACATCCTGGTGTTGGAGGCTTTTCAGCCCACCTAATGTCATTTTTTATCTCATTTTCCCTTACCAGCTGTACCAACTTTCAGAATTTATATGTAGGCATTTGAAAGACATTGTTCATTCTTTGAGTTAATTATCAGATCAACTTGGTTCATTTTTGTTATGCCCAATTTGAGATTTATACAACAAAATTAATACAGCTGAGAATAAGAGTTTGTCTGGCATTTATCGTTTAACAATTACTGTTAGTCAAATAAAACTATGACTTAATTGCATAAGCTTTTAAGTGAAAAAAACAAATACGTACTTTGTTTAAGAATAGCATAATCAAGTATTTTACTGATTTTTAGACCTAAATGGGCATTTCTCTCAATATTTTTACTTTAAAGTCACAACAGAAATTACCGTTGTTCTTTTCTTTTACTAGTTAGCAGTTCCCTGTAGTTGTTTCCATGCAAAGAGTGCTTGCTGTGAATAGGAAAACCCAACTTAAAAACTGTCTAGAATAAGGAACAAGAAACCGTATGTCTCTTGTGGAGGCTCCATCTGTGAAAGTCTCACCATCCAGTTTCAGCCATCTCTCCAAATTGTATGTTTCAAGTGAGGACTGAATTTTTTTGTAAGTAATGTGTTTTGTGTCCATTGTTGTTGTTGTTTTTAATCAGGCTCCCATTAGAAGCATGGGAATGTTTTTGTTTTCCATTCTTTTTTAAAATCAAGCCAGATATCAAAATCTGGAAGTCATTTGCCAAGACAGGGCTTCCCTCTTCCTGCAATTCTCTGATTACTTCATCACAAGTGCCCAAGATGGAGCCATGAAAAGAAGACAAAAGTACCAATGCTACAAAATGAATTGTGCTTCTCATTGTTCCTGGTGGTGCTTTAACCACTGGTAAGCAAAGCCTATAGGTAGTGGATTTATAGCAATTTCCCTTAAACCTGGCTCTGGCCCTTTACCATAGTACCTGGCGAGGGCCTGAGCACCTGGGCTCTTGGATGAATCATCCGCACTGGCTTCAGAAGTAAACCTTCCCAGTGAAACAGCAGCAATATCCAGACTGGCCATCAGTTTCTATTCTATTCAGCCTCAGCTGATATATTTCATATGTTTTTGTAGCTGAAGCTGGGCCAGGACTTCTCTAGCTTTGACAGGAGGGCTAAATGAGAGCAGGGAATTTTATGTGCCTCTTCCCACAGCATTTCAGTGACCATGCAGGAAGTCATTGATCAGTGGGATTTAGGCAAAGTGTACAAGAAAGGTATGTGTGTGTGGCCCGGTGGCCTCTGCAGCATGTTCTGTGACGACACCAGCCTCTGATTCAGTAAATAGAGGGATAAGAGCCTAGGTGGTGAGCCACACGCCACGGCTGGCCTGCATCTCTGTGGCTGAGCAAATGCAGAGTGGGCTGTTTGAAGGCTGCTCTGTAAGGCTGTGTGTTTCCTACTAACACTGTGCTTTAGATGTGCTAATAGGAGAGTGAATTTCCTGGGAAATTGCTTAACGTTCTTTCACAAACAGAGGGCAAGTTCCCTGACCTGGTGGCTCATCCTACAGGAACAGATGACCTCTCGTGGATTGCTTAGTATTGTTTGATTGTCCTGATCTGTATGGCTCCTCTATGCCATAGCCCAGGAGAAGAGCTGAAAGGCCATGTCATCTCTTCAGATGTCTGATGTTCAGGCTACACAGCACTGGGACGGTGAAGGAGCTGGTGTGCCCGCACACTGTCCCAGAGCTGTTAGCAATAATGGTTTTGCAGAAATGCAAATGGTACTTCTGACCCAAATGTCATTAAACTCATGACTAGGATAAGTTTACTGACCTTTCTGGAGTTGCATGGAAAGAATACTTATCCTGTTCTCAGATATGCTGTGGACATAGAGAGTATTAAAAAAATAATTATCCAATAAATGTATGTAATTTCTCTGTAATTTCTTTAGAGCATTAGAATTGCTATGGAGAGATCTTCCAAACCTCTACTTTCCTACAATGTACCAAGAGCTGTTCTACTGTAAAGGAAACCTCATTGCAGCAGTTTGTGTGCATTAGCATGGAGGGTGACAATTTGATTTTTCATCTTTCCTGTGCCTCAGTTTCTTTATTTGGCCACATTACATGGCTTGGGGTGGGATTCAGCTGTGGTGGGGTGGACAGGAAAGGGGTTGATGTCAGTTCAGTGGCTCTGTCATTGCATGACACAGAGCATAAATTAATGAATTTATCTGTTTTCCTTCTCTCTCTCTTTCTTATCTGTGATTTTCCATATACAAAAGAAATGAAGAGGAGGAGTCAGTGAGAGGTTATCATTCAATGTTGAGACAGGCTGTGGAGAAAAAGATGCTACTCCTTCAACAATCCCAAATGCGTTCCCAAATCTCAGAGGACCTGAATATTTCAGCTGAAAGAGTCAGTCGTGAAATAGTCTTCTCCCCAGACACCAAAATAATTGTCACTATTGTACAGCATCAACAGCCAGCTAAGCTGAATGGGGGCAGCCTGTGCAGAGCTCGTGTTTCAGTCTGTCCACCTGCAGCCCAGTAAATAATGGCAAGAATAGTTTACAGTTACAGAGGGATCAGAATTGCTGGCTGAATGATCACAGTCCAAGAAAATGTGTTTTAATTTAGCTAAATGAAAAGTAATACATCTGGGAAAAAAGAGTTCAAGCTGTACCTACAGGACAGGAGACTCTGCCTTGGAAAACAGGATTATGGGGTCATTGTGGTAACTGCCTCCACAATAGCTGCTGGTTCAGTGGGGCTAAGAGAGCTCAGCTGACTCTGGGAAGGTAGAAGCAAATAATAGGACTTGGGGACGGCAGAAGCATCGTCAGGAGCATCCCTGGGCAGCAGCACCAGGTGGTGGTCTCACCATATCCAGACCTCAGTGAGAAAGAGGAAACTCTGTGGAGGACCACTGATATGGTGGCTGGGAATTCCTGCATGGTCACCGAATGCTGTGAAAAGTGTCTGGGAATATAAAAGCCTCTATAAGAGTTAAAATGTGACATCCAGTCAACTTTTCTATATCAAGGTTTGTTATGTCTTTGTAATGCTGAATCAGCAGTGCAGTGAGGGGCCACTGAAGCAAATCTAATTCAGCTTTGATGTAAAATCCTCCTTCCTAATGGTGGGTACTGCTGGACAGGCAGGAGATAGTAAAATCACCTCAGGAGGTTGCCTTTATAGATGGTAAAATCACCTGTAAAGGAGATTGCCTTTACAGACATGTCTGAGTTCACTGCAGGACAGAAACTCAGAAACTCTCCAGCATGAGTGTGTAAAATTTGATTAGAATGATCATCTCTTGGTTCTTATTCCAGTTCCTTTCTCTCAGGGTGGTGAAAAAAAAAAATCTACATTTCCCTCAATTTGTTTATTGATGCAGCTCTGCACTGAGACAGTGATGGTGCCCAACCTTCAGCTTCAAGGGTTTGGGCCAACAGGTAGTGTGTTGTTGGGTATCTCTGGAAGCACTGGACATAGATGGGGCAAATGCTTTGGAGTTGTGAGATGATGCAGTACATCTCTCTCCCATTGGGACCTGCCTATAGCCCTGCCTGTGGCTGCCACTTCTGTGAGGATTTTCTGAGCATTGCCCTGCCTCAGAATAACCTGCCAAAATCACTTGGTAACATTGCATGAGCCAGTTCCCCCTTTGGTCTTTTCTAGTCTTCATATGTGGCACCAAGCAGCTTTGCTTTCAGAGAACTGTGGTGTCTTGATCTGTCTGAAGCCTTCAGGCTTACTGCTGGTGCTGCTGACTACCCTGAGCAGCACAGGAACTCTTGCCAGTTGCTCACAACAGGCTCAATTTGAACTGTGAGAGCTGGGAGTCAAAACATATTTTGTAGAAAGCACCAGGTCATATCAAAGAACAGGTCCAAATACACAGTTTCCTCTGCAAATAAAGGTCATGAGATCTTAAAATACATGGAGAGAGATCCTAAGGCCACCTAGGGACTGGAGTCCTATATTACTTCGTTACTCCATTATCTTCATTATCATCATCATCACCATTATTATTATTGACATTATCTTTTGATCTCTCTGTTGTCTCATTTGCTGCTTCTGGAAGGCAAGTCACCAGTTGGCTTTCCCAGCCTTCCTTAATTACTTTCTTTCCATCAAGGAGTGCAGAAAGCACATGCTAAGGCAGAATTTAAATCTTTGCAGATTGCTTGATCCCATCACAACCACAGACTGGCCTCACCTACAGTGCACAGTTGCACTGCAACTTGTGTTTGAACTTCTCCAGCTTGACCTTAGGTTTTGGATCTGCACTTTAGGAAGAGGAAGACCAGCTGAGATGAAGGCGTCTGACTCTTGCTTCAGATCTTTCCAAACCATGGGAATGTGCCTTTCACACAGCTCTGATCTGAGCCTATGTCTAAATATGACCATAATACAATAAAATGCACCAAAAAAAACCCCAAGAAATATGTCCAACAGTGGTTATTACCACAGTTACATCACAGCAGAAACAGGTGCAAGGAAATAAGCCTCCCAAAAGTTTCTATTCAGGAGGGAGATGACTGAAGAAAGCAGAAGGAAAAGAGGAAGGCAGAGGTAAGGAGCCAGAGGACAAAGCAGAAGTTATTTCTCTTGGGATGTGGCCAACTTAGTAGCTGTCCAAACCCAAGAGATGTCTTGGATGCTCCTTCTGTTAATTTTTTGCTTTTTCCATTTTAAGGCTGCCTGCTAGTAGAGTGCGTGTCCAGTGTTGCATTGCCCTCTGAATGCCCTGGTGCCTGGAACCTCCACAGAACTGTGTTCAAGCTTGATCCTAGAAGACACACATTCTTCTGAGCAGATTTTGCATAAATGTCAAGGAATCCTTCAAGGACTCATCAGCTAATATAATTCTCTCTGTCCCAAAACTATGGGGAAGGAAGGGAAGCGATTATGGGAAAGCTCACATTCCTCCAGCAGCTGCAGTCACTTTAGCTGGGATTAATCTGACTAAACATAGAGGCCTCCATCTGAGCTAGTTACATTAGGCTCCCTTTATGGAGGAGAATATGGGGAAGCATAGGCATAGCAATGAGTCACCTCTCCTCATTTCAGTGTCTAGAACTGGTCAGGCGAATCATGCCCATTTTTCTTCTTTGCTTTTAAAAGGAGCTGCAATGAAGGGGCCAAGTGTAGGTCTGTAGACAAAGCTCATACTTTATCTGGTGTCCAAACCAAATGATTTGATCTGGGACCAAAGGGCCAAGCTGTAATGAGGGCATTGCCAGCAGATGCTGAGTAACCACAGCAGAGTGGGGTAAATTGTCTCACCCGCAGCTTATTTCACTGTGGGAGAGAATGCAAGGAGTGCAGTGCTGGAGAGGAAATGGCCTAAGAAAAATGGCTATAAAAGTCACCGTGGGATGTCACCCTAGTGCCAAGACTATGTTTGTTTAGAACCAGATCAGGTACCTCTGCTTTTCTGTTTGCAGGCAAAAGTTACTGCACTCCTGACACCACTGCAACTTGGTGTGTGACCAGTTACTTCCCCCCTCCCAGCCCCTCTTTCCTTCCCACTTCTCCTTTCCAGACTTCAGTTCAGCAGGCCCATCTTCAGATCCCTGTGGAGCATCGGGGGGTGGTGGCTCAGCTCTGCCGTGTTCTTTTCCCAGACGCCTGGTTTCAAGCTGAGCTGTGTGTCAAAACAGAGGAGCATTTCCCATGCAACATGTGCTTCAGGGACACATAGGGAAAGGAAGTGCAGAGGTTGCCAGAAGTAGCAATGAAGTTATGTTGTTATCTGATGAGAAAAGTGATGAAATAGTAATGCTTCTGTGCATGCCATGAACCAGCTCCTCTCTTGAGGATTTTGTGCTGAGGACACTCAAGGCCTTATGTGCGTCCATGGCTGTAACCTATGAATAAGAGTGTGAGGCATACACACAAGGTAAATAAATAGTTAGACAGAGCTGCTTCAAGTCAATTTCCCCTCCCACTCTTTTCTCACCACTGAAAGACAAACAAAAGCTTAAGTGATGTCATGGGGCAAAGCATTTGTGAAGTTTCTTGCTGCTGCATCCCAATATGCAACAAGCCTATTTACTAGCACTATTTTTTTCATTCACCAGAGGTAACGTGCAAGAATTATGGCAGCACCTGGCAGATTAAAGCAGAGTGCAGAAGAGACATGAGGCTTTTCAGATCTACTGTAACTGGTTCTGCTCAGTGCTAACCTGCAGCTCATGCATGGGCCAAATGCCAAGTTTCCAACTCCCTGCTGTAGGTTGTTGGCTGACAGAGGGGGGCTGGTGCTCTAGAGGATTTTAATTTCCGTCCCAGAAAAAAAATCAGAAAAGTGAGTTAATTTGCTTAAAAATAATCAAACAAATGAACATGTGTGTATATGTATATATTTGCACCTGCACATGATGTGCTTTGGAAAGACCTAAAGAGAGGAAGTCTTCAGAAGCTGATATTAGAGAATTTAGTACCTCTCCTCAACTCAGGACTTCGGCTCCTAAGTCTCAGCAAGATGTTCATGGACAATTTGTGCTGGGACTTTTCAGAGATTGCCTTTCTTTAGCTGACAGGCAGAACTGTGATTCTGGTGCCTTTAAACCTGCCAAAGGATTTAGTATCAAGTCAGCTTCTTGCTCTGTGCTCTGATATTTCTGGGAAAGCTGGCTGGTAAATAAGGAGAGGTATGTTCATTAAATACCCTCACTTGGAGTTAAAGGGCCAAGCATATTTCTGCTCCTCCTCCTTCACCCTTCTACAAGAAGATCACTGGGGATCAATAAAATGGTTAAAGATGCATGATGAGAAAATAGCCTGGTAATTGCATTACCCCCGTGGTGGAGTGGCTGCCAGTATGGCCCTGGGTGAATGCCGGTTCCTGTTCCCTCCCACTGACCACAATCCCACTCTGGGACAAAGAGCCATCTTTGCTTCTCATTCATTAACATACTGGCTGTGTGATTTGTGTGTTTGAGCCAAGAGACCTGACCTGCTCTGTGGGATTGAAACAAACTGTCCCAGATCACCTCCCTCACCAGAGATGCTAATGCACGGAATGGATTTCCCAGGGATCCTGTGTGCCTGCACACCAAGGTTGCATTGGTACTAATGCCTATTAATAGAAGTAGAGGAAGAGTTTGCAAGAGGTGAAGATCCCAGTTCTTTCCTGGCAGTGCCTAGCTCTGCTCAGATGGAAACCTTTCCTCAGTGCAGTGTATCACCCCAGTCCTTGTGCACCATATTTTCTATCTATCATCTCTACTAGGATACGCATATCTTTATTTTTTGCTTCAGAGGGCTAAGAATCCACCCCACACAGCTGAGCCCTCTGCAGCACCCTTGCAATCTATTTGCCTCAACTGAAACTCCTACAATTTTCTTCTTCTCATCCCTTGCTTTCAGCAGTATGGATAAGAAGCTTTAATCTTTCCTGAAGGTGATGAGGGAGAAACAGCTAAAACCATGGATTTGCCTCCTCCACCAAGAAATATATCCAAAAATGTTTCACTGTTTCAGTCCATGGAAAAAGAGAGCTGGACTGGACCCCATGCAGCTCTGGGCTTGCAGTGCTCCAAGAGCCAAACAGGCATATAGGCACTCTAGCTTTAAGAATTGATTTCTTAAGTGAACTGTCAACTCCCGGTGGCTGGAAAATTCTGCAAACAATTTCTAGTCACTGAACAAAGCAAATCTTTGTACTGTGCTGTAATAGCTCATTATTAAATAAAAGCTCCTTTCTTAGGCTATAAGAAATGGTGTGTACTTTGCCACTCTTCACAATGTGCTTGGTGTGACTTTGCAATGCATATGAAATTCTCTTTCATGTCCTGTGAAAAGAAAACATAGTGTGTAATTTTAATTTTGGTAGGAAAAGCTCAGGGTGAAGCAAATATCACAGCACAGCTCTGATGATTGAACTTTATTGCCGATGCATTTGATTCACAACCATGCAAGAGAACATGGAGACTGGACTTTATCTCATTTGCAAAAGAGTAAATTAGGAACAACATAGGCAAAATGACTGGTGACAAGACTGAAGGAAAACTTTAGCAGCTGCAGTTTCTACAAGTTGTATTACTTACTGGGCTGTCTTATTGCAGTTCCAGGGTTAAATGAGTCAAAACAGGAATCAAAGGGCTTCAGTGTTTTCCCAATCAGAAAAGCAAATGTGTTTCCATCTCCCTCTTTTCTCTCTTTTGCTCTGCACCCATTGCGTTCTCAGTAATCTGCCAGTTTGGGCCCTACAGCCACAGAGCCCTGTTACCCTGCTAAGCAGCTGCTTGTGTTGCACGCTGATGTTGCTTTGCAGCAGACCAGGCCGAGGCAGGGGCATGGCAGCTTTGTAAGCCCTTCACCTGTACTCTTTGTCAGGCTATGACCTTTTAACCAACCCCATCAGACCATGATTTAAGATTATATCCCCAAAGTTTTTTCTTTTCTTGATATATTTTGCATGGGGTTGGTAATGCTTGAACAGGGATGTAGTTTTCCTGATCTTTCCTTTCCTCTGTCACACCATTAGGATCATGGGAAATCCCCAGAGCTGGTGCTTTCCTCTCAGCTGGAAGAGGCAGCAGCCAGGGCTGAAGTGCACATTGGGAAAGCCATTTCTCAGAGCCCTGACCACTTTTTGTCTCTTGGCTGGGCTTAAATAGGGCTTTTCCAATAAGTGTCCAGCTCAGCTCAGGCTGAGGCTGCTAATTCCAGTCATGTGGGTGATTCATATGCCATCTAATAATAGCAGCTTCTGGCCATGCCAACACAATAACTGACCATGGAAAACTCCACACTGCTTTGGGCTGCCAGCCCATCAGCCTTCCCAAGCTGAGCTGGCCACGGCTGGTGGTTTGTCTTTGAGGGCAGCACTGTGCAGCTCAGCAAGAGGCTGTGAATTCTGCTGTGGGCAGTGCTGTGAGCAGTGCTGGTCTTCCAGCCGTGAGCCCTCTGTCCCAATGCCAGTGCCACCACCGGGCCAGTTCAGGAGCAGTGGAAAATGGACTGCTCCTCCTGCTGCTTTATATAAAGCAGTTACTATTAATTACCTGTGGCAGCAGTCAGCTTAGGTAGTTTGCTTTCAAGGGCAAAGCTGTGTTTGTCCTTACTTGCCATCCAAATGCTGTTTAGAGCATATGCAAAAATCTGCTACGTGGCTGCCAAATTCATCTTGGCGGTAGAGTCACTGATGTTCCTGCTACTGAAAGGCGGCAGGGGGTTTGATTGGGATGCTTCATTCACGTGTTTGGATGCTTCCAGGGAGGAAGGGTGATGACAGGGAAAAATGACACACATGTTCCCCAGACAGACTTATGCACCACCTTTTTCCATGCTCCAGTGGAATTTACTCTGCCTGGTGTTTGACTATTTAAAAACGAAGGCAGGAAAGTGCTGGTGGAGGGTGGAGAGGTCTCAGTCCTAGGAACATGCAGCTGAAGCCTTAACAGGTGATGGCTCTATGTCTTGCCTGCAGATCAGAAGCCAGTCCAGGGTGGAGGCAAGAAGCTCATTGCTACCCTGAATTACAGCCTCAGTCAGTCAATTAAGGATCTCCCTTCACAGGGGGGACAGTGGTCCCAGCGGAGCCCATGGATGGCAGCAGCATGCTCACAGTGGGATGTCTCTGCAGCCAGGCTGGCACCGCAGGCTGGCTACAGAGCAGGTTAGCATCGTGAACCATGATTCTCACAGCGTGGCGGCACTGGACTGCTGATGCAACCTTGGGACCTCAGGCGCAAAGATGGTTCTTGCCCCGCTGCTTTCAGCACTGAGAGCTGTGCCCGAGCGGAAAAATGCACATCCAGGGCAGACAGGGTTGCTGTTGAGTCCTTGGAGGTGAGCACCAAATACTGGAAGAGGATTGTTAGAATCTAGAAAGCCAAAGTGTGATGGAGCCAAGGAGGCGTGTGAGACTGAGCAAGATGTGACAGCACAGTGAGCAGTACTGCAGCCCAAACCAGGCATCCAGCCCCACTCATTCCTGGGCAGAGGAGGAAGAGCTGGCCCTGGAGCCAGCCCTGAGATGGTCATATGTGGCTACAGCTTTCAAAGACACCCCAGTTTGAAACTGAACTGGCACCATTTTTGCTGAGTGATGTCTCTAAAATTACTAAATTCTGTCTGTTTCCTTTGTTCTTCTTCCTCTAAATCTGATGTTTTCATTGCAGTGGACCACTACATATCAGCTCAAAGACTGACCAAATACTTATGCTCAGCAAACACAGTGGCACCAGCAAATCTAAGCAATGCCATTGTCTAGGGCACACTGGGAACATTTGGGGTTTCGAGGCTCTCCATTTTTAAGTTTAGCATAAGGCTAGCCAAGCATGGGATGACTTAAGTTCGGACAACATTGTCATAAAACTCATCATCTGGTGTAGGATAGAAGAGGAGAAAGCCTGACAGTCTGCAGCTTGTTCTCTTTTAGGAAAATACTGTTTGAGAACATGCACAAAGAGAGGAGGATCTAGTTCACCAGGGCTCATATTTAACTGGGTAGATCAAAGCCTACACTATTTGCTTCAGCACTGTTGATTTTGGTTTTGACCAGCTCCTCCTCCACAATAAAAAGTCCAAGGGGAATTTGTATTCTCCTGGGCTTTCTGCTGAATGGGGCTCTTTGCACCAGAGCTTCTAAGCAAAGCTTGGCACACAAGTCCCTGAAAATATGGGAGCTGCTAAAGACAGAGCTGACCCTGCAGCAGGCAACTGCAGCCCCCAGTCCTGTTTCAAACAGGAAAGCCAGGCCCTGGTTTTAGCATCAGCAGAGATGGGGGCAAGAGGATTCCCTATTACATTTTGCTGGCTGATGCTCCAGTTTTCCTTTTCTCTGCTAATGCTCCAGCTAAACTGGAACCTGGCAGTTTCCAGCTGCCCATGCCAAGCAGAGCTCAGGTGAAGAGCAATTGAAACCTAAGACTGAAATCTAAGATGTCTCAGGGTACAAGGGTAAGCAAGAAGTGCTACAGTGTTTCAAGACTGCACTCCACAGAGCTAAGAAAGGCATTGCTGCCTCCCTGACTGTGTGGCTAAGCCTGTACACAGCTTCAAACATTTTCTGTAATTGGGAGAAAACAGCAGCAATCTCCAAGAGACCAGCCAACGAGAGCAAAAAATAGCATGCAGCATTTTTGGTTTTCCCCTGTGCTACAGCCCAGCCTTGAGAAGAGGAGGAAAAGGCAAGGAGAGGCATCCAAGGCAAGGGAAGGACTGGACACAGGGCAGGTGTAGGAGCTGTGCCACTGGGCTTGCTCACGCTGTGCCAGCCTGCAGTGAGGCCACATGGTGGGCCTGGACTGGGACACTGCACTGCAAACTTCAAAGTGACATAAATTCCTTTAATTCCCTACAACAGAAAAACAAGCAAGGCATGGTGTGTCCTACTAATGGTGTCCAAAGGAGAGCTCTTGCCAGCTGGATCAGCCACAGAAGCTTGCCTACCCCAAAGGTGATGTGAAGATGAGACAGCAGCCCTGGGGGACATGCTGCGCCTCCCTGGATGGCTGCAAAGGGCAGTTTGATTTACTGTTGCTGGAAGGGAGCAAAGCCCAGTGCCCACATGTGCTGCAGCACACTTTGCCACTTATGGCAGCCCTGCAGTCCTTCGCTTCTGCTGCACCAGCCCTGAGCCTCTGGGGGTAACCATGGGCACTGGGGCCTTTGCCACTGAACTGCACAGCTCTGAGGATTCAGTGCCTGATGACTGCTTTCACAAAAGGTATGACTTTGGGATTTTTAGCCCTCTTTTACATCTGTAAACTTCTGATGAGAGCTCAAGTTCAGCTTCTGAAGCAGGATGATGCAGACCATTTTTTCTTCTTTGAAGCTCCATCCGAAAAGCCATTTTTAAGCAATGCCATGCCATGGGGTCCCACAGACAAAGTTGAAGGAGTTTACTGAAAACAGCTGACTGGAGGCTGAGGTGGTCAGCAATGACAGGGATGAGATATATCTGCTCTTTCCCAGCAAAAGCCTTCCAGATAAAAAAAATTGGCAGTGGAAACATTGCCACAATTCCTTGGCACTGTGGGATGTGCTGTAGGACTTCAAGACAAAACTGCCTCAATGCAAAATAGGCAAAGTGAACTTTTCCTATGTCTTGGGAGGGCTGGCTGCTCATATAATTGAAACAGGAAATCTTCAAGGAGCAAAGGTGCAGCAGGATCCATGTTCAGGATGGGAAAGCACATATTTTTCATGGTTCTCCCTCAGGGAATGCTGCCTGGAGCCAGAACCCTTTTTCTATCCAGCTCTATAGGTGCCTCTGCTTTGGGAATTTTCACTAAGCGTTGCTATAGGAACTTAATTGCTTCTGTTCATCCAGGTCTGAGCAGCTCCCTGCTCCCACTCTTCTTCTCTCAGGGCTGGCAGCGTCGAGGCTCTGAGGACAGCAGAGGATGCTCAGGTACAGTAGGAGTGGGGTCGTTCAGCTCAGCTAATTAGTGCTTTCTGTCTCTGGCCTTTTCTCGGTTTGTATCCATCTGGGGCTCTTTCAGTCATTATAGAGCTTTCCACCCTCTTGTTTTTTTCCTCTCTCCTCCTCTGTCTTCCAGATTTGTGCCACTGTTTCATGCTGCCGTCCAAATTATTTGTCTCTTCTCTCTTGCTTTGGTTGTGGGAACATTAGTAATGTTTTTCTGAAGAGCAGGGTGGCTTGGAGACTGCCTTGCAGACCTGACAGCCATCCTAGTGGTGCGGGCAAAGGCTGGAGCAGCTCAGCCAGCTGATGGGAAATGATCCTGTTTATTGCTCACTACCATCTGATTTACCCACTGCCTCTTGCTCCCGCCTGGGCCCAACTGTGCGGCCGCCGTGCGTGGCCATGTGCAGGAGGCAGTCCCGCTCTCGGCTCCCTGCTCTCCTGCCACAGCCACACCGCATGTGGGGCGAAGAGAAGCATGACTCATATGGGCCTCCCACCCATGAGTAACAGTGTTGTTGGTCTATCACGTCTCAGCCAGCTGGGGCAGCTCGGAGGGAGGGAGGCTGCTTCCTTGGCAAGGCATGAAATAGGTCAGTCTGTCCCCAGAACATGGGGGAAAACAAGGGACCAAGATTGCAAGGCATGGCAGCAATGAGCAGCCTCACATCAGATGCAGGAGCAGTACCCCAAGATAGGGGGGGGGGGTCAGGCAAGGAGGTACACAGACATGGGCTGCGGGGATTCCTGTTAAACACTGTCAGTTCTTCCTTCTTCCTTGCCCAAACCTGCTCCTTTTTTCCCTGGGAAATGAGCAGGGAAAGTCCAAAGCTAGTGAGGGAAGACAGGCAGAGATGGTGGGAACACAAAACAGTTATGTGCTTCTTGGGGTGGAAAGAGGCCCAGGTTATTAAATAGCAAGCAATTTTAACATGAGTTATTAATACTAGTTGTTTGTACTGGGAAGTGGTGCCTAGAGGCTCCCATTGCACTAATCATGTAACAAAGCCGCGTTCCTAACACAAATAACTCGTGTTTCAGCCTGAAGAGAACAAATAGTCTCTTTCCCATTACCCTCTCTTTGAAAAAGCAGTTTGAAGATTACACAGTCAAGCCCACAAAAGCTGGGAAAGGAAAAATATTATACAGGGTTGTCCTACAGTGCCATCACATACACCCAGCCAGCCCAGTAACTCCATCAGCACTGTGGGCCCACACTGTCTGCTCTTGCCCTGCTTTATCCCTGACCATGGCAAGCCAGGTCTTAACATTATTGGTGATTTTTGGGTTGCCCATCTTTGGATTTGAATGTAGTAATGTCATGCCACCTGTTTAGAGTACTGAGGGACTGTGGGGAGTTTTCTTCTCCCTTGCTGATTGATGCTGTATATCTCTGTCATATTTTTTTTCAGGCTTTGCAAACTGCAGTTCTCTCTTGGGTACATGCCCTTCTAAGTAAGAAACTAATTTAATGAATTAAATTGATTAATTTACACCCTTGGCACTAAAGCACAGATTAAAGGTCAACAGCATCTGCTGATTTTGGATGGTACAAACCATGACTGCCCTACTATTTTTTGTTTTCCTGAGAACTTGGCATTACATTGAGCTTTACCACATGGCAACATGGGTCCTCCTGTCTCTGGCTCCAGCTTTGAACATGCAGCTTTTCATCAGCCCAATCCCAGGTTAGGCTGGAGGACCAGGAATATGACCTGGAGCCCCAGCCCTTCACAGTTCAGCTCTGGAAATGCTATAACCTTGATGCCTGACCTCGCAATGCATGGCAGCACACAGCAAATAACCAACATGCTGAACAGGACAGGGGGCCCCTTGGCATCTCCTGCCCTCTTGACATTCATCCTGAAGTAGATCCAGCTGGTGGAGGAGATCCACCTGGAAGATAAGCATGCAGGGGTTGGTTAAAGGTAGAGGTAGTGGTGCAAGTTTCGTGCACAGAGCAGAGAGGGGCTGTCAGTCCGGGTGTGTGGGCTCCCTTATGGCAGCCGGCGTGCAATGCTGATGACATTGTTTAGCACAATGCTCTTGCATATGTGTGTGTACAGGACTTTACTGCATTGGCATGTAAGAAGTGGGAGTTCCTCACCTCCCACTACCTGCAGGCAGCTGGTAAGGCTCAGAAATGCCTCTATTGGTTCTAAGCCCCTGACAGCCATCATCTGTTGTCAGCATGGATCCTGCTACTGACTCCCCAGTCCCCACAGGCCTGCTTGTTTCTCTGCTGTCCATCATGTCTTTGTCTGAAGCTTGTTCTATCCCTGCTGCTGACCTTCTATTGGTCCAAGTTGTGAGGAAGCCACTGTCACACACACCCATCCCGCAAAGTGAGCTGATGCTGAAGCACTGCCAGTCTCTGGGAGAATTTTGGATTGCAGCATATAAGCTAAGGCACCATGGCCACCATCAACCTTCCTTTCAAACTGCAGGGTCTCCTTCACCCATGCCACACCACTCCCAGGGCTCTCCCGCCTCTCTGGCCTCTCAGCTGGGCATGTTTTAGGCTCTAGCTCTCCATTCCACCCTTTATCCCTCCTAAACCTTAAGGCCTGTGCCAAACGACAAAAACTTAGTAATGGTGAACAACAAAACACAACAAAACAGGACACACACACACACACACAAAAATAGAAGTTAAAATGAGCAAATAACAATGCAAATTTATCTCCCACCACATGGGAAATGGCTCACCTATTTTGGCTGAGGAAGGACTAAGGCAGAAGCTGAGCACTGAGAGCTAACAAAGTGCTCTGGTACCAGGTACCAGGTGCCAAGGTACCAGCAATGGAAACAAAAGGCTTTGAAATGAGAACAGATCAGACACCTTAAGACCAAGCAGCTCTACAACATTTTCTATACTGTTTGCCACCACTAACTTGACATCATCCATAACAACTGTACTCAACAGGACCATTCATTAAATATGTCCAGCTTTGAAGATAACTGTGTCTTTGCAGATCACACTGTAACCCACCTAAGTGGACATCTACAGATTAACCCAGCCAGGAGAACTTCTCTCCCTCCCTCCCTCCCTCCCTTGCTTCTTCATGGGTGGGCAAGCCATTGTGAGACACCCTTGGCAAGCAAGGGATGGAAACACAGCCCCCATAGAACAACTCAGAGTTGAGCACAGCTTGGCTTTGGCCTCTGAACTGACTGCTCCTGCAGCAAAGTTAACTAGATCAGTCTCTCTCCTCCCTTCAAACACTTAATCTGTGTGACACTGCATTTTCATTTATTTTTCTACCCAACACTCGTCAGCCATCTTTCTTCAGCAAGAAGGTAAACACCCTGTTTTGTTTTCCCATCTGTATTTAAACTGTGAATGGAGTGAAGCAACAGGCTGGTAAGCAGAAAGAGGAAAGCAGTTCTGAGTGGAAGTGATACACTGATTGCAACCAGGCTTTTCAGATGTATGAAAAAATAACTCCCTCCCCTGAAGGAGATACTTTAGAAGCTGAAAGCTAAGAACTTAAGTACAAAGGCTTTTGTTTTTATTGACATTGTAAGAAACATTTTTTTTCTTTGTTACAAAAAAGCTAAGTGGTTCTGAAAGCAGAAGTACAGTTCATATGTACACAGTGCTACAGACCCTTCAGATCAACCTAAGGCTTGAGAAACATCAGATCATAACTGCAGGTTTATCAAATGAAGACCACTAAGGTCTGTTACAACTGAACACTATTCCTACCGTACATAAATGTATTTACACATTCTCTTTTTTTTAAGGATTACAAGCTTTATAAAAAAAAATTAAAATTAAAAAAAAAAAGCAACACTTTTTTATCTTACACATCTGCAGGACTGACAAGAGTAACTGTTCCATAGGAGACATTCCACCAATCCAAGGACAATAACACATGAATACCAGAGGTTTACAAGATGTTTCAGATACTATTAACAGTGGTATGTGCTATTAGCTCAATGGCAAGTACAGCCTCATCAGGAAAATTTGGCAACACATCCTGGTCCCTCTCTTTCACAGGGTCAATGCAAAATAAGGCACATACATTGTGGGAATATAAACACTGCTGTCCAGGTGGACAAGCCATGCTGGGACAGGCATGGGCAAGCTGACCAGCCATCCCACTGAGGGGCAGGGGAAGCAGTAACGGGAAGTCAGCAGCCAGCCAGCATCTTAATACACATACCATTTGGAGCCATTCCCCAAGGAGAGAATAACATCATCTGCCATGTGTGGATGTGTGGGACCATTGTACTCACATGTGGAAGCCCACTGACTTTCCTGCAAACACACCTTTCCTTCAAACACACCTTTCCTTCACTTGTGTATGACAGATAAACTCTTCACTGGCAACTGTGAAGAGACTTCACTGAACTTTACTGAAAGTAAAACTGTCTGGAAAAACACGCATGCTTCAGGCAGGCTGAGTGTTACTGATGTGCCCAAGGCCAACAGTAACGCAACGGAAGACCCTCACAAGAAATTGTGATTTATACTTATGCTGCAATGCTTTAAAAATAGAACATTCATTATATTTTCTTGTACTCTTGGGTGAGCAGTGTGTTTCCAACAGCTATGCAAAAATCTACTGATGTGCCACATAGACAAAAGCAACTCTGTAACTGGAAGAGTAGAGGGGTGCTAGTAAACTCATCCCACCAGTGTTGATGGGACTTTCCCCAGACTGCTACATGTCAAGAAGGTTGACAAGTGAAAGCTGATGTCCAGTGTAACAGTGCCATGCTCAGAGAGACCAGTCTACCTTATCAAAACAGAACTAAAACCCAAGATAGCTGGGCTATGATGTATTGCTACCCTCACAGGTACCAAAACCAGCCTCTTTAGTATAAAACAGAAAAGTGTGAGAAAACACTAAAAACTGGAAAGTGATACATGAACATAAGAGCACATACACTTAATGGTGAAAATGATAAATCCTTTGCACAAACTCCCCAAGGACACAGTGGAGTCTCTAATTCTTTAGCTTTGCCAAATCAAATGGGATGCCTTTCTTGATCATGTGGTTTCTGCCAAGACACACTGTTGGCCCAAGACAAGGCTAAGTGAGTGACAAAGGTTTGTCAAATCCAGGAAGGCAAATTGGCTACTCAAACAGTCCCTTTTAGCCTGGAGCAATACGAATGGCTCCTTCTAAGCTCTGATGGATCACATCTGTTAATAGCTTCCCAGCATCAATTGCACCAGCAGATACAATTATGAACTGGAAAACTGAGTTTAAAAAATAGTTGGGGATGTTTGGGTTTTTTTTTAATGTATTCGTTCCATTACAATAAAAGACTTCTCTCCCAAGCCACCTACTCCCAGGCTGGCCATAAGTCTCTCTGTTGAAATTGTTTATAAACATGTAATTGATAGCTTTAATAAACAGCCAAGACTGATTACTGAGAACTGTCTGAAACATGTCCAGCACATCCTTTCCTCATGCCTATAGTGCTGCTTCTCTGCAGGGCTGTGGGCTGTATCCCAGCACTGCAATGCACAGCATGGCCCTAAGAACATCCCTTCCCCTGGGGACCTGCCCAGTGGGATGCATCCCTTCTTGTCCTAGCAGCAGAGCAGGGACAATGGTTGTGTACAGGCAGCAGGTCTCTGCAGGCCTTTTGGGCAATGAGAGGGCAACAGGGAGCAGCCTCCTCCCACTGCCACAGCAATCCAGTCATTTGCCATGGTAAGCTGTGCCCAACTGCCCATGCAGCCCAAGGACCACTGCAGGCGGGCTCTGATAGCTGGTCAGGGCCAGTGAAGCCAGGAGGAGAAGTGTCAAAAGGAAAAGTGCAGGATGAGTGAATATGTGTGCATGGGACAGAATAAGAAATAAATGCTGGCTAAACATAAAAAGAAAGAAGGAACTAGATAATGATAAAAGGTATAGGATATTTACATTTGTCTTGATTTCTGACGTTCCAGCTCACAGTGCAAATCTCTTGGTATGTGCTGTGATAAACTCAAAATATGTCCCCTGCACCAGATTCTGATGTTTTCCTACTGATTTATACTCTAACAGCTATAAACAGATCAGTGTTATCTGACAGCTTCAATTCCTACACATTTCCTCAAATGCCATGTCCTGAATCAGCTGGTATTTCGCCTTTTCTTTTACAATTGAAAGAAATGCTATGGTTTTCTAGCCTACAGAAGTCACCATCTGATTTTGACTGGGCTAAAGTTTATCTGTATTTTAAAATTGGCTATGCTCCCTCGTCTTGCTATATGTCTACTATAACATCAGCTCCTTACAGACATCAAATCCATGACTGCAAGTGCCTGCACAATCTACATCCCATAGTAGGACTTCATTACTGGGATTTAACTGAGAAGTCTTCAAGGGCTGGAACTCCATGGAGCTTCTAGGAGTGGGTGAATTTAAACCATGGTCTTGTGATTGCTCCCCACAGCAGCTTGTTCACTCAGGAGCACTGTGTACTCATGGGTGCAGACATGGAGCCCAGCAGAGCCAAAAACAAGCCAAGGCTCACAGGGAAAATGCCATTCACCTCTACCAGTGAGTAGCTTAATGATCACAGTGCATTGGTTTCATTTTTTTGCTGGTGCAACTGACCCTGGGCATTGACCCACTGGTTTGTTTGGAAATTAAATGCACATGGTGTCACCGAGAGAGAAAGAAGCTGGGTTGCTCTGTCTGAGCTTTGATTACTTGCCAGACAACTCAGTTGGTTAGAGCATAGTGCTAATAGCATCAAAGTTGCGGGTTTGAGCCTCATACACTGAAGAGTTGGACCTGATAATAATTCCAGATCAGAATAGTCTGTGATCTCTGAATACTTGCTGTTCCCCTTGTTTCTTTGCTATTTTTAATGGCAGTTCTAATTTCTTAATTTTGTAAAGCCTGGACACAGTGGAAAAACATTTAAGATTATCAGATTGCTTGCAACTGCTTTGATTTATTTGGCTAGTCTGAGAACTGGGCCAGCCATTCATTTTCTACTTCTTTTACATGACATGCCCATAATGTTTTTGAAGCTCTATGTATCCATGGAGCTGTCTGGGCTAAAGGGGATGTACATACAGTTCTTCCAGCAAGTAAGAATCAGTGGCTCAGCAAGTTAAACCTGAACAATTTGCATTAAAAAAAAAAAAAAAAAAAAAAATTAATTCCCCAGTATGAAATACTGCAAGTTTGTGATTTCATTGTATGAAATACTTCATAAGACCCTGACTGTATCTCCACAAATGTGGTATGCAATGGGAAGACTCTAGACTACCCAAGTCACTATACATAACCATAATTTTGCTATTCAGTCATTAAAAAAAAAAAGGCTGAAAACCAGAATACCAAATACTGCAAAAGATGAGAGTTGGACTATGAACAGCTTTCTGGTCCTCTCCTTCCTCTGAAATAGGTCGAACATGGCACAATCTCAGTATTGTTATTCAAGGCAGTGGCAGCTATCTCTGTGTGTGTTTAGAAAACCCTTCAGCTTTTAAGAGCTGATGGTTTTTACATTTCTTATTTTTTGAACCTCCCAACTTTTTGTGCTCCATGTCTCTGAAACTGCAGCCCAGGGGTACCATGGCAGTGCATTTCTAAGCTGGTTTTCCACCTCAGTGTGATGTGTCCAGTGCATCCAGAGAGGATTTCATCACTGTATGCTTACTTCACATTGTGCCTGGTTATAGGCTTCAAGAGGAAAAGTTGCAACAGTTGTACAAGGTCTAGCTTCATTTGAGTAACACAAAATTGTCATTTCATCAGGCCTTTCTTTACAAAAAAAACCCCAAAACAAAACAAAACAAAAAAACCCACAACATGCACTTCACACGTTTACATTGGTTTATAGGTAAAAAACAAAAGAAAAATACAGACATTTGAAAAGGGTGCGCGAGAGAGAGAGAGAGAAGAGAGAAAGGGAGCAAATGGGCATAGCAATACTGATTCAAAACTGAAATGGAAGACAGTTTCTCCCTAGAACACTTTAGGGTTTTGAGAGTCCTTATTCCATAAAAGGAATATACTTGAAACACATCCCATTTAGGTGAGATGAGATTGCTAAAATACATACACAACTAAAAAATATGAGTCTTTTTTTTCCATCTGTTATCTCCTAAGTGTTTTTTGTTTTTTATGTCTATTGCATAACAGCAAGAAACTTGCTTTCTTCTGCAAGTGAGGTCAACAAAGAGCTCATGTCCCCAATAGCCATGTTGGTTGTGTTTACAGGCATAGCTGGGAATGTAAGAGATGCTTGGGGAGTGGTGAGGTGTGAGGAATTGCGGGAGACATTTTGAATGATACTTGGGCTCAGGGCTCCCGAAATTAAGCTGACATGGTCCCCATCATCTATGATAGCATCAAAATCTATCTGCACGCCCTCTAGACTGTTGTTGTCAATGCTGTCAACTGTGCTTGACACTTGGTTGGCCCCTGGGGAAAGAAGCTCAGATGAGTTTTCAGTTGCAGTCCCCTGCAGCAGGCAGCTGGCTTCTGAACCAAAGAAAGAACCTGTTTTCATAGCTTGGTGGCTAAAGCCCATGGTTTGGTCATATAACTGACCAGAGTAATTCTGCATGTTAGAGCAGAACTGCTGTGATTGACCTTGCATTTCCATCTTAATGGTGTTTACCCTGTATGTCTGGTTGGCATCACCTACGTGTCTTTGCTGTTGGGACAGGTTGTTTCTCAACATGTTTTGCCGTCTGTTGCTGCTGTAATTTGAGCATGACTGGTAACTTTTGGCCACTGACAAACCTGAAGGCTGGCTACCAATGGTGTGAGACACCAGTGGACAACTCTGTGGCCCTTGATACAGGCTGCCTTGTGAGGTCGGACTAACCTGCCCTAGCATCATTTGACCAGACTGATTGACTCCCTGGTAACGAACTCCATCTCCAACTGGCTGGCTTTGCAAATATTCCTGTTCCACCATATTCCTGTCCTGCATCCCATTTGCCATACTGGTGGTTTGATCGCTGGATGCCAGGGGATGGCTGAAATTTTGCTGGTTCCCATTCACTGGCATGTTGCTGATTCTCAGCTTCTGCCCTTGCACTGCCATGCCACAGGAATTGTCTGTCACCCCAGACATCATTGCTTGCCTGCCCATGCTTTCACTGTAAGGCTTGTTGGACTGCATGCTGAAAGAATTCCCAGCTCTGCTGCTAGGAGTCATATTTTGCTGTAAACTGTAGGAAGTGCTGTTCTCCATCAGGTTCTGATAGCCATTCTGCTGGGCCATGTTGCTTCTCTCCAGGTCCTGCTGCTGAACCATCATATTGTTATGCAGTCTGAAGGCCCGAGCCTGCTGTACTGCTGACCGCTGACCACATTTCAGCTTTGAAGGAGATAAGTCAGAACTTCCTGAGCTTACTTCATTCCACTGAATGGGCAAGTCGCTCTTATTTGTCTCAGGACCCGCCTGCTGACTGCTCGGTGGAGGGGCTTGGTCAAAGTTGCTGGAATTGTTGTTTCCTGAAACTGAGCTGTGATGCATTTTGTTGCTATCCAGAACATTGTTCAACAAATGGTCGTACATGCCCTGGTTCTGGGAATTCAGATACTGGACCACGTCATCTGGCAGGAGATCCTCATCATTCAGACTGCTACCTGCTTCCATTGTAGCAGCCTCCAGGGTGACATTCTCACTGATGCATGGAGGACAGGGAGAGCTGAAGCCACGGAAGACGCCACCCTCAGAACGGGTGTAGTTCTGAAGAACAAGGTTGCGCTTTTCCATGGATGGAGGCAAAGCAGGAGTGTTAAAGCTATTAAGACTGTTGAAACGCTGGACTCTCGGGACAGAGAGGTTGTCGGAGACCATTCTGACT
Organism: Vidua macroura; assembly: GCF_024509145.1. NCBI lineage: Eukaryota > Metazoa > Chordata > Aves > Passeriformes > Viduidae > Vidua > Vidua macroura. The sequence goes on along the minus strand of NC_071571.1, from coordinate 53,068,750 downwards.
GGATCACTGGCTCTCCTTGTCCCATTTCCTAAAGCTTCGTGAGACAGAAAATGTCTCCTGCTGTAACCATTTGCCCCACCATCACTACATCTTCGAGGGATGTTCACTGGAGGCAATGGAGATATTCCAGACTCCCTGCACTCACCCAAGAGAGCCATCCTTGTCTTGAGGCTCATCCTCTCCATGTTAGGCAGTGGAGTTGGTGGGGGTCCACCAGTAGCTGCTGCATATTTAGCTTTCAGCCTGTATTGCTGGGCTGGGGTGAGGCTGAGAAGACTTGGCAGGTCATCACAATGGCTCACTTCACTGGAGCGCCGGGACGCATCTGTTGAGATGGGGTCGTAGGAGTCTGCAACACTCACATTCTGCAGTCTTCCCTCTGCCTGGGAGGCATCGCTGGACCTCCGGCTGGAGAAGCAAGGTGAGATTCCAGAGGACCTGCGGCTGCTCAGATAGGCTGAACTGATTGTGCTAGTATTGCTGTCCCTCCTGTTCAGCATGTTCAACACAGTGATGTCCGTACTGGAGAGATCATTCCTGTTTGGCAGAATAGTCATGGATCCTCCAACACTGCAGCTGCTGTTCGACTGGGTACCTGCGGGTAAAATTCACAATTAAACAAAGAGGTATTATCCAGAATCTGGTGTAAAAACAAACAGTAAAGACGTTAGTGGAATATAGAGGAACAACATCATCACAGCCAATTATAGCAGGGCTCTTTCTTGCAAGAAGTAGGGAGAAAAACTGTGTCCTTAGGTTAAAACCTAATTCAGAGACTCAAGGGTAACATTTCAGTGTGAAACCCAGCAGAAAATTTATAGCCCATAGCCACAAACTGTCATCAGCTGGTGCAGTGCTCCAGCCTGCAGTGCAGCTATGCTGGCTGATGTGCCAGAAGGACACATTCATAAGGGAGCTTTTTATAGGCAAAATATAATTGAACAGGCATTTGCATGGAACAGCAAAATATACAAATTGGAGGCTATTCAAGGTCATTTCTAAGACTTCTTGAAATATTCTTAAAATAACTCCTAACAACTGCAAAACATCTTTGCTGGTTTCCTTGTTTTGTTTTGTTTTGGTTTTAAGTAAACAGGATACATTTCTTAATTTTACATAGTTTCTTTTGATTGAATGGGTCTCAGAAAACCTGGGCTGTCACTGCTGGGTGGAGCCCAGAAACCTACAGGCATGCTGTACGCTAAGTAGGAGCAGCAGCAACATCCATTTTGGTCATGAGCAGCTCTTCGGAGGAAAACAACCAGGGATCTTCAGAGTTCACCCTCTTATTCATGGATATCTGCCCTCTACAGCAGTAGCATCTGTACATATGATTTCTTCTATGTGTAGGAACAGGTTATTTAAAGAGAAACCCACCACATCTCAGCAAAGGCTGCCTTGCAAATGCCTCAACAGAAAGACTTCCATACAATAAACTTGCAGGTATTTATTTCTTCTGCCTTATCTCAAAACAAGACAGAATTACGATGATCTTGGGTCAAAACCTTTAATCTCAGGGAATATTTAAAATGTGATTCATTACTCATTAGCTCCTGTTCTGTAAAACACAGGACTATCAGACTTCTCAGAGGGTGGATAGAAGAACTTGCAATGAGGGAATAAACAGAAAGTGATCAATTTACAAACCATTTCACAGCTGTTGAATTTCCTAAGCTGTGCAACTCCTGCAAGAGTTGCAAGATTGAGCTAGCAAGCAACAAGATTAAGGACAAAAAGCGTTATCACTCCTCTTATGTGTATCTCACCATTTCCTATGAGAGGCAGCAAGGTCGGGGCTTTGGAAGGTGGAACAGGGTTCAGTCTTGGAAGCATTCCATTAACTTGTTTCAACCTTTCTAATTTCACTTGCTCCATCCATTTGGTCCCTGTCATACTCCTCCTGGCCTGTAAACCAAGTGCTGTGGTGGCTGTGGAAATGGTAGAGTCCATGATTGGGGTTTCATCGATGACACTGAGGTCTCCTATACTACCACCACCTGTCAGAGTAAGCTCGATCCCATTGTTGGAATAGCTGCTGATGGGGGACTGTTCGCTGCTGCATGTAGACTGACCACCAGGGCTTGGCTGAGATGTCTGTTGGAAGGGAAGTAAGAGACAAGAGTGTGAGGATTAAGCAAACAATGTTAACCAGAGCATTTGTGCTAAATGAAGGTCTAAATGGAGCCAAAGATACATGTATAGAAAAGTTCAGTCTTAAATGATAACAGTGATCATTCTTAAGGAGGCTTTCTAGATATTGGCTTCAACTGCAGTGAAGGGCATTGTAAAACACAAGACTAAAATCGCCTTTAACATGTTGCTGATGGTATACAATATATCACCATAAGACATTTATCTGAGTTATTCCCAGAGTTACTTCTATCACTTCAAGCTATTTGTGAGCATCTATGGATGGATACCCTACTTTGCTTTTGTGCTGTTCCCAACTGAAGCTGCAGCTCAGAAAAACCAAACCAGAACTCAGCCGTGTTACAAGGTATTAGTTTACACTGCTAGGCTTACAAACAAACAAACAAACAAACAAACAAGACTCCAACAACGTTGGAATTTGGGTTTTTTTAATTAGACTTGTGGCTAAAGAATGTAAGCATTTTCCAGGCTTAAGGCTCATTGTTATAAGCAGTGGTTGGCCTGAAATGTTGGCATGTAATAAAACAAGGACAAAGCATCAGTGCAAAAAATACTGTATCATATTATCAGCATCCCGTGACCCTGGCAGCACTCAGGTCTAACTTATACCTCCTCTTATACCTAACTTATACTACCTCTGCCCTGAATCAAGCAGGTGATGATCTACTAAATCAAATCATTTGTTTCATCAGAATTTAAGATTTTAAGTGCAAGAATTTAAGTAGACAATATAGACTGCTAATCTGCAGGGATATAAACATGCCACAACAACATCTTCGTAACAGGGAGTGTTCCCTGCTGCTCTAGCAGAACTCTTGCTGTGGGGAAACACAGGCTTGATTTACTTTTCAGACTTTTTAAAAAGTTCTCTCAAAAGAATGGGAAAATTAACAAACTGACAGACAAAACAGAGGAAGACAGACAGACGTCTCTAGACTTAATATCTCACTCTAAGGTTCTATCAGTGTGATCACAAATCAGTGGGGCATACGGTATCATTTTGCTCACAAGAACAGTTTCATGTAAGTATTTAACTTTAAGGGTTTCTGATGTGGTTTTGTTCTTTGGTTTTTTTTTTTTCTGCCACTCTGTGATCTTTATGTACATTTTACTGAAAAATGCTGTCTAGAATTTCTGAAGTGCCAGAGACGACTCTCACTTTAAACATCAATGAATGAAGACACAGATTCATGGCACTACTGTAGTTTCATATGCCCCTAAGGAGTCCATTTGAGATTCAATAACTATTTTATTATTTCTAACTTGAATGATGATACTTAGAATTTATGAGGCCACACAGAACAAGTTCATTTCCAAATCCTGGCCATAGTAGATTTGGTGATAAGAATAGAAATAACAGTTATTATACGGAAGAAAGTTTGTGCTTCTGGACAATAGCTCCATGCCATATGGAAGAAGAGTATCAGTGATCAGAAGCCTGTTCTTGTAGCACATGTCAAGATCACAGTGAGGTAGGGTACAGAAACAAGAACTGTATTATGCAGGACATATATTTCTAGATGTACAATACAGAAAAAAAATGGATGTCTCATCTAGAGGGGAAAGTACAAAGACACTTCTGAAGATATTTCACCAATATAAGCCAGATTTTTCACATGTCAAGTGCTGCAAAATGTTCACAACACATTACAACTGGGAATGCACTTGATGGATCGCACATTACTAAAAAAAGGAATGACTGAACAACAGGCAGAAGACTAAAATAAAAACATATATATTGTTGCAACAAGAAAAATAGCAGAAAAGTTAAAATGCCCTCACCTTATTACCCACTGTCCTTAGGAAGTTAGAATAAGACATTTAAGAGCATTAGACAGAAAAGACATTGGATTAGTTGAAAACCAGAAAATACACCTTAATTCATACATGCAATGAAAAGCAAGAAACACAGAATTATTTTTATAATATAATTTTTAGTGAGAAATATTTAATACTATGCAAACTATAGGCATTAGTACCCCTCTTCCACAATTTTTCCTGTTAAAACTGTGTTCAACATGCCTCCATAATGCTACATGTTTACCTAGCAAAGCAAAAGAGATTTTGCTCCTTTGTAAACTAATGTAGTTATCACCAAAGATGGCAGAGGACCTCCTTTAGATTTCAGCAGGAGTTTACTCTCAGCCCTTCAAATGTTTTGAATTCACTATTAATACTGAACAGTTTGAGCATAAGCCTTAGGCACAACACAGCAGTAACTCATATTTCAGTGAGTAATCACTTTGAATTGCAGCATGATTAACAGTATGAGCAGAATTTGGAGGGCTCATATTTGTAGTCCCCAAGGGATCATAGACCCAGATGGGGAAGAGGATGGAGTGGCTGCCTTTGAATTAACCCCTGTGAAGAGGGCAGATGGCCCAGGATATTCAAGCAAATAAAAGAACTTGTGTATTTAAGATAGCATCTCAAAAAATGAAATACAGTCCTTTCAACAGTTTAATGTAATGCATTAAGGTAAACCAGAGAAAAGACCTGCAGACTGTCAATTCAACTTGATTTAGTTAAACTTGGACTGGGTTAACTTGAGTAAGTATCAGATAAACATAAGAGGTCACATCACAACAGAGAAGTTATTAAAAGATGCCAATCTGCTGTATAAGAAAGTCAATTCATCCTGCTTCAATTTGATCTATGACCCAAAACCCTCAAGCCCCCAAAATCTGATTGCTATCCCAGGTTCTCCAAAAATGGTCATCATCAATACCATAATTTTAGTCATTTGGACTTGTGGTTTGGTTTGGTTTTTTTCCTAATTCTGGCTTTCAGCCTGCAAGATTCAGATTTATCTTTCTTCTGGAAACAGAAGAATGGAAAAAATGTTTTATCTTTTAAAATAAAAACTCTGATTTTCTCATACTATGCTCATTCCAGAAGATGGAGCTTTTTAAAAGAAACAATTATTGTGGCAGTTGCCAGCACTGCACTTATTCTATATTGCACAGACTATTCGTAATCTTTTCATTTGCTACTTCTTAGGCTTTAAAAGCATTTTACAATGTAAACATAGAAGACCTCAAAAACCAGACCTTGTGAGCTAGAGTTTACAGACAGTTTACAGCATTTAGTAAAGAGATTATTAATTGGTTGCAGGAAGAAAAGGACAAAGGGAGTGTCACAGTGTATTGCATACCATTGGTTTTTCTGACTTGACTGCTTTCACTTGGAGGCATTCTTCACGCTTTGAGGTAGTGTTGCTGAGGTCCTTCTGCTCACCAATTGCACCCTGAGTCTGATGGCCTGGTGACCGGGTCTGAGAGTGGCTGCCTGGGTCTCTTGGTGGCGGAGGCCTTGGGTGGATTTCTCCCCGCTGCTTCTTGGTGACATGTGCCTCTGGGCCATGCACAGTCTTCACGTGCTTCCGGAGAGAGCTGGGGTCTGTGTAGCGCTTTGTGCAGCCCGGTATCTTGCAAACATATGGTTTCTGACAAGACATAAAACCCACCCATTTGGATTTTATTCCATGTGGGACTCCTGAAGAACTCCTTGGAGCCCAGTTGGTGTCACAGTTATACACTTTCACAGGGAATTTGTTACCTAATTTATGGTCTCTACAAATGAATCATAGAATGGTTTGGGTTGGAAGGGACCTTAAAGATTATCTAATTATCCACTCCCTCCCAATATGGGCAGGGACCCATTGGTCAAAGCCACATTCAAAACTGGCCTTGAACACTTCTAGGGATGGGGCATCTACAGCTTCTCTGGGAAACCTCTACCAGTGCATCATTACCCTCACAGTAACCAGTTTCTTCCTTATAACTAATCTAAATTGACTCTCTTCCAGTTTAAAGCCATCACCCTTGTCCTATCAAATTGTGACTGCACCTATTCAAAACCATTAGTTCCCCTTGGTTCAGAAGGTAGTAATTAGTGCTGCATAGTTGATTGAGGGCAGAGTCTCAATCTCTGAGAAAAAGAGATTTTTCACAGTTGGTAACCAACTGGCACAGCTTTCACTTATCTTAGCAGAAAAGACAACTCAGCTATGGCAATTTATGAAGACTGCTTTAATTTTCAACCCTGTCCCTTGCCCTCAGCAGTTTGATAGCATTCCCAGTATGCCTAGTACCTACTACTTGACACTGAGAGAAATAACCTCCTTCATAAGATGCTGGGCCATTTGTTCAGGCAGAATTAAGTGAGGAAGCTTTTTTTTCTGGCTCCTTCCGATCACCAGTACGATGTCAAAGCATAAAATACAATGCCACGAACATTTTCACATTGCAGCAATATATGCTCTAGTACTATTATTATTATTGCTACTAGCATAACTCATCACTCGTATTTTAGAAACCACTTTCTTTATCTGTAGATTTCTATAGTTCACTAAGCAATATAGAATAAAGTAAATTTACTGTCTTATAAATTAACAAAGTCTTTTTTCTTGTATTATGAGGGGATTAGAAAGAAGAGCTGAGCACTTCCTAAATCCTTTAATTGCCTTGGGAAGCAAAGTATTGTTCATCACTTCCATTACTGAATTGTTTCCAATAAACTACTATTTTAAAGGTTTTTTTTTTTATACTAGCCTTCAAAAAATAGAAAGAGACCCTCATACAGAGTGTCTCAGAGGGATTCTCTCTCTGCTTACACATGGCACTGTGGAGCCTTTGACAAATATAGCTTCGTCATAGCTGTCTAAGGCCTGAGACTGCTTCCACTGACATCAGTGGAAAAAACCCTCCCATTTACTTGAATAGGAGCAAAAAGGAGCAATTTAGAGATGATGTTGAGCTACTGAGGCAGGTTTTCTCAGGTTACTATGGAAGCATAAGTCATTTAGTTCTCCTCTGCATGAGTCAGGATATCATCATCAAGATATGTCAACTGCTTTTAAAGCTCTCTGTAGGTTACCTACTTAAAACCAAAATGGCACAGCAAGCAAATACTGAATTTGGTCTGTGCTTTTCATTGTATTCACATCACTCCACCAGAATATGTTGCCTTAAAAGATTAGCCTGTTTTGGTGTGAAGTAATGGTGAAGGAAATGTTTCATTTGCCCCTGTGGCTGCACCTATCAGAAATCACGTGCAGCATAAAATTTCTCTGGTTGACTTACTGTTAGACACAAAATTCTGATCTTAACACAGGTGCAGGTCACATCACTAAGTGTGAGAAGGTCTAACTCATCAACTAGGCAGCACACAGATTGGTTCAGACAGTGAATGAAAAAAGCAAGTTCAGGCAGCTATTGGCAAGACTTGGTGAACTTCCTTCTACCTTGGTGACCATTCACAAAGTCATTGCAGAGCTTCAGAGCCATTATTAGTTGGGCTGCTGAAAACACACACGGCAGAGATGAGGAAACTCAGAGATGTGCAATGTTGTCTGCTTCCTTTGTGACTGAAGAGATGCTGCAGGGCAGGGACTGGAAGAAGATGAATGCTCCCTGGAGATCTGCCGTCCCTAGTGCATGCCTGCGACAGACCTGACAGCCAGCTAGAGAAAGATACAAGCTGTGTGGAAACAGATATAGCTGCTATGGTATGTCTGGCTCTTCCAGTACTTTCAGGTTTAGGCTAGAGGTGAAGGAATATAGGGACATGTCAAGGAGGAGAGAGTGGACTCTGAGATGTGAGATTGAGATGATGTGACTCTCTGTGCAACTTGAAATGGGGCAATAAAACATAGACAATGCAAGAAGACAGTGTGATTCCTGAAAAAGGAGGCAGCAGTAACAGGAAACACAGTAATAATGAGATGTTACACTGAGAGTTTGGAAACAGCTGTGACTGCCACAGCTGGTTTCCTCAAGAAAGGTTGTATTTCTTCTGCTGCATCCCTAGTCCATGAGGTCTGTTCAGGATGGAAAGGAAGAGTGAAAGAGGACAGAGAAGAAGAAAAAGGCATAACTCAGACCTTAAACAGCAACCCATGATTTCAAATGTGGAGACTGTGGCTGTCTGCAGCACCCCAAAGTATGCTGGGGAAGCTGCATCCCAGCAGATGCCTGTGCCAACACAGGCATGGGGATGCGTCCAGGCACTCAATGAGCCCTTCCAGCTCCAGAGGGAAAAATGATCCCAGCTTTTCAGGGAAAACAGCATCTGTCCCTGGTTAATGCACATGTTTCCATTATACTCACTTGTTCAAAACTCTCCTACATGTAATAAAATGCCAGGTCTGTATGACATACTGTGCTGCTAAGAGGCATTCAGAACTTGCATTCCTTTCAGGTTGCTGAGGGTTGCTATACCTGTCCTCTGTAATACATTGCTTACATTGACCAATTGTAAGTCTGTTCAACAAAGAATTGTGTTAATCTTTTGAAGCTGTGCCTACTTACCTCATTGGAATGAGTCCTGTTTTGGTGCTTGGCCCTGTCAGATGCATTGGAGAAAGCTTTGTTGCAGCCTTCATGTTCGCACACATAGGGTTTCTCTCCAGTGTGAGATCTCAAGTGCGTTTTCAAGTTTTCTAGTCTGGAGTAGGCCTTTGTACAACCTTCAAACTGCAGATGAGAAATAAATCTGGTTTAGTTTTAATCTTTGGATTTGCAGGAAACAGTAAAAGTGGACTTAAAAAAGTTTAGAAATTTTCCAAGCCTTCATAACCTTGTCCAATGCAGTTATGATTTGAAGGGTTTTAATTTTATCTAAGCAAACTCCACCACAGCTCAAGTTAAAATGCTTTCAGCATTATGTAAATCTTCTCTTACAGGAGAGAAGTATTTGTGTACTTCAACTAAGACTGAAATCCACTGCAAAGCCATCAGGAAACTGGTGGCCAGCAGTCAAGTTCTGTAAGAGTAAGTGCCTTTAAATAATTAGGCAAACTGAGCCCTGTTTAATAATGCCCTTTGGGGCTTCTTTGTACTTTAAACTTAAGGAAGGGGCCAAATCATCCAGGGAATCCCCTCTCCTAAAGCTTCTGTCATCTGGTTGTGCTGGCTAATAAAGCAGACATGGCAGTCTCTTCTCCACAAGAGTCTGACAGACAAGAGTTCAGGGAACGCAGCCTCGTTCTGCTGTTTGTTCTCTGCACAGCCCCGCTTCCCTGTACAAACCTGGAGCTCAGGCCTCTTTACTTACAGTGCATTTGTGTGGCTTTTCCCCTGTGTGTCTCCTCATGTGGACCACCAGCATATATTGAGCTTTGAAAGGTTTCTGCTCCCGAGAACAGTCCAGCCATCGGCACACAAACTCTTTCTTCTCACCATGTATGTGGTCATTGTTGATATGCTGTTCAGGTAGAATAGAGGTTACAGCTTAACAGAAATACAACATCAGCTTCAGCCTTATTGTAATTTCACATTGGAAAGGCAGCAGAGATGAAGGTGTGAACCAGGTCCTTGCAGTACCGAAAGAATAAAATAATCTGCACTTCCAAGTGACCACAGGGTTCAGATTATAGATCCTACTGGAAGTCCACTAAGGTCCATGAATTTTCTTCTACTGAGATCAACAGGCTGTGGATCAGGCCTCAGGGATACAAGCTGATAAATGGATCCTGGGTAATCTCATGCACGGTTCCACTTGTGTGATTCACACTGGGTACTGCTTTTGCAGAGCAGAGAAGTGTTACTTAAGTGCTGCTCAATATAAACAAGGTTTACAAAATCAGGCCTTTAGAAACATATTCTCCAATCTGAAAAATGAACAGAACTGCTAAACCAAGTTTCCACCCTAAATTTTAAATCATTCCCTGCTACCCATATTTTCTTTCAGTAAATGTATTTGGTTCAGTAAATGTACAGGTCGTGGTGGCAGAAATAAACCCCTATACACTGTGAATATAACCTCTGAGTACAGAAGCATACATCAAGCCAGTTTTTGCCATTGCCACGATTGGCTCTGTCTGAATGTGTGTGGGAGTGACAGCTGCCCCAGCCCTGCTGACTCACAGGCACGTCTTTCTATGGTCAGTGTCATCCACATGAGTGTATCCAGAAGCAGGACAGGGTTGTATACCTTGTACTCTTTCACAAAATTAGCTTGCTCTGTTTCTTTCCCTAAAATCTAGTTCAGAATAGCATTTAAAAATTGATTTAATTCTTTATGTGTTTGAGTAGAAACAGTCAGGTGAAGCAGGGCCAGCCTCAAAATTGGTTTGGTTTTTTTTAAGGGTTTAACTGTTTGAATTTTTTTGTACTGCTTTAGAAAACAAAAGAAGAGAAAACTACACCTGGACTTTAAGAGTCTTTTTTCCACTAGGAGCTACCCAGACTCTCTTGGAGGTATCATTCCACACTGCCGTACTTCTGTCATTGTGCCACTAGATGGCTGCATTACCCAGCGAATGACATTATTCCCACTAAGGTACCACCAAAAAAGCTTTCCAGTTTTTATTTGATCACAGCACAGGGATGAAATCTGTATCTGTTCCATAATAGGCCTACAGAAAATGCCAGCTGTATAGAAACTCATTAGCTCATACTGGAACACAAAGAAGATAATCCCAATCTTTTCAGAAGTCTTGAAATCAGTCAGAAAGCCACATAAAATCACATATGTTAAAAATTCCATTGCCATGGAAAACAGACATCCATTGCCTGTAAAAGATGGCAGCTCTTTTTCTGAAACTTTATTGCCATTTCTTAAAAGTTGTTATGGGGCACAGAGCAGAGGTGCTGGGCAACATACGACTTTTAATCTGCAAGAGTTAATGTTCCTAGTGCAGTTCTGTATTAGTAATACACACACCTGTGCCAGAAGCATACACATACCCTGCAATGTGAAATGGCATCCAAAGAGTTCAATGAGGGCAACATGAGCTATTTCTTGAAAGAGAAAGAAGAAACAGGACAAAGTTAAATGCATTCAAGTAAATCATGGCCAAATCTCTCTGTAAACATTACAGACTGTGTGTTATGTGGTTAAACCTACACAGCCACAAGGGGAATGAAACTTGAGTGTGTGACACAGGCTTTCCATTTGATACAAAAAGCTCAAGGCTGGATCAATCACTTCACCACAGCACCTCCTTTGACCTCCTGCTGTGTGGACACTCAGGCACCGTGGAAGCTCTTTCAGAGAAAATCTCCATAGGACAGTTTTTTCTCTTTGTCCCTGCAAATCAGCTTGCTCCCTGTGCTCTAGACCGCTAACCTTTAACAGCATGAGAATCCTCTAAAACTGACCTTTCTCATGCGCCTAAAAATCCTTTCTTCACTCCCTCCCCAGCTTAGGCTCACTGCAGCAGCTGACAAAGCTTGCCAAGAGTGGTGATGATCATTTGCCTCTCTCCATCACTGGCTTACCTGTCAAATATCTTATGATCATCCTCTGGTCTGTCATAACTGTGTCTCTCCATACACATTTGCCCTGCTCTCTTACTCTATCAATCCTTTCCTAGACTCTCTGATCTTCCTACAATCAAACCCCTCATTGTGCTGTTTTCCCTCATTGCTCTGACGCTACTACAAGTGGCCCCTGAGAGCTCACCTACAAATCCATCTCATTCAACCCCTCTGAGGATCCTCACCTTTAGGGAAAGCTTGGAATAAATGAGCCTGTGATCTGCTAATCTGGGTAATTTATTTGGTTCACAGGCAAGCTGCTTGATTGCTTTTTGCAGAGGGGTCATATTTTAGCAGCCCTACAAACATACCAAATACTGAAAGGCTGGTCTGGAGGAAGACACTTGCTAGAAAATCAGCACCAGCAGTGCTCTCAGGTAAGGTGATTCACAGTATTTGTCATCCTGAGATTCAAACATCCTCACTTGCTCAAGTTATGATGAGAAAATTCGTCAGTCATCTGCTATGGACATATGGGGAGAACTACACAAATGCAAACCATGAACTAAAACTACAATGGGATTTTTTACCATTATCATTTGGCAGAAAGAATGTGCAATTATTGCGACAAGTTTAAAGAGGAGGGAGGTCTCACTGTGTAAACAACATCATTTAGAAAAGTTCAGAAGTTTGTGAACTCTGGCATTCAGGTTCTTTGACTCAGATAATTACCTTTGGATTTTATACGGTGTTTTTGGCTCCCTGGTCTCTATTATGAGAGGAAATGAACAGTTTTGAGCTTGTAAAACAAAGAACAGTCAGGAATAAGAGTATTATGCAAAGCAGAAGCTTTGGTACAGTACAATAAGGAATTATAGGGTTTCAATTTATAATCTGTTTGTAACCTTATTACACCCATGAAATGTCACGTTCCAGGGACTAGATCAGAAGGATTTTTTTTTCCTGGTGAAATTGAATTTTGATGCAGTTTCAGGGTGTGAAAAGGCTTTTCTTTTAATTTTGTGGGCCCAAACCTGCAAGTTTTACTTATGTCCATAATCCTTATTACAGTAAATAGCTGCATGAAAGCCAATGATATTACTCCCTAGTGTCAGGTTTGCTAGCATAAGGCTCTGAAGCATCAACTCTGTATTATTAAGAATTTCTGACCTGAAAAAAAAAAAGCCCCCATTAGAAGCTGAAATTCTACAAGCTATCTCCCGTTGCACACAGCTCCAAAAAGCTGCTGAACAGGAGTCATTTGCAGAATACCAGTCACTTTCATGCTACTTCAATGCTTATTACCAAACCTCTGTTTGTCCTGGCTCATTTTCTATTCTTTAAAAAATGTTGTTATTATCATCCAGTTGCAAAATTCCCTAAAACGAACAGAGGGAGCTGACCTAAATACTGATTTTGGTCTCAGAATGACCTGCCTTTGAAGGAGGAAGCTCTGAGATGGATTTCAATTCCAGAGCATAAAACCCCACCAGATTAATTGAAATCAAGGCTGAAGTTTGCCTGTCATCTCTACTGGGCAATCTCAAAAACCAGAGGTAACAGGAAATTCAATCCACAGTATCCTGGAAGCACAAATGCTTACATGGTAAGAAATACTATTGAAAAGGGAATGCCTTAAATCATGCATGTTCTCATATAATCCATACCAACTGTACCTGTTATTCAATATTGTAGCAGATAAGATGAGGTGACACTGGAGGTAGGATCTGCAATAATGTTAGTGTTCCATTTCCCTCTTCCCAGGAGGGTTTTTAGAAGAAAGGAGAATCTGCACACATCGTAGCTGACTGCATGGTACCTGCTAGGCATTCAATACATAAACAAAGACCAAATGTCCTCTCACAGTAGTCAAACAGCAGGAGGAAAAGCCTCTCTATACCAGTGGAAAAACTTAGGAACATCAGAAAAAGAATGTCACTTCAACTGAGATTTCATCTGAAAGCAAAGTGCTATTTTGTGGCAAGAGCAGAATACACTGGGAAAATCTCACATATCTGTTTTCTAACCAAGACGTGCTACCCTAGAGTGTAGGAGGAAATTGGGAACAGACCATGCTGTATTGCTGTAATGTGGTAAGTTAGTGGTTGAGTGAAAGGCATATCACCATTGCCAAAATTAGGTTCAATTTCAGTTATACAACGACAACTTCAGACTTTCATCATTCTCACAGTTATTTCCCTCTATTTTAAAAACTTAAAAAGGAGGTGCTAAATAACTTCTCACTAGACCTCACCACTGACATTAAGCAGAGGCAGCATTTAAACGATCTTCTAGCACAAATCTCCCCCTGTACTGTACTGCCACAAAAAGCCCCTTGAACCAGCAGAGCTGCTGCATTTGATGCATAGGGGACAAAGTGTGAAAGGTGAAGAGGCATCACAGGTGGAACGGCTGCTAAGCACAGCTCATCCCGCAGCTGCACAAGAGCTGTGGAGCCCACAGAGAGGACATATGCAGAGGCTGTGTCTGGCAGTACCAGACTGGAAAGCTCTGAAGCTGGTTTGGAAGGGGATTAGCTGTCCCTGACCTGCAAGTCCTGCAGGGAACACTTTTATTTCTGTGTTTTGCATAGGGAATGTAGATTTGTCCTTAAGCCCACATACAGTTAGAAACAGGTTCCTGGTCATCAGGCTCATCCCCTCGTTATAGCAAGTCCCACTGCACATAATCCTGGTCACAAACAGAGCTTCAGCTTCTAAGTACTTTGGTGATCAGCCCCCTCTGGTCCCAGTGGAAGGCGCTTCTAGGAACTCACTCTTCTGCTGGTTAGCAACTAATTTCTAGCTTTGATTTATTCACAGCCAATTTATATTCATTTGTTGTCGTGCCAACACTATCCTTTAGCTTAAACAGCTCTGCTTCCCTGCAGAGTGTTTAGTTCTCTCCCTTCCCCACCCTAACTAACTGGCAGACAGCACTCCCCTCTCTGTCTTCCTTTGCTGGATTAAAATGGTCTTCTCTTCAACAACCAAGTCCTCATTCCCCACTTCACCTGCTTTGGCTTGAGGTGGGGGAGTCCGAGTCTCATTTGTCATTTTGTTCCCAGATTCCCCATTGCCACTTTGAGGACTGTATTAGTCCATCAGTTGCTCTCTCAGCCTCTTCACCTTCTCTAGTACAACTTCAACCTTCTTGACCAGAATAGTGTGAAGTACACCAGGGCTCACCAGACTTGGTGTAACAGAATTCAAACTTCCCTGTCACCACTTAGGCGCAAGTACAGATCTCACATTCACTTTAGACTTGAGACTATTATCAAAGCCTCTGAGTACCTCATAGCTTGTGAATGTACCTCTCCTAACAATAAATCTCAGTAAAAATATCTTCTACTATGGCCACAGTTGAGGCAGAGACTTAAGGCCCTGGACAGCTAAAAGCCACATTCATAGAAATTTTTAGATCTCTGATTCCCACTAAAAGTAGTCACTTGTTCATGAGTGGTGTGCATACTTCTGAGGTTCTTGACCTACACAGCTTCCTGAGATAGCCAAATGACTGTAAAAAGACTATCAGTGATCAGAAGAGTGACAGGGCAGCACTTAAGCAAGTCCCCAAGCTTGCCTGCTCCCCAGGGATGCAATACGCAACTCATCACTGCTCCTTGTTACCATTTTAGGTAGTCAGGCAAACTGGGAGATGACGTCAGACTGGCCTCCCTACTATCTCATTAACATCTTGATAAAGGTTGACTCCATGATCCACAGCAAGATGAACAGACAAAGGCACTGTAAAAAAGTCAGGATATAAAGGAGGTCCTGGTGAGCCAGGCGATCTCCTGTGACAATAGGAATCTCATTGTGAGAAGGAAAAAAAATGCATCTCCATGGAGTGAAATCCCCAGCAGACTTCTCGGACGCATTCCAATCACTGCAATCGAGTCTCTCTCTAACTTCTGTGACTCTCTGTTAAAACAGTGCATATGCATTTTGATTTCCTCTTATCTGATGGAAAATAGGTTCAGATCCTATCTGTCCTTTCCTTACTAAAGATTTTGCAGGCACAACCAGGCTAAATAGCCCCAAGAGACCAATGTCTCCTCCCTGCTGCTCAAGTTGAGAATACACTTTTGACCCCACGTCCTTAGGGTGGCATAAGTACTTAAGCCATTTTTAGTTCCTGAGATGGAAGAAGCACTTAAGCTGCTTTAAGCCCTTATGGTGGCATAAACACTTAAGCTGGTTGCAGTTCCTAAAGCCAAGTGGAAGCTGTAGCTATACATGAAGAACTCTGCACTTCCAAATAGGCACATGCCTGTGGAGAAGCTCAGACAACTATCTCAAATCCTGCTTCCTTTCCTTTGGATGCACTTACTGTTATTCTATTAGAGTTCTTGATGTTGTCCTTCATACTTTATGGAAGATTTAAGAAATGCTGTTGTGACAGATCTCTGCTAATGCTGATTAGCAACATGACAATTTACACAATTTGTTTATCTGGCCCAAAGCAGGTCAGTGCCTCCACAGTCTTGACACCTTTACTAAAATGGAATACAGACAGTTAAGATCATCTGGATCTTAAAAACACTGCACAGCAATTTCCTCGGTGTATGATGAATACAATAAATAGCCTGTGCACTGCACTCCTTACCTCACAGTGTTTGATCTTGTCACTCAATCTCTATACTTAATTTTCAACATTTTCCACTATTAACAAATTAAGCCCCTTGCTCCCCGTAGATATGGTCATGATTATGAACTTAAATGAAGACCAGTGACACGCCACATTTCATAATCAGATATTTTTAGGTTACATGTGGGAGGATTGTGGCTTTTTTAACAGTTTAAGTGGTTTAACACTAGCCAACAATTACCTACCAGGTTCATTCCCACCAGCCGTGCCAGCAAGGATGGGGCGAATTGGAAAAAGGCAAAATCCATGGACTGAGATAAGAATAGTTTAAAATCCAAATTAAAAACTATAATAGCACTAATAATGATAATGATGAAAAGGGAGATAAGAACAGGGACATGAATAATAGCCAACAGAAACAAGCAATACATAATACCTTTGGTCCCCACCTGCTCACTGATGCCCAGCACTAGTGCTGAGCAGCAATTGGTCATCCCAGCCAACTTCCCCCAGTTTGTATCCCAAGCATAATGTTCTGTGGTATGGAATATCCCTTTAGTCAGTCTGGGTCAGCTGTTCCCGGCTGTGTACTCTTCTGAGCTTCTTGTGCATCTGCTCCCTGGCAGAGCATGGGAAACTGCAAAGTCCTTGACTTAGAGAAGTACTGCTCCGCAACAACTAAAACATCTGTATGTTATCAAGCTTATTCTCATACTGAATCGAAAATATAGAATGTACCTGCTATTAGGAAGAAAATTAACTCTATCCCAGCCAAGACCAGGATAAAAGCATTGCAAAATTATATATATATATATATATATATATATACACACACTGCAAATATTTGTAAATCCAGTGTGACTAAAAATGCTTTACTCATTAAGAAAAAAGAATTACTACATAAAGAAAGTTTCCGTTATAAAATGGTTATTTCAAAAAGGAGTGAAGCATGCGAAAAATGGGAAATGTAACTTACCTATTTTACAAACTTAACATTTGAACTCCATATCCATGATTGTTAACACTTAATTATAAGAATAAAAAGAGACTCCAGTCAGCTTGAAGCTCATTTATTACTGTGCTGTTCTGGTTACCCATTTCTGTCCCTTGAGAACTGGCAACAGCAGTCAATGAAGAAAGGGAGGAATCAAAATTAGAAGCCCTAACTCAACTGAAAAATTATGATGATTTGTAACTTGAGATAACCCATGTATGTAGAAGGATGGGGATGACAGGCACGGGAGAAGGGCAGCATGGAAACCAATGGCTGGAAGAGAGGATGGAAACAGTAAGAAAGGAGGACTCCAGTGTCTGAGGGAGCATTCCTAAATAAATGGTAGACTGAAGGGAACCTCAGAGATGTTGTAACAAACAACTGGGGTCAACAGCTTTCTTGGACCAACACAGCTGTCACTGGCAGAAGACTGGGTTTATAGTAATATGTAAAAATTTAGTAAAGATCTGGGGTTCAGTGTAATACTTGGACAGAGACTGTCCCTGTTTCATGGGCCATGCAAGTTCAGAAGCAAGGAATGCACAAAGGCCAAAAGCAATCAAACTAATAATAACTAATGAACTTTTGCATTTTGTGGAGTTCACTGTACACCTGAGCAGGAGTCCTTTTTCTGCTGTTTAAGCAAGCCATGGTATATCAAATGATTTTTTACACATGGGATTGGAAAAGTCTTGTTCTCTAAATGGGAAACTGTATTACTAATAAACAGGAATATACTAATTTAAAGGACACAGCTCACCAGGACTGTTTGCTTTTCACCTCCCTCCTTCAGCTGAAAATATAGGTCTGATTATTTTTTTTTATCTCTCTGTCCTAACAACAGCAATAAAATTTCTAAATCCCCCAGTTAAAAAAAAAAAATCTATATTTTCTTTCTGCTTCTCCTTTTGCTCTCTTGCGGTAAATCCTGTAGTTGTCTTTGTTGCCTATCAATAGGTTAACATATCCAACTTGTGTATTTAAATGCTAAAGACAGAGAAGTCCCCGTGGATCCGTCAAACATTGGCTCTTGTACAAAGAAAATACTGTATTTTGCTCAGAAAAGCTTTCTGTGGCAATTTAAACACAGTGAGACAGACACAATATCCTGGAGAGAGGAAAAACTGCCTTATGACATTCCTGACCCAAGAGAATGGATCTGCCCTTAGGATATAAAGGGAATCAGTGGGGGGAAAAAAGAGAAAAGTTATCTAATCCTAAAAATAAAGACAGTGGTTCATAATACAGCATGACCTTCTTTTAATCTCTGATATAGCAGTTATCCAGTATGGATGTGATGGAATACCAACAGGGCAAACACAGCTTTCTTGTCAGGCTGGGAACCAACTCCCTCAGACTGTATCTGTTTCCAGGTTTTGGACAGCTTTTTGGTAGACTCTGGTATATTCTGTGAAGTGAATAGAACTTCCAGGATATTGCAGGAATTCTTTCCCAATAAGATCACATCTTGTTCCTGTTTCATTTTAAATATATATATTCACATATGCAGTACAGTTAAGTCTGTTAGCAGCAAAATGCACTCCATCAAGGGCAATATTTTACAGCTCTCCCTTGATTTCCTGTGTCAGAGCATGCAACTATAATGCAATGGGCAGAAATTGCATCTTTACTTGCTAAACCTGAAAATCTAAGAAATGAGATTCTGCCAGGACATCAACATAGATGTTGTGGACATTAATCATTCCAGTTTTACAGTGGTAGGAAAGGTGTTTCAATGACTCAGGTTTGTTTCTTCTCTGATGTTCTCTTCCATAACTCTGTCAAAAATCAACTGCCTTGTTTTCCTTGGAACTTGCTTTCTTGTATTACTAGCTGGGGCACTAATAGGTAAAGCTAGTATGGTACAGGAATTCCAGCTTTCTTTATTGCTTTTTTTTTTTTTCCCAGCTGTAGAGAGGTAATTTTTTAATGCATGCTGTCATGATAACTGCGTTCTACCATCTCCTCCAGCACTGATGCTTTGTATCACATTTGCCTTAGCTTAAGCAAGGTATCACAGCTTCCCTATTTTTTTTTTTTCTTAAAGCTCCTCTTCTCTCTTCAACCACCTGCCCAATCTGTAAATTGCCCCAGGACAGGCTAATGGCATTTTCATGAGGAGGCTGCAGAAGGAACTGATAGTGGAAACCACAAGCCAAGTGCTCAAGTCAATTGTTCTCAGATAGGGATGTTTTGGTTAAATCTCTGCTCTCCAAGGAGGAGCCTTGCTCTCCTGAGAACTACTGAAGGAGGGAAAGACGCAAAAGGGTTACATGAGGATGACAAATTCTTGGAGCACTGAGATGAAGGAGCCTGTAGGGCAGAAGTGCCCCTGCAGTGCTCCTGAAGAGTAAAAGGGGCCAACCACAAGCTGAGCACTCCTGGTGTTTCTCCCAACACCTTCTCCTACCTGCCTGCTGTCTGCAGTGCTTCCCAGTTCTCCTGGTTATCCTCCCGGCTGCCTCCATGGCAGCGCTCCCTGCACAGCTCCTGCAGGTTGTGTAACAGACTCCACACTACAGCAAGGGTGCTGGCAAACTCTCCTCCAACTTCCACTTGCTTCAGGATCTTTCCTGGTGTAGATTGTGTGTGTTTGAACACACAGGCTGAGAGCTGATCTGAGCATCTGAACTGCTGTGCTGACTGTACAAAAGCCTTTTACTGTACGTTTTTTCCTTTTTAAAAGGCAACATCACAGGAAGAACTCCATTATAACTTTCAACTTCAGCAAGACTTCAGCAATGCACAGAATTCACTTTTACAAAAATTAGCTTTTATATATATGTGTGTGTGTGTGTGCGCATGTGTGTATGTGTGTTTATCTCACTTCTACCTTGTTTTTTTAATGCTCTTCATATTTAGGTCCCCCAATTACACCTATATATTACCCCTTCTATTTAAAGGTCATATGATAAAAATATAGGGTAATTTGGCACCTGCAGTGTAACAAGAGCCCCAAAACAGACTACCAAGGAGAAAAGCACAGGGAGAAAAAAGACGGGTGAAGCGTGTACCAGTGATAGAGAATTCAAACTTGGCTTGAAAGACCAGGATGGAAGAAGAAAGTTGACAAAGGACATTTGCTGAAGGGTTTCAGACCCACTGCTGACTACATGATGAAACCGTGATGTTGCTCTTAACAGTGTAATAACAAATGAAGGTGGTCTTCTCCCGAATTCTATACTCTAGCCCTGCACTGATGATCTTCAGCCTGTTCTTTCTGCTTTCCTCTCATTCTTCTCCATCACACATGCATCCAAGCTCTCCTTACAGGCTTTCTGAGAGGTGGCTACAGGCAGGAATTCTACAGCTTGAGCTGTAGGAAGGGCTCCTGCCTTCAGGAAACAGCTCTACAGCATGGTTTCAAGGAGGTGCAATGCCTGTTCAAGTCATAAGTTCACAAGAGAGGAAATTCACATTGTAAAGCTCCATATTCCCCTCAGATTCATTAGACATTCCTCTCTCAATTAGCCAAAGCAGTAGTGCACAAACAAGGGAAAGGTTTTCCTACAGTTGGATGGGGAAGAGGGTAAAGACTGCCCAAACATCTGCTTCACTGGTTCTAAGATTGCCAGTGAATGCTGCCTAGAAAATGATGCCTTCTAGGAGTGGCTGAATATGGAAAGATAGAAAACCCCCTGAGGCTCAACTTCGAAATTTTCTGTTTCATGATGTTTGCATTTAAGGATAAAAATTGATTTGACATGAGACTGCTGGAGAATTTCAGGAAAACCATGCTAAAAATCTCCCTCACAGGCAGTACCCAAGGTGATCAATAGCTTACTCTTCTTTACAAATCTGAACTCACATACATCTGTGTACAATCAAACAAAAACATAAAGGACTCACCTTAAAAAAATTTGCAAAACTTGAACAGCTTGACACTTAGCATTACTACAGATGTTAGTATCACACACTTAAAAGCATATATTCTATTTCTGGATTTTTCTCTCTGGCAAAGACAGACCACAGAGGACTCCTGCCAGCACACATGAGAAGTAATCATAAAGAGGCATTACAATAAGGTATTTCATCTTATTTGCAAATAGTATGAAGGATGAAAATACTGTTTCTGCATTTGACAGAAGCACACCAGCACACACAAGGCAGAACTAAATACTTTGGATGTTTTCCCACATTTCTGCAGAAGACAAAAAACTATAGGCCTCCTTCCTGCCACCATAACTCATCTGACTTCAATGGAAATCAGACCTGCTGTATATATTAAACCTGAAATTAACTATTCTACCCCCATATTGTTTGGCTTTGATAAATTCCAGCCATTGCTCCTCGCCAAGATGCACAGATCCTGGTTCAGTGAGCTGCTCTGCTGACATGAGCTCATATGGCAGCCTGGAGCCCATTAAATTCAATTGGGTCCAACACACTGAGCTCTCTGCAGGAGTGGGGCTTTAGCAATTCTTATGCTTAGTTATTGAGCTGTGTGTTCAAGCTAAAAGTAATAATATTCTCCTTTAACATAGGGCATGTTCACAAGAAAATAAAATTGGAAGAGGTTCCTAATCTTTCTGCAGCACAGACCAGAGTAGTGGAGCCAAGAAATAAAAGTAGTAAAGATGCCTAGAGAAGAAAAAAAAAAAAAAAAATATGGAAGAAAGAAAGTACCCAGCAAAATATCCCAACAACTGGTGCACCAACTGAATGTATAAAGACAGAGCTGTTTTATAAAAATTGTAAAGCTTTAATGACAAAAATCTGTTAAAATTTACACTGCCTTTCAGTGCATGTGTTTGGAAATACACTGGAACCAGTTTAGAATCAACAGGCTCTTTGAATTAAAATGTAACTGTATAGTAGAGCAGCTTTATACAATTTTACATTAGCAGAGACAAACTGCTTAATCCCATGAATCAATTTAGAAACTTATGAAAGGCTATAGCAAGAGAAAATAAAGAAAAACTGAAAAGTACCATTTTAACAAGATTTTGAATTCTTCCAAACTCCAGGATTGGTACAATGGGTCATCTATCTATGCAAAAAGATTAGCAAAATATTTGATACTTTACAAAAAAGTTAAATCACTGCCTCTTTTACTGAAAATCCTTTGTTCCTAAAGGGGACTAATAGTAAGGTAAATGCCAGATATTTAAATGGGATCTGCTTTTCAAGGCGCATTAAGCATATGGGCACTAGCACTAAGCATGTATATAGGACTTGCTGAAAAACATGCACCTCCTTTGTTTTAAGCTTGGACCTGATTTTGTAAAATCATGCACTTTCTTTTACTTTTAGTACTTTAATAATAATTACAGCATAGCTAATACTGACCCACTTAAAACGAAAGAAAAGATATTCCTCATCAGGATCTTCCTGTGTAAATCAATCAGTAATTCTTTCTAATTTTTTGTCAAGAGAGCCCTTGTGCTTACCACATAGACACATTCAAATTGTTCGTATGATTAAAAAACCAATGCTTTGTCTGAAGAAAGAAGCTATTGAATAACAGCTTTTTTTTTTTCAATAAATGCACTTATACATAAACTATGAAAGCTGCAGTTCAGATTAGAGATAATGCCTGATCCACATTTAGCAATGAAAGGCACTAAAAACCTCTATAAAAACTGTAAATATAGTGACTTAAAAACACAGAACACTTTTCATAGAAACGAAAAAAAAAATGCTGGCAGTGATAAGCAATGCCAAAATCTTTATTAGGCAATATATGTTTTAACATATATTTAATCACAGAGGAGATCCTGGTAGAATTAATCCAGCCTCAGTAGCTGACAACAGCAGCAGTGTGTTAAAGCCATGACATCACAACTGGACTGGAGGAAGTAACTGGGGCTCTTCCTCCTAACACCTCCAAGAAACATGTCTAACAAGCCTCAGCACATGCAGCAGTTTATTGCTGCTCTAAGATCCACTTAGAATTTCCCTTTTGCATCCATGCTAGGCTTAATCATCCCCATCATGTCCTACCACATCCAGGGCTAGCAAAGGTCTCTGTCCCATTTTAGAACTTAGTCACACTTGATGTTTCAGGCAGCAGCAGCAGAGTTACCTTCTTTTATCTTTTTTTGCCATGGGATAACATTTTTCTCTCTTCTCATATGTGCCACAAACAGTCCTTCATTGTATCTAAAGATGTATGTTTGAGCTGTTGCAATGAAATCAGTGCAGGATTTCTTAGCAGAA
The DNA here is from genome assembly GCF_024509145.1 of Vidua macroura. Classification (NCBI taxonomy): domain Eukaryota; kingdom Metazoa; phylum Chordata; class Aves; order Passeriformes; family Viduidae; genus Vidua; species Vidua macroura. The sequence goes on along the minus strand of NC_071571.1, from coordinate 53,045,653 downwards.
CATGGGAGTATCACCTAAAACACTCAGAAAAGAGCCAAGGCCAATTTTTTTATGCCCCTGCATTCCACACACTAACTTTAATTGACTTCCAGTGAACTTACAAGGGCTTTTGGTAACTAAAAATCAATCCTAAATAGTCTGGTTTATCTCAAAGATTCCTATCTACTCCTATACATCACTGTGGCACCATCTGAATGGGACAGACTTGTGCTGGCAGTCAACCACAGAAATCTGCAGCAGCAAATCAGAAGGCAGTCCTGTATCTCTCCAGCTCTTCCTCATCCAAAAACTTTTCAGAACTGGAGCCTGGCACCTTCAGAATGTTATATAAACACACTTCTTTGTTCAGGCTATTTTTACTAACTGTAAGTGTCGGAATCCCCTTGGCAATTAATTTCCTGGCTGGTAATCCCTTGGCTCTGATCCATGCAGAGAGAGTGGCTGCACTGGAGGGAGGCATGCAAGGCACATGCTCTGACTTTGCAAAATGGAGTGGTCTCTCAATTTAAATGACAGTGGTCAAGCCTGAAAACTTTGTACTTGCCCTGCATAATTGAGTAAGCTAAGTTCACTGTTAAACACTCTTTAAAGCCAAGTATAATCTGGCAAATGGTCAAATACTGCAGGCAGGGTTTTCTTGGTTATCTGAGGCAATATTACACATAATACAGGCACAATAAAGAAATGTAAACACTACCCCAATGGTAGTGAGAGAGAGGAATCGTACAATACATTGTTCAATAATTAGCACTGATAACGGTTTAAAGGAAACAGCCTTCACTTCACTTTAAGAAAACTTACACTAACAACAACAAATTCACTGCAGATCCACTGTATTAAGATTCTCTGCTCTCAGCTCTTGTACAGAGGTACAGAACTCTTGTGGCAATCCTGCCTAATGCTGGTAATGGGCAAAACACTCTACAATGAAAAGACCAGAGCTACAGGAATACTTCTCCTTAGCAGCCAAGCCAGGTGGGCTTGATCAGTTCTGACATAGATATGTTGTTTAAGGGATTCAGAAACAAAGGGACAGAGCTCCTATAAATAACCAAACTCTCAAAAAAATTGTTTCACTAAATTTTCCTTTAGATTTAGACAAAGGCTTTCATGGGAGAAAGTTGGTACCATGTTCACATGTGAAGAGTGAGATATTATCTTTTTAATTAACTCAGCCTAAAGTAATGCAGTTTTAGGTAATCTACTCCAATCCTGAATTCTTCAAATTAGGAAGCATCAGAGCTAAATAAATACGGGAAAGACACTTGTCCTTCATGCTACAGAATCCTAAAATAATACACCACAACCGCCCCCTCCTGCAAACCATACTGGACCTCCCTGGATGTATCCAAGGTGTGTTGCCCTTATCTGGCAGGAATCACTTCTAAGGTAAGGTGCTAACCAGAAGCAAAGGACAGATTTATCTGTACTGTGCTTCTCTCTGAAAATTTAGTGAGTGCCTACCCGCTGCTGTGCTGCTGCTGTTCTTTCTTTTCGTGCTTTCTTGGCACATGTAGGAGAGGATAAAACCCTAATGGGTGCGAGTGTCAGCACAATATAAATTGCTGCATGAAAAAACTTGATGCATGGTTTTGGATCTGAAAGAAGAATGTCCACCATTGTCTGTGATTATGGATCACATCACAACCTAATAGCAATTTTTATTTAATCAATAATTTCCATGCTGAACAGACAGCCCTGTTACAGAGAATCGACAAGCAAGTACTGATAGCGACAAGGCTTGTTATTAATCTTTACCCTGCCAACATTTCAACCAAACTACTGTAAAAAAGCACCACCAAGATGGATTTAGAAGTAGGTATTTTTTTTTCTGTATCTTTTCTTTCTCTTTTTCTCTTTCTCTCTCTCTCTTTATCCCTCTCTTCCTTTTGCTTTTCTTTACTTTTTAGCAACACAGTCCCATTACCCTTCTCCCTTTTCAGGTATGCAATGTTTCATACACTTTATATTCTGAGTTTATTTGAAAAACCTGGGGCTTGAATTGCACAAAAAGGCAATTCATATTAAGCAATTTCACAAATCAGTGGGACCTAGCCCAGTGCTGAGTGTTAGCCATTATGGGCTAATAAATCATACTTTCTCTTTGAGATGTCAATCGCCAAAGTGCTTTGTAAAAATGTTGACATCTGTAATTCAGCAAAGCCTTTTCATCTTGAAATAAGATGCTCCAGACTGATAACAACAATAATCCTCTCTTGATCAAAAAAAAAAATCTGCATTTTACCAATTAAAGCTGCTGCCAGAAGCCAAACGGAGCAGCACTGAGACTCCACTGTAGTTTATCTCTGCTAAACACAAGGAGGGATACAGTTGGAGCTTTGTTTCATTTTCAGCTTGGCTACTTTGCCTCACAGAGAACTGCAGCATCTCAGCCCTGCGATACACATAAGAATGGGATATGCAGACGTCACACCTACAGTGCAAGCCACCGGAGGACCCATTCCTGACAAAACCACCACCCATTCATTTTATAGATTAGGTACTCAACATCTTGAAGAAAAGTCATGCTTACATTAAAGTTTAAGCACAGGGTAACACTACATTTGTTTCCCCACAATAAAAGGGTCATCTGCTTTTAATTTTTATTTTTCTTTCTACTAAGAGGTAACACAAACAATAGAGACTGCAAAAATGAGTCCATACAGCCCAGCCCTTTCAAAACCAAATGCAGAAACTTCACTCATTTAAGTTGCCTGTCTCTGCCTCCTTTTGTGCATGCTGACTTGCCACTTCTGTCTCAGAAAAAGCACTTCCACATGCAGCTGAGCCAGCAGTCACAGATTTTTATTCTTCCCAGGACTGGTTTACTATGGGTAGATTTTTTGGTAGAATATGGGTGAGAAAAGTAGTGCAGAGATATACCATACCAACCACATCAAGGTAGAAATCCCACTGTTCACCCTAATAACACAGACTATGTAACATCAAATCACTTAACAGAAACAAGGCATGAAAAAGCTGAACAGAAAGAACAGCTCCGTCCAGGTGAATCTGCTTTGTCCTGGTCATTTTGTTAGGACTGAAAGGTACCTGAAGGCCATGCATAAGCCCAGCCCTCCTTGCAGCTCTGAGGCAGCAAAATTAAGGCAGGGAGGGACTTCCCTTTTCTCTCTTCTCCATGATATGCCATCAAGAGTCAGGAGGTGAAGAGTCAACTCAGTTTGCTGCTTTACTCTTGCCTATGCATTTGTCACTCAGTCAGCATGGGCTCCCCTGGGACTTGGCTGGCAGCTTCTTATCCTATATTTCTCCCCAAAACTGGAAGTCACCTGTAAAATACCAGTAACTTGGAAGTGTTCACCAGCTGAACTCTCAGGCAAACACTTCAAGTAAGCATGTATATCCACAAACCACCTGAATAGTGTTGTGTGATTTAAAAGCATGGACCAATGTCAAGCCCTGCACAGCCCTTTCTACCCAAATGCCCACTCACTATGGATAGAGTGGGTACAGTAACTTCCCAGGGCACAGGGGGCAGCACTGTTTGTCCCTACCTATAACAGTGAAAAAGAAGTGTTATTTAAAGGACATACCATAGTTTAGCAATGTCTTTCAGGGATACCAATTCAAAGACAATGACTTTGGCAACTCATAAAGCCATAGCAGCAGCAGACTAACAACAAGTTTTCTTAATGCTGTGAAAGAAATGCTAATTAAAGAGGAATTAAAATTAAAAAAATATTACATTTCTCTCTCTAAATCCCCTCTTAATACTTCACAGATTAGGGTGGATTTATTTTGTTGTAAACGTTTCTCTATCAAAAAAGAAATCCCCATTTTTTTCCCCCTTCTTCTCTGTGATTCATCAAAAGCCAGACTCCAGGCAGGGAGACTGCTGATACACTTGTGCAGTGGAGTGCTTAAGAAGACCTGAACCAAAGCACAGCTGGCCTTTGGGTCAAGCCCACAGTGAATAAGATCTCTTCACAAGGCAGCACCGATGACTTTTAACACTGCTGGGAGACAAAGGGCATCACGGTGACTGACGCAGAACAAGGATGTGCTGAGAAGCACAAGCAGGGGCCATGCCAGAGCCTGGGGGCTACTGAGGCTCCTGAACAGCAGTGAGGTCCGTCTGTGGTTACTTAACCTTAAAACTCAACAGCACTTACATGCACGCCTCTGATGGAGGGTTAAAGATTTGCTTAATTTAAACAAGACTGACTGTGTTAGATACCCAGACAGAAACCAAGAGAGAATGAACATGTTCTCAAAGGCACAGATTTGCTTACCAGCTTTGCTATGCCATCTAATAAATTGCTGGCCTATAAACAATTCAACAATTCTGGCACAGCTCAAAAGAATGGGCTCAGCAGCTTATAATCTAGCACAGGAAGGTGGTGTCTTAATTAGAAATCAGCCTTTAAACGGTAATGAGGAAGAGATTTCAAAATCTAAAAACTTCTGTACAGATATCTCATGATTATTTGCTACAATCTCTGCTTCTGTTCCATTGTACCCTCACAGCTACAAAGATCAAATATATTGAGGGGTTGGACAAACAGAAAAAAAGCTTTCTCATGGTACTTGCTAGCCACTGAAACAACTCCCTGCCTTATCCAAGTTGTCCCAACTTTTAGCCCAAGCCTTGGGCTTGTCTTACTTGAAGAACTGATTTCTTTTGTCCACAGCACTCCTTCTCCAAGTATGAGTTAGGGTCCAGACCCCAGTGAGTAAAAAATAAAACAAGATGAAATAGAATAAAACCACCAACAGAACCCCCCTTTGCTGTTGTACGTAAAACATTCTCCTTTTGTCAGGAAAAAATGATTACTATAATGGATTTCATGTTCTTATCTAGTCTTTACTCTTTTCAATTTAAAGGAAACATTCCTTGACCTTTCAGGGCAGTAGCTGTCACTGCCATGCACAATGAGCCTGGGAATGAGCTGAGGTTTCTCTGTGTTACTGTGCTAGAGCCAAATAAAACTGTAATGAAAAAGCATCTGCAAAGAAGAATGAAATATTAAGTAAATTAAATATTAAGTAAATCCCTGAACGTATTTTGAGAAGTATGCAAACTGGGATGTGTAATTACACCCCTTTGGGATTGTAAGGGACTTGCTTCACAAAGCTGGGACTTCACTTGCCCCACAACCAGTTTGCAAGCATACCTCCAGGACCCAGAGAAAAGAAACCATTAATGCACGAAGGATAATCTTTTTGCTGGGCCAGATGTGTGCAATTGCCTCTGTTCAGGTGCAGATGCCTACTGACACAGCTGCACCCAGCACCTGCTCGGCTCTGGCAGCTTTGGGACCCTTTGCTTACAGGGCAGTTTCTCCTCTTGCAAGTGGTGGGCAATGTGCAGCTCTCAGGGTCACTTACAGGTCTGCTGCACTGTAGCTGATACTCAGGGGAACTGCTTTATTCTGGTTTACCTTCCTATTGCAGTTGGATCTTGGTTTAGAGAAGAGTGGTGAAGCTCTCTCCAGTCCTTACCTACAGCTCTCCTACAGTAGAGGAGCTGAGGAAGAAGCCACAGGCCAAAGCCAGCACAGTAACAGAGAAAGTAAGACTTTCAAATCTATTGACTTTGAGTGTCCTCATTTCTGGGCATCCGAAATCACCCACTGTAAAGAGGGCTAGTCCTTCAGAGTGGTGTGTTCCCTACCTCCTGATGTTCCTAAGTGTTTTGAGGTGCCCAGGATTAAGGCACCTCACAGATGCTGTAAAACCTAAGCAGAGATTGGATGTGGGCACAGTTTGGGGTTTATGTTTGTCTCCATGGATTGCTGGCCAAATTCTGTTGGTCAGGGTTGAACCCACTGTTTTCTGTAGGAACAGATAGCAAGAACATGAAGAAACTCCAGTCTCAGAATTGCATGTAATGGTTCTTTTGGGTACCCTCAGTGCACCCCGATGCCTTGGGAACATGTGGGTATCTGAAAAACAGAAGAAGCTGCCCTCTTCTGCAAGAAGGGAACTGTGTGGAGTGGTACAATCCCCAGGGATTGACAGAGGTGCTCCAGTCTTTGCAAACAGGCAGGAAGACTTCAGCAAATGGAATCCTGAATGTAAGTCATTGCTGATAGGGTTTTTGATCTCATCGAATCAAATGTAACAACAATGAAAGAATTTTATTGCTGTACAATTCAGGAGAAAACACTAACAAAAAAATAGCTCTACAGTTCTTCAAGCACACTTTTGAACAAAAAATAATCATCAAGGCTACGCAGCAAGGGGGATGAGAAATAGGCAGCACTGTGTTTTTCTGATTGCCATTGTATTAATATTTAACAATAAATTCAGTCATTTCCTTGAAGGATAATTTTCTTAAGTAAACTTTTATCTTTAGCATCTAACCCTTTTGCAATATTTTATTCTTAACTGATTTCTGGGGGAAAAAAAGGGACAATCTGCAACAAAAAGCAGATTTATATATATATACAGTATCTTATTAGCTTCTAGGCGCTCACATATTTAAAACAAACTTGAGCTCAGCTAAGCCCAATTATAATATCTCGCTGGGCAGAGAAATTAATTAAACAGCTAAAGATAAAGACCCCAGCAGCAAACTGAGGCTTTAAAATAAATAAGATCGTTCTTTTAATTTTTTGAGGAGAAGAAAAAAGGGAAAGAAAGAAACCTATAATAGACATTTCAAACATTAATGTAACCAGCCTTTTCAGGAGTGCAGTGCACTGTAAATAAGACTGCCTGGTGGGAGAATGCAGTGGCAGCTCTAACGTGGCTTGCCAACTTTGTGTCTTGCTAACGTGCAACACACACACCCCTTTTGCATCAACTTCAAATAACCCTGGGATCTCAGCAGTGCAGCTCAGCAACAACCAGAACAAGGGCAGAACTTGTCAGGATTTAAAAGCTTTCAGCAAAACCCTTCAATTGCAGCTGGTACCCTATTCCATAGAAGGATATCAATTATAGATAGTGACTTGCTTTAGCAGTGCAGTCAGTACTGTCAGACGCTAGATAGACAACCATGAAGAATCATGAATCTTTCTATTAACTGTAAGAGAAGGGGGGGGGGGGGCGGGGAGAGGAAGGATGGATAGGTGTTATAAATAAGGCAGAGCGTCTGATGGTTTAACACCTTGCCTTTTGGTGCACGCATCATGAAAATTTAACCATGCTGAATTCTGAGTAGCTCATATCACTTGAAAATAAGAGCACCCGTGCCAAAATTTCATTGTCAGACCCTTCTGGGTGGGTCAATTATGATTCTTTTAGGTAGCTTTTTAGTTATTTATTCATAGCAGCTCAGGTTCTGTTAATAAATTCAGTCAGAAAACACTGGGACCAAAGAACACTTTCAGTGGCACCTACATTTTACACTAATAACTGCAGGACTTTGCTACAGAAATGCAGAAAATGATATCAAATGCTGACTACTGAAACTGCACAACATTGCAATTTCTGCTGTAAAGCTATACCACATATTTAGACACAGATTTTGTTTGCCTTTAGCATTTCATATGTGCTATGTCACACATCACTTTGTAATGCTGATTCAACTACAGTTGATTTCAAAGTAAATTATGTCTCAAAGTTCCCCAAGAAATAACAAAGTTATCCGTATATGACAGATACATGAACTCATATTTACCTTTTTCAAAACACATGCATGTGTGCTTGTTTATGCATCCTATACATAGCGGGAGTGATGACATCTATACCATGAACTGTGTGCAGTGTGTATTGTGGAAAAGCTTTTTGAAGCTCTACTCAACCTGGCATGACTAGAATTCACATAGAGTTACCTAATCCTTCAGGAAACAAAACAAACAGCTAGAAACACACTTCCATCTCTTCCCTTAACACCACAGTTCCTCCAAAATTTCAGTGCATTGGGAAGCAAGGCTTGGATAACAGTCTGTCCTGTGCCATTGGACATTCTGAGTCTGATCTCTTGCTATTATGCATGGTACAGCTGTACACAAAGTTGGCAGATGTTATCTGGATGAGTCCTGCTAGGGCAATTTAAGCCTTTATTACCTTTATCTATGCCAGTTGCCCCTGTCTTGGTGATTACTACCCCACAGCAGAATCAACAAACCCGGATGGTTATATACACTTTTGACATCCTGTCCAGCATCTTACTTCCAAACCTTCAAGCTCAGCTGGAGCAGCTCAGGCCCTGCTGAGTCTGCCAGTGGGTTGGGGATCACCAGGAGAGCAGTAGCATGTGCAGCCAGGAGAGGCATGGTGGCAGAACTCTGCTGCCAGATCAGGTAGCTCCTGACAGCCGAACAGCCTGAAGTACGTGGCCCCAGAGACACAGGGTGAAAGACCTTGTACGTGTATCAGGTACACTCCTCCTACCATGCTTAAGCAGGAGGAGTGGCATTGTGAGGCCTCGGACTTGGAGAGGCCACCAGCTGCTCCCATAGTGTCAGGGCTGCGGAGCCAAGCGTGTGCACGGGCCCTGAGACACACACTGTGCCTGTGCCTGGCTCAGGCACACACATGCACATGCACCACACACAGCACTCAGAACTGTGCTGACACTGATTTAAGCACCGCTGCAGCAATTTGTACCTACTTGGATTTACCTACAGTATTTGGATAGGAGGCATACATGAGCCATTCCACTTCTTCACCTCAGATCTTCAAGGACTTCATGCTCAGGGACAGAACACTTCCTGCCAGAGTGACACACCTAAGCAAAACCAGGACTGCTGTTCCATGAAGCCCTGCTGAGATCAGACTTCATATCCCTAGTTGCTGCAGATGTACATCAGAGGGCTGTGGCAATCAAAGGCAGACAAAATGTGCAAAAGGCAGACTGGGGTGAGTGGCCAGACTTTCAAAACAGAGTTAGATGTCTAAAGCCCTTTACAATTCTGGGCAGAAATAACTCACTCAAGTCCCCACAGCGGGGCTCTGCTGGAGCAGCAAAAGAAATCACAAACCATGGCCCCATCACTGAATCCTGCTGACTCTTACGGCATGATTTGTGCTACTTAAATGTGATGATTGCCATGATGAATTTATTGTCTTCAGGGTATAGAATCAAGTCTTGTACGTTGTAATCTAAACACCATCATAACACACCTCAGTCCTGAGCCCTGCCAAAAAGAGCTCCATGTCATAGAAAATTTTTTTATATTCCTTTTCTATGTCTAGAGAAACTTGTTTCAGATGTTTCCATTGTTCAGAAGCATAAGAAATACACTTTTTTCAGTTGACCATTGCTGTTGACCATTAAAATGCAGGCATATTTGCTATAAAAATCCCACCAAAACCAACAAATTAACTTTAAAATCACACTCCAGAAGTACTAAACTACCACCCTGTCAATTTAATTCACTTTAAAATACAAAACACAAGCTATTAGCTAACATGCTCATTGGACTTCCATTAAATTTTACACCTGGAACATCAAAAAATCCTTTTTCTTTTTTTCTTGCCAAGGGTACCTTTATTCTGAATTTCTCTTTTATTTCATATATTTTTGTGTATATTATGTATCATCATCACTGGGATAATTTCTGAATACTGAAAGGTTTCCCAGGTATCATAAAGCCTTACAATTGCTAGCAGATATAAAGACTGTGCCTATGCAGAGCCCCATATGATGTCATTTGGTCTGTTTGCACAGAATCAATTCAAAGACCAACATTTGATCCTTTAATTTAAATGTGTCAAACCACTTGCAGAAGTATGGCACTTCTTCCCCAAAAGGTACTGTTACACCAGAACAGCTTCTCCTCACATTTCAATTTGGCCTATTCAAATGCTAGGGAATTACGTGTGCAAAATGTCTCAAAGAATTCTTGGCAAAATGTTGCATTTTGCATATTATTTTAGTTGCTGATAGTCTTTCATTTATCATTATTGTTGTTACTGCTGCTGCTACTACTTAATAATAACAAGAACCTGAAAATACATCTTGATGACTAACTGCAACACCAAGAGGTTCTCACACTCCAGCAAGTGAAAGCTGACATTGCTTTACTAAAGTCAGCTTTGCAGGATAAGCTTACAATTTGTCATAATGTTTGGAAATATATGGTGGGTTTGTTTTTATTTATTTTGGGTGAAAAAGTGGATTTTTCAACTAGTTATTTCAGAAGTACTAGCCACATTCTCTAGTAGATTTTGCATGATCTCCAGTAAAGTATTAAACAATTTTCTAAACTAAATACAATTCTGTCACACTGCTCATTTGCTGAGGATGTTCCTCTCTATTCTTTACTAGAAATTAATTTTTTTTTCAGAGTATTCAATATGTTCTATGATGCCAGTAAATAAGAGAAGTGCTGCTAGTTGAGGAGGTTAGAACTGCAAGGAATTGTACTTGTCAGGTTGTATTCTGAATTTTGATTGCTCACTTTCTATCGTACAATACTACCAAACAGTAGAAATTGTTTATTTGGGAGAGGTGGCAGAGTGGGAAAAATCAAGGGAGATAGAATTAATATTTGGTGTAGCACAGAAAAGATTATACAATTTGCTTTTGCTAAAATAACTGAAGTAACTCAGTCCCCATGTATTTAGCCAAATAATCCCTTTTGGTTTACACACAACAGTAAATTGATAGCAAAACCTCTCTTAGTGAAGAGAAAAAATTCCCCTCACCCATTTCTATTGTTACAGCCCCTTTGGGGAGAAAAAATCAAACTTGGCTAAAGGTTAATAATCATTCACGTCCAGCTTACTATTACTCAATAACTATCAAAGTCTCTAGCTCAAAATAGCATTTGCTGGCTTACAGGATCAGAGCCATTACAATCTCTGTGGAAGACTTTATTGAATTTTACACTAAGCTTTAGCTGACTGAACAGGTCAAGCACTGTGGCTTCGAGTTTTCTTTATTCTCAGAAACTCATAAACCCCTCTCCAGTTTGCAGCTCTGTTAGCTAAGAAACTTGACTCAGCATAGGGTCAGAGAAGCTGACCCCCATGAAAAAGGCCACGTAGTTTTAAAACCTAGTTCCTGAATACCATTAACTTACATGCACTAGCTGTTCCTGCGTGTCAAACTCCCGGGAACAGCCTTCCCAGTGGCAGTTTGTCTCATAGACCACTTCAGGCTCCTGTTTGCTTTCATCTTTGTCCCCTTCCTCTTTTACCAAGGTCATTCCTTCTGGCTGTTCCTGAAGAGAGGAAAAAAACAGGGGTGAGAAGAAGAGAGTGGAAATTGTGAAACTGAGGAGGAAGAAAAATGAATTACTTCAGCATTAAAAGAAAGATGATGGGTGTGTGTGTGTGTGTGTGTGGAGGAGGCAGGGGAGGGAGGATTATTTTACTCTCACTTCACTTTGCTACTCCATTCTACAAAATAGAGAAGCCCAAAAGAGGCCTGATAAGCCAGAAGCCGTTTGTAAACTATACATGTAAAATAAATTCTTCATTCCCTTTACATTTCAATTAAAAATAAATCATAATGGCCCGGCTTCCCTCACACTTTATTTAAGCAGCTTGTTATTTGTACACCTGGCTTTCATGATTCAGTGGTAACACTAATGTGAAAGGCACTATTCAATACAGTTGAATTAACTGGAATTTGATTTTAGTACTAGGGTTGGACAGAAATTGGATCACCAGTAATCCAATGTGTTTGCATTGTTAGAACAGTAACAGGTTTCCATACTAAAACCTTTCCAAGAGCAGACTGGTAATTTTTGAGTTACTTGTTAGTCGGTTCTTGCCCTTAACATGTGCATAAAAGGGGTGAGCAGGGGACTGAAGTATTTAATTTTGGGGTTAGATTTCCCACCTCCAGTTCATCAGGGTGCCTCGTTCTCCCCAGCTTGTTGTTTGCTGAGGGGAAGAGTCAGATGTTAATGTAAATATTTGGTTCAGATTATGCATTCCTGCTATTTTTCCATTTCAAACCTGCTGAAGGATTTAGACAGACCTTTGTTTTGTTTTCATGGATTCACTCACAAGACTGAGGCTCTGATTCTCATCTCCCCTGAGTCACTGTAAATCAAGAGTCACTCTACTAAAACCTGTGGCATTAACTGGTATAGAAAGTACAGCAAACGAGACTGGAGCCTGACACAGGGGCCTCAGTGCAGCATAGCACTAAGACCCAGTAAGAGTCAAGGTGGCCTCAAGTATTTTTGCTGAACAGAAAACATGTCCTTAATAAAGACCTGAATGTCTCTTGTTCACTTTTCCATGGCAAACAGAGCACTGAGAATGCTCTGACTGGTCAGAGGTGCCTCTCTCAGCCTCCTTCCTCTCTGCCCTCATCCTGCCACAGACCCTGCACCCCAGGAGAAGTTCCCATTTAACCCTGGCTACTGTGAGCGAAGGCTGCCCGTGTGTGCAGCACACAAAGTGCAAGGAGCCTGAAAACGTGTGTGCCGCAGGAAAGGTGCATTTTCACTCCAGCAGGGAGAGGGAAGGCTCATGACTGGAATCTGGCTGCCATACCTGCATGCTTCCTGCTCCCGGGCTGGGGAGGTCCTCGTCAGGCTTTATCTTGGAGCGCTTGTTGTGCATGGGGTCTCCTGTGCTGCTCACTGCAGATTCACTTGTGGGTTTATTCTGCTGCAGGCAGGTGGGGTTTTTTTTTCCCCAGAAGAAGACAAAATTAGACTGTGATAAATATGTGTCCCCAAACAAAAATATGCAGCATCTGCTCAGCAATTTTGTATGGAGAAGCCGCACTGTTAATTATATTGGATATGAAATTACATTGTTCTTCAATTACATAGCATTAACTCATGGAAGAGCTGCATTGCTCAAACTTGTATGGAGCAGGGAGGGAGTGGGAAGGGGAGCATTTGATGCAATTGCTTGCTACAAACCAATGCTGGTTTTGTCAGAACATTGAGAGGTAGGAAGAACTTGATTTTCCACATAATAACAACTTTGGAAAGACAATTTTGAAAAGGAAAATCCCTGCATGCTCAAAGAAATACAAGGGAAACATTTATTTTTTCAGACTTGAAGGAAAGGTTTTGCATTTAATATCTGCACACAAGATCTCAGATCCTTCACTATGTTTCCCATTATAATGGGTGTATAGGAAGAACTGAATGCTAGTGTGAGACTCAGCCAAAAAATCCTAGATGAAGTCCTAGATTTCCACAAGTTAATAGCAAAATAGTTGACATAAACAGGCCAGAATCTTGTTTTTCTCTTGTTCTGCTCGACCGAACACCATTATCTACACCTGCAAATGGATCTTGTAGGAATCCAGAGATCTTTTAGAGATACCTGAACTTGCAGGGACCCCACAAAAAATCAATATGTTTTCTACAGCAGCATGTTCTTCCTCTACATTTGTAAAAGCTAGCCAGGAGATAAACAGCTTCCAAACTGATGAATAACCTATCCCAGGTCATCCAGAAATAAATAGCACTAGTTAATAACAGGCAAATCACAAACCGTGATAAACTCCACATTAGGGGCCTGATTCACTGCTGCTCATTCCCAGCTTTCGAGAATACACCTTACTGAAATGATTAATTCAAATTCAGTAAGTCCAATTTTGTGCAAATCAGAGAAGAAACCTTCAATCCTCTTCACTGTCTTTGAGTTACTTTCTTGCTCACAGAATTACTTGCTTCAGGTTACTCACAGCTGTACAAGGAGGGCAGAATATGACCCTGTATATCCTAGGGTCAGCCTGATTTGAAGGTGAAGCTGCTAATCATTAAAATATTGGTGTTTTGATGTGTTTTTCCCCTTTTCTTACACTCCACCTCTACTAGGTTCCTATACTAGGTTTGTATAAGATCGAGGAGAGGCAGTATGGAACAAGAAGCTGCTGCAGTACACTGCAATATTTATGAGGACTAAAAAGCACACTACCAATCAGGAACTGCATCAACACTTCTGTGATTCATAATAAAGTGACTGCAAACACTGGAGCTGCAAGAAAACTGTTATCAAAGGGTCTCAGGGACAGTGGTGATTAATTGCCATTGAGACATTGCCATTTATTTAGTTTTTAAATTGATGGGGTGTAAAGGTTTCTTTTGTTGTCTCTCACCTGTGTGGACTCAGAGGGTCCAGAGCTGACCTGGACAGGGTTCAGGACACTGGGGATGCCAGGGATAGGTCTCTGGGTAGGAAAAGTTGGAGCAGGATGGATGAGTGGAGGGCTGTGTCCAAAGGCTGAACCTAGGGTTTGCTGACGACTTATGATTTGCTGATGCATTTGCTGGAGGGATACTGGTGTAGGAGGGTATGTGAAACTCAAAGCAGGGCTGAATTTGGGAGAAAAATGAGGGAAGAGGAAGGAAAAAGATGAGTATCATTACAGTAAGGAACTTTACAGATTAAAACTTTAAAATATGTTTGATATCTTTAAACTAATTGAAGCCAGACTTCCCCCTCCCCCTCATATCCTTCTTCATGTCCCAGAGGATGATAAATCCTGATTTTAAATCCAGAGTTGCCCTGGATTTACTAGTGAGTACAAAAATGGTACCATAACAAAACATAACATTTTTTCCTAACCTCTACCAGGAAATCACAGAAAGCGGACTGAAATAAAATTCAGAAAAACTGAAATAAAAGGCAGGAAGTTCAATAACAGCTATTTATTGCAATAACAAACTTTATATAAAGAAAAAGAATGGGTGCCCACATGCTTTACAGTACTTTTATTGATAATGCAGTTCCCCTATGTTCGTGTGTAGGAAGCAGTTCCTTTAATCTTGGCTCATGCTACGCTTTTTCATATGTCTCTAGATCTTATTACAAGAGGAGAGAAAATCAATTGGTTAAATGTGTTCTGAACACCATGCTTGTCATATACTCATTTGTTTGCAAAGATGGAAAGCTCAGTTCATCCAGAATGTCACCTAAAGAATTTCCATCAGTGCTGTTTGGTTACAGAAACTGATGGATTAACCTTTCCCCTCTGAAATTGGTGATCAATGACAATGTAGAAATATTCCAATGGGAAAGCACTTCTCCTTCTTCCAGTTAAACAACATTAAATGTCTATTAAAGCCCATTATGTATGTTAATACCTGTCATCACTTCATTACTTCACTGTATTTCCCAGACCACAGTGACTTAGGGGGAAATTACACTGCCATGTAAGGACCTATTTTGTGGGTAGTGCAAAAGCATTCTTTGTGTCACACTTGAGAAATAAATGGTGTGGAACTAAATCTTCACACAGGAGTAAGAGATCCTCCTGTATTTGCCAATAACTTCCAATCATAAAGGAAAAAAAAGAATATTAATTGATTTAAAAAAATATACTGAACTACCAGAATTCAAAAAAGTCACAGGAATATAAAACATTTCATCTCAAAAGAGAGGGGTGTGGGCATTATACCTTCCAAGAATCAAGGATTCTTCTAATGTCAAATTTATCCAAGTTAACAGTCTGGAGCTTTAATTGCTATTGCTGTTAAGTGCATTAACTGAAAATACTATGATAACAAAAAGCCAAAATAATTTCAAGCATTTTAAGTAATAATTCTGCAGAAATTCTGTGTTCATTAATATGACCATACATTTTGTCTGTTTGACTACAATCCATAAAAAGTGATTCAATGTGATTACATTACTATTATTCCTGGTGAGAACTCTGCATTACAACAGTTCGCCCATTTAGGACAGAATAACATTAAGAATACCGTGGGAGAATTTTACTGGTCTTTGAGGAACTCTCTTTTCATTCAGCATTGTATTCTTTCTAATAAAGGGAGGCAGAAATGTAGTGAAAACAGTAATTGTTCACAGCAAGAGTTAGGGAGAAATCAGTAATAATATTCAGTTATTGAAGCTCTATAGTCCCTGCTAGTGTTCCTGTAAGCAACCATGAATGATTACAGCACGACTTAGCTAAGGTAGCCACTATGGATGATTAATAGGACATTAATCAAAAGATGCATATCAGGCTTAGAATTTGTTCACAAGCTTTCTTCTAATAGCTGATTTCATGTTCACTGAGCTCTGTGCCAGTTTGTTCAATTTATTCTTCAGTGTACAAGCCATTAATCAAAGAACATAATGATTTAACACCCCTTTTCCTTTTTAGTGAACAAACATTGCTAAGTGTAACTACTCTGGTCTGTTCATTAAAAACCACACAATTACACTGCCACAGATCAGGCTGAAAACAAAGCCTCTTTATACTATACCCCAGTGTTTTTTGCTTCCACACATACACTGTGAGTTCACCTCATACACTCAAACACTATACAGCACCATCCTGAAGATGCTGTCAAATTCACCAAGATGAACAAACACAACACACGAACAGTTTGGATGAGGTATTTTATTTCTCTGTAAGTGGTTAAAGCCTAGGACACTTCCACCCTTCAGATGAGTCAGTTTAAAAGAAAAAAATAAGTGAACTGATTTCACTGGCAGTTCCAAGCACATGGCAGCCTTTGGAAATACAGGTTGAGTTTTGGGGGTTTTTTGACTTTTTTTTCCATTTGACCATGCACAGCAATACCTATCTTTGCAAGTCCAGGTTCAAAACTTCCATAATTTCCTTCTGACCCTCCATGGTAAAAAGACAATTGTATGACTCAAGCAATGCAGTGCTTAAACATTAAATAAGTATACTTGCTATTCCCTTCCCTACATAAATTAAAATGGCCTCCACCGAAAGGATAGATTTTACCTCCACAAGATGTCCTTGTTATCTATATCTGTCTTCACACTGTACAAGGAGTATCCAGAAAGAGGATGCTAAGCCAGGCATTAACAAAATTGTAAAGTACAATAGAGGAAACAGACATCATCTTAGCAAAAGGTTCTTACCGGAAAACAGTGACACCAGCACTAGATGCAGTAAGACACAGCTGGACAGATGTGTTAGGGGAAGAAGGAATCCTTTTTTCTTTGGTATCTTTCTTTTACCCCGTGCTCATAGCAATGGTTGAGTCTAAGGGACTAGGATTTTCCTACGGAGCCTGAAAACCTGCACTTCATTCCCTCTACCTCCAAACTTCAAACATCTCAGAATGAAACAAAAAGGTGATTGTGAGGGAACAGGGGAATAGCCAGCACAGCCAAGGGGAGTAACTCAGAAATGGAGACAATGGTTTAGCCATCAGGCTGATTTCTTAAATAGCTCAGGTAGCTGCCTTCAAACAACAATTCTCTCCAGCGGTTTCTGGAGAGCTCCTCATAAGGCAAGTTGACCTGGCTGGGTTTAATGTCACTCGCATGCAAGATGTTGTCACTGGGCAGCCTGGAGGATTTTTCTGATCTGAACAGATAAGAAGGTTCTGAAGAGAACAGAAGGTGGTAGGTCTTTCTCTGCCTTTCAGAAACCATACAATAAAGTTAATGCTGAGGGCCAAAAGGAAGAAAAATAAATCAAAGCCCTCAACATTGCTGGCATGGTGTGCTCTAGTGGGAGGGGAAGGCCTGGATTCCTGCCCTCCTTCCCAAAGTTTTTCACTGCATTTTGTTCAGAAACTCCTGAATACAGGATGGATGGGGAATCTCTGTAGCCCAGAGCCCCATGTGATCCCTCTGCCTTGATCAGCAGCCATATGTCCTCCTGCTGGCCCTACCAAATTTACACTGCTTCCTATCTAGGCAGCCAGCATCAGCAGGAACGGTGGACAGTGGCACCAGTTGCCCTTGTTCAGTTGTTCCAACCATGTCTGCTTATAAATGTGCAGCAGTGTCACTGAGGAACTACCTAAAATTGATGCCCAAAACCAGTAAACAAGACCTGAAAGTAGTAATTTTGAGACTCCAGAACTACTAAAACCAGCAACCAGTTTTTCAAAAGCAATGAGTAGTTCCAGAGGCCTCATTTTGAGTCAAGTTTCTTTTAAGACAGTTTTAAGAGGTGGCATTTCAGAAAAGGAGAGCTTAAGACTTCCAAAATCCAGACACCAGAAGATCACAAGACTCCTGCTCCAATTGTTTATGTTTTCCAAAACACCAGCCACTTCCAAAAACTCTTGGATTCACAGAAATGTAAATGAACTATGAATCTTTTCCTTCCACCTACCTACTGAAATATGAAAATTTACACCACTGGAGGGAATTTCATTTGTATTTCTGTTACAGACTTTTAAATGAAACAGGAAAGGAAAAGAAGACGAAAGCATGTATGGCCACTAAAAATTTCATGCCAGTTATATTTTTAGTTGTTGAGTTTTATGAGGAATAAGGGTTAGAAGAAACATGTACAATTTCTGCTTTAGCATTCAATAACTCATATACACTGACAGAAAAGCCCATCAGTGATATCATTCTTTTTATCATACAGTGGGCTTCTGTGTCTTTCTGTCTGTCTGTCTCTCTTCTCCTCATCTGCAAAGTCTCAAACCCTCTTCACTGGAGGTAATGCAGGGCAGTGGACTACATTGCAATTACATGAGCACATCAAATTTTAAAGAACAGACTTCAAGAAGAAAAACAGACATTATAATCAAAACCAAACTTTGTGGCTGCTTTGTGGCTGTCCGGCTAACAAGGTCGTCTAGTTTCTGGTCACAGCTGTGGAATTTACCACAAAACATCTGTGAATTAAAGTCAGGAAAAAAACCTTCTTCCCTATACATTGCATAGGTGTGCCTAAGGAGGCAAAAATGCTGAGGAGATTCCAATTTTGTAAATACTGCAAGGATTGTCTCACTGTATCACAGTAATTTTATTCCCAAAAACTCTGAAGGCATCCTCTTTGGGTTATAAAATGCAAAGTTCTGCAAGATCTCATGCATGTAAATCTTGCACAAGTATCTGAGTGCTTTCCCCTTTCTGGTTCTGCCTTTGCAAGGTTTTAGGACAAGAGTTTCCCAAGCATGTTAATGAGAGAGCATTTAATGAAAGATGTAGGGGAACAACTTGAAAGAGAGTAAAAAAAAAAGCATTTGTGGTCTTTTAGAATAGCTGCAGACATAGCCAGCAGGTTCATATGTGACTAGACAAATCCAAAGACAACAGGTCCATACTGAAATACTGAAGGGAACAAGCAAGAGTGTATACTTTGGGGTTGCTAACCTGAAGAACACTGATGCTGGAAGAGCACTAAGAGAACAAAAGTGAACAAGCTGGGGGGGGTTCATGTGCTTCTTAAATAGAATTCCCTGTTTGCACCATGAGAGACACACAAACTAGAGTAACACCTCTAGTTTGACCCAGTGGGATATTCCCGATGTTTTTAATAATTTTTTCTTCATTTTTAAACTTCAGAAAGATAAATTTGTTTCTTTGGGGTATCTTTATTTTTTCATATAGAACCATATTTTGTTTACCATATTAAAAGTTTCTTTCCTATCCTCTATCTTAAATATTTCCTGTGTCAACTTAAGATCCAAAGCTTTGCTATTCTATACAGCACTCATTATCTGCCTTCCCCTTCCTCTCTTTTCTTTTTTAGTTTAAATTATTTCTATACTTTCTTCCTGTCCAGTCTGGAAAAAACAGGTAAACTCTATTTCAACTCATCCATATAATTTTTCAGGCCTCTGATCTTTTTCTTTGCTTGTCCTTGTCATATCCCAACTGCCCAACATCTTTTGAAATAAAACAATGCAGAACTGGTCACTGGACAGGAATATGGGGCGTTAGTGAGACACACTGTGTCTGTCTAGATCATGGAGCAGGAGAGGGCTTCAGGCCTTTTGGCCTTTGAAGGGTCTTTGATGTCTGGGTGGTGCATTCACAATCCTAACATTCGCTTCATGAGGGAGGGTGCAACCAGCACTGCAAGGATACATGCAGGCCCTTCCTGACTTGTGGAAAAGCCTTGGCACTCCCTGTTTGCTCTACAGCCTCCATCACTTGTTCTTGCCATCAGGGACCTACACTAGACAGACCAAATTATACAAATCCCTCCAAAAAGGACCCCAGCTCAAGAAAGGGCTAAGTAATTTGTAGGTGGACTGCCTTCCTGTTCACTAAAGCTGATCATCACAAACTAGGATAACACCTAGTTAATGTTAAAATGCACTTCTGTTTGGAGCAATTTACCCACAATATATGTAATACTCATGCTCAAATAGGTACAGATGTCACCACTTTGTCTCATTATCCCTTTAGAGTTGCATGAAGCCTGTGGACAAGGGAAACCGAGAAATCAGGGTTAGTAGGAAACTGCTGATGTTGGAAGATTATCCGGACTCACTGAATTCAATGATGTTTTGATCCTTAGACCAGGCCAGTATTTCACCTTTAGTTTTTAATTTACATTTTCAAAGTCCTTATAAATTGCTTAAGAAAGTTGTTAAGAGGCAAACAAGCACCTTTACTGTTTGGATGGACCCAACTACTGTTCAGGAAAGCACCTCTTAAATACTTCTGAAGAGAGACTGACTTCAGCAAGTTCTTAAGTGCTGTCCTAAAGCCTGGGTCTTACAGACACAGTAATCTCAACTGAAGTATGTCATAATACAAGTAATGAGTTAACAGCAGTCAAATGCTGCTTTTCACATGCTCATATTTTTCTTAAAAAATAATACCTAATAAAAGAAACAGCTTCATTCATCCCATGATAAACTGCCATGTAGGAGCCACTGTAAGCATGTAGGAGCTTACATCTGTAAGCATGGCTGGGAGCTGAGCCATGGGTGCTGAAGGGATCTGCATCAGCTGACTTCATGCATTGAAGTTTACATAGATATTTTGATGGAACAATGTATATGCATAAGATGCAGCCAGGAACACTGCATACTCAGATGTGAAAAGCTGTGGACAGTCAGCAGGACAGACTCACAGACTTCAGCAGAGGTGTAGAAGAAAACAAGCCAGTGAGTTCTCCTTAGACAAGGATGCAGAAGATAAGAAGCAACCAGTAACAACATGAAAGAATACCATCTCCTGTTGTTTGAGTTGGCAGAAACAGGAATTATGTATGTTCCTTGTAAACACACAGGAGTGAGTGAAAAGAAGTTTCCAACTCTGTCCTCTACTTCTCCTCATGGCAACAACCTGCTAGAGTGAATGTTGACAAATTGCTCAGGACACATGAGTGACAAATCACTTGGCAACCTTGCAGCCCTGAAGAGATTTGTGAAACTCTTATTGTTTCAAGTATCTTAGACACAAACCAAACCCAAATAGCATTACACGAAGAGAGACTTTAAAATGCAACTTCTGTTTGGAGTAATTTACCCACAATGTATGTAATACTTTTACTAAGAAAAAATTGTGCTTTAAATTCTATTCCTCTCTCTGAATTTTTAACTGACAACACTGTGCTTTGCATAGGCAATGCAGAAAAGTCATCATTAGTTTTTATGTCTTGCTGTTCAAGTACAGGGGAAAACAACACCAAATTTTGACTATGAAAGCAGACATAGTGTGATCTTGAATGCAGGTATGAGACTTGAAATCCTTTGAAAAAATATTTCAAAAATGACTTTCAAATATCCCTTTGTATTTGTAATGTTGACACATTGCATTAAAAATCATTAACTTAGAGAAAAGTAATCTAAGTTAATTGGTAAAACGACATATTCTGCATCTAATAAAGTAGAGCATGTATTTTACTGTGTTTTCCAGTTTCCATCAGATAATAACCATCATTGTACAATCATTTAATTCACATGCATCATTGCCCTTTTTTTTTTTTTACTTTTCTATTACCAGTTTAAAATTACAGAGTGTGGTTTGTACTTTCTCTTCAACTTGCCTTATTATCTATTCTGTTGTATCTGCTAGGCTAGGTGAAATTTTTCTTCATGAATACACTGCCGTATCCAAAGTAAAATGGCATAGTTTCACTGAGAGCAATGGGGTCACACTGATTAACCTTATGTGCTCAGACAGCACTGTCAGCTTTGTCCTTCTCACTGGATTATGCCTGTGAAAGAATTCTTAGTATCCTAACTGGACTTTGTATTAATGGTACCTTGGATAATTTATCTGTGCTCCCTCCATGCAAGTTCACGCCACTTCTAGCAAACATAATTTTGAATTAGATTCATGGCTAAGCACTTTCAGGCTTCTAAAACTGGTATAATTTATTACATTCAAAGTGCTAATTAATACTTGCTTTTAGGGTCTGAAAATGAAGTAATGAAGTGCTAAACTCCAGCACACTTGTATTGGCTTGAGAACTTTCCTGGAACTAATATTGCTCTGGGTTCAATGAATGAGTTTAAACTCTTTTAGTAACACTGAACCAGTCTAGAGCAAGTTGTTTCAAATGGATTTTAATTACAAGATCTGTGACATACAGATTTACAGGCATGTGTACATAGTCTCATACCTGTAAATGTAAATGTGCACGCAATATGTGCCTGTGTAGTCTGCATTCTTTCTGTTGCCCAGCTCTTAGATTTTACACTTTCCAAAGGCAGAATTCTTGCCATTCATGTCTCTGGTGTTTCTGGTGAGAAACATCCACCACTTTCTAATGCAAGATGTAAGTGACCTCTGAAACAATCTTCCTGAATGTCACCCTCCTATAATCTACATGAGCTTTGTGCAGGAGGCTAGCTGCATGGCTATATTTTCACAGAGCCTGATATAGATGCAACTTTCTGTAATATTGGTGAATTTCACTCTTATTCACTTTGTGGCACTTCTCTGCCATTCTTGAAAGAAGGTATGAAATGAAGCTATTATTGCAGGATAGAGCATTATATTCCATTCTCTAGATTAACCATAGTACAAGACCATGGAGAATAAAGCCCTATATTGCACATATGTGAAGGTCTAGTTATAGTAAAACTTGTTTCAGTGGGGTTACAATTTGACTCAGTCTGAACTGAAATAAAGCCTTCATTTACATGTTGCCTACAATTAATCAGAAAGCTTTTAATGTAAGAAAGGCTTTCAGTCAAAGTCAGCGCTGCATCTAACTTAGGCAGATCCCAATGAGTGATAATAAAACAACAAAACACCTATATCGCTGACATAATTAACAAACTCTTTATCCTACACATCCTATCATAGGAGCTTCTTGCAAAACATTGTTTTTAATGTATTTTGTTCAACCTGTGCTACGCTAAACACGTCCTTTTTAATTTCATTATCCAGCATTTGAGCGTGTCCTTTTACACAGATATAATTACAGAAATATACAAGAAATATACCTACAGTCTAAAACACAAAGCAAAGGTAAGAGTTAAGTAGCTGGATTTAAGCAAAGGTTAGATTCAAATTCTCAGAGGGGGTCTCCTGTTTCATAGAGCAATTGTCAGCAATCTGGGCATGGAGCTGAGAAATGAAAAAATTATATCTGCATATGTGACAAAATTATTTTCAGCAGCATGGTGAAAGCTAAGTGGTTATCTTTAGAGCCCAGTATGCTAGATGAATGAGCAATACTGATAGCAAGATGCATATCAATACTGAAATGGAGTCAGAGCTACTCATACACTGGTTCTAAATTAACTGAGACAAATGACAAGAAGTGCTTGCTTATCTCAATGCAGAATTCAATGAAGGAATTAAACTTGATCAACATGAAGCTATGGCAAAAGCATGTTAGAACAATTAGGTGGAGAAAAAACAGAAAAAATCATTGTGCATTTAAATTCCTGCTCCTCCCCTGGAATATTATTGCATGTAGTAGAATGAGACTTTCAAACAATATCAGCAGAAAAAACAATGCAAGAACTCTAAGGAGCAGACTGAAAACAACATCAGAAAAGAGATGAATAAGAGGAGACATAATAAAAATATATAAAATATTGAATAAAGAAGGAGGATTGAGAACATGAGGGCTTCCTGTCTTATAACTGAGACATTCTGTTAAACTCAAAAACTGGGTAATTTAAACCTGATAAAAGGATACTCTTTCCTTTTTTTTTTTTAAATAGAGTGTATAATGAGACTGCTGGGCTCTCTGCTAAAGATACTTTTCACTTTTCTCTATTAATAACTTTTTTCGTTTGGATATCAACTCTATTTTAATTTCTCTCTTTATTTTCTCTTTGTGTTTGCAAAGGGAAACTGGAAAAATTATTACGTAGTCACTCATCTCTAGATACAACACACTGACTCATTATACAACAATCATTCTATACAAGGAGCTTATATGAGATGAGGAAATAACTGAGAATACAATACCTGCTTGCAGAAACACAACTCTTGTCTTCCTCACTGATGTTAATCCATTGCTGTCTAAGTTCATTCTACAAACCTGGCTATCCCCTTCTAGCGCTCTTTGTGAAAGTGTCTTTGCCACCATTCCCTGACGCTTCAGATCAACCCAGAGCAAAGTGACAGGAGCCAGAGCAGCCAGGGTCTGGCTGTAATTAACCACACTATGTTAATTGTTCTGATGCTATCAGGGCATGGAGGAAAAAATAAAGTGCTACTGTGTTTTCTCGGTTTCTTTCAAACCTTCAAGGAGACCCCAAAGGGCTCTTGTGCTCACATGAAATTGAATTTTCACAGGTTATGAGATGGCTAAGTTACATTCAGAGTTATATCTGCCTAGACCCAAAGAAAGTCACTTGAAGTAGGTGGAACTACTGACTTAAACACCTTGGATCTGACAAGAAATTCACATCACTTTCTGAAAACTGACTTTGTAATTTTGGTATGACAGCATTGCCAAAGGACTAGAAGTTGTAAATTTCAAATCGTAGAGCACATGAAGTCCCAGCCTCCTTTGTTTATTAAAGACCAGTTAATCTTTTGTAAAGGTTTTGAATCATTACTCTTAATATCATGGGAAGTGATTACCCCCTCTATACTCACTCTAAACCATGCTGTCTCTCAAAAAGAAGTGCTACTGAAGTGCAACATCTAATAATTGTCACAGGTAGCAGATATAATATTAAGTACGTCTTGACAAAGGATTAATAGCAGGGGTGCTGCACTGCAGGACTGAGGCAGGTAACCAAATGAGTAAATGTCAAATGAAGGATTATCCTCATTTGATGCTCTTTCACACATCTCCTTTCTGCATAATCTCTCCCAGCTGAGACCTAAACCAGGTGTTTTCAAATGCACAAAGCAGAAGCTCTACCTGGTGTGCAAAAGGAGATCCACTATTAGCTGTCAGCAGGAGTGTCATCTCCTTTTCAAGCACTCAGCCAGTAGTCAGGATACAGCACTACACTGCCAGCTGACAATGGCAAAGCACCCGCCAAGCGGAGCTCTCTCTGGATTGTGCTGAACTACTAGTATTTATTATTCACTCTACAGTAGTACCCATGTCAAAGACCAGAGCCCTTCTGTGCTTGACTTTGTACAAACAGAGACCAAAATGTGCCTCTTTTCACCTGATTTCATCCTCAGCATCCCACGGTGCTCATATAGAGGATCCAATGCTGAAAAGCTGCATGAAGCACAGGACGTAATCTTTCAGCCTCTTTTTTTAGCCAATGCAAAGACCAGTGAGGTCCTCGAGACACTTTCTTAACATAAGTAGTATCTTCACAAAAATGGATGTAAAAGAGCATTGAACCCACAAAATTAAACATACCAGAAGTAAACCTGCCCATATCTTCATGTACTGACTCATCAGCTTTTAGTTATGTGACAGCACAACCCTTTCCCCCTCTGCATGATTCTTAACTCATTCTGTCCACAAGACACATAGTAGCCTTTAGCAAGAGGCCCTCTGGTACTTTTCTTCTCTGTGCCCAGAGTAATGCCCACAGGGCTTCCTTCCCTTGTATTTAAACCATCAGTGAATAAATAATTACTGACACCCTCCTGAGCTTCTCCACTGTGCTCATCACTGTATAATCTAACTGCTTCACAAAACATTAACGCTTTCAACCTCCCTCTGAGGTGAAGGGGAAGGATTCATTTTGCACAGGAACATGAATCAAAGAAAGATGGAGGCAGAAAATGTCACTCCTTGTGGTTGCCCAATTTCAGGCAAGAAGATCTGGGCTAGCTAACATGAAACAGTATACAAAATGTTCAAAACAGCTGTCAGTATCTTCAAGTCATGGCTGTGAGCAATTTGACTCCTCTGCAAAATTAAGTGTGGTAGGCTGGGACTCCAGAAGACAAACCGAGCCTGGTGGTCACCTCTGACTAGTTCAGTTTGCCCAGCATCAGTCTGGAATTGTGTTGCAAGAGCACAGTCTGCCCTCCAGGCAGCAAACAACCAGGTATGAGGCTCCCTCCTCTTTTAGGCTGTCTGGGACAGGTGAGGCAGTGTCCTGTGGCTCTCACCGATCCACAGAGGATGTTCAGGCTGCTCAGGCTGTGCATTGAAGAAGACAGAGGCCCTATAAAAACTGTGCAACCCTGAAGTTAAAGATGGTATCAGAGCACAATCACAAGGGGGCAGTACATTCATTCTCTGAATGACCGGCTTCTGCGCGCTTTATTTTGCAGCCTTTTCTCTCTTCTGCTGCAAGTCTATGTTGTTTTATAGAAAGGCATTTTGTGCCAACTTGCTTAGCCTGTACAGTTTCTGGGCTGACTCCAGTCTCCTCTAAAGACTGCTTTCTGTTTCACAAAACTGTTATGGCTGGACAGATAGCTGAGCTTCCACAGGCTTCCCAAGGAGGTACCAGAACTGCAGCTGCAGGGAAAGGTCCTCCTTCCTATCCGTGGGGCCTGGACTGGAACATGCTGAGTGCTTAGTTTATTTAACACATGCTAATAGAAACCTCTTAAGGGCTTATCACTTGGCTAAATGGGACAATTTCTCAAGAACAGCAAAGATTACATCTACATCATCTAGGCAACATTCCTGGCAAAGTTCAGCTTCCCAGTGAAAAGGCAATAGTTCTTCTAGTTTGCACAGAAAAATCTCTTTTTCCCTAACTTCATTTGGATAAATTAATAACCTTGCTGATGTTTTTTGGAAATATTCAGCATTAGATAGGTATTTACCATGAAAAATGCTGGACTAAGTTAAAAAACATAGGAAACAATACCAAAAATAGGACTGTGTAATGTTAAGTATAGCTAATGCTACTGATACTATCGAAAGTAGAAATCCTTCCTGTCTTGCAATTCCATCTAGTGGCTTGCTGAATTGTACCATTTTCTTGCAGCAACTCCAATGACGTTAACCTGCAAGTTTCCAGAAGCTGGATTCTACACCCGGAGATGTTTTTTTCTAGACTTTGATCATGGGTGCTGACAGGATATTAAAAGGGATGAACCTATGGTTTTATTCAACGCAACAGTTCTTGTGCTGAATGCATTATTTGCAAGACAGTGAATATTAAATTAGGTTTTACTGACAGTCCTGTTGGCATTTAGTCTTGGAATTTATTAAGGCAATGAAATGTGGTTTGGGTTTAATACCTTACATCACTGTTTATTTTGGTTTATTTAGAGAGGTCCACACAGGAGAAGTTAAAAGGCACCAACAGAGAGGTGAGTTGCAAAGCAGGAAGAAGAGCTCTCCCTTTCCTTCCTTTCAGCTGAGAAGAATGGAGGTGTACATTTCCAACTTTGCATGCTGAATGGACATACTCTAATAAAAATGAAAAAAAAAAATCTTAATTCAAAATCATGTGAAATTTTGTATTATGCCTTCCTGGGAAGTATGACCAGGAAGGGCTGAAAGCTTTGGTCAACCACAGGTTCAGTCACATAAGCATTGCTTTCTTCAGTGACACCAGTTCACAAGACTCACTTTGAAGACTCCTAGCATCCTTACTCAGTCTTTGCCCACAACTCCCTCCAGTTCCACAACTGTCTTCAACAAAACCATTCGTCTGACTCCAGCTTTGCTTTGGAAGAGTAAAAGGAGAGAAGACTTAGTCCACTATAGAGACTATGCCAACTTTCATACACTATTTGCTTTACCACAGTTACAAGCTATGGGAAAGGAATTTAGTTATTAAGTGCCATCCTATCTTAATGACAGTGCCGATAGCACACCTCCACTGCTGCCAGACATTGACATAAATCACATTCCTCGTTAAGGAGCTTCATAACTGGAACCATGGCTCCACTGACTGCCAAAATATATTGAGAGCAATAGCTGTACCTGTGAAATACCACACAGCTACTCAAGTACATCAGAGCTACAAAGCATGACTATTTAAAAGTGCTTAAAAAGGAAAACACAGCACTTACACTAATACCAATATTTGCAGGGCTGTCACTCTCAGAGTTTGTCAGGCTCATGGTTTCTTAACACACCAGCTGTGTGCCCCATCTTCTACAGGAGTGAAAACCCCCACAGCCCGTTTTCAAAGCTGTAAATGTGTCATTTTTGCCACAGAGGTATTTCACAGATTTCACAGAATATTCTGAGTTGGATGAGACCCACGAGGCTCATCAAATCTGACTTTTTAAGTGAATGGCCCATACAGGGGCCTGACATCGATAATGTTTTTGAGCTTTGCCTAAAAATGGGTGCCCCATCTCAAGAAACTGCTGTAGGGACTTGTTCCTTTGCCTCATTGCAAACTGAAGGTGGAAGCTGCTGTTAATCCAGGACCCAGAAGCACTCTTTGAGGGCTATAAATACAAGCCCAGTATTTTCTGACACTTTGGAGAGGTGGGGGATTTTTTTTTAGAATAACAAAGGAGCTTTTCTCAGTTAACATATAGCCATACCACAAATACAAAAATGTTCTGCAGTTGCATCTCCATTTTTCCTGCTGCAGTTCTTGATTTTCTTCCACTCGTTTTCTTCTTTTTACATTACTCCTTTAGTTCTCTCTCCTTTGTGCCCTATTTGCTTCCCTTTTCTGCACAACTTCTGTCCATCTCATTTGCTACTCTGCTCTTCTGCCTCCAGAACAACCATTCCTGACTGTTTTCTTGCACACACAAGTGAAGCAGCGAAGGGAAAATCAGAGCATTTCTGATGAGAGTACTTCCTTGGTACCAGTAAAAAAAAAAAAATTAGCCAGAGAATGTCAAATCTTTCAACACATGAAAAAAACCCACCTTTTGAATACCCAAAAGTTAAAGCCAAACATTTGGATTGAACAGTACCACATTTCTCTTTACTTTATGATGATTTTAGTGTAGGAACATTTCACTGTCCATCATACCCATGGGCAAAAGGACCCAAGTGACTTAAGTCACAAACCTATCCTAGAGTTTCTTCTTCTGAAAACAGATTACTGGACACACAAACACACACTGTTCCTGCTGGTCAGATAAAATATTACCAGCACTAGACAATAACAGGCCAAAAAGTTCCTTGTAGTTACCCTTCTGAACAAGAAAAAAAATATTTTACACTTTAAATTAAGCTCCAATGAATATATATTATAGAAACTGCAAAATGCACATATTCACGAAAAAAAAATTACTTAAAAATGTGAGTATATGTTCACATTTGGGTGTGTGTGACACATAAATGAGAATATACAATTCAGGTAGCAAATACAGTTCTTACCTTATTGCACTTGCAGATAAGTGGCCGTAAGAACCACTTGCTGACGAACTGCTACGAGAATTATTGAGAATTGTGACCAAGGAGTTTGGAGATGTCCGTATCATGGTCTGAAGGTCAAAGCTGTGGTCAGACAGGGGGGATATGGACAACGTGCGCTTTCGGCTTGGTCTAGCTGACAACCTCGGACTCGGAAACCTGGTACCTGTTATGTAAACACAAACAATTATCCACCAGGGTACTTCATCAGATTTATTTGTTATCAGTCATGGGTAGAGGGAGACACCAGCACACTGTGACAAGCCCACTCTTTTCATTTGTGATCTACTAGCCACGATTGAGGAAAATTAGGAAGAAAAATCTTTCTTCTTATGGCTTACCTCAGGGGAGCTCTGTTTATTAATGTGCAAGCAAAATGATAAATGGCTAAACAAAAGGAAAAGACTTTTATGAGTTATCCCTCTCATTTCTGGTGATTTATGAATGTGATGGCTTCTTAGACATTCACATCATTAATTCAACCATAAGCAATGAGGCAGTAGTTCAGATCTGGGATACCAGCAAGCCCAAACCACAACAGTTTAATACATACAGCCAAACCTACACATGTCAAATACAGTATAGAAATGAAGAGGCAGCTTTCCCTTTGTTGACCGTAATTCTACCAGGTGAATATTTGATGTAAAACTAAAAATCAGGACTGAAACAAACACTAAAAGGGCCAGGTCTATCAGCAGAATTCAGATTGACATTCAGAGCATTAAAATGAGAAACAGTAGACTTTATTTGAATTTGTCCAAGATCCTACGATATTCTTTTGATGGGGTGTATAGGGGCCTACAACTGCTAAATTTCTTTAAAACAGGAGATTAGATTTTCAAAGCAGTGAAGGTAAACATACAGATACCACTTAAATAAATACACATTATGTTTCTAAATTTTATGTCCTGTTCTGAAAATCTCTACCTCTTCTGATCTATTTTACCATCCCAACTCTCTGCAGTCCTGACAGAAGATTTATCACCTTAAATTTATTCCCTTTATTTAATTATTTTCTATCTTCATTGAGAGTAAGGAGAGAATTAGCTTCTCCACGGCACACTGAACAATTTCCTTTAACAATACTGCTGCTTCTACCTTTTTAATCCCTTTAACCTGTAGTAAAGGACTGAATCCTAATGATCCTGACAGCCAGGGTCATGCAGATCTTGGGTTTGATGCAGCTTTACAGCTGCATCAAACTTTACAGCTACTTCTCCTAGAGTCCCTGACATTCTCTGTAACTCACTAATAATTCACAGTTGGCCACAAGCATCCAGTATAGGTCTGCCTTTCTTAACATCTTTGCATCCAGGATCTTTTTTTCGCAGGGTATTTAAAATTACATGTCTAACAATAACCAGGAGAACAGCCCAAATGTCTCTAATTAGACTAATCTCAAGATCAGAACTAGATTAGAATCTATTAGTATGCTTTCTTACACACCTGAATGGGTTCCCCTTCTTTCTGTGCATGCTAGCTAAGATTTTAATACAGTATCAGGGGCTGCCATTTTATTGCTGTTGTGACTGTGTGATCAGATCTCCATTTATAATCCTTATCCTCTTTGGCATCTCAGTAATAGACAGTTTTGTCCCTTCCTGCTCTGTCTCCAGAATAAGCCTTAGTCCATACAGCTCCAGTCTTTCAATGAATATTGAAGCTCTTGATTCATCATTTAAAATTTAGGTATAGCCATTTATTTATTTGTAAAACCTACCACATGCTATTTTTTTGTAATCTGTTTTATCTCCTTTTTAGGAGCTTGCTATTGTACTGTGTCTGATATTTTATTAGTGTTGTGCTTCATGTCTTTCAAAGACAGAGATCTTTTACTTGTGCTAAAATAAGAAACAACAATGATCAGCAGCTATAAGAAACTGCAATATATCTAACAAGGAAATACAACATACATGTCACGGTAAAACAAAAATAGTAGTAATTTGCACTTGCATCTTTAATCCACAATTCTTCTCTGCTGACTGTTCAGCTGGAATGAATTAAAACAATGCCTCTGAAGTTAGTACTTGTAATGTAATTTACCCCAGATGAGGATACAATTCAAGAGCTTTATCGTGGTTTTACAAGGGCATAGCTAAGTGCAGACCTTATATTTCCTGCAGTGTCCTGCACAATCTCAAAAACTGTACAGACTTCCCTCCTCCTCACTCTTTCTGGACTCAACCAGCCTCCTTTACCCCTTGCCTAAGTCATGCTATGGCTCTTGCATGTCTGCCCACTGCTTGCTACACTTTCACCTTGCCTGCCAGCTGCTGCCAGGGCATCCCTGTGTCCACACTGGATGCACCATATCTGTGGCCAGAGATGGAGAAAGACACTCCTGTCAGGGACAGCACCAGGGGTTGAGCCATGCATACAGTAGTCTCAGGCTTCCTCTCTTCCTCCAGGCAGCACCTGTTTCAGGCCCCATCTAGCTCTGGGAATTCATCAGCCCCCTCCATCTACCTGCGACAGGAACAATCTCCTAAGGGAGATTTTGCAGGATCCTGCAAAAAGGGAACATTTCTGCTTCAGCCAGGCAAGAGGTCTACCGAGTTTGACCACAGGAGACAGGGATTCAATTCAAGGGGGGCCACGACTTCTAAAACTGAAAATGCAATTGAATGGAATTACTGTTTTGCCCTATCTTTGTGGTTTAATTAGATCTCACATGCCTAAAAAGTCTTAAGCATGAGCCGGCCACTCATTACAGGACATTTGCTTAACCATTCATTTAGCATAACATGAATTTGTTAGTATGCTACCATAAAAAGGAATAGGTCACAATTTGTCCGTGCCTCTGAATACTAAACCAAACTTTCCAGCCTTGCCCAGCATTTGTTTTAAAAACAAACACTTCAATATTCATTTAGCAATTTGAGGTGTTCATCTGCTCACAGTGCTCTCCTACCAAAGTATTACATTTCCTACTCAATAATGCTTTAAAATCAGAAAATGAAGGAGCACTGATTCACTAAAAATCCATTTACCTCTGTGGAAGTGCTGATAAAAAAACATCAGCTTTGGCAAAGCACGCAAATGGAAGTTGACAGTGAAGATTTGCTTAAAAATGTCACCATTTTGGAGTAGACATTATAGAAATAAAAAGTCACTAGTAGATAGTAAAGACTCGAGTGTGCCAACAAAAAATCCGGCAGGTGTCAAAAGAAAAGATCTTATTCTGACATAGAAATCAATTCTAAAATAACAGATATCTATCTCCATCATAAATTTCAAAAATGGAATATGCCATCCAGCAAATTTGTCCATGAATTTGATTTCTGAGTTGAAGTTTTTAGCATTGCTTAATCATTTATAAGGCAATCTTCAGACATGTATCATTTATTCCATCCCTTTAAATCAAACTTCATCAAACCTTTTTTATTCCCTTCCTTTAAATCAAACTTCGTTGAACATGTCTCAGGCACTAGTTTTTATTGAAGGCTATGAACATGGGACATTTAGAGGGGGTGGGTTTAAAGTCAAACCTTTTTTCTTTCTTTCTTTTCCTTCTGCCTTCTGTTTACAGATGTGTAAAAACTTTGTTTTCACTTTATAAAAGTTTTATCATAAATTTTGTCTTGTTTTCAAAATTATAAATCTGTCATCAGGATGAGAGAAGGAATGGCTTTGATACTCCACCCTCATTCTCCACCTGTGCTTTGACAAACAGAAACCAAACCCAGTCCAAAGCTTCTCACTCTGGCTTAACTCTCCAGACTGCTGTTTGGGTCTGGCTGAGATGACCATTTGTTCACGGCTGTTCATTTTTTCCCACTGCAGCCCTCACAGTGCTGTGCTTTGCACTGGTGGCTGGAAAGAAGTTTTGGCTGCTGCTGAGCAGTGCTGGCACAGCACTGTCTTCCAACATTTTCCCCATTAGTAGGTCGGAAGTCAGCAAGATTCTGGGAGGGGACACAACCAGGCCTGCTGACCCAAACTGACCAAAGGGATATTCCACACCATATGATGTCAGCTCAGACATAATGGCTAAGAAAAGGAGCGGGTGAGGGAACATTCATTAATTACAACGTTTGCCTTCCAGAGCAACCCCTCCATGTGCTGGAACCCTGCTTCCCAGGAAGTGGATGGACATTGCTTGCTGATGGGAAGTAGAGAATAAAATTTTTTGTTTTCTCTTTGCTTCTGTACATGCAATCTTTCACTTTTGCCTGAGTAAACTGCCTTATCTCAACCTATGAGTTGTTTTCCGTCTATTTTCCTCTCCAACGTCCAGCTGAGAAGAGGAACTGATAGAGCAGTTTGGTGGGCACCTGACATCCAGCCAAGGTCAACACACCACACCTGCCCAAACTCTTTAGGTCAGCTGGATCAGAGTCTCTAATGCCAAAAGGAGCAGGTCATTATCAAATACCTTTGAAAAAGAGAAACCTCCTGTTCTGTGTGAGGATAGACAAAAGTAAATCTGAGTGAGGTTATTAATACTTTGGAATCTTGAAACCTCAGGGAACATGCTCGTGTTCCACTGAACCTCATTTAGGAGAGTAGAACATATTCTCCAAGTGAAAAATGCACCTATCAACCCAAAAGACAATGATTTTTAAAATTGTTATAGTGCTTAAAGACAGTTTTGGCATTCAACATCTTTACAGCCCCAACAAGTCATTTCAGTTGTTGCTACTG
Organism: Vidua macroura; assembly: GCF_024509145.1. Classification (NCBI taxonomy): domain Eukaryota; kingdom Metazoa; phylum Chordata; class Aves; order Passeriformes; family Viduidae; genus Vidua; species Vidua macroura. The sequence continues at coordinate 53,011,851 of NC_071571.1, read as the reverse complement.
TGGTGCTGTCAATAACTTATACATCTGCTCCACTCCTATTTTGATGCTATACTTAAAGGTAACAAATCTGACATTTTTAGAACAAGCAATAAGATGGCAAGGCTTGCTCAGGGTCTCTGGCCACCAAAACTGTAGAAAAGCTTTTTAGCAGCAGAGAAAATTTTGGTCCAGTTTTCATGCCACTCAGGACAGAAGGAAAAATAATTACAATTAAGCACACATAGTCTTGGTTTTATTCTTCTGCAATGTATTAGACAGTTAATGGACAGTGAAGTTCAGAGCTTCAAGAAGTCTACTGCTCCTTGGGTAAGATTTAGCCTCTGATTAACAGTTCTCCCACTCCTATAATCCCCATTTGAAATCAGTTTTCCAGCACCAGAGCAAAACAGAAAACCCCAAACTGCATATACTGTGTGTAACACACTTTGGAACTCAGTGTATGCTGGTGTTGGAATTATTATTTGCACTACAGGAGGGGGTAGAGATTCCAAATTTCTGTGCTAGATGCTGTATAAGCACACAATTAGAAGACAGACTTGCTTTACAAGAGAAGAACAATGTCTTGCTTGTACCTATTTGGCTGTTGTGTGGGATAAATGAGCAGCAGCCTTTCAGTCAGTTGAGTCAACTTGCTCAGAATTTGATAGCAGATAATGAGGGAAACTACTCATGTGTCTTCTGCTTCCTTTGACAAGACTGGGCAAAGGCGAAAGACTACTTTTAAGATCACCATACAAATCTTTAAGAAGAAAGATCCAAACAAATGACATTATAAAAATCCCCAATAACAATGCCCATGTATGCATTTAATAACAAAGTACAGTGATCAGTGGGAAGCAAAGTCTTAATAACAACTTCCTGCTAATTGTTTTGTTCTCGTTTCTAATCTAAAAATCTGACAAAGAAGAAAGGGGTTTTCTTTTGCATGATGAATGATAGGACATTCAGCTTCCTACTTAATGACAATTAATTTACTGTATACCCATGCAAGTTAAGATACTTTTAATTAGTTTTTACAAAGTAAAAGGGTAGCTTCATACTCTATTTAGATAAAAGCAGCTAATGCCTGACTAAACACATTCTCATCAAATACAGAAGGTGAGATGAGCGACCTTACTAGGATTCACTCTTATTTTAATTCTCTATTTACTGTTTAAAAATAACCCATTTGCATAATAGTGCAGTTTTTGTCTCTAACTCTGAAAAAAATGCATAACTGAAAAGTTGCCGGTATAATTAATCTTAAATGTGTGATCTTAATTTTTAAAAACAACACAAAACAAATTAAAGTGTGCATTTCAAATGTATCCTAGCTAGAGCTGGTGAACACAAATATCCTTATTAAAGATGGTGTTTAGGTACCTTTTATGAATGGGATGAAATTATAGGCAAAGGTCAAAACATTTCCTGTTAAGTACGAAGTGATAACATTCTTGGGATGCAAAAGATGCAATTCTATGTAGATTACAACACATACAATCTCTATTAACACAGGAAGATCCTTCCACAAATGCCATTATTTGTATGAATACTGCAAAGTCTTCTGGTTTTCTCAAGTTTTCTGGCATATATATGGGTATCTACCTTTCTAAAGGCTGAATAAACCCATTAGATCAATCCTGTATCCAAGAATGCAGTTTGGTACTGCTACTTACATGCATTCAGACACACTCTCTCACAGTAGGAACCAAACCCCTTGAAAATTTAAAATATCCCTGCTCATTGCATGTGAAGTTTGAGTAGATAACCTTTAAAGTTCCCTTACAACCCAAATTATTCCAGGATTCTATGATCCTTTTCAAGGAAGACGTGCCCATTCATGCAAGCTGGGGATTTGTCCTTGCACCTGGAACACAGCAGCAAATTTACATTACCTGAACCATGTGTAATAGCGTTTCCATTCTGCAAAGTATTATTAATAGGCATTCAGTGCTTTAGCAGTGTGCCTCATCTCTCCCTATCTCTCTCAAAATCCAAATCAGGAAGTATCATATTCTTAAGCTTTCAAGTACCTAAGTCTGCACATTACTTTCTGGTTTTAGTCCAGACTACTTGCATGAGTTTATTGTGTTTCTGCAGTGTGCTCAAGGTATGTTACTGTAAATTCATTATGCATACTACTGGTGCAGTGAGACAGATAATAGAAAATTAATTTTAAAAATCCTTCATTAGCAAGGAAACAGAATGAAAAAAATCTTTCCTGTACAGTTTCACAACTATCTGTCTTGTCTGACTCTTACAAAAATTATTGGTCAGTCAACTACTTCACACTCCAAAACATGTGTTCAGCAGGGCTAGCTATATATAGTCCTATATTCCTATGCATTCCAGAGGTAAACCTCCCAACACTCATGCTCCTTGAGATCACCAACTATGGTGTTCAGCCAACAGCAGGAAGAAGAAATCACATGTAAACAAAAAGTTTAAAATTCTACAGGAAAATATGGTTGTCTAACACTATTGTATTGGTCTGTACTACCAAGCAAAAGTTAATATCACCACCTTTTCTTGCCACCATATTTTATTGCCCTCATCAGAAGGAACAGAGCACATCCTGAAAAGCGTGTAAGCATCTATGACTTGAGGGGAATGCTCTGCAAATCCCTTCTGGTTGATCAAAAGAAGCAGTAGCAAGCAGTTTGCAATGGGGTCCTCTCTTTTCCTCCTTTGACACAGAAACGGAGACAGATTAGAGGACTGAAAGATACTGAGTGGATAAAGAAGGCTCTTAATATTATGGAAATGTTATGGAAAACTAAGTCAGGATCTTTGAGAATTCAGCAAACTGCTTCACTTTACCAGTGGTCGCTGGTCTATTGGTCTATGATACACAACTTGTAAGTGCAGCTAGCACTCTCTGAAAGGTGCAGGGCATATTCTCCTAACAGAAAAACAGATGTAAACTTTCTATTAACAGAGAGCTCATCAGGGAAATACTCAGCCTAACTATGAAAGTGAATTACTGATTGCAAATAGAAAAGGACAATTTCAAAAGCACTCAAGCCCTGCTAGAAATAAAATTTATAACCTGTTTTCAGGAGCAGTCCTGCTCCTCTCCCTACTTTCTTTCAAAGTTTTCTTTTAAGCTTGACATAACCCTTGTGCATTTGGCAATCAATTCTGTGGCCCTCCAGCCTCATGACGAGGCTTTATGTTGACTCCCACTTCTCTATCAGCACAGAAGCCTTTTGGCTCAGACTACGAACAACCCACACGGCTCCCTTTGTAGGACCGTCTATATTTCTAGAAAATATCACTCACTATCCATGGCATGAAGATATTCCATATGAAGAGCCCCGGCTCCTGCAGTGGCAGCTGAAGGAATGATGTCTGCATACGGGCTGCGCTGGCCTGCCAAAAGAGCCATCTGATGATAATAATCAGCTGGACTGATGCCAGCATGTGGTGCTAAAAAAAAAACAACATAAAAGTACTGTTAATGACGTAAGATAAAAAAGAAGGAAAGTTTTATCACATTGCCGGTTTCTCTGGCCATTAAAACAGCTTGTTTATTTTTTAATGTAATGCAATGTCTGCACTATGCCACCACTGGTCAATATATTTCAACCAATGGTACTGTAAAGACACCATTCAAAAAAAACCAGCAAGACTTAAAATATTAATGAGCTTGGTGATCTCATGTTTTTGTATTTATTATTAAGTGACTCAAAAAGTGACAGGCTGACAGCAATGGAAACTAGTATGATTTATTTAGTGACATAAAAAAGGAGGAAAACCTTCCTAGCATTTTATTCACATTTACCTCATCCTGGCTCAGAGGAATCCATCTCTAAGGTAACAGGGTGAACTTCCATAAGCATTCAGGTATCTGGAGTCTCTACTTAGGAGACTAGAAGATTCTCCCTCACCATGTCTCTCTGTGTCTGTGCTTAGTAGCAAACAGGGATAAAGCATGATTCCAGGACAAATAATAGCTGTCCATGAACAACACAGGGTCAGTTTTTTAGGAGGACAGAAGTGAAATCAATAAATGTGACCATTCCATCTTTCAAAGTTCATGTATAAATATACTTGACATACAAGCCTATTTGCAGAGTCAAAACCACAGACTGAATAGACTCTACATCCCATCAGTGAGGTTATCGTGATGCAGTCCTCTGATAATGACTTGCATTAGCTGTTCTCTCGTGTAAAAATAACATGAGAGCTTCCTGTTTCCCTCCAATTTTCAAGCAGGTCATCAACTAATGGGAAACCCTGGACAAATACAAAAACTGATATCACTTAAAGATCATCTCCTCTCAGCAGGCTTCAGATGCTACTGAACGTAGAGGGTCATTTCACGAACTTGTGTAAGACATACTCATAAAATAAGCTGGGCTCCCCCTCCTTGATCCTGACCCTGACCTGCCATGAAACTTGAGGTGAACAGCCCTTCTCTCTGGTCTCTCCCTGTCCCACTTGCAAAAGAGTTTACACTGGTCACCACAAGATGATATGCAAGCTTGCCTAAAACACTTAGGGTTCCTTAGGTTAATGAGCTGCACCCCAAGCTGGTACACCAGATTATTTTTATATTCTTTCATATCATTCAATGAGATTTTTCTTTAATCTCAGCAGCTGAATCTTGAATGAAAACAAAATGTGGGGCTGAAATTCTTTGAATACTGTTACCTACACAGAGCTAAAGATAATTTTTATTTTCATTAGAAAATATGATCCTAAATGCGAACCTTAGAAACAAAGAATCAAGATTTACACTTTTAATTAATGTTCTTTTGAACATAAACAAAGCATTGGAATTTGGAGAAAAGTTAATTCAGCAACAGATTGCTGAAGTGTATAGTCTGCCTTTATTACTACCAAATAAAATGAAAGAATGTGCTTTTGATGTTAAAATGTTAAACATAACATATAAGAAAGGGTTGTGAAAAACAGATGTATGTCAAACAGGAATACAAATGGCATGAATAATGAGCTGAGATAAATTAAAAGTTGCTGGTATTTTTTCCAAATTACAAATTGATTTCACAATTAAATACAATCTTTCCACTTTCTGTGAAATGGTAAAGAAATTATTCAGACCAAATTTTAAAAGATGGGTAACTCACACTGAATCACTGATTTTCAACTTTTACAGTACTAGGCAGCCATGGTATATTTCCAGACAGACTGAAAATACTTTCTGTGTTTTCTGACATAAGTGTCTGGGTTAACTAACAGTAACATTGGCTGCAAACTTTAAAATTAACTGCTGCAAAAAACATAGTGAACACATAATTACTAAATGTTTCATATGCCAAGAAATGTTCTGGTGCTCTTAAAACATTATGCCTTACTACCTCCCTCAAACATAAAAAATTAGCCTACTAAATGATGTATTGCATGAAGGGCAAATGCAAATGACGGGTAAATGGGAAGACCCTCAGTCCTGAATTTTTTCCTGTTTATTCCCAGGTAGCTCCACTTTGTTCCCCTTTTTTGATAAGCAGAGGCATTTACTTCTGCACCATAGGCAGAGCTGAGCTTCACTTGAGCACTTTCCTCGACACACACCAACAACTCCATCCTTACCCCTGCTCCAAATCCTCGGAGAAGTCCTCAGCCACCCCTAACCCACCAAATCTGCTGGCTAAGGAGAAGCAACAAGAGTTATGTTCCAGATTGTTTTGGCTCCTGGCCATCCCCAGATCTGTGAGCTGACAGACTGAGCCCAATAGTACACTGATCTAATTATCTAACTGTCCTAAACCAATTAGGCAGCAAGAGAAATCTCACGATGGCTTTCAGAAAAGCAATAGCAACTTCCAAGTTTTCAGAGTTCAAATACTGTATCACTTAAGCCATGGTGCCCTTTACATTATTAGTAGGTTATGTGCATGTACCCCTTTAAAGCACAGGAGTGTTTCATTTGCATTCTAGAAGTGCTCAAGCCATGATTCAGATTCTCTGATCCCAGGAACCCATATCTGAAAAAAGGCATTTTATTGTATACCTGATTGATCATACAACTGACTATGGATTCCAGGGAACAAACTTGCAGCTTTTCAACAGCATGCCGTTTGATTGAGGTATCTTCAATGCCTCAATCAAGTTACTGTATTTTCATTGGATGCTGCGCAACACCAGGGCTGTGGCAACTGATCAAAGATGAGCTGTGAGCCTACAGGAAGTGTGAAGTGACATGTATTTGTTTAAAACCTGAAGAGAGATGCTTAAGCTAGTAAATTTAGCATGTACTTCTGACAGATTAAGGCTGTGTTTACAGCCAGCAATCAAAACTCAGGGGATGAGCATTAAGACAGAGTGTACTCAGCTGTACTGTCCATACCCGAGTGTCTCATGCCATCTGAAAGACTGGTAGTATCCAAGCTACATAGGCTGGCGGGAGATAACTGTCTTTCTGAGGTGGCAGGTGGAGTTGAGGCAGGGTATTTCACAGACTTGAAGTGACACCAAACACCTGCACTGCAGACAGATGAACCTTAGCACCATCATAATTATGACAGAGCTCCAGACTCAACTGCTAACATGCCAAGTGTCCATTTGTTGGGGAACTGAATAGCTCCTTGAGGCTTCACTACCTACAACTCACTGGACTACAATGGCAGAACAACACAGAAAGATCACGTATTTCTATACTATACACATCTACACTTAGGCGGCAGAATCTGAAACCAAATTCTACCCTGTGACATCTCTGGATGTTTCTGGAGAATCAGTTGGGTGCTGGGTCAGAGAACACTCTGCGCCTACATCTTTTCAAGTGAGTCCAGTGTGGTACACCTGAGACCAACCCTCTATACAGCTTAATGTCCTAGGTGGTGATAGGTGGTTTTCTTCAGACCTTTCTTTATGTGGCACTGGAACATACCTTAAGCATAAATGAAATTCTGCAGGAATGGGACCTGAAGAGTATTGAAGACAGCAAGGTATTCTGCACATAAGCTTCTGTGAAAAAGCCCAGATGTACACCACAAGAGTTTTCCCAATATATGTCATTACATTATAGCTCTGTTGTTTTTGTCCTACAATCTAAAGCTCCAAAGCTCCTAAAGTCAAAACTTGCCTTTCTGACCATTCAAATTTTTTTCTTAAAATGTGTATTTTTTTTTTTTAAATACTTCTGCTAAAACAAAAAGGGTAGAATCAGGAAGAAGTCATGCAACATCCAAAGCGCTGCTAGGAAAGCCCTATATGCATGCCATATGCCTTGACTGACAATAGGTCATTAAAATTTATTCTCCTAAGAATATGTGCCCATAACTAATGGATTAACTGTAAAGGTATATATTCTTATAAACGAGGATTAATTAGTTATTCGTTTGGATCGGGTGCACTGCTCATTTTTCAAATTCAGCTAAAGGCAGTTTAACTCTGGTAAGTTTCTGAATTCACTGAGAAGATCTTTCCTATAGTTAAAGTACCAGTTTAATTACCCTTCTCTGCATAGTTGATTCTGACTATGTTATATTTTAGCTCCCTTAAGTAAATGGTACAATTTTGAAATGTCAAACTGCTTATGCTTGCCCACTATTGAAAACCATACTATTAACAAGACAGCCTTTTTTTGCAACTCTGTTGATGGCTCACTTTGGCAAAATTCCCACTGAAATGAATAAGAAACATGCTAGTAATGGTAAGAGTGATCACAGCAGTTCACTTCAGCCCAAATAGTCTGGAAAGTAAAAGCCATGGTCACAGCAAGACCTAAAGCACTGAATTTCAAGTATACTGCCCACCATTTACATTAAAAGAGACAATCTTGACCATTAGTGACTTCTACATAAGCATCTTTTCTTTTGGCCATATTGTTGGATAGGATAAACTGAAGTATTTCTACCTAACTTCAACAGAAGTATTGACTAAATGTAACTAGTCAGTGAATGCTTTATATGATTGAAAAATACTGTTTTAATTAACAAGCCTTTTGTACATGAAGAGCTCCATGGTTATACACTGATGTGCATTCATAAAGAATCTGACTCAATTCAGTGCAGGTATAATGGATTTTTTGGGAGATCAGAATTACACCCCATGTCAGCCCCACAACCAAAAGATATCAAAAGACACACACCACCCTTCCAGCATAAATTTTGAATGAGGCAGCTTTTTTTTTTTTTCTTCTCCCTGAAGTTTCAACATTTGTGAGATGTACAAATGAGCCATCATCGGCTGATGAAGTATTGAAACATTTATGACATAATGAATATGTCTGACAAACCTGGTGAAGCTGCTTTGAACAAGGGGGAAAAATGTTGACAAGATTAATATAACTTAAGTTGCTACAATGACAGAAAACAGGAAGCCTGTCTTAACCCACCGTCTGTTGGGCTGAGTCCGCGGGCTGCCGAGATCATGGAGAGGGATGGGCTGCTGTGCAGGGACCTGATGTAGTCCATGTAGGGGTTAATGTATGGGTGAGGGGTGCTGAAAGGAGACTCTGATGTTGCAGCAGGATTTCGGTGCGGGGAAATTCTAAGGAATGGCAGCTCTGAGTATGTTGGGCTACTAGATAAGGCAGAAGGCCTGGAAGAAACAAAAGGAAGAAAAACAAAACCAGCCAGGTTATCTACACAATAAAGAAATATACTTGTTTCTTGAAGAACACAACTGGGTTGCACATGTACTGAAGTCAACTGCCTGGAAAGAAAAAGGATGGGAAATTAATTCTTCTCTGTCCCCACTATTAGCAACATTTCTCTGACCAATTTTAACATGACTTTATATTTGGTTTAATCTTTACACCCCTCAATACCCTTTCCCCAAGGAATTAAGGAGAAAATCACTTCAATTAGTGCAAAATATGCACACTGTATTACACAGTAGTTCTTACTGCAACTTGGAATACATACTGAGATTCAGAATCATTTACATCTTCAAAACTATGTGGCTAATGAAAAAGGAGCTTTGAGTGCCACACTGCACCCATGCCCTTCATTTTCCAGCTTACTCCTTCTGAAAGTGCAAGATGGCATGTTTATACAGAAACCGCTTCAGGAGTCCCAAACTTTGCAAGCCATTAAGACAGATGGGTTCTTTGGAGCATTCTTTTTGTTGCTGTCCCTCCCCATGAAAAAGGCACAAAACTTGGTGGCAGAGTAAGAAAAATTATTGCATACGTGTATTTTTAGTATGGCACCAGTGACCAATGTTTTTTAACAAGACCCCATTAATTAACTACATCATTTTTGTGAAGGGAAAGCTTGGTGCCCTCTCATGCTATGTGTGATGAACCAAGGCTGAAAGCTGACAAAAGACAAATAACCTGCCATAACCCTCCCCATCATCCCACCCTGTTGATACGACAGTGTCTGGGCTCTGCTTGGAGACTTTTCTCTCACAGCATCCCATCTCCAAAGGCACTGGAAAAATTTCAAATTTCATCACAAGGGGCTGGAGTGCCTGCCCTTGCCAACCTGCTCTTTGGCAAAAGACAATGATTAAGCCTGTCATGCATTTGCTGTAGTCCAAATGGCTGACTCGAACTAAATGCCTTTTTGTCCCTGTTTTTCCAATTAATTTAGCATATATACAGCACAGACACAGGCAGCAGCTGTGAGATCAGTGAGGACAGACTGTTCCTTTGATGCTGTTGGCTTACAAAGAGTAATCAAACAAGAAATGTATTTTTTCCCTTTAACATACACATATCATGATCAATTATATCAAGTTGTCATCACCTAGAAGGCCAACAGAACATAATCTTACATAGGAGCCAATTCTGCCCTGCCATCAGCTAGGAAATGCTAGCATATGAGTGGGACAGTGATCAAAGTAATGAATTCCTAACATGACGCCAGCTTCCCTGCCACTAAATCCATGAGGGTTTGTAAAATCTGAGGAATGAAGATTTCTTCTGATGTGTTTTTCTCTTTCTTTTCCCTTCCCTATCTGACCATTTTTGTGTTTCTTGTCCTCCAACAGCTTTCTGTAAGGTAAGCCTGTTTAGCCTTCCTGTATGAAAATACCTCCTAGCTCCAAAGTTTGTTAGAGAGCTGCATTTTGTGCTAGTAGCAGGTACTGACAGTGCAGTCTCTCCTCTGGCACTCAAGCAAGTGACCCACATAAAGCTAAGCCACTCACTAGCATGCTTTCAGCATATTTGAAATGCACTGAGAACCCGAAACCAGAAGCTACTTTCCACCACTGTGCAAACCAGACATCTCCTTTCCTCAGAGAACTTTTTGTCTGCATGGTTCTAAAGTACCTTTGTTTTACAGTGGAAGAGTATCTTTTACTATGAAACCCCACCAGACATGAAATATTCGTTGTCTCCTGATTCCCTATGAGGCCAAGTTTGGTAGGCAAGAACTTTAAAAATCATGGTGATGTAGGAAGCAAAATTACTACAGCTGGGTATCACATTACAGAGTGAATTTCCTATCCTGGCAGTGAGGAAAATATAGTAGTACAGCAAATTTATACAAGAGTAACAAAGAAACTAAGTCTGGATGTCATTTTACAAGAGCTTATTTTTACATGTGATCCCAACTCATATTTAGAAACACGAAGAGCATGCAAGCAGGCTGGGGCCCTGGCCTTATCTGGTGCATATTGAACAGAGAACTCTTTAAATGCTTATGCAAGAAGGCTGAAAGTCTGTATTGGCCTTAGTGATTCACTCTCCAGCTGGCCAACAGCCAAATGCTGCCACAGGAGCAAGATTAAAAGCCAGGCTGTCAGCTTCTCCCTTCAGATCCAGCAAGAGCCATTCAAGGACACCAGGACTCCACCTCTCTTCTCCTCAGCCCTGCCTCTTTCTCTCTCTCCTCTTCTGAGCTCCTCAGTTTTCCTAGGATGCTAGGGAAAGGACACTGACCTGCATAACGTCAATCAACAGTAGGCATATAAATGGTATTATCTGAGGCAGAAATAAGGAATCATCAGATTCCACAAAGAATTCCCAGCTCTGGACTCTGATGTTTCTTAATTTCTCTCGATCATCTGATTTTAACAGGCTGCTAACTTCTGCGCTCACTTTCAGTCTGGACTTCTCTCACTCCTCTGTGCTCCCAGACTCTCCTTTCCCTACAGACCCATTTTCCTTCATGCCTTCTTCATCTGCACTCAGGCCCACAGTTTGAGTCATCCTGATTTATTCCAATAAATGCCACATATCCTTCCTTTCCCTCTGTGATTAAACTTCACTGTGAACATCTTTCACAAGTATTAACTCCCTCCTTCAAACTAAAATGCAGCTTTTAGAAAGGGTGCTGCCAAACACCCTTACTGTGGCTTTGCAACCTCATTGCTGCAATAAAGAACAAACTTCGTCCTGTAAACAGCAAACAGTACAGCCCAGGAGTGGCTCTGCAGATATTCATTCAGTGACAAACAAATCAAATCTCCAGATGTGGGTGGCAGTCCATCCCCCTAATTTTTATTTCACATGTATAGAATAATAGAATGGTTTGGATTGGAAGGTACCTTTACAGGTCATCTAGTCCATGATGTCATGAGCAGGGAAAGAAGCTGGGGACCCTCCTTCAAACTCAGGACCCTTCAGCCCAGCATCCTGCAACGTAGCTTTGCATCCTGTTGAATGGCATTCTGCCTTGGGTCTGAGGCTACTTCATGGGATGTGATGAGGCTTCAGCATTAGAAGAGGCAAGGAGATTTTCAGTGATACTACTTGACAATTTATGCCTCACCTGTAAACCATGGGAAGGCAGAACTTGCCCTGCATCTTCTCCTGTGCAGGGGTTCTTCTGTTGTACAACATATTCAGACTACTTAAGGGAGGGAGCAAAGCAGATGTATGCTCTTCTCTGAATCAGGACCTCTGTGTCTACTTCTAGACAAACTCAATTCAAATTTCATACAAAGCTGATCACACTTTCAAGACATAGTTGAAGGTCTCCAGGTTTGTGGGTAAAAGACATCCTGTGACTGTGTTTCGCCACTAATTTTTTATCCTAGTACATTAGGATGACTTTATTATTTTCTCAGTAACTTTGGTTATATCTACAACCCTGACATAAATGAGAAGGAACAGAGAACAGGGCTAGCTGTGAAGGCATCTCATCCTTCCTGTTTAGAAGGCCTTCCTGTTCATTGCTAAGGTGCTGAAATATCATGAGCACCACACAGTTTCCATATCTACCACAGGACTTCCAACTCCCCACCCATACCCAGCATGCCAGCTTCTTCCTGTTCCAACTCTGATGTTCTGGGGAATCTCAACCACTCAGCTTGTGAATGGCACACATGTGCTGAGGCAGGGAGATCAGTGTAAGGGCACACAGGTGTATTTTTTCCTATTAGTCATGACACTTTGATGAATTGTTGCAGAGGTGTCTGCACAGTCTTAAAAATTTACGAAGTCACAACAGGTCAGCAGCTATGAACAGCATCAGTTGTAGGGCAAGTCACGGTATGTGTAAAGCTGCCTTTTTAAAAAAATGAGGTTTTTTTCTGACCACTGCTGAACCACGGGTGAGCTATCTGTAGAATTTCAGTTATTACTCATGAAAACAGTGTGTAATTTTGTTTTGTTGCTTACAGCTGCAATAGATGAACTGTGTACAAGAAGACTGACAAGCAGCAGGTTTGGATTTTAACCACCACAAAAACTCAATCAAATCCAATTCCCTTTTCAGCCCATACAGCCCTTTTTTAACTGGTGAAGGAAGATCATGGGAATCTGAGAGTTGATGAGCAAGCACAAGCAAATTATACATATTTCAAAATGATCTGCATGCACAGATCATTACCTAGTATTATCTTGAAAGGATCACACATTCTTTCCATCAGCAGAAAAAAAACCTGAGATACAGGGACTCCTAACATATACTTTAGGCTGTTGGTTTTTTTTTTTTTTTGTACTTAAGCATTTGCCAGTTTTACAAAGAGGAAGACAGGATTGCCCATATTCATATCCTATCCCTTTCTTTGATACTAATAGAACAGCTAACTTGAGGTGAAATACTGCTGTCTGGCTATGACTAGAGGTGAAAATCCCTGGGTAGGTAAGCCAGCACAGAGCTTGTTGACTGTGGGCCCTTTCAACCACCTTCTCAATGCTCTACTGATAGGATTAGAGGATCAGCCCAAAATCCATGAAACCATCTTATGTGGATTAATGCATGAAACTGAATTAGGAATTGAGGGGGGGGGTGGAAAGAAAATAGACCCAGTTCAGGGTGCTGGGGAGCAGCAAAGGCCAGCTACTCCCTAAGGAAAAGCAAGCCAGGAGCCACTCATGGGCAATGCACTCCATGCCACCAGAACTCAGTGACCAGAGCCAGACGCTACCAACACAGTCAATCATGAGTCTGAGACAAGGCAAAGTGACAAACCAGGTCTGGGTTGGGCCAGTCAAGTGCAGCAGGAAACAGGGACAAAGACAGATTAGGAGACAAGTTACATCATGGTTCTAGGCCTCTATCCAGAACAGCTCCCTACAGTGCAGATCCTGACCACAGGAGCAGGACCATAAACTGGCACTACTTACAACACAGGTCAGGCAGCTCAGCTAAACAGGAGTTCCTGGATGCATGAGGTGTTGGTAGAGGTCTCCAGTGAGGCCATTCAAGACAATTATTGCCAATCATGGCAATATGGCCTCAGGGTACTTGCTTTGGAGTGCTTGAACTGTTTTAATACATGCCAAAATATCAATACAGTGAAAATTGTCCCTTCTATCTCTTGCAACTGTGAAAACTACAGGAGGCCCCAGGGCACAGTACAACCCCCCCACTTGTCACAGGCATTCTTCAATAGCAATGTTTTCTGGAAGCAGATGTAAAGCCACTCAGAACAGCCGCAAAGGTCTGTGCCACAGGAAAATCTGGACTACTATTTTTGAGGTTGGTTTGGTGTTAGAGATCTGTCATAAATGGTTTCCAAATAACTTTAAGCTGTGCTTGTACAAAAATCTCTTCTAAGAACAACCTATCTTAAAAAAAAAAAAAAAAAAAAAAAAAAAAAAAAAAAAAAAAAAAAAAAGGTGATTTAAGCTCTTTCTGATTTTAAAGGAAACTATAACTGGAAATCTTAACGCCAAGTTTTGTCCTCATAAAATTTTAAATGGCTCTTTTATGAATCTGTTGAAAAATACATTTATATTGAAAACAGCAAGTGATCCTTAACTATAACATTGTAAATATGACACTGAGCTGAGGTTACAGATGGAACAATAATCTATCTCACAGAACAAAGCCTGTCAACGAAGTGGGATGAAATATTGTAACATAATGTAATTTATTATTGCCTTTTCATCCATCTTGTTATATTATGAACGTGTCAAAGTTCAAACCTCGATATTTAATCATTTAATAGTCTTTATTCAATGCTGGAGCAAGCATTGATGGCATAACTCTCATACCAATGATATCCACACTGTTTCTCTGATACCTGTTCAATTCAGTCCTGCCTGGAGAATTGAAAAATATTAAACTCATTAAACTGCCTATAATACTTTTATCTTTTTCTTTTTTTTTTTTTTTCTGCAATAATCTTCTGATGTCTGCCCACAAAACATTAACACTTATTTCTAGTAGAACCTGGAAGATGAACAAACAAGGACTTTTTTGGTATGTGGCGACTCCTATTTTAAAGCACATGGCTCAATTCCTTTGGTGCTATCTCCCATGTTAAATTTCTGTTGTTTACTTAATACCATAGTTGCTTGTACAGACTGACCCTTCAGCACCAGCAGCCAACAACTGGCTAATAAAATGTTTTTCTATTAATAAAGTTGAGTTCTGAGATTTCAGTGTAAGGAGATTGAGGCCAGCACTGAGCATTTTTAAAATGCAACCCACAGTCCTTTCCTCTTTTCATTTCTCAATGAATTGGTAAACAATCAAACCTATAAATACATACTATGGGAAATCAATAATATAATTTCAGAAATTCCAGTTTCAAACAGGCACTCCATTCCCCTAGAATCACTTACTGCCTCAAAACTGCTATATCACATTCTTGGACTTAGGAAAATTAAGGAAGTAATTATGAACATTTAAAGAATTATTTGAATATATGGAAATGTCAGAGTACAATTCATATAGAACAGCTCAAGACCTGCAAAAGAGTAAGCACTGTTAACTGTATTATCTTAACGGTAGAAATTAAGAAAAAGGAGAACATAAGCATGTTTTTTAAGTCCTAAAACAAAAAAAAAACCTCTTTATTTCCTGTATCATTTTCTATGTTTTAACACCTAGCAAATATTTACTCACATTTCCTCCAAAATTCACACTGGAACTGTAGTCAGCATAGGGAAGTAGGTCACAGAATCTGATTTGGTAGCAAACTTTCATTCAGTAGCTACATGTTCAAATAAATCAGGAGTGGGTCCATGCCTATGTAGTTCACATAGAAGCTAGATCAGGGTTTAAGGCAGACAGGCTTTGGTTTCATTTCCATTATTTATCTGCTGTCCACCTTGTACAAGTTTGCTGTCTTCCTGATCCACTCTTTCCCCATCTTTAAAACTGTGGTAAATCACTTGGAAAATGTTCAGTATCTATAGTGGAAAGGTCATATCAAGAGAGCCTATGTTATGAATATTTTCTCACTGAGGCAAGGACAATGCCATACAAAATGTGGGCAGTTCTGGTATGTAAATTCCTAAAATATACAAATAACCTCACAGGGGGTTAGAATAAAAAGTTTCTTCCACATAAATTAAAAGGCATCATTGCAGAAAAAAAAAAAAAAGGGGACACAAATGACTATACAAGAGATGTTCATGGTTCAGGAAATCTGCATGACAATTAGGCATTAACCGACAGCAAAAGAATATTACTCTGGTTCCCCTTTCCTTCTTTGGGGAAGTGTTAACATTATGTAGTTACAGTTAAAAATTGACTACATTAATCAAGCACTAAATCCTTAGTCAGTGACTGTATTTCTATTTTTCAACTGATGGACTGCCTGAACATAGACCCAGTTTGTTTTTATATACACTGCTACTTATAAGACTTCATAAATAACCCAACTATGGGTGGATTGTGGATTTCTTCAAGAATAGTTTATGCCATGAAAAGCCATGAATATTCGTTCTGTTATTTAATAGACTACTCTTTACATAAGGTCAGCTGTAACACTGGTGACCTTCAGTCCACAGTACCACCTGTAGTGACTAGAGCAAGCAACTGCTGCTTCAGATGATACAGTCTTGACTTGGGAGTCTTGACATGCATTCCTTAAATGTGTATGCTGACACAGTTTTGACTGTTTAATTTCCTTCATTATGAAGAATGTAAATAAAACTATCTACTGTCTCCTGGCATTCCTCAAGTCAAGTCCAGTCTTCCTGTTCTCTTCCTCACACACACCAGCCTCTCCTTTTCCTCTTCCTTCCATCCACCCACCACTGTTGCTGCCTCCTGGCACTGCTCTGAAACACTGTCTGCTTGGCCTTTGCAATACACAGCATCCCAGCTTTCCTCTGCTTTCTCTATATCCTTCTCAGGATGCTGAAAAGAAATCAGTGACTAGGAGAGGACTATATGCATTTACCTGGCAATTTCTTTGTACAAAAAAGTAACCAACAATAACTACTGCCTGCAAATGTCACTTGCCCATTTTAGGCTTCTACCAGAGGTTATCTGGCAAATTTTTTGTGCAAGCCTCCGAGTACCCAGCTTGGTGCCCCTCCCAGGCAGAACATCTTCTGCCTCTTCTGGCCACTTCATTGTCCAGTATCAGGAAGCCAGAGCAAAGCTGTGAGGCTGTAAATGGGGCAAAAGCACACAGCCCTGCTGAAGGAGAAGGGATTATCCCCAGGGTGAAGAAACAGCTGGGGCTGGTAAGCCCTGAGGCCATCAGAGCTGACTCACCAGAGTTCATTTGCCAAAGACTGCGAGCTCTTCCTGGCAGAGCTCCTTATATTTGCACAACGCTCAGCAGAGCTCCCATCCTGCACAGAGCTGTTGGACAGTGCAGTAATGTAAACAGTAAATAAAAGTAATGCTAACATGTGATTTCCATCTCTTCCTTCTGCTAGAGCTTTATCCAGGCACTGCCTTATTTTGCTCAGCTTGCACTGAACCATAAATAAAGTAAGGCCTTATACCTTCATAGGACAGCCCAACCTCAGTGCTGGTAAATTCTTCCTCTCCTGTCTTCAGCTGGTTCCAAGTTTACAGACTTGTAAATGTAATGTACTGACTTGTACGTTAACAGATGGAGGATAATGTAGCAATGTTGCATGTGATGCAGAAATAATCATCATCATGAATATAAAACAGATGCACAGGACAAGAAAGTGCTATTTGAATAAGATTGCCATGGACCTCCACACACTATTTCCCCTTCAAACTATGCTGTACCACAAAGTGCAGCAGGAAAATCTAAAATCTCTACAGCCAACTTATTATCTGTTTTTAGTAATAACAGAGTGAGCAGTAAAATTACCAACTGCATTCCTACAGCAAACTTCTCTGCTCTGCAATTCTCTTCTGATGCTCTAGAGGTGGTCCCATTTGCTATTCAAATTTTAGCTTCCTCTAGGCTACAGGCAGAGCCTGACATCCCTTCCAGTCTTTAACCAGAGACACCATCATATCAGTATGTAGACATATACAATTCTGGACTGCATTAATGTACCCCTTTCTTGCCTCCCTTGCCACTCCTCTCTCAGAAAAAGTGGGTCAAAGGAGTGTCAGAAGCTTTCTCACACTTAATGCTGTTAAGTCAGCTAATTTAATAAACATTTGTTTAACATTTGCTCCTATTTCACTAATGCACTGTGAGAATGAGAAGAATTTTATTCCCCTTCTTCCCCATCCTCCCCCTTCCTCAGGAGTGCCACTAGCTGTTATCGCAGTGACTAATGTGCTGTATGCGGCCATTATAGTCCTCAACTCTGAAATTACACCTAGGATGAACGATAGGCTCTGCCTGTATGCTGATTGGAGTTGGATAATGATTGATTAGAAGAAAGTCAGGCTATGTAGCCATGCAAAAAGAATTGCACTAAGCCACAAGCTTAAACACTAAAGATCATTTCACCAGTGGCTTCAGAGCTATTAGATATTTTCATATGAACAACATTTCTTACATCCAGGTTTGCGCATTTTATCTTTATTCTTTCAAATACTGAAATTGCTTGGATAAGAGGGTTATATTTTTTTTATATATATATATATATATATATATACACATTTGTAAGAGTAGCCTGAACTTTTAGAGGAAATTGAAGAGGCTTTGTGTCAAGTACAGCTAAATCCAGCCTTTCTATATCAAACCCCTGCTAGAAAATTACTGTGCAGATGATAAGGCTGAAAGATATAATAAAAAGTGACTCTACTCAATTTACACTGCAATATTGGTATGACTGAATATTTTTCATTCAGGTGACTGATAAAATCACTAAACTGTATTGCAGATAAATAAAGGAGGCTTCTGTCAAGAATAAACACCATTAATCATGAAGTCTCACCCTCTGAGTGGCTGGGCTATGCAACTGCACAAATGCACCATTACAAGTGGCATGTGACCCACTGCCTCTTTTCTTCCCCCAGCTCCCTGGTGAAACCGTCTTCTTAGGAAACTTTTCTGCTGCCTTTACAACATTTGGAACCCTGGGAATGCGTTTTCCTTTCAAGTTTATACACAGCTGCAACTGAAATAAATTTTAGTGGCAATACATTCAGCTAAAAATTGAACCCACAAAACAAAGTGAAGCCATGCAGACTGTGGCTGCATTGCTGTGAATCCAGTATTACAGTAAAAAGCCTGTGTTTAAACTGGTGAGGATGAAGTCTTTATAATTCTAAAGCTGAAACAAGTAGGAAATTTTTCCCCCAAGCCTTCTTCCCTTTTTCTTCCAAACCCACATTTTCTTACTGGTTTTATTATTTAGTTTTGCTATTTCCAAATAGGTGCTGAGTTTCTTTTTGAACATACAAATATAAAATTTCTTAACATCAGAAATCTACCTCAGTAGAATCTGTGGGTCTCCTTTCAAAAAAGCAACTGACATGCTAAATAATGGACATGAGCTGAAAGAAACTTACCCAGAAAAAGCACAGTCATACAAAAAGAAAACCAGACAACTTCGGTAACCTTTTTGTAACCTGTTTTAGAGTAAGTGATGATTCAATAGTGGCCATGTTATTAAGCCAGAATGAAGCAGTGCCCTACACACTAATGAGGTTAAAAAATGTAGTTAGGTCTTCATGTTAAAGGCACTTAGCAAGCAGCTTGCTTGGCAAAGACCAACTGTGTTGGAGCAGAGGACTAATCACACAGGCAGGAATCAAATCGACTGGAAGAATTAGGAGACTTGCGGCCCCGAGGAATGTAATTCATGCAGAAAAGCAGTTGTCAGAGCGAGGCCAGGGAACTGTGTGGGAAGAAAGCAAAATAAACAGCTCAACAAAGAAAACAAAGACGCTCAAATAGTGGCTTTTCTAATGCTTGAGTACTCTGAAACTTCAGTGGGCGCATATGACTAAAAACTCATCAAAGATGACCTCTATAAAAGCAATATACGGTAAATAGTGAACTCATTCAAAAACACTCAGAAAATGTCTGTAGATCTTTAAAGATAACCTTGGCAGGACAGAGAAAGTACACATACATACATGCATGACTGGGAGAAGAAGAAAAACAGCCAAATGGTACAAAGCTAAGAGAGTTGAAATGGTTTCTACAATTACTCCTAATTTCTCTCTCTACCATGCACAGATGAAAAGAGGATGCAGTCTGCATGCAAAGAGTGCTCCTGCCTGTGTGCAGCAATACTCTCTGTGAAAAAATAGCATTGGTAATTAGGATCCTCTCCCACAACATGAGAACCAGATTACTGCATCCACCAGGGGGATTATCTGACCAGAAAGAAGAGCTTGAGGCTTGTCCTAAATCTCAAAAAAACTCATGTGCAATTCACAGGTTTTTCTCATGACGGGTATGACCCATAACAGTAAAATTATATTTTGAAATCAACTGATATGTGAATGTCACCAACACTCTGCTCTCTTGAAAAACAGTATTTTTAATTAATGTGTTATTACTCTCATAATTTAGTGGCTTTTTTATTTTTAGAGAATGAAGCTATTATCACTTTTAGTACTTTGGAACCTTTCTCCTCATCTTGTTCACTCACTTATGATTTGTCTAAACCTCCCCTAGAATACTATGCTTACTATTGTTCCAGCAAATTTTAGCTTCTCTTCTTCCCTTAACTCCTTCCTCCCATTAAGACAGATGTTCCTTCTTCTGGAAAAGCATGTGAAGTTTCTCAAATTACTTCAAGTGAACACTTTCCTCAACATCAGTTCTGTGATGCTAAGAAACACTCTTTTCCCAAATTCAAAACCAAACCAAAACAAATCCTTTCATTTCCAGTGTCTATTGTAAGACATGTTCACAATATTACAAAACTGCAATTTGGGGAAGAAAGAATTTTTTTCTTTAATTCTTTTATATAAAAGAATATCTTCACTGTTTAAAACAAAACCAAGTTGGCCATAACAAAAGAGAAATTCAGGAACTGAATATTTCTCCTATTGCACTTGCTACGCATATTTGGTTGTGAAGGGAACATTTGACTAAAATTCTAACTTTGCAGGACTACAGTCCTGACAAAATAGTGATATGAAGGTTCAGCATCAATCATTTCTGTTGAGGTATGGTTGGATTTGCTTCAAACCTCTGTACTATCATCAACAGACAGCCCAAATTTGATATTCACAGGGATTAGTGACTCTTACTGAATAGAGTATCACCTAGATTTTCTCATCTAAAACTACATGCAGCAGGAAAAAAATTAGATTACACAGATCTACAGAAACTCCTGAATACAATTCTACATATATACATTTCTATATAAAACACATAGATTATTTTCTGATACGCATCTTCCCCCCCTTCCCCTAGACAAATACATGATCTGGGAAAGAAAAGCCATTTTGAGAGTGCACCTGAGTGACAATATCAGCTGTACAGTACATATTTATGCTACACCCAGGACTGGAGTCAAGGGGCGACCTTATGAAAACACAACTTCCAAGCTTCCCCCATCCTCCAAACACCACCTCAAACAGCAGGTGCACAAGTCACAGATCAGCACCAACAATCATAAGAGCAGTAGGATTCACAGGTATATGAAGCACCATTTACATCAAATGTGAATTCTGCTAAGGTAAAAGGGGGGAAGAAAGATATTCTAACAGCACCTTCTTGTATTTTCTCTGCCAGTAACAAAGGTCCAGGTATGGGAGCTGGCTGAGGTGCACCCAGAGAAGATCATGAAAACACTCAGTTCTCATGCCAGGCTGAGAAGTCTTGTCTCTGTCAGGCCATCTTTTTGATCTTTCAAGCACTAAAAGACACTTTGCTGCTACATAGTCCACCGTACAAGTTAGTCCTAACAAATGGTAAATATATAATGGCTGGAAAACTATAGCCAATAAAAGAAACTAGAGAGAAATTCCTTGCACTGCCATTCTTTTTCTATTTGTGTGAAAAACTGGAGTTAAAAAACATTTCCCAGGCAAAGCTGTAACTTTGAACAACAAGCATAAAGGAAATTTATATTCTGGCTGCACACTTTTTTTGAAAAGTAGTAAATTCAGTTTTGAAATCTTTGAGGCAAATGCATTATCTATATGCTGGAAGCATTATTAGTTCTCTAAACAAAGTAGCTAGCTGGGTGTGTAATTGAAAACCCTAAGGGGAACAGCCTGGCCACACATTTGCTGGAACACACCTGCACAAGCCACACATTTGCTCCCTAAGAATCTCTGCAATTCAATCTAATCACAGGAGTAGAAACATAGTTCCCAGTAAAGGTGTCAGGATGGAAGCCTGATGTCCAAGTAACAAGCAAGGCAAACGAAGACAGAGGCAGGGTACACAAGCTTTCTTGGTACTGTCTTGATGATATATGCTGATAGTGATCTTCCAGGGTAAAGCAGAGAACACCTGATTGCCCCTGGTCATTCAGCTACTGACCTCTGCCAAAGCTGTCTACAATGTTGTTAAATGGGGCTATTTGCGTTGGTGGCCTCTATAAACTGGACTAGACTATCAATCTTTTCTTCCACGGGCCAGTGGAAAAGGCATGATAAATCTAGGCTGAATTTCAACAGGAGATGATACAGGACTGAAAGATGTGTATCTTTAAAGAGAGAGCCACTTGAATCTGATATGTTTAGAAATTCTCCCTTATATGAAATACTCCCTAATTTTCTGTTGATCCTTAACACCAGTGGTCACAACACCTCATAAATAATGCTTTCAAGAAGATGATAGGTTAGTTCATTCCTTCAGGAGCTTTGTACTCCTGACTCACGGGCTGCAAGATGTTTGCCTCTGTGTCTAACCTCCGCAGAGCTTCCAGAAAATTGTCAATGCATCTATAAAGCTGACCATAAATGCAGTTGTAATCTGTTTTAAATTCTGACCTACACATTCAGTGCTGGAAGGGATTAAGCACCTGCTCTTCAGTGGTAACTTCATAGGGCCCAGCTTCAATGTAAACATTACTCTGAAATAAAGTCCCAAGCCATTTCTTGGTCATGCATCCTAAAAGTAAAAATCAAACAAAATAACATTTTTCTTTAAATGGTTTCCTCTGTTAATCAATAACATCAGTCATCAATGATAACTCAGCCTGGTGCATTGATGAAAAACTCACTGAACACAAAACACGATACTTTCAGTGAAATTAAGGTATCATTGGGATTTTTTTCTAGCATCACACAACACAGAATAGGCACGGGACAGCTAGTTAGTCTCCTACACCTCAGAAGAACAGCTTCAACAGCCTGTGTTTTGTTAGAGATATGTAAACAAATATAGAGTTATACATACACACACACACACACACACACACACACATACACATATATATTTATAAAAAAAATATAGTGGGATGAGTAGGTGGTGCCAAAAACAAGAATCCATACTCCAAGATTCTAGGACTTGATGTCTTTGCTGGGGGAGGATGGAGTCTAAGTCAGGGAAAGATAGTGTGAGAGTGTGATGAAGATGCTCTGTGTTCCTAAAACACATGCTACTCATCACTCACATTTCTTGGAGTTTATACCTACTCTAACTTTAGGGAACTTCCAATTCACAACACAGGAATGTCTCAGGTACACTTTAAAAAAAGAAAGAAAAAAAAAAAAAAAAAAAAAAAAAAAAAAAAAATCCCCACTAAGACTGTAACATTTCAGCTCTCTTTGAAGCAAGATTTAACATGAGTGGAAGAATTGTGCTGAAAAAAAAAAGGACTCTGTCACAGTCCAGTACCTCACAGGCTACAGCAACAAGTCTGACAGCAACCTCTATAGAGCTGGCTTGCTTCTGGTTCACTGCACGTGAATACCACAGTCAATATCTGCTCACTCAACTAATACTGCTGACTACAGCACAAAGAACACAGGAATTTTGTCCAAGAAACCACAGGCTAACAGCCTTTGAATGTGCACTATATTTAGAGCTTGCATTCTTTGCAGCTGATAACAGAATGTGATAATAGAAATTTCAAGCAGCAGAACTCAAGCATTGCAGCTATTCTATATATTTTTGTTTAAATGTTAAATTAAGGTATTGATCTACATGTTCTCAAAGGTTTTGCCATTGAACATTTTTTTCTAAGCATTTTGTTGACATTTTTCCTCTAATTTTCCATCTTTCTCAGGCTCTGGGTAGCTCCTTGAATTAGTTTTAACTGCAGAGATCTAAAATTACTCAGTCCATGACAAATGTAAGCAAAGATATTCACCCTATTATGTAAAGAGGATGCATGTACACACACACATGAATTCACATACTTGTATACACATCTGCACACAGCAAGCGCCCAAACAACTTGAAATCCTGTCTAGTTATTCCTCAGTTTACAGAAAAATGTTACATAGAACAGTGACCTGAGGCGTAACTTTGCTGGCCATTCTTTTTGCTTCCGTCATCCCTTAATTCACGCTGGTTTGAAAGCCTGCCTTAGGGAACCACTTCTCACTGGCAGCCAAGAATTCATCTAAGGAAGGACTGTTAACTGCCCAGAAGGGGTAAATCAGCTAAGTGGCAGTGCTGATAGACACCTCACAGCCGATAAACCTTGGAAGTGCTCCTCTGCAACAGCATAATCCATGAAAACCTCTTAAAGAATCCCTTTCGCTGGGCTTGGCTCTACCAGACAAACCTATACGTATCAGGTGGGGATGAGGCAACCGATCCCCTTTAGACCATCGGAGGAGTGTTCCTGAGGGCTTTTCTCAATTTTTCCTCCCCCTGCATTACACCAGCAGGATGCCCTGTGCGTTGTTGCTACCCTGGAGCGTTGAAGAGAAGTGGTCAGCCAGCTGCCAGCCACTGGAGCACTTTTCTCAACATGAAAAAAAAACATAAACCAAAGATTTGGGGAAACTTTTTACAAAGGATTTTCAACAAAACAAACCATTACATTTTACAAGTTCTTCCTTCTACATTAAAAACCTCACCAAAATTTTCTTCTAATTTTAATTGCTGCAACTTCCCCAGACAGCCCGAAATCAAGCTGGGTGTATAAAAAGAACAAAGAGCCTCTGTTAACGCAATATTTATCTACTGCTATTGTTTCTCCTTTATAAATCTGTAGTTCCTTGGCATTACAACTAGCTACTCCAGAGAAAATTATTATGTCACAAAGTATTATCCACCACAGAAACAGATGAATGATGTGAACCAAATGTAATCTGGTGCGCTTAGAGGCAATCCTCTTGACTTTCATGTAAATGTGCTGGCTTAAAACAAGGATGGATTTTAGCAGTGAATCCTTATTTGATCTAAAATTTATTTTTCAGCAGAAATTAAATAAGATAGTTTTTCCTAAATACTGTTTTTTCCTAGACAGAGAGCAAGTCAGTGAGAAATATAGAAGAGTTGAATTGGCTGTGCAGTAACTTCAGACTGCAGTTTACCTAAACAAATGAATGTAACAACTTATGTAAAACAGCTACATCAAAAATATTTAATTATTTTTATCCATCTCTCAACCTTTTTTTTTTCCTTTAAAAGGTAGCTCAGAATCAAAAACTGAAGAGAAAGACTTACCCTTTTTTTCTGCAATTCAATATATGCCACTGCTAATTTCCTTTCCAAACTTTTTGCACTTTCAGATAGTTTTAAAAACCACTCTGTTTCTGAAGCTACTCCTCAAGCATTACAAAGCTGACAAAGGAGAATTTATGATCTGTAAATCTTAAGGTAAATACCACAAAATAAGAATGAACAGCTCAACAAAACACTGATTCACTATTTTAAATAATGCAAAACTATACACTGAGTAAGATACCACAGTTTTAGCCTAGACAGAAGCTTCCTATTCCCAAGCTTTGTAAAAGGTCTGGCACTGAAAGAAAACTATCTGGTGAAGTTTATGTGTAGGCATCTGGCCCTGGTATTTTACTTCCCTGAAGAATCACTAAGAAAAGAGGGATACACGCTGCTTGCAGAGCCTACAACACGCGTACCTGTGGCACATAACAAATTCTGTATAACCTTAACGAGACCATGCTGATTCCTTCTCAGAGACTTGCTATAAAAATCCTCCAGGCTATTAGCAGCTGCTTATTCTGCATGCTGCACTTCACTTCCAGAGACAGGTTTCTTGAGGTGTTTCACATTTAATACAAGATTTCTTCCTGTTTAAAGAAAATACTTTCACGGATGATTTTGGGAAGCTGTAACTACAGTCATCTTTTCATGTCCCAAGAGCTTCCCAGTCTTTCTTCTCTGACGGCTCCTGGCTAAACCATAAAACCCATTCCAAGTCTCAAAGTAATTAAAGCCAACTCAATGAATGATGTTCTTCATGTTGGGTGGGGCTCTCCTTCCCACTGTGAAAGGATCAATGAATGGTCTGACAAGGTGACAAACTCCTAGCCAAGTCTACAGCTTAGAGGTACACTGAGATAAAGCATCAGGTAAAAGATTTAAGAGGTTTGAACACTCAGATTTTAAAAAATAAATTAGAGCTTAGAAATGAAAAGAAAAATCATAATGTCAGTGACAAGGCTGGGAAAACATAAACAACCTATCAAATGTGTGGCTAGCAGTTTCTCTGATAATCAAGGATATGCCTTAATCTTCTCACATTTGGGCATCCTCTTTTTGCTGCATGGTCCGTAGTCAGACAATGATGAAAGCTGAGTGTCTGGCCTGACTTTGCTTTTCTTTCCACCTTTGTGTAACTGATGTGTGCATAAACGATGTATGAAATAACGTATCTAAGAATCAGACTCCCTTTTTATCAACTTGGAGCTGACTGCAAGCAAAACACATGCTCTGGTTTAGTACCAGAGCATTGAGAAAGTTTAAAGTATCTGTTCAAGGTATTAATGTAAGGCACATGCATGGTTATCTGCACATGCATCATTTCAGGGCATAAGAGTGCCAGACTTGCTAGTCTCAATCAGCAGTTAGAAAAAAAAAAAAAGGAGCTTGGAATATTGTTGATCCTAGGAAGCTAAAATGCACCAGCTGTATGTACCATGCAACTTCCTCCTGGCAAAGGCATTCTCCCTCGACTGTAAGCATATGGGTACCACCTTCCCTTAGATTTACCTGCTCACTCTTCCCTATGTGTAGTCCAGAGCTAAGGCAAAAAGGGATGGCAGAAAGAGATGGAGACTAAATGGACGAATATTTTCGAACATGCATGATGCATCTTGTAATGCATTCAGTCCTAAAACTTTAGCTTTCCAGTAGCCTCTTGCAACACATGCATTTACCATTCCAAGATGTACACAAGCCACTGCCCCAGAGCCATTCCTAATATTGCCACCTGACTGTTGTCTCCTTCCTCATCTTTGCAGGAGTGAGTTCCCTCCACAGTCACAGTAACAGCACTTGAAGATATCAGGATAGGTCACCTTCAAAGGCTGTCCAACTCAACCTTGAAATGAAGGATACGGGGAAAAATCTATTGATGCAACTTGGTTGAAATGTGGGAATGAATGAATGGCCAAGAACAGTAGCTTCCTAAATCGCTGAATTTAAATCCATCTGTAGAATTTTACCTCTGTCTTAGGAGCTTTTTTAAAATTAATAAATAAAAACTCTTGTCCTGGCTAAGTCAGATTTTAAAATTTGTGGGACTGTAAAGTTATTTATACTTGCACTGTCATAAAAATAGACAAGACACCCTTCTTCTTCTTCTTCTGTTCACTGCTAAATAACTCTCATTCCAAACAAAAGCATCAAGCCTTTGTTCCAAGAGTTCCAAGAGGAAGAGTTAGCCAATAACAAATTTGGGATTTGGATCTTGAAGAAAAAATAGCATACTCATGGTATTAATTTCAAATAAACACCGTCATTAGTGGCATGATTTTGAATCACTGCACATCAACCAGAGAAGCCATCCCACTCTAATGGATGACCTAGCAGATGTCAAGGACCAAAACACAGATAAGCTTCAGCTCCTTCTTTAATACTATACTTTAGAAATCAATTTTGGAAATTAGGAAAGTGCTGGACAAAAACAACAAAGTAAAACAAAGCAGGGAATGCGATTACTAAAACCATATTTTTTTTGTTTGTTTTAATAATATGGTATTTATCACATAATTTAACCTCTTAGTTCAGTGTAAAGCAGCAAAACTCAATTACAGTTTACTGGATTTTTTTAAACTGAATTTGTAAAAAAAAAATAAAATAAAAGGGAAACACAAGCCCCAGTCTCAGTTCTGCCGTTCATCCCTTGCTGCTGAAGAACAACTCAAGTTTCATACATCTTCCTGAAGTATAAACCAGAGATGTACTGTAGAAATTCCAAGATAACTACACAGTCCTAGCAGGTTTCGGTAACACAAAGTGACACATTTCAGTACATATTCATAAGGGTTGGGGGTTATTATTGGGCTGTAATTGCAGTTGTTCCAACACGTAATAAGCCATGGCTGGAAAAACAAAGGCAGGTTAATTTGTGACTTCCTCTACTCATTCAGAGGCAAATTAAGTGTCAAACAGCTAATACAGAACATATTTCATTTTATGAGATTTTAATTTAATTCTGTACCATATCGTTGATGCCTTAATGTAGGGTGGTTTATCTAAGAGGAAGAGCAATTTATAAACCTCTTTCAATTGAAATCTTTAATGATAGGATACGATAGCATAATTACAGCAATGCCTGCTAGTTCTACTATACATAAGCATCTGTCAGCAATTCCATCATAAACATAAACCCTTATTTTAAGGGTTTATAACTCAAATTATAAAATTTGGCTTCAGGCTGAAATTTGGGATGCAACAATTCTGACCATCAGCAATTAAACTATAAGAATCATACATATATATATATATATATATATATATATATATATATATATACACACACATAAATACATATACTTTTTTAGACCTGCAAGTACGTAAGAGCCTTGTAACATCTTTAAAATTCCTGCTTTCCTTTTTCTTTTTCACTTGGCCAGTGTTCAAAATTATGTGCAGACACTGTAGGTACCATATAGACAAGGCCCTCCTCACATATTTTCTGCACTTGTATTACACCTAAACTAATTCCACTAAGGCTTGACAGGTTCTGGAACATATTTCAAGGAGCTTGAATAACTAAAATAATGTCTCTTTTAAAATTTATTTTTAATTTATATTACATACACACATTTGAGAATACCACAAAGCTGAGGAGAAAACCACTTGTACAATGAAGTCATTGTTGAAGTAAATATTTGCTTCCTGACTCTGGTTTCTTGCCATTTTCTCTCAGAATTCTCTATCTCTTTTTTTTTTTTTTTTTTTTTTTAATGGGTACTGGGACAGCAGTTCAAGTAATGGCTCCAAATGATCCCAGGTGATCCTAAGTGCTACTAACACCCAGCTCTGTAAAACTTGCAAGAAAACCACTGGCTGCCTACCTCACATGTATATACGTTAATATATTTTCCTGAAAACTGCAAAAGCATGACAAACAATAACATCTACAAAGATGCTGAAGTCTAAATGATTTTTTTTGAAGTTGCTTAATTGCCTATTTATATTTAATTACACCAACCACAACAGCTGCAAGGGTCCACTACAGCTCATCATTCCAATGGTGACATAAACCAAATGAGCAAAACAATCAACAGAAGTTAATGGGGAAAAATGACCAATATAAAGGCAGTTTTGAGTTTAAACCTTGGGCTGATATCAGAGTATATTTCTAAAGCAGCTAGCTGCCTGCAGTCATCGCATCTGGCTAAGACCTCCTTGCCTATGCAGGGCCCAGCTGAATCGCTACTTAATCAGGGAGCAGGGGTGCACAAGCACACAGCAGGGCACCTTTCCACAGAAAGAGCGTGATTTTGGGGCCAGAGGGGACTACCTCTGAACACCAAACAAGGTGTTGCATCCCGGAGTTTGGGTTTAGATTAGGGTTTTTAATTTATGTTAAAATAAGTCAAGTTCTGTAATCCCGCGTTTCCCCCGCGTTGTTCCCCCCCGCGGTTTCTGGCCCCATGTTGCCTGCTGCCGGCTCTTACCCCTCTGCCGCTCCTGTAACCACCCTGCCGTCCGGCCCCGGGAAACCCCGTGCTGGCCACCCCAAGCCACACGATCCTGCTCAGCCCGCTCTGGCTCGGCGCCCGCCCGTGCGGGGTTCTCTGGTTGGTCGCGGTTGCTGACATCACCGCCACGGCAGCCGCCCCTATTGGCCGGCCGGCCGTGGATCCTCTCGCCCCGCCCCTCCATAAAGCCCTATCCCGCCGGCAGTCAGACGCCATTTTCTCCCATGCGAGTGCCGGGAGCGGTCGCGCCTTTCCATCGAACCGCGCCATGTGACCAATAAACCGTTCCTGCCAAGCACGGAGTGAATGGACAAATTCCTTCCTCTTTGCCGGGTCCCTAGCGCACGGTAACAGCGGCTGGCCAGCCCACGCGCCCGAGACACGGAGCCGTGTCCGGGAACCCGCGGCAGCAAACCCCGGCAGCACGTGGAAGCTACACCACAGCCGGGCTCCCAAGAGCCGCGTGCAGCCGGGGAGAGCGAAAACCCACGCCGCACAAGGTATGAAAGAGCCATTTCCTACATCTTTTGGGGCTCTTACAGAAGTCTTGGCACTGAGAGCAGTGTAGACTGCTAGTCCTGATTTCCCACTGTCACCCAAAGCAGGCAACAGTGGCCTACCCACCCAAAAGCCCTGCTGCGGGCTTGGGGTGTCATGCTGTGGACTGGGTTCATGGGACTGAGGCTCCAGGGAGGGCTCAGCTCAGCAAAGGCAGTCAGGTAGGGTCCCACATGGCACAGACTTCCAGAAGCCTCTTCCAAGCTGGTAGGCAGCACTTGTGTCTTGGATGATGATCCTCTGCTGATGGAGGTTAAAACTCCCTACCCCATCTGCCCAACACAAAGAAAAAGGCAAATTCCCCACTAGCTTTAGAATGAGCAGGATCATCTCCCCCAGCTCTCAAGAACATCCATCCATGTAGAATACTGACTGCAATGCCAAATCTAGGATGACTCTGTAATGACTGTCTGAGCCTGCCACCTTCAGCTTACAACAGTATTTAGCAGCAAATTTAAGCATATATTTGAGAGTACTTTATTATGTGGTAGATTGTGGTGTAAATGGCGATGCATCTGAGGAACACTGAGGAATAAATCACAAATTTCTGTGTTCTTTCTTTCTATAAATACCCACTTTTCCTCTAATGCCCAAGAAGACTGCAACACAGATTTATTACTTACCTCCAGGCAAATTTGCTCTGAAATTACAATTCAGTGATAGAAGACTGACACAAAAAAACCTGTTAGTAAAATATTGTGTGTGTACTTGGGCATGTAGTTAGGATTGTTGATATCAATTAATTCTGCTCACAGAGGAGGACTTGTTTTAAAACAACTTCATTTTTCTTCTGCATATATGTAATTACACAGCTGTAACTAATACCCATAGAAAAGCAATCTGCCATCTAAACAACTAGCATTATTCTTCAAAGTATTACTTGTGCTTTTCTTCTTATATTTTCTCAGTGTGAGAGGTGATTAGTAGATATGATTAAATGTACACATCAAGCCTTTC
This sequence comes from Vidua macroura, assembly GCF_024509145.1. NCBI lineage: Eukaryota > Metazoa > Chordata > Aves > Passeriformes > Viduidae > Vidua > Vidua macroura. The sequence continues at coordinate 52,980,922 of NC_071571.1, read as the reverse complement.
AGTGAAGTACCAAGCCCTGCTTTTCGGCTCCATTTTAAATGGTATTTAGCAGTTTTCTGGACACATCTACTGGTTTATTCTGCAATGCTGATACCCGTCTCCCCATATGGAATAAGATAAAATTTATTTCTACAGGATTTCACCATTACCACCCTTTTCTAATGCATGTTATCACTGGTATTCCTTTCTTTTATCTTTGTGTAAACCATGTGCTCTATCACGTTTGCCATTTCGTTTGGGTGACATTCCCATCAATCAACCGATTGCCTGTATGTGCACACAACAGGGACTGAGAAAATTTACCAAAAATTTCATTATGCTTCATAGCAGTCACTAGGGAAAAAAAACAACCTCATGGTTGTTTTGTAAACAAACCTTTGGCATGAAAGGAAATTTTAGCTATGAAGAATACCAAGCTTAATACAGATTGAATACATGTTTATCTGCCTGTATGTCACAGGATTCAGCACTTTTTAATTTAGCCTTTATAGAATGACATAATACAGAATAAATGTCAGCAAAAGACATAGGTAACCTTTGCCAGCCACCTATTATAACAGGAATTCCTCAAGCACCAGCATGAGTTTTGCTTTAGAACAGATAACCTCAATGCTTTCCAAAAGTAAATCTCGCACTCTGGCAAGACTGGAAAAGTGCTTCAGGTAGATGGTTTCAAGCATTGCAAAGGTTCATGTATTTGTCCATTTTTTCAGGAAGCAAGGGGGAACACTGAATACTCACACATGTAGAGGAGGAATGGGAGATGGTTCGTAATGGTAGCGTCCCTCATGATGTCTTGCATCAATTGGTACAGGAGGGTGGAATGCCGGAAAAAGGTGAGGAGGATCTGAAAAAACAAGCGAGGTTCCCAGATCTGAGTATCTCCAATGATTCTTTAAAAACTACATTCATAAAGACAGAACAGATATTGAAAAGTGTGCGTTAAGAATGCTATGACTTAGGGGTCATAATCTCCTTCCATGGTGTTATCAGTCAGATCTGTCTGAGAGGAGAATTTGGCCCACAGTGTTTGCATGAATATGTATTTACTAATTTTAATATTCTCTTTTTATAGCTTAAATGGAAAGGGGCATAAAAAAAAGTCTTTAATAAATAATTATGTGCCCATATGTGAAGCACCAGATCAAAAGAACCATCACGGCTTTCATAAGCATTCCTGATTTATTTATTTTGTATTAAAACAAGAAAAAAAATCATCCCAGGAAAAAAAGCCTAAGCAGAGAATACAATGCAATAAAAAAGTATATCCTCAGAGATGTACACACAGTCCTACAACAGAAAGCCAACTGAAGTGACATGCTGAGAAATGTAAGTAAAACTGGAGTAAATCAGACAATGATGTTCAAAGGCAAATGTGACTGGGAAAGGTCATATTGGAGATGTTTAACTGTGCCACAGCAATGGCTGAACCTGGAGGAATGTGTGTGAGGACAGAGGGACTCATTTCATACCCAGCTCTTGAAAAGGAAGGGTGCTTTCTTTGTCCCCATGACTGGAGAGCCAGGGATTCATGGCTGCAGTAAACTCCCCTGCTCTATGTTCTCCATGGCTTTCACAGGATGGAAGATTTTGCAGCTGTCATAACTCCTGTTCCCTGCTGTTTCCAGAGAGCCTCGGAGATAGGCTGACAAAAGGGCAAATGAGCCCTTGACACCCCCATGGGCTCTGCCCTGAGGAGTCAGGCATCTGCCCGCCCTCCCCGAGGCTTCTGCAGCCGGATTGCCCCCCAGCTTCAAGAGGCACAGTTCTCACAGACCACAGCTCTCCTCACCAGCACACCGCTGTGATCTGCGTGCCTCAAAATGTTACATGCTGCTCACCACTGCCTCCCAGTCACAATTCCAACAAAATATTAAGCGCCTCCAGCGGCATGAAACAAACTGATCCTGCACAATCATTACCCAATTGCCACTTTGGGAGATGTCATGTGTTTATCTGTCACCAAAGGCGGAGATGTACAGACATTAGGTCATATCATGTATTGACTAAAATGCTGTACAAAAAAAGGAAACTTCAATAGTGTACTGGCAGTAAAACTAATTCTACTCCAGTTTTGCCCACCAGCTCTTGAAAGTATCCTTTATTTTTATTTCCCACCTTTCCTATTCCTCAAAATGTAAACCTCCTCCTAAGATGATATTATTTGTGAAAGCAGTTCCCCGGTGTCAACTAGAGATGGTTAAAAAAAAAAAAAAAAGGATTTTTCCTCATCATGTTTTAAAAAGTTGAGTTGCTTTATTATTGCATTTTCAAGTGCGGGAAGAATGAGAGGAACAAATTTCATTGCCCTGAGGGAATACAAACAGGGGATGAAGGGGAAATAATTTCTGAGGAAATATTCCCAGTATTTCAAGAAAGCCTGGAAACATCTGACACAGACCATCCAATTACACAGCTTGATTTTGTGAAAGGACATCAGCATGTGACTAAACACAGCACATTTCAGCCATTTACTGACTTAGGCATCTTAAATGAAAAATAATTGTGGCTTATGATGTAAGCTGGGAGCTCAAACTCACACTATTCTTAATTCTGGTTCTGCTGCATCAACTGAACCTTGGCATGCAATCTGTTATGAGCTTCACTCCCCATGCCAAGCACTCATGGTCTTCAACAGAGGTAAAAAAATGGGTCACAGATGATCAGGAACACACTGTCATTGTCTGAGTGGAGGAAGCTTGTTTCCACCTCCTGAAACACATTCCCCAGCAGACACCAAGGCAAAGAGGAAAAGGGATATGGGAAGTGTGTTTTAGCACATCTCCCTGCCTGCCCTGTTCCCTGCTAAACTGGTATTTGGCTATAGCAGTATAAGCCAAAGTGAAGAGGTTTGAAAGCAGATGTCTAGCATTTTACAGGACAAAGTCTGCCACCATTTCTTCAGCAAAAAGGAAGTCACTCACATCCTCATAAATGCACAGGCAAATCCTTCTCTGCCCTATGCGTCTCCTTCAAAGAGTGAGTCTGGAGAGCACAGGGAAGACCAAAGAGATTTTGCTACCCATATTCATGTCAGACAGGATGTTGTTCACCTGGCCAAAACATGAAATCCCACTCTGGATGCCAAGCCTCCTCACTGTCCCACCCTCTCTCAGCCTGAGAGCCTATCCATTAAAAGCAGTCCTAGTGAAACACCATTTGACCCTCCTCAATGTCTAATTTACTTTCCGCTGAGAAACGGAAACTTAGTATTAAACAACCCAAAAAAAGGTATTTTTCTCTGTGGGGCTTATACAGTGCAGATCATCAACAAGTTTTATTTATGCATGGGCTATAAATCTCCAAGCACATCTTTTTGAGTCCTCTCACATTAAGCGCCCTTGTGTATCTTGGTTGCATTTTGTTTGTAGTTTCCATCTGGGAAACAGACGTACTCCATCATGGCACAGGGAGCTCTGTCAGCCCTGAGCCATCCGGGGTAGAGCTGCATATCAAACCCCAACATAATTATCCATCTCACAGTTTATTATTTACACATGAGCAATACAGCTGGTGAGCATCGTAACTCAAGTGTATGTGTAATAACTTACTACACTGTAGCCATCTCTTGTTGCAACCCTTAAGAAAAAACACATGATGACTTATCCAAAGTCAGGCTAAAACTGCTGAAGTAGAATAAAGTGCCACTAAACCTGGCTACCTCCTATTTATCATACAATTTCCTGACTGATGGTTCCACAAACCAGCTGCTAAGTGCTGTGTACTCTACTGTCAGCAGACTAACATGCTAAATGGGAGACAAGAAGAATAATGTACGGAACTGCAGAACTGGTGGAGTCAATTTTACAGATGGAAATCAAATCCTGCCATGTTGGGTCAGCCCTCAGCACAAAAGTAGCTAGTAAATTCTACGTACTTGGGGGCTCAAGACCATTCCACTTCGAAAAGCATTGAATATTTATATGGAAAGACTCTGAGATCAGAGAGCTGCCAAAGCACCCGTTGTCCAGGGCTTCACTTGGAATTCACTTGAAACAGCATAAAATGTAATTAGTTGACATGTATTTATATGGAAATAGATAATAAGAAGTTTACAAAGCAATAACTGAGGTTGTACCCAGTTTCACATCGACTTTTCATACCCACCGAGTAACTATTTCATTAAAGGCACCATCAGAATATTAATGGCACATTCTGCCACACTTATGGATACTGTAGGTAGGTAAAAAACTGAGTGAGACTAGTGACGCTAGAATTGAATCTGAACCTATCTGACTCACAGTAATTTGTACAAGATGCTTTACCTATCTAGAAAACCAGGGGGAAAACTCAGTGTCAAAGACAGGATAGCTGCTCTGACTATGTTTTCATTAATTCATTTAAACTGTGAGGAAAAAACCTCACCTTCAGCAAAGAAAAACTCCTCTCACCAAAACAAATCAACAAAAATCTAACTTCCTTTTCTGCTATGGAAATTACTTATTACCATTTTAAAAATACTGGGTAAGATGCAAACTCGCACAGAGTATGCCAGGCAGTTTTCTTACAAACATCCAAATGAAACTGTGAATTCCTGGGCCAATGACATCCTTGCAGAGACTGATTAAGTGTACAGTACATGGACAGATGCTGGCTGTGTATTTGCAGCCTTCAGCTCCAACTCACTAGAAGTACCTGATTCTGTGCATAAATTCCACTGTTTTCAAGAATTTGTAAGGACATGCGAAAGCACTGGAAATATATTTGAAGACATTGCTCACACATTGCTGAGTTTGGTAGCTATTGCCAAACTTAGAATTTTCTGCTGCCTAGTACTGTAAGCTTCCTTCAGATGTTCTCCTCTGTGCTGCACAGCTAGCAGGGTCTCCTTAAAACAAAGTGGGAGACACAACTGCCTGTAACGCTACAAACTCATCAATTTTATCACTAAGAGGTTTTCTGGAAAATATGTAAATTTATGCTGATTTTCTGTTGTGTAAAACCTGCCTCCTTATTTCTCCTTCAAGAATCATTCTTACCTTCTTAAAGAAGTGAATAGGATCATCTCTTTCCAATTACAATCATGCCCATACAGGAAAAAAGAAGAGACCTACTTTTGTTCTCTGAGAGTCGACAACCTAAGTCGCTGCTGCAGCATCAAGAGAAAGAAACTGGGAGAAAGGACAGGTATGTATCATCCTTGATGCTGAACAGCAAACCTGAATTGAAGTCTGATGAGATGCAATTCCCAGCAAGACTTGTTGGATTGTTGGAAAGGGGGATGATGCCAGCTGGCTCAAAGGTGCTGTGCAACACCCTGAGACGATGGCAGAAGGGTTAGGCTGCTATGAAGCTCACTGAAGTTCGTGGTAACTTTTCTGTACACTCTGTAGTCTCTCAAATATGCCTTTCTTAGGGGATCACTACATTTGGAAAGGTCGGCTGTGATGGTGATACTAGTGAAACACTCTGCCCTCAGCTAGCTGACTTGCTGAAGCACCTTGTGATTCCTGCCAAACGCTTGAGGGAGACGGCTGCTGAAATGACAGGCTGCATTTTTCAGCGCATCAAGAAAACATTTGCTACCGTATGTGGTGAACCCTAATGTAATAACTGTAGAAGATGCCTGCACTGGCTTGAACTCACCCAGTGTGGCCCCGTTGCCTGCATCTGTGTCATGAGGTCAGGGCCAAGAAAACAGAGGTCCCAAGCCCAACACAGGAAGCCCTCATTATGCTTCAGCACATTTAAGACAATCAGCTCACCAAATTATATATCAGACCTGAGCCAGGTGCAAACTTCTCTCTCAGATATAACCTCACTTGAGGTGCAACCTCCTTCCTGTTGAAATCCATTACAGTTTTGATGCTGAACAACAGTAACAAGCTTTCACACCAGATGTAACAGATACAGTATTATGCAAAATATAGCCTCCCTGTTAATGTATTTTCAATATGCGGAACAGTTTTGAAGAGTTTGCCAGCAAATTTCTACACTTCCTTTGGTTTACAAGCTGATGACCAGATGAGAATTTTCTAATATTCAGCTTTGCAGAGTCCCTAAGGGCACCACTGTTTCTTCACATACATTTGCTTCAACTGATCTGAACTTAATGGTATTGCCAGGTTTTATGGCAAGAATTAGGTTCTTAGTTGCCAAGCAAAGATCTTATTTTGGATTTCTGTTTAATTACAGCTTGCATTAGGGCTCAATAAGAGCACATGTTGTCTCTGAGGGTTTTTTTAGTTCTCTCCCAATAAGGAGTGATTTATGTTTTCTACGTCTGCTTATACAGAGGTTTTAATCAGGAAGAAAAAATGACTGAGCCACAGCTACATGTTAATGCACGCACTTAACTCTGTGCACTTTGAAGAGTTTCCCCATGGTGACTGGGGCTGCTGCTTCAAGCGTAGATGGTTGCCATCTGAAGCACTGCTTGCTTGCAGGCTGATCCACTGCCATGCTACAGCCAGTTATCTCAGGAAGCTTTCCTGTGTGTCTGCATGCACACATACAAACTTCCAATGTGGCAACAGTCACATTGACATGGATGCAGCTAAGTCACCATCCGACATCACAGAGAAGGGGATTCTAAATAGGAAAAAGAAAAAGCCATGGCAAAGCTGGAAAAAAAGTCAAGTAAGTGTATAAAGCCAAGAAACAGAAATTGAGGAAAATAACTTAAGGGGCAAGTCTTCTCCATTCCAGTAGCACTAAATGTTAATTGTGGTAACATATAGTAGATGTAACACATTCAGAGAATAGTGAATTTTCCATTGGCTCACTTCCCTTCCATGTATCTGTGTGTATTAATGATGATCAAACTTCCCCCTTCTACCCTCTGCTGGTGCTCACAGAGCCTATGTACTGATCTTAAAACTAAACCACAGGAGTTCCAGGCCAAGTCTCACAAACCAGAGCAGAGTTCCAGCTCTTCTTATGAATTTCTATCTTTGCAAAAAAAAAAAAAAATTAAGACTTTGGCACATCTTAGGTTCCTATCATCCATTTTAATACTTTCAGTAAAGTAAATCTAAACACCTTGTGGGAACATGTTTTATTGTTAGCAGTTCCATAACAACCATTATGGCAAACACTTGAGGGAGGAGCAGTTCTTGTTGTGCTGGAATAAAAGTTGCTGGAACTGGTTTCATCAGCTGGCACTGAGAGGTGTTTTAATATGCCAGATTTGCTGCAGGTATTGGCTAAATAACTGCTGGATTGATTTCAGTTTGAACACTTTATTATTCTTTCCAGTCAATGCAACTCTGCTGTCTAAAGAGCAAGACTGCCTTCTGGAATAGTAACTAAATTTTCTCAAGTCCATTCAGCAGACTCAGTGCTTACTGCCATTTGCCCATCCGGAAATTAAACAAAAAAACAAAACAAAAAAACAAAACAAAAAAAAAAAAAAAAAAAAAAAAAAAAAAAAACAAACCAAAACAAACAAACAAACAAACCAAAAACAAAAACAACCCCCCCCCAAAAAAAAAAAAAAAAAAAAAAAAAAACAGAAAAAGAAAAAAAATGTAGTAAGACAGACTCCCAGGGTAATAAATATATTACATGATGTACAAAACACCTTGTTGAACAGAAAAGCCTCCAATTCTTTCAGAACACAATTTATGATTCATCACAGACCAGTGATTTGCAAATGACTGTTTCCACTGGTATGGATGCACTGGTAAGTGAAGACATAACTTCTTTGCTGCTCTGATCAAACAGCCATGAACTTGCCTGCTGAGTGGGGTGGGAAAAACACTGCTGCCCCACAACCCTCTTGGGACATACTTTTTAGAGGAGGAAAGCCAAGTCACTCCATCAGCCCAGTTTGCCCAAGAACAGCAGATTGGTGGAAATGAATCAGGAATATCTTGCCTTCCACCCAGGAAACACTGGCTGCTTCATCCTATAAGCAACCTTAAAAACCTTTCATGAAGAGGAGCACAACTGTATACACCCAGCACCTGTACATTGGCCCATGGTCTCAAGATAAGAGGATGACAAGGCTCACCATTCCATTACTTAGGGGTATAATTGTTTCATCTAACACAGCTGGTTCTTGGTACAGCACAGCTCATGTTTTTCATAACCTCTGGATCACATGCAGCATTTCTTAAAAAACGTAATAATGCGGTTCCTGCAAGAAAATGACAAATTGCCCTCTGCCAGGAAGCTGACAAAAGAGATCCCTCCCTTTTATACCTCCAAAGGATGTGAAGTAATAAAATAATTCAGCTTCTGCTCTGCAACAGTTGCCTCCTTGCTGTTCCTGCCCCTAAGTTCTCATGCCACCATGTGTCAGTGCAGCCTTCACCACTTCAAAATGCATCCCTAAAAATTATGAAAACCAAAATGAGCAACCATGTTTAACTCTCAAGAATCACAGACAAGTGGTTTTACCCAGCTGCTCTGGAATGCTTCCCACCTTTTATTACACATGCGTAAGAAGGATCACATCCTCAACATTTCCTCCTCTGCAAGCAGTGAGTAATTAGATCCATAACCAAAATATATACAAAAATAATATGTACCTATCTACTTCTTCATATCCATTTCTGTAGCACGCTACAAATTCCAGTGGTTGAAGGTGAGCTACAAATTGTAAACTGAGGAAATGAAAAGATTACAAACAAAATCCTGATCCACACTGGTGAGAACTCAAGAAGAAATCTCACAGCAAGGCTTTCAACTCCAAAGAACTTCTAAACAGAATTTTAATGTGGACTTCCTGAACAGTACGAAGGAGGTGCTGCCACAGATCAGCTTGGTTATTCCCTCAGGTTTAACACAGCTCAAAGAATGCATGTGAATGTCCTGATATCAGCTGGACACATTAAGTTAGCAATGATAAATATCTGTAATATGCAAAGGTAAATGTGGCTAAGGAAAGGCAACAGAAATCTAGAATCTGGCAGGAGGTGGGACTAGAAACACCCATGTATTGCTGCTGATTTGATGTGGGAACAAATGAAGACACGTTAGGTAACTCCACAAGCTTTGGTGACATTCTTAGACATTTGTAAGCAGCAATGAGTCAGTCTGCAAACATTATTCGTTTAAACAATGGTTTGGAGACTTGTGTGCTCTTCTATGTGGCAGAATCAATTTTAAAAGCTATTTAAAAGACCAAACCTCAAACAGTTGGGTATCAGTATAGCACAGAGAAAATCACTGTAGCTAAACAGATTTTCAGCAGCTGAAGGTCTGGACCACAGTGTAAAAGACTTGGAAATAGGTTATACTTAGCAGCTTTGATAAGTATTTTATGGCATTATAGGAATTAGAAAGAAAAATGTAAAATTACATAAATTATGTCTATTTTTAGATATTAAAACTTCTCAGATTCTATGGGATGCACAATCAGATAAACACTCTGAGAGATTTCTTTTCCCTGTTGTTCAGCCTGATTTTTAAAAATTTCATCCAAACATTCGTAACTATTTAGCTTCTCTCTGTATCATCCTTAGCAATTACTCTCCTTCTCAGGTGTTTACATTCTTCAAGCTCTTGCAGATGAGCAGATAGTTATTACATGTGCTGTCAGGCTACTTGATAATGTACATTTATTGCAACCTTTAAGCTCTCTGTCCATATTCTAAATTAATCACAGTGATTTCTTTCTTCTTTCTGTGTTTCTTCCAGGTTGGGTTGTCATCCCTGCACTCTTGAGCATCGGGTTTTCCTGTAGGCTGACATTGTTTAGGAGGAGGCAGCCTTAGAAATTTATAATAGAAATAACCTGTTTCTGAAAATTTCCATTTCAAGCAGGGATATGTATTTCTTATACACAGTCTCACAAACCATTATCTTTCATTTTTCCACCATGAGACAGTGTATTCATTATGTGGCAGTACCTTACCTACCATTTCTAGGGGACTGCTGGTGAAACAGTCACTGCTCAAGTAAAATAAAGTCAACACAAACCGATTATTGGTTATTACTTCTTGACATTTCCAAATACTTGACTTTAAGCTGTTTTCTCCCTCCATGTTCTCTCACTTCCCCTCAGCTTCTTAGAGAGTTCTTCCTCTGTATTCCATTTTCATGTTGGTTACCTTTAGTTTCAGATCATTACTGAAGATGGAAAGCACAGTGAGTTCCCTTAATTTGTCCTATTGACATTTATTCTACGTGCTCACTCAGCCTATTTTTGAGATGTCATATTGTCAATATTCCAATCTATCTTAGTTACTTTTACAAGCCAAAATTTGAGGAAAATATTTTTAACAAAAAGGGCCATAGTTAAATTATGTCACTTCCCTGGGCCTCAGCCTGGTCACTGTTAACGAGAGAAACCCTTTCTGAGACACTAAACCTCTTCAGTGAAAAACCACAATAAAGAGCTAAAATGATAGTATTTTACTAACTTCCCATTATTTCTTCTAAAAATAGTGGCTCAACTGCCTGAAACTGCTTGTTCTTTTACTAATCTCTCTTGGTTTTTGTTCATGATCTTTTATTAAGTTCATTTTTCTTTACAGACAACTTCTCTGTTTCCCACTACCCAAACGCAGGATGACAGTATCAGCTTTAGATATAACTTTTTTTTTTTTTTTTTTTTAGGACTTTTGTTAGCATTTAGGATTCCCCAATTCCTCACCAAAGGACATTCTCTCTATGGGAGAAAGGGAAAGTATGCAAGTTCCTCATAAAGTCTTATCCACACTTCCATCCTCTCTCTTGTTCTCCGCAGATATAGCGGTAGGATCTGACGTATACTCTCTTGCTTTGGAAACCAAGTGCTACTTACGCAAAGTGGCCAACCCTTTAATCAACCACTTAAAGCTGGCACCACTGCTGAAAAACAGGAAGAAGGGCACATATGTCTGAGCACACTTATTTAAAAGCACAAATCAAAAATGGACAACCTCAGCCTAATTAATACTTAAGGTCCTCAAGCCCTGTGAGGACAGCCCTGAGTCAGTAGAGGACACATTGGAGGTGCAGAGCAGGGACATACAGAGGGCACCTGGCTGCAGAACCAGCTGCACCATCTCCTGAGGTCTTCTGCCTGCACTGTGTCCTACTGACATCAGCACCATTGCCAGGACTCGTGGGTAGGTCCAGCTTCACCAGTGAGGAAAAACATTCCCGCTAATGAGAGAAAAGGAAAAATGGAAGAACAAAGACCCAAGCAGGCCGAAGCATAAAAATGTAGTAGTGGGCAAAACAGCCCATGGGATTAGCAAAGATTTTTCTGCATAGCAACAACACAAAAGCAAAGTCTTCAGGGGGCTTCTCTCTCTACATCACCTGTCTACAGTGACTGCCACAACGGGCCCCAGTTTCTGACTAAGCTTTCTGGCACCACCATGGATGAGTATAACAGTGTAGCTTTCTCCAGCGTCTAGTCCAGGTGGACCAGGAAAGAAAGGTACACAATCTGCCTGTGCACAGCCACGTTCTTCAGCTTGGTGATTGAGGGACAAGACAAGAGAAAATGTAGAATTAGGAAGAACACAAACCCACATATATGGGAGAAGACAGAAAGAACTGTTCTTTTGCCCACCCAAACAGGTAAGGGAACACTAAAGGGGAGCCTGCTTTTCATTCCTCTCTACATCCTAGAGGAGAAGCGAGGGGCGCTACAAGGAGACAAAAGGAGCCAGAAGAGAGGAAAGATGGCCAAATGACGTTGAGGCACATCATTCCCTGCCACACAGCTAAGTGTATGCCACACAGGAGGCTATGGACACAGAAGGTTTGAATGGCCTCAAGGAGAAAGTCACAGAAAAGCGTAGTAAAGATCTGAAAGTGTTGAAACCATAGGACCAAGGAATTCCTCAACTGAAAATTCTGTGAAGCTGACAGAGGAGTAAAAGGAGAGGAGAGTCATCTGTGAAGTTCTTACGTTAACCCCATGGCATCTGCTTTTGGTCGTTGTTTGGAAAGGACAACAGGCATGCCAATGCGGTCCCTCATGTTCTGCGTACTCCTGGCATGTTCCCCAAGGCAAAGACCTTTCTCTGACACTCAGCCAGCACATCACCAAGGGCAGCGCCAGCACTGCAGGATTTCAGCTCTGTGGCAAAATCATGAAGACACTCCCAGTCTGTAAAATCCCATCTTTCTTCTGTATGTTTGCATGTTACACTGCATAAAACAGGTGGTGGTAAAAGTAACTTTAAGATGTCCATCTCCTGTCCACCAAGACACAATCCTCTCTTCCACATTTCCGTGTGGAATTCAGAGGCAATCAAGCTATAAGAAAACAAGGGACTTCATTTACATTTCAGCAGAAGAAGGGAAGACAAGTTTTCTTCAGTCCCACCCTCTGGCAATCTTGGACCTTTTCCAATGCATTAAGCATCAGTTTCCCAACAGTGAAGTGTTTGATGCTCTACTAAATGGAGTAGCAGTAAGAGAGGTATAGTAACCCTCCATATGGAAAAGCCACTTGACACAAAGGTTGGAGGTCAGAAGTTTAAATGTTCATGACAGAGACCACAACAGTCCTTTTCTGGTCAATAACATCAAAGGATTTGCCAGCTCTTAATGCTACTACTGTCGCTTGTTTGGATCCTATTGAAATTCTAGCATATTTATTGCACTCCGGGAGCATAAAGACTTTTTGTTTGTTTTAATCTCTATGCCGAATCCAAGGAGTCTGAAGTGTTGTGACTCCCCTTGCTCCCAAGGAGAATGAGCAGAGAAACAATGCCAGAGGATGTGGCATTGTAGTCCCAACCAACTTGGTGCTTTCTTCCCTGCCAAAAAATATAAATTATGGATGGAAACATATGGTCTCTATTGGAGAGGGCTGGAAATCTCTGCTCCTGAAGTCCCCACATGCCCGGTTTTAATTGTTCTGTGCAATGACAGGGGGTGAAAAGTACTCCCCACCATCAAGGTCTGTTTTGCCAGTCATTGTTGAGAAACGCTATGCTGCAGCCGACCAATGCTCCCATTAGGCACAACTGTGGCAGAGCCAGGAGCAGCAGTGAGGTTCTCTGAGACGAATTGAAATGCCTTAACCACAGAGAATTTCACTTCACCCAGCCCTCCTTTGCTCTCTGAACTTCTGCTTGCGGTTAGGCAGAAACTTACTACCAGGGCTCTGCAGAGCATGTTCCAGGCATTGTATTGCCATCAATACCTCATGCCTTGACAGGAGTGGGATCTGAGTTTATTTGTTCCTACCTTCCTCAGATTCCTGTTCCCCTCTCCACAATAAGGATTAGCAGTTTAAGTTATGTTGCTGACCTCCATCTGGCTAGGCAGAAACAGATGTCTGTGCACTCGGGCACGATCTTATTTCAAAGTGGGGACTCTGGGTTACTAATGATGTTATAAAGGCAATAGCATATGTTGGCTCTCAACAGTCCATTGTCTAATTGGGATGGTTTTAATCAAATATGAATGTACCCAAGTTTTCTCAGCTAATGAATAAATCCCCCTTTTAAATAACGACAACAATTTTGAAATCTCCATCGAGGCAGCACCCTGAGGAATGCCTACATGAGCAGCAGTCATCACTGAAGGCCTGTAAGAGAGTGCAGCAACATCCGCTGCAGCCGAGTTCATTGTTTAAACAGTTCCTAACTGCCCTTCCCAGAGGTAAGCTACAGACAAATTGTTTTCCTTCATTTCACAAACCAGATATGTACGGCTTATGTGAACAGCCCTAAAGTTTACTTTAGTCTCTGGGTAAACACCTTCTACCACATATTTCAAACAAACAGTTCACTTCATTAGAAAGGCAAACATCGTAGCCATAGAATACGAGCACTTGAGGAGAACCACACCGGGCAGAGAAATCCTCTGCCCCTGTGTAAACACCGCCTGCTCTGCAGCTCTGGGCAGCATCCGCCTGCAATGCCACTTCAAAAGCCTTTTCACAAATACTTCACATGACTGTTTGCAAGTAAATGATAGACCAAAGAGATTATCTGCAGGGCTGAGAGCACTGATGACTATCACTACCACTGCACAGGCAGAGAAAGAAAAGCCAAAACACTTGCGGCCAGCCCGGGGTGAGATATGAAAGTGTAATAAACTCGGTGGCAAACCAGTAACATCAGCTGAACCTGTTAAACTGGAAAAGCAGTGCTGCTTTGGTAGCGTGCTTTGGTATATTTGGCTCCACAAAGGGCAGTAAGTTTTACCCTTAGCAATGAAAATGTTAGTGCACCTCCATCATTTTTTAACTGAGCTGTTAAACTGGCAAACATCAGAGAGCTGTACAAAAGAGTGGGAAAGCTGCATAGCCAACAAACCACCAGATAAAGCACTAAGCTTATTCCTTTTGGACAAAATACACACAGCAATTCAAATGCCTCAGGAGCACACAAAATACTTTTATATCCCAAAAACAAGTACAGAAGGTGAAGGGAGGAAAAAAGACAACTGGACACAGAAAGGAGAGGCAATATAAGGCAGCCAGTGCTAGGAGGCTCCTCTCCCCTGCTCTCCCCTTCTCACACCCATGTGATTCCTGGGGACGCTCATTGCTGAGCTGGGAATGCACCTTCAAGAGAGAGACACAGCTTAGAACTGCTTTATGCCAGCTGAAGAATTTTAATCAAAATACTGTCATTTGCATATTTGAGGGGAAGGACACAGGACAGTTACAATTTGTTACAATTTAAGGGCGCTTTCACCATGTTCATCACTACTGTCATCACCGGAGTGATCACAGCAAGTTACAGGTATGGCATCTCTGCATCAGTCAGTAAGCCCAGAACATTCACATAACCTTCAAAAATAAATTATCAATTATCCATATGCTCTTAAATCAATTCTCAGGCAAAAAAAAAAGAGACAAAAAAAATCTAAATATCCTTCAGAAAGTTTGTAAAAAGGGACACACTGCACGTGGCTGTACAGTGAGGGCTCACAAGCTGTGAAAGTGCTGAAGTGATTCCAACTATCATATAAAGAGGAGAGGAACAGATAACATTTTTATTAGGGGAAATCAAGTCTTAACAAATATGGACATGAAGGTTAGGACACCTCAGCAACTAACTTCAACCCTGCAGGGATGCAAAACATACTTTTCAGTTATTTCTATTCTCAAGGTAAAATTAAGTCCCACTAAGTCAGAACTGTTTTATCATTCATTTCAGCAGAGTCAGCATAGCCAGCTCTTGTGATTTTATCGTAAGTCCTATTTTTCTTTTCAGTGTTTTGGATTTTTTAAAGCTCCAGTATTTTCAGTCATGTCAGTAAGTAAGATTTTCAGCTTTCATTTAAGGGGAAACAAACCGCAAAAACTAACCAAAAACCACACATATGTTTCCAGCTGTTATGGTTGCAGAGGAAAGCTGGAAAATGAGAAACCCCCAGGCTTCATAACATATGAGCAAATAAAAAGCTCCAAAAAACCCATACATGAGTAGGTATGTAGGTACGGACAGGATCTTGCAGTTGGTATGTATTTGTTTTGCATGATCACATACACAAAGTTATTATTTTGAACACCTAGATACTAGGTGACAGCAGGACAGAACATCTGTGTTACAAATGGTATCTGTTGGCATTAAAATCTGTGCATTTTAATAGTGATTATCTTTATAGTTCTTCGCAGAGATTTTGGTCCATACCAGAATTGCTCTTCCAATTTCAATGATCTTTTTATTTGACTAAGTAGATGCTTCCTGTACACAGAGTAATTTTTGTCCTATCAAGAGTTGAGAATTCTTCTAATTCTCCTTATATACCCAGATTATAGTCTTTAAAGACTGCTTTCTAAAAGACGTGAGGTAGAAAGATCCTTTCTGAGAATTTTAGTGGAAAGGCTGAATTTAGGTTTAAAGTGGAAATCAAAAAAACTAAGTTTCAGCATGAACTAGGGAAAATTACAATCATAGCCAGATCTTTTAGGGGCTACAATAATGCAAGCAATATATTTTCTATTATTATTAGCACAAGCTGACCTAATGCAACTAACATATGTTTTAAAGTTCTTGGAGAGCTGATAATACTAACCTTTAGGTGCCAGGAGTTGGGAATTTCCCAGCATACCAAGCTGATTGACTTACTGACACTAAAAACAGGACTCCAAACCCTGCTGCTCTTGTGTTTTATGTACAGTATGATTTTCTTCAAACATTCTGATCCATTCAGAAGGGTGAAAGAAAAATAAAAATCCATTTCTTTCAATGGCCTGAGGCTCTTCTAATACAAAAAAGGGAGAAACAATTTATTTTTATTATGCCATTCCCCAATCTTCAAGTTAAACCAGACCACTTCTGCAGTTTTTTAAAACATTCCAGTGAGTCCTCTGTTGCAGTTTTTTACTCCCTAGCATGTTCAGCTACTAGCTGAAAAAGTTATGCCTGCCCAAACAACACATGGTTTTGTGGGGCTGGTGGTTCAAGGTGCCAGAGTTAATCTAAGCTCTATCTCAGGCACCAGCCAACAGACCTCAGCTTTCCTTCCAAATCCATTAAACCCTCTTGCCACAAATGTCCAGCCTGCACGGAAGACAGTTCGGAAAAAAGGAAATCACACCTCCTCTGACACGCAAACACAAAGAAGAATCCTAGAAACACAGGAAAAGCATTATCCCATCTTTCTCAAGAAGTATCATTTCTGCTCCTCTGTTTACCTGAGCAGTGTGCAATTAGTTCCATTTCTTCTACCCATACTGCAGCAATAAAAACCTCAAATGAGCTAAAGAGAATAACTTACGTAAGCATCTTATGAGTGCACTTTTAGGAGTGAAATACATAACAAGCATTCAATGAAGAAATCCAGGTCTCTATTTTAGCTCCATGAGATATCACCATAGCTTGTCTCTTCCAAGTGTTTAACTTGGGGTGACAGTTCTTTGCAAAAAATGACCTCTCACTTGATGCCCAAGCCCAGGGTCATCCTTGAGAGACTCTCAATCACGCTTGAGTTCAGCAGCCTTCTTGATAGAGGAATGTGAACAAGTTGGATCAACAATAGCCTGTGCTCCTAGATTCCTCTTCATTACATACTCTCATTAGTCAAAATGAGATGGCAACCCTTCACTGATGTTTACAATAATGGTGGCACAAGCTGCCTTTCAGTGCAGATGAAGAGCACATAAGAGGGGCTTGTCCCTTTCTCATACACAAACACCACCAGGGCTATAAAGCAGCAACAAGTACACTTGGCATTTTCTTCAGTTTACCAAAATGGATCTCCAGAACTTGCTGAACACTCCCAAATGGTTAAAGCAGGTAGCAGGTTAGTAGGTGGAAAGCTATTTTTCATAGGACTTATGAGTACATCATGGGTAGAACCCAGGGAAAACCAACAACAGAGATAATCACCATCACCAAACCTTTACTGGGAGGTAGTGAATAATGACCCTATGATGAGGTATGGCAGAAGCTGAAACTAACAGAAGCTGTTAGTTAAAGGACCAGTATCACCTTCTCCTTCACACAAAAGGCTGGCCTCTGCCCTGTTCTGGCAGAAATCTAAGGAGCTACTTCCTAAAGCAGCCAGGCTGTAACTTCCATTTCAGGCAGCATGTAAATCCTCAGGACAAGAGGTACATGCCTTTCCTCCCCTCTCACCTGAAAGATTTTGGGATGGTCAAAGTGAGGCAGCAACAACCAGGATTAAATGGAGAAGACAATCAGCATTTGAGCACCAAGCAGGTCCTCAGCGAGGGCTGTCCCATCGTGCCAGGCACATGCAGGGAGTTCTTGGCCAGGTGGGAAAGCTGTTTTCAAGATGAAAAGCTCCCTTTGGCTGCTTTTGCTTCTGGCATTCATTCCTATTTGTATCTGGTTGTGGGTTTGGCATAGAATTTGCCTTTTGAAAAAAAAAATCTGGGGAGTTTCCTTTTCAGACACAGGCTTAGAGAGAAAACAAGAGACTCACATTCCCTCCTCTCCCAAGCTGCACATAACAGGGTATAGGTCAGGGGGTGCAGCAAACCCTCTGTAAGTAATCCCCAATTAAGTTCATTCTTTAGTGAAGCACTTGGCTCACGGGCAGATGGCGTTCCTCCTGTGCACGTGAGCTCAGCAGACAGAAATCCCCATCTTGAAGCTGTATGCCTTGAACAGAAGGAAACTCCTTCTTCTCTGGCACTGAGCTGGTGCTCACTGTGAAAACCTTGATGAAACCACAGAGGACTGTGAAAACCTTGCTGAAACCAAAGCCAAGTTAAGGGGACATGCATAGCACCAGATCTGCATCAATAGGCTGCTCAGTAAGACTGAAAACCCAGTTTACTCACCTCAGTTACACAAACCCAGCAAACTACACAGCACACCTGGATTGTAATGACTTTTCGGGAGCCAGAAAGAGGCTTGGCTGAAGAAGAAATTTGACCAATCAAAGTAGTCTTGTTAAGTGCTGCAATGTATATTCCATTCTTTACAGAAAGCACAAGTCTACCAGGAGTAGGAACATTTGGTACATGCATAGAGCAGCCCACTGAGGCTTTGCCTTCATGCAGGAGATCTGACCAGCATGTGCAGACACCAGACAATAGCAAAGCTGTACTGAGGACTGGGAACAGTCTCCCATACACAAGCCACACAGTGATCTGCTATGCTCCTTCAGCCCAAAATGCCACATACAGCTGAGCTATCACAGGGACTCCCTCCTGCACCCACAGAAAGAGGCCACAGTGTCCCTCCTCTGCTTTGGCAACACTCTTCTCCTGGTCCCTCATCACAGCCCCCTGCCACAGCTGATAGGGATGAAAATCCTGGAGCTGCTGCCCCACATGCACAAAGCCATGGCTGCACTATATTTGTGCAGTCTGGTTCACAAGATCCCCACAAGAGCTGAGCTGTGGTAATATGAACCATGACAGTATAAACCCTGGCACTGCAGCTACCATCCTGGCCTGCTTATTCAGGCAAGGAGCCCAGAGCTGGGGTAGCCTGCATGTTGCCCACCACACTCAGCATCAGCATCTGAGCTGATGGGATGCCGCTAGGCACAAGCACCAGCAGCAGACACACCTCTGACTGCGATGGACTTGCAGGCTCCAGGCTAACCCCCCAGCCCAAGGAATGTGGGCACAAGCCCAGCTGTGGCCAGCAGGATGCTGAAGTAATGCTCCAGTTCTGCTCCCAGGGCAGCAGTGATCAGAGCCAGCAGCTCAAGTGGGGCTCAGCTGTACTAGGCACTCTTTGACATATACGGACGCATTCGCTCTCCTGAAGACCATCATACCTTACCAGTTCTTTAGCAGACTGAGGGCTAAAGCGGGCCAGGGAGTTTCCAGCCTGTCAAATAAAAGAGGCGTCTGCTGGGAAGAGCTTTACAAGCCAGTGTTCTCTATTTAATATCCTAGTGCCTCTTCATATGGTATTAACCCCATCATGGAAACAAGAAAAAAAAAAGTGGGGGATGGGGGGGGTGGATAAAAATCAGACTTTGGACATGATCCAAAACCCACATTCCCAAAGCGGCTGAGAATCACCATGGGGATAATTCAGTACACCCTGGTTTTCATTTGACAGCTTCAGACTCAAACCCCCAGGCGCTGGCATGGGGGACTGTACATTTAAATCCTGCCACACTGCTCCAGCCACAGCCTCTGGAGTGGTTGCAGCAGCCACTGCTGCTGTAACAGGTATTACTTTTGCTGCCAAACCAGCTGGGAAAGAGGTATTGGCAAAGATCTGGCATACGGATGTGTGTAAGGGCTTTTAAAATCCTTTTCCCCCCACCACTTGCTGGCAGCAGCCTGTGCCAATACAGACACTTTGAAACAACAGAAAAGAACAGAGAGAAAGTTGAAGGAGAATCAGGAAATAAAGTACAAACTAAAATAAAAAATCCTCAACAAGCCAGAGTCCAGCACAAATGCATGTTTTAGGATGTGTGTGGATAATGAGCAGTATTAGAAAAACTCTGTGAGAAGGTCTCATAGAGCTCATTTGTTTCTGAAATAGGTACAAATCTGGCAGACAGCAACTGCAAAGAGGAGTAAGAAAGGAGAAGGGAAAAAGAGACCGGAGCTTGGCTCATGGATGAAGAGAGAGGGAAACTGGCCTCCTGCCAGGATTTTTGTGAATGGGTGGGTGTGTAGTATCCATTTCCTCCCTGTTCCAGGGGGGAAAAAACAACAAGGATGTAGGGAAATGCTTCGAATTATATGTTATTTGGTCATGCTTCAAAAATGTGCAACTACACTCACATAATTTGATATTTTCCTAGTATTATGGCTATTTTCTTGCAGCCTAACTTCTTTCTTAACAAAGATATTTTTCATTGTGTGCTGAATGTATTTGACTTTTACACACTAAATGTCTATTCATAAAAAATTCAAGCCCTTTAAGTGAAAAATTCTGAATTTATGAGTATAAAGACTTTAGACTTTAATGTACCTTAACTGTCTTAAATTCTCATTCTGATTTCTGCTGAGCTAACATTTGCTCCCAAGATAAAGGGGCAGCAGCAATGTTGCAAGAGGTCTAAGAGATAATTTCACAGGTGTTGCAAAAATTATAATTTCTCTTAAGTATATTTAAAGCATAACTATTGTACTGCAATACTGCCAAGACAAAAAAGGAAAGACCATCTGAGCACAAAAGCAATAACTAAACAGAGAAATGAAATTAGAGGTCTAACGTGGTGAAGTTTGAGGTGTCGCTGCTTTTTCCATAGCTGTATGACCAAATATTTCATTGTTTGGATTTAGTTTTTAAATACGAATTTATAGTAATTATAAAGCACGTCAATTGTGCAGTAGAGGTATTCTAAGCTGAAATAATCAGGCAGCATTGACAAGGTTACAGTGATTTAAAAATTAGTTGCAAAACAAAGCAAGCAAAACTGTCCAAAATATGTCACAAAACTCACAGGAGGGAGCAGACCTAAGAGGAAGGAGTATACAATAATTAAACCCAAGACTAAAAGAGTAGGGCTCCCCAGAGAGACTGAAATACAAAACTTTTAGATTCCCTAAAGTTATAGTTCCCTAAAGTTAAACCAAATGCAAACTTCACCACTATTGACAGTTTTTTGAACATTCTAATTCAGGTTTTCAGCAAGCTTGGTAGTGTTTTCAACACTTGATGAGAACTGTAAAGCTCACAGTAAGACACTGGAATAAGAGAATGGTATTTAATTCAGAGGGGATATCAAAAATTAAATATAACTTAGCCCTGCCACCCCGAAAATGAAGGCAGTTTAGGTTTCTCGTAAGCAGCAGAAAAGTTGCAGGACTGCCCCAAGGGAGCAGCCATTTGTACTTTGTATACCAACAGGTTCATCAAAGAGCTGCTACATGAACAGCTTTAGTAATCACAGGTAAAAGGGGGACTTTAGCCTACCAGCCACAATTCCCAGAGTGAGCCAACCTATCTGAGTCTGCTTCTGTAACACAAAGAGCAGTTAGGGACCAGCAAAAGTAGAAACTCTTTTTATAACTCCTCCCCAGCTCAGCTTCACTGCAGGATTAAAGTAAGACCTCAGGGTCCACCCGTAAAAAAGAACAGCCTCCAGCCCTGAAAACTTGTGCATGCTTGAAAAGCATTTAAAAGATGCAAAGTAGAGGCTGTCACTTAATAGAGCACAAGTATTAAATAATGATAAACATTTAACATTCCTGCAGAGCCTTTTGAGTCAACAACTTGTCACCTTGGGCTCAGCTGACAGAAGAGCAGAACAGCCACGCAAAGCAAACAAAGTTCTCCTTGAATCTTTTCAATCTCTTTCTCTCAGGGTTAGAATTTTTTACACACTTTTTATTTTTCTTCCAATTTCTTACCTTCACAAAGGTTATGCATTTTGTTGCTGTCTTGCCACCTTGCATCAATTCAATTTTTATTCAAATACAGACATAAAAAGGAAAAGAGAAGAAACCCCTTCTGGCAAAATTTATTAAAAAAGAAAAAAGATTATTTAAAAAGAAATATGTATTCAGCCCCTAAAGGCTACGTGGTTCCTGGAACAGCATATATTTTGTTTTGGTTTTTTGTTTGTATTTGTTTATGGTTTTTCTATATATTCAGTACTGTGATTACACATGGATCTGGTAAGTTGTATACACTTAACTACAGTATACCATACATGTTGTTCAACGTTCTTATTTTCAGTTCAGTACAAGTTCACTCAAACACCAGGATGTGAGCTTTCATGCTGAACACATGTGTCAAATATATTCTTTCACCTATTAGGTAACAGTATTAGTCTGAGAAGAATCCATGCTTCTAAAGTTAAGTGGAAGTTTTATTGAGAAAAACATCAAGAGGTAGCTGAGACTACAGAAAAACCTATTACTTCAGGCATGTTCTAGAGACTAGCAAACACAGATACAGGAAGTGGACAGAAACAATGAGGTTCTTCTAAAAAGCCCTGAACACAGATCCCTTTTTACTAACAGGTAAACTAGAAACAAAAATCTCCTCAAGACCATTTGGTCATGTAAGATGTGAACCACAAAGTGGAAGAATTGCTTATGTATTCCGTGGGCACCTGAGAGTTTGGTGACAAGACTGACATCTGCGCACGTTTTTATCCCTAGGATGGTCACATGGTTTCTGGAATGCTGTTTGCACCCACTTTACATGCATCTTATACAAGGCATCTGAGTGAATGAGAAAACTGGCCCATCCAAAAGTTTAGTGCTCAGTCCAAGGATTTTTTTCTATGCTTCCAGAAAAATCAAGGATCCAAATACCTGCAGGACCAATTTACTGCACCTTAATGAAGGTGGAGTAAATGTCACAGGCTGCCCTGCATGCTTAAAGCTCTCACCACTGACTACACAAGCCTTACACCAGTCACCACCATAATCTCCTCTTATTTGTGTTCATCTTAATTCTTAGCCTTCATCTTTCAACCATTCCTTTCTCAATAAGTACCAACCAAAGGAAGAAGGGAACAACCAGAACACAGGCTATGAATAAATGCTTTGCAATACAAGACACGTACATACATCTACAGAGCAAAAGAGCAAGCTCTATTTGAGAGAAAAACTATTCTCACACTAGGAAGTTGCTTATGACTTCCATGAGAAAATAATTAAACATAGGCAGGGCCAGAGAAAAATATATAGAGCATCACCATCAGTTTCTTTTACAAAAAGAGGGAGATACGTATGGATTCTGGAGCATGGAGGGTAAAGACAAAACAAAGTGACACAGCAACTAAAACCTGTGAGGTACTAGAGAGACCTAAGGGAAAACAACAACAACCGCACATATATATTATCAGATGCATATGCAGTTTTCCCCTACATGGTGGAGTCTGAATGTATGAGATTGCTGTTTAAATGTGATCACGAATAAAGTATAAGAGAGCTCTATGCCCTAAATTTTGCTGCCTTATCCTCTGTTAAATGAAAAACTCACAGTGGCCAGGCGTTCTGAGTCTGGGTACCCATTAATCAGTACCTAGACATGCTGCAGAGACACTGTATGAAAAGAGAAGGAGAAATATCTGACTGAAATAAAGTACAAGGTGAGCAGAATCCAAGAAAAAACAAATGGGAATGGAAGCAATACATATATACATACTAGAGGCAAAACACCTCTAAGACAAATTCCTCTAACTTCTTGGGCACCTCATCCTGCTCCCAAAATTATGTATCTAGAGAGCTCATCAGAATAGTCCCAAAAACACAGTGAGGAGGTTAATCCATACAGATAAGCTGAAAGCCACTAACTGACCTATTATCAATAGGTTGGTGTGTAGACCAACACTGACATCAGTAAAAGACTTCAGTGGGCCATCAACCCGTATGTTGAATTAGGCATATTTTTTTAAGGGGGAGGTATTTATTTTAGAACTGCTTATCCTTTCCATGCAACTAGAATTCTACTTCAGTTTACTAACACTTAATGCTATTTTCAACATTAAAAAAACCAACAGAACTCATGAAGAAGACGCATTTACATATATTAACAGTTAAAATTAAATTTATACATGTTTACCTAGAAAAAAAATATGGGTAAGATCTCACAAAGACTTTGTGGTTATTTTTAGCTGCCATAATAGGTTGTTAATTCAGTGCAATAAAACCAAATATTAACTACTGAATGACTACAAAACCACTTGCTTAGTGAAGATGAAAGATCTGTACTGACTGCATTCCAGTAATTGTTTTCTATGCAGAAGTGACTGCTGCCATGATTATTTTTTTTATCTTGAAGATGAATGTCATTAGATTTATTAGATTTACCTACGAGAGCATAAGAAAAAGAAATTTGAAAACATGCATACCCACAGCTTTTTAATGTCTTTTACATATTAGTGGTGCCTACACTTAGGCAGAGCAGTTAGACACAAGATAAACTCAAAGTTCAGCCCTCCTTAGCAGAAATCCTAACACTGTATAAATCAATCCAAGGTGCAGGCCCATTCTCTCTCCAACTCACTTGTCATGAGCTCAAGTCAGGGCTCAGAGCAGAAACAGGTCACACATCACAGCTTACACAAGGGACTAACCACATGAAGATGCTCCTTTACTTTCTCCCCAATACATAGTGTTTTCAAGATAAAAGGTTCATCCTACAGCTTTTTTTCCCCCTCTCATTGCTATAGGTTAAGATAGCCAAAACTGAGCTATGTTGGTTTCCCCTCATGGAGGAACAATAAGGCATGTCAAGTCAAATTCTCAATTTCTCAATTTCTCAAATTCAACATTCTACCTCAAAACTGAGCAACTCACCTCCTTTCCTACTGACAATGTCTGATTCTCACCAAGACAAGCCTCAGCCCAGCACCAGTGGTGTGTCTGTGACAAATAGAATGCACTTTTCCATGAGGTCAGAAGAAATAGTTAATTCAAATAAAACTTTAATATTTGTGAGCTTGCTTTGGCACCTAGTTTTCACGTCAGCACTGTATGAGTATTAATATGGATGCAAAAGTATGACAGAATCATCCAGGCAACTGCATGTGTAACAGCATCTATGTACATCAAGCTGCTCATGTACCAGTTTTGAGAAGAAAGCTTCCTTACTGACAAGTCACTCATACTAATTGAAGTCCCACGCTAGGCTACAGTAAATGACAAGTATCTCGGTATCTTAAATGAGAAAGCTTTCCTTTGATACATCTGCAGGCTTGTCATGCTTTTTTGACTTAGTGTAAAATAAAGACATGGGACAGGAGGCTTTTTAGACTCCAAAAACATGAAGAAAAATAATGGAACTCATTATTGAGCACAGTTTTGACTTGTTTAAGGTCTGTGTTTGCTAGTGAATGGAACAAATGATGTTATGGGGTGAAAGCTGCCAAGTTTCATTAGAGTACTTCTGTGAAAGTGTATGATCTCAGAGGTTATATATGTTAATTTACAGTACAGTTTAGATTAAAGTGATGAATGTGTATCTAGTATACATTTAAGCACAATTTTAAAAGAAAATCAAGCTGGGACCTTCCTTTTCAACATGCCACTGCAGATTCTCCAGCGTAAAAGCAGAGCACCTCAAGCAATTGTTACAGTCTCAATTGGCAGAACGACACTGTATTTAATTAAATGTCCACTAGAACTGTAAAGTTCATTTCCTAACCCTGAGTTCAGCTATCAGAATACATGTAGTTTGAACAGTGTTTCATATCTGCTTGATAGGTAAAAGTTGTCAGAAGGTCCTGTCAAACATAAAACAGAGTAAAAGATTAATTTCCTGGTAAATTTAGCTGCGTCTTTTTTCTCTTTAGCTCAAGATGCTGGTTAGCATTTAGCTGTTTTGTTTCACAGTGAGCAGACCGAATAGAGCGCAGCTTCTATTCCTATGTATTTTTTCTCACTAATCTCTCCTGAAACGATTTTAGGGTTTTTGGGGTTTTTTTTCTGTTTTTATATATAAAGTGTAAACGAGACAAATGTGGAAATATGGCAAGTCCATTCTTCAGTGAGGACGCATTTAGATATTTTTGTTTGTCTCCCCATAAACATATGCCCAAACTACACCTAGACTTACATAACTCTAGAACTCCAATTCTGTCATTGATGTAATAAAGCACACAAGCAGGCTTCCTGCTTATGTCTCACATACTTTTTTTGAAAGCGATAGGTGATGTCAGGCCAGCTGGGCCTGCATGAGAAATTACACATTAGCTGCAAAAAGTAAAACATTGCAGAGAACCTCCAAGTCAAAACCTCCCCAGCTGCTAACTTACCGTCAGAGCAGAGCAATGGACAGATGATGGGGCAGGACACTCAGCTCACCCCAAGACTGGCAGGAACAGCTCCCCAGGCTACACTGGCACCTTTGGTGTCCCAGGACCGCTGCAGGCAGCAGCTGGACGTGCATTCCTGCAGCTGAGTGGCACAACTTCATGCCAGGTAGCTGCATGCATTTTGATCAAAGTTCACTTTTTTCTTTTTTTTTTTTAACTGAACTTTTTTTTTTTAAACTGTTTAAACTGAAATTGAAAATTGTGCTTGTAGAAACAGGACCTAACAGCGTCTGCTGACAGCTGTGATGATACAAGCACAGCTCCTCTTCAGCACGACATAGGAAACTGGGGAATGGATTCTGCTCTCTGTTCTGTGACTGAAGGACTATTGACTTCAGCCAGAGATGCAGACAGACACCAGCATAAGGATCAGGAACACTGCTTCACAGAAAAGACTGCCTAAAAATCTCTACCATTCTCCATGAACTATAGTAATATCCTTGCACATGTGGGTGAGAGCAAGACTTTGAACCATCTAACTAGCTGAAGAATGAGGTAATCAGTGGCAAGCTAATCTACAGAAAATAAGTATGTATTTTTAAATGTATGGGGATGTTTCAGATGATAAAATCATGGGTTGCACATAAACACTAAGGAATCAGAATGATACTCAAGTGGCATTTTCTTTTACTCTGAAGCCTTTAAGCTAAAAACAAAGGCTAGTAAAATAAGAAGCTGTGTTTACTGGGTCCCTAGACTTACCATCTAATACAGCTATTCATCACAATACTGCATGCTTTTTGCATGACACATGAGTCTTGTTCAATCAATGAAAAGCTGCAAAAAAATCTCCTAAATATTCTATTCTAAACAACATTTTGCAGCTACAACCACAGCCTGATATTGATATATTGAATAATTTGACTGGAGAATACCTTAAGTCACAACAACGTTAAATGCAATAACTTTTCACTCCTTTGCTGAACACCATATGAAATTAAACAAAATAAAAATTGACAGCACCAAGTTATCCTGAATCTATTCCAGATGGATTAAGTTCACTGTATGTATTAAGTGGAGATTTTAGCTTAGGTTTGACATTGCATTTCACTGACTCCCCAAAACAAATAAAAAATAACCCAGGATGTGTTACCAATTCCATTTTAAATCTAAATATTTCTGATACTAATTATAGAGCAAAAGGAGAACGTTGAAGACATTTCAACTTTAATAGCCCTGCCATTCTGATTAAAAATATCAGCTTTACATCTGCAAGAAATTTATAAAGTGGACTCTTTACAAATTGTTAGGGAGTAATTTGTGCACAGTTAGTTCTTTGTTTAATCGAGAAATCTGCCCAAACCCTGATTGTGTGCTTATTTCCCTAAGGCTGGGAGTGAAGGTTATTTCATTATGCCTTTTGGGAGCAGCAATCTATCTAATACGTTTCTGAATTATTCCAGACTGAGCTGAAGCCGAACATGAGAACAAAGCCTTGCTTCCACAGTCGAAAGACCAGACTAACTCCCAGCTGGAAAGATTTAGGCAGAGATTTATAAGTACAAACACTGAAGAAATTTGCAAGTAATTGCATGTATTTACTCTCTGTTGTGGTATGCAGTAAACTAATATTTATTAACACATATCAGCATAGTACTGCTCACAGCACCCTTCCTAGTCTCTTATTGCAAGGTTGTAATGAAGGTTTCCTTTGATTTTTTTTTTTCCTTTATTCTTTCAGGGCAAGAGGACTAGGGGAAGAGGGCAAGAAAATCAGGATTACTGAATGATGCCTGCTATTTATGTATGCTATAATGCACACAAATCCTATCTCTGTAATTAAACAAATACTGTAAATTCTGTCAATGAACAGTACTCCCATCTATTCTATTATAAAAAAACAAAAAATCTGGATACTCAACCTTACTATAAGCTATCTTGGTTGGTTTTTGCTACATATAGAAAACACCCATTTATTTTATTAGCACCTATACACCCTGCAGGTTAATGCTTTGAAACAAGTGGCCAGTTTAATTTTTGCTGAGGTGTTGGTTAAGCAAGCACTGGTTAAATCTTACTGGGCTGGAGCACCAGTTGCTTTGGGGATCACTCAGTGCGTAGGAATATGACACTAAATATCAACACGTTTACTTGTCCCTGTGGTACCCTCATTCAACTCCAGGGGGGGTTTTTGGAAGATCAGAATCTTACTTCGTGGTGCCTTCTTCTCTAAAAATCTTGTTAAAGGTCAAGGCAATTTGAAAGCCATTTGCTTTCCACAGGTTTCCCAACAAAAGGAACATCTGGAGAAGTTGTAGCAATATCTGCTTTTGTAGAGTGCCAGGGATACCCTGGTTTATTCCATTCAATGACAATTCAAAACTGCCTATTCCAAACACAGTATTTCAAAAGTCTGTTTAACACTGCTGGGTGACAGAAGCCTACCTAGCTCACACATCACTTTAAAACCCTACCAATTTTAAAGTCAAGAAAGAAGTAGCTGCAGGCAAAATTTTGACTCTATCCCTGTATGCTCATCAGATAAGGGGCCCTGGGATTAGATCAGTTGGTTGGAGTGGTACTAGAACACCAAGGCTATGGGTTCAATCCCTGTCTGGGCCATTCACGTAAGGGTTGGAGTTGATGATCCTTGTAAGTAACTCATACACCTACCTGAACTTACAATGTCATAGCCTAAACTGATGAGATTTTACAATTTTATTATATCAACTTTTCAAACTGTTTTGTTTTAAGAAAGCAAATTCTCTGTTTTGTTAAGTTTATTTAAAAGCAAACATTTCTGTTTAGTGCTTCAAAATGTCAAAAAATATTATTGTACAATTCTGTACAAAGTTCAAAAGGATATATTTATAACAGAGACTTTGGTAAAAATTTAACAGCTAGTGACTAGTATTTGGGGTCTTAAGCAACAGATCATTAATAAGTACTGAGCAAAATATATCAGTTTTAGTAATCTTTCATACAAGATTTCTGTGTAGTTCTTAGTATTGGACACTACAGTTACAAGAGCAGCACTTGGGGTTTTCCAATCAAGAGTCTAAATTTAGTCTCTCCTTCTACTACAAAATGAAACTTTCAATTAGTAATTACTTGGCGTTGAGTTAATGTAGATTAAAGTTGAAAAGAATAATGTGCTTATTTACTATGAGGGTAGTGTAAGATTTATGACAGCCTTAACTATTAATTTTCACATTTATAAGAGCATGGATTGTAGAAACTATAAGACAGGTTAATTCCACTGCTGTCATTTAGTAACTGTAACTGGTTATTACAATGAGTGTTTTCTTTAGGGAGTTTCCCCATGAGGTCCCTACACTACCTTTTGTGTCCAAGTTCCTTTTTTTTTTTCTTCTGTTGGCATATGCAGAGTTTCAGCCTTATTGCATGAAAATACTGTCTCAGGGACAATTAGGCCAATACTCAACTATAAGAAACTTTTTGAAACAATCTGCAGTTTGTGGGTTACAAGGACAAGAGTATACTGCAATAAGCTTAAGAGTATTTGATTTTTTTAATTAAAAAAATACTGAAAAAAAACAAATAATAACAAACAAAAACCCCCACAGAAACTTCTTTCACCAAGTAGGGAAAAAAAAGGAGCTCATCATGTAAAAATCTAGGTGTGAGTAGAGCTGGCCAGGCTGATAATTGCTCCTCTGAGACCTGACGTACTCACTGCCCACTTGACATCATCTGCACTCTCATTGTGAAACAAAATTAACCACATACATTACAGGACAGTCCCTATTCACCTTGGTTACTGGCAAAATACACACAAAGATATCCAACTTCAAGACTAGAAACTAGGACCAAGATTTTTAGAAATCAGAACTCTTAAGTTAGACTTTAAGAGTGAATTAGAGAAAACACTCTTCATTTTCAAATTACCAAGCCCTAAAGAGCTTCCAGAAATACTTCTCAATGCTCATCACTTCTGAAAATTCAGCCATTTACTTACATTGCTGCATCAAGCTGTAGCTTGATTCCAGTTCTTGAAGAAATGTTTACAGCCCAAATAATAATCAATCCTCAAATTACTGTCCCAATCTCAGTTTTTAAGCTTTGGGTGAAAAAACTGTGACAAACAACTTTGACTTTGAAAGGGCATCTAAAAAATAAAGGGTTAAAAAAAGTTACCCAACTTGAAGCCCAGGCTAGGAAGAGAGATTTGAATCCACTTTGAAAGTTTTTCTAGTTAATTAGTAAGGCAAGATCATAGCAGATTAGACAAAGATTTTTATTTGTATCTTTGCCACAAATGTACTTGGAGATCACCAACAAATCTCAAACTGTCTGCCTGTCAGCTGCTACAAATGGAAAATAGATCTGTGCATGCCTGCTTTGAGAGAAAAATAGCACTTCATACAGAACATGACATGGGGCCTTTCTTAATCAATCCTGGAGTTTCGTTCATTTTTTGGAAAAAGAAATGTGGGTCAGTGATGAAAAAACATTGTTGATTAATCACTGTTCTATACTGACTTTATGAAAAATCATGTTTTACAACTCCTTTACTATCTTAGAAAACTGCTTGCATGAGCAGATGGAAATAATTACTTTCCTGTTCCTTCACCGAAGTTACACCTTGAAAAAATATGTAGCACAAACCAGCAAAATAGACAGTAGATCAAAATTCCAAAAAGGAATCAGTTCTAATCATGCTATTTTTAGGAGTACTTCATCTGTGTTCTAGCTTTAAGATTATAAAACCTAATCCTGAACATACAGAAAGCCTTCAGCTGTTTTGGGTGTGGTGGAATTTCATCCCTAGTGAGTCTAAAATCAATTTGTTTGCTCTACAGAACAACTGAATGAGCTTTGCCTACCCGTAGAGCCAAGACCAGTGTTTCACAGTGCAGCACCCACCACAGAAAACCCCTGCTGGCCACCTGATATCCAAGACTTGTATGTTCCTCTAAAGCTGCAGGGTGTTTAGACAAGAGGGAAATGACCGACTGAATGTCAAAACCCTGTCAGAGCTGTTTGAGTAACATTTTGATTCTGATCTGACACCCAGTGTTCAGGTCCTTGCTAGAACTTATAGCCCATAGTTGTGCTGCCTTTTCCAAGATGAAAAGCTCTGCAGCACATCCAAGCTCAGGACATGATCTAACAGAGCAGAGACCACAGAAATAACCTAAGTTTTGAGGATTTTTCTCTTAGCATGAATGGAAGACAGATCAATAAATCCAAAGCAGCTCTAGCTCTGGGAGACGAACCAGGAAATGTATACAGAACAGTTAGGAAAATTAATGATCCTGTGCATATTTAAGCATGATATATCGGAAGATAAGGGAGAGTGCATAAGACTTCACAGAAAATAAGGAGAAAACTTTGGATTACCTTGACAGAAAGACCAAGAAAGAGTCATGCACAAGGAGACTCTAAAAGGCTCTGAAAGAAGACAATTTGAAAATCCATCCAGTTTTTTGTTCCTAATCAAACTCTCTGTTAATATGATTTGAATCTTTACTTAGTGTTTAACACAACACTTGGCAGCTACAGTTCACTGAAGCAACTTACCTGAGGTGAATTCCTACAGTTCCCAGATCACATTGCTTATAACAGATATTTTGAGTTCATGTTTCTTCTTACAGGGCTAGCAACTACAATTGCTACAGCCACTTCTGAAAGTACTTTGTACATGCTAACAGCAGCATTCAGCAGCTTATGACATCTGGGTATGCAAATAAATAAATATAATACTTGATACACACACTTCTGCTGTATAACTTTTTTGAATTTTTAGGTTGTTAAGTATTTTTTAAATACAAATAAAGACACTGGGGTATAACCATTGGACTTAGAACAACTCCTAGTCTACTCTATCTTTGTTAGCATGAGATCAGTTTTGACTACAATTTTGTTCTTTTGTAGGAAAAAAAAATAAAACTAAGATTCCACTGCTAATAATATAGAATGCAGAATTTACTGCTATTGAAAAATTCTGGACTCATGAGAGGCATAAAGCCCCAAAGCTGCAAAGGAATTTTTAACATATGTAATACAAATATATATACACATGTGTATATACATTTTTACACATACATAGGGAGAGGTTTGGGTGGCACCTGCTGCAGTGGATTTATATAACATCTTACAGAACCCTATTTTTAGCCCATTATAACTTTCTGAAAACTTACTTTTCAGGAGTTTTCCATGATTGTTTGAATGAACAGAATCAACTATTATATTTTTGCTTTATTTCACAACAGGAAAAAACCTGAAAACAAACACCCAGGTTTTCATTTCATAGATTGATTTACTCTCACAATGAAAAAATGGCTGAATCTTACACTTTGAACTCTCAGAATGGCTAATTTCCACTGATTTCTAGTTATATTTGTTATTTAGAAAACACTAATACTACAAGTAGTAAATGTTCCCATGGTGTATGTACTAAGAGTGCAACAGCCAGCCATTTCACTTCTTTGTCTCCAAGAAACATTATTTCTTACTACCTGGATAAAGACAAGCCCAGGAGTCAGTCCAGGGCCCAGAAGGAAGTTTTATACATTTCTTGCCTCGCTGTAGACTGTGCAATTGATTGCAGCATCACATTCCCAAAAAGCAGTCTGAAATCAGTCCTCCCCTTTTTCCTATCCAGCCCACTTGTGTTTGGGTGAAAAAGGAGCCAGGGCTCTTTAGAGAAGAGGTCACAACTTGGGTTGGTGTTGTCAAGCACATTTTTTCACCTGGAAAATATTTAACTATGTGATGAAATGTTGTTAAACTGCAGAACAGTTGACATTCAGTTTGAAAAGATGCTTCATAATGACACCTTTACACTGAAATTACATAAATAGCCATTACATTCAGTTAAACCTAGCACTGCCAGTTTTCATGCATTTATCATCAGGTGGAATAAAAAAAAAACCCTCACATTCCCTGTGTTTTATGAATTCAGAAATGAAACAATTAGTTCCATAGAAGTCCAAACTGCTGACATCTAGTTCTAACATGAAATTGAAGAAGGTGAATAGAAATTTAACATCATTTTATTCAAAGTATTTGTAGCTTAGAGACAGTAAGTATAGCGTATTTTATTTGTAAACATATTCAATATGTTCATCAAGACTACAGCTACAGCACTTGATGGGATGTGCATAAAATGACACACCTCTCTGATTTATATAAAGTTAGGCCGCCAAGAATATGCCTGTATTTCTTCAGAAAACAAGTCTTCTTGAAGGGATCTATAGCACCTCACATCATGACTTTTTATTACTTTTATTTGAGTTAATATTTTTTTCCTTAGTTTCTGCTTCTCTCATCCTTCCACCCTTTCAGAATCAGCTAACAGGGAAAAAAATTGTATGGGCAGAATTTACCAATCTTCACAAACACAGTAAAAATTAAACATGTGCACTAATTTTAAATTATGTGCAGTGTATGAAGGTAGCAGGCATATTTATGGTTATAATGGCACCATACAGTTTTATGTAGCCTATTAGCTCTATTAGCTATAGAGTTTCCTATAATATTTTTATATATAAAGAAAACTAATCTGCTATACATACATTACAAGCACTCTTTAACATACCAGATAACTTCCAAACAGAATGCTCAAAACAAAACCCAGAAGGTTTATGAAGGTGCTGTTTCTCTTACCTTTTATTCATAAAGTTGAACCACTACCTAAATCATGACATGTTATTCTGTAGGCAATGATGCACAACTCATTATGTTAAACCAAAAGGATTCAACTTATAGCTATTGCTGAGTTTTCTAGGTAGAAATTATTTGTTGCCTTTTTTTTTAACTAAAATACACTATCACTTATCATAATAAATTGAATTAGAACCATCAAGATGTTCGATATGGGTTCAGAAGCGCTAAACTTAAGGACTTCCACTGCAACATAGACAAGAGTTCCTTAAACTGTTTATTACCCTCAGAACAGTAACTTTACTCTCACCTGTCAGGATCATGGATACTGTTTTCAGCAGAAACTTTGTCAGTCTTTTACTTCAGCCACAATCTGGAAGTTACAGTATCAAAATTACTTTGTAACACTTAGTTCAATAATTAGGGAAACAATGAATGACACTAGGAAAAGAGACTCCAGGTCTGAGTAACATTCCTTTATTTGACAGCAAGGATGCATGCCTTTTTTCCATCTTCAAGAGGCAGATCTGTTAACAGAGTTGCACAGAAATAATGCCAAGAACAGAAATGTATTGGGGAACTGGAAGGCACTTGCCTGCTACTGCATCTCCAAAATGCACCAGGTATGATTCCCACATGACTGGCAATTTCAGCAAAAGCAAGCTTTGCCATTTCAAAGTGGCAAATGCATTTTCATAAACAAACCTTTATAAAGTGCCAATGTGATCTTTTAAAAAATTAATGGTGATAATTGACAACATTCCCATACCTTGAACACTAAGCAGAACATCATGAATACAAAATCCACCAGTGCAGGCATGGGAATAAACCAGCAAAAGGGTGATTTCTGATTCTGAAGCCAAACATCATCACTCCCCTCCTTTTAGAATCAGAAAGGGGGGTGAGGACAAGGAAAGAAAAGAAAAAGAAAGACAGCCAAAACCAGCAGGCTAAGTAGAGTAACCGGAAGCGTACAATTTACTGCTAATGGGTCAGTGTCTGCAAAGGACTGCTCAAGCTGTGCTCAACAAAAACTCAGTAATAGCCAAAGAGGGAAGTAAGAAAAGGCAAGATGTTTGGCTTTACTTTCTGTCAAATACTGTTAAATATGAGCCACTTTAAAAAATAGAAAGAAAGAATCCAATAATGCTTTGTACAGGTGGTAGTGAGGTCCCTGGCTGGGCCTTCAGACAAAACCATTCCCATGTAAACCTTAAAGAGGATTAATCCTCAAGGACCACTGTAATGAGACCTTAAAAGGCTGAACAACAGCAGCCCATCACGGAGGGAAGCAGTAGCCTGCTCCCAGAAGTCTTCTCTAACAGAGTTACATTAAAGCAAACTGGGACCAGATAGCAGGATTCTGCAAGAATCCCTTATCTCAGCGCTAGCGGATGCTTCTCCTCTGATTGTCTTGAACTGCCACCTGTCCCAGACATCTTTGAAGGCAATGCTAAGCCTGTGATGGATCTGACCTCCTTGAGCTGAGATTCTTTTATGTCTTTCTTCATTTTCTGCTCTGTTACATTCTTTCCCTGCAATGCACACTACATGAAACAAAGGGAGTTCTCACTCCTTGACTTACTGTCCCCAGCTATTTGAAAGGAAAAAAACAATGTTAAGGATTATACTTCACCCACAATATGGAGCTGTCCTCAGGAGACAAGCCTCTTATTTTTGAAAGTTATAACTAGATGGATTTTACACGAAGGGACTTTAAAATGAGGTTCAACATTTCTGGGAGCCAAGATATGAAAGCTGCATATCAGAGATAGCTTGAAAAACCAAAAAGGTTCATAATACAGAAGTATACAAAAAATCACATTACAAAAATGAGCAGGAAAATAACCAGGAAGCACAAAGCCTCAGAGAAAACACCAAATTATTGTGGCATATATATGCATCCGATGTTGTGCACCAATAGCCTTTAATACCAGTGTCCACCATACAGTGCCAAAATCATCCTAGATTAAAATAATTGGTTACTACAAATAAAACAGCAGGTCTTCTACCTGAGACATATGCCTACACTGACATAAAGTATTGCACCCGGCTCCCACAAAGGGACATGGCTTCACCATGAATGCTGCGCATCAGGCCTGGTTTGTAACCAGTGATGCGCTGGCAACCACACTCGCACTGACTTGGTGACGAGTAGTTGCAGCAGGATCAGCCACAGTTACAGAGCTGAAGATAAATTCAGGGTAATATCATCAGATTTTTATCTCATAGCTACAAGCTATGAGATAAACATAATCCATAAGATGCAAATTACCATGGTTCTAAAAAGGCTGGGCTGAGGAGGAACACTGCTACAGCTGCCACCTCTGGTTTCCCACTTTTGCACTCAATTAATTCTGGACTATTTTTTAAGTCCTTTTCTTCTAAGTACATGGCACTGTCAGAAGAACAAGAAGTAAAATACAGCTAAGCTGAAGAGGATTGCTGCCTGCCAGCAGCATCTCTCAGCTCCCCATGCTGATAAAATAAAATGGTGTCATTAGTTGCAGTTAGGTGGGACTCATGGAAGCACTATGCAGCAGGATGGAAGCAGGAAGAGAAAGCACCCTTCTTGAGTGCTTTTGAATCTCCCTAGGAAATCACACCTGGAAGAATAAGATTCTGAATCAAACAGCTGAACTAGACTCTATGAAAGACTGCAGCAAACAATGAGCAGATACTGAGTCTGAATAATAAGTTTAAAAATGGCATCACATGGAAAACACCGAGCAGACCCTGGCATTTTCTGGAGCCAAGACCTACCGGCATGTGTTGCCAAATAAATGTAGCCTAGAGGCATGTTCAGATGGAATCTGAAGATTGCTTCTTCCCATCTATGAAGCAATTCCCACAACAGGGCATTGTGTTTCAAGACCACAGCACAATGCCAGGCTAAGCACCAGGCTCCCAGAGGGAAAATACAAAAATCATTTCTCAACAGACAGCAGAACACACCATTTCAGATGAGTGTCCTCCTCAGAGAGCTGTGCCAATACCTTGTGTAACCTTAACAAACAGTATCCATATCTACATCACTTCTTAAAGGCAGCCCAGAGGCCAACCCCCCATGGTAAGGCACGACAACCTTGTGTTTTGCCAGCCTCCAGGCACAGCCCCAGCAGCAACTGGCCCAACACACCTCTGGTCCAGCAGGACCTGCATGCCCAGGCAACCCTCACATGTAAAAGCAACACAGGCAACACTCCCACAGGCTATTTATCAAAAAATTCCAGACAGGGAGGCTGGTCACAACACAGAGACACAGCATGCTTTAACCCACCTGTACAGACCACCTTTTCAGAGCAGAATACACAAGAAACTCACATCTATGTGAAGAAACACTACAGCAGCCCTTGTCCTCCCTGATCCTGGTTTTTAATGCACAAAGGATGAATGGCACTACTAAATGTCAGATGTATGTTAATCTGATAAGTAACTACTGACTTTGAAGAAACATGCTATTTCCCCACAAGAAGCGGTAACATTTTCACAGGTCAGCACTCTGTGCTTCATTCAGGTTTTAAATTTGTTCTGTGGGATCAGATGAAGCCAAACTAGGCCTTTAGCCTTTATTTAAAGGGGTTTCTTCCAGTTTGCTTTATGTGTTTAAATTAAAACAAAAAAAAATTAACCAAAAACTTGTAAGAGTGAAAAGAAACACAGACCATAGCCATTGCCAGCCTCACACAATGTAAGGACTTAGATGAGCAGGACATCAGGCATCAGGCATTCCAAATCAAACATCCCAAATACTGGGCAGTTCAATAATTAGCTAGCAATGTATGATTAGTGCTACTCTTTTCCCTCCTAGTTAAAAGAAAAAAAAAAAAAAATTCCACTCCTATCATAGGGGTAATTAACGTTTTTGATATCTGGCACCAATTTTATTGTTAATAGCACTGTTAGATCAGTGGTGTTAATGCCAATTCAAATATCGTCCAGCATGAAGAACAGCTTTGCTGCCAACAGTTTCCTATCACTGTACCATGCTGGTCCATCCCAATAAAGTGAGCAACCAATGTTTATACAAAATATAGGACTTGATCCAAATTTCATTCATCCAAGTAAACCAATTCTATTTCAACAACAATGTCTAACAGAACTTAAGGCCAAAGCTTGAAGCTTTCATAAGCTTATCTGTATATAGGCTGGTGGGAAAAAAAAAACCCATACAAATCAAATTCAGTACCTTTTCACACTACGGAGTCTGACATGCTGGGATGAAATTCAATTCAACACATTCTATCTCATTAGTTATTTGCTTGAACACTTGGTATAGTGTTACACTCAGCCATTACCATAATCAGCCATTTACTTTGTAGTATTTCATATGCCATTACTTTTGGCTTGTTACCACTGCCTATTTCAATGAGGACTGTAAATGGACGAATAAGAATGTTCAGCTCTTCATCTGCAAAATGGTAACATGGATTCTTGGGAATTAAGATTTTAAATTGCAACTAGCATGGAGAACAGGTAAGATAAAAGGGTAGAATCTAAGGCAACTGGGGATTATTTCAAAGTTTTTTGAAGCCAGCAGCTGTTGATTCATTGAATTCATTGGGTTCTGGATCAGCATAATTAAACTGTTTCGGAAAAATGATGGCTCAGGGCAACACTGAAATGTGAAAGGGAAACTAGAATAAACAATGGGGGACCCTCTATACCACCTTATTCAGTGTGAAACAAGAAGCATAATTGAGATTAGAAAGCAGTTCTGTTATCTGGTGAGCTATCGATTTTGAACTCCAAAAAACTGCAAGACAATTAAAAAAAAAAGTAAAGAAAGCAATATTGAAAGACTGTTTTGTAAGTGATAACTCTTACTTTTAAAAGGAACATGAAGATGTACAAACCTGTACATACATAAATTCCCACGCATATATTGCCTTTCCTGCTGCTCTGTACCCACCACCACACATGCCAATGACCACATGGCAACACAGCAGCTGTACTCTTTTAAAACACAGCTATGAATACTCAATATATTGAGGATAATACTGCTTCCCTGCACTGGTGGTTGCTGCCTCAGCCATAAGCTGTATTATCAGAAATCAATAAAGGTAGCCAGTATAAGTCTGACTGAAGGGGTAAGCATTCCTGACATGATCTCCAGACTCAGATGTGATCCACTCAGCAAATTCAAGAGCCCCAGTTTTAAGTAATTTGAGCAGTGTTTTAATAAGAATTTAGAGAGTGCTGTGTAAACTACCAAGACTAAGAGGTAAAGAGCCAGGCTAAGAGGAAGCTAATTGTGCTGGTAGGTGTGAATAAAAGGAAGTAGAGGCTATGGCTAAGTGGCTCTCCTCCTAAGTACTGAGCTCAATCAATAGGAATAAAGCTGTATCTGCCAGTGATCCTGAAAATGGTTCAGCAACTAAAGCATTTAAACTGTCATGAGAGTAAAGGCCTGTTCAACCCTGGACTCCAACAGGAGGCTAGTACTGAGAGACTTCCATGGGACAAGCTTGACACTGCACTTTGACAACAGGGACCATGCTGCCTTTCAAATCTTCCCTTGACAAGTCCATGGTCAATGCCATGTAGAGAGCAGGCCATGGTGCCCAAACTCTCCCATTACTCTAACCCCAGCCCGAAGCATCCTCTGTGACACAATGCCCTCCTTCTGTGCCCACACAAGGGCCAGGGGTAAGAGCAATAAAAAATAGGGCACATCCAGATCTCAAGCACCCAGAATGAAAGAAAATTAACACAAGAGAATCACGACAGAGGAGCATCCTGTACACATTAGCTACTCTGCAAAAGACTTGTTGCTACAGTTTTCTTAACAAAAGACGGACAATGACAGCAGAGATGGAGCAAAAAAATCTGAATTAAAATGTTCGTTTTTTACATTTAGACACAACAGCTGAGGATTCTGCTGGCTAAATACAGACAGATAGAGCCATCAAATCCCTGATGTATCGGGACATTCATACAGAGTTAACAGATATGACCCAGGACACAGGGATTGACCAGGCTGGCAGTCAGACCACTTAGGATCCTCACACGCAGGAAAATGGCACTCAAGTTCCAATCTCTACTTCGGCAATTAAATTCCCTCTAGTAACATTGCCCAGAGAGAACACCAATGCAAGAGAACCATCTCCCATTTTTCACCACCTTCCAGCTGCTGATGCCACAGCAGTTACATTGTAGGCACACAAGATCAGCCCAAATCCACTACAGACCTTCTGTTTTAAAAGCATTGTGACAAATGTCCGTATATCAAGGGATACAACAACTTTGAAGAAGCTTTTCACTCTCTCCTGATTTAGGGACAGTGGCTCTGCCTTGATGCTCAAGAGATGGATTACATTATTTCTTGGCTTTTTCTTCACAGTTCTTAACCATGATTCTGTGGCTTTGAGCAATGAATTCTGTCTCTTTCTATGAAGGCAGTATACAACAAATGCATACTGTAAACCAGATAAAAAGCTTTAGCTGGAAAAAGCAAATCAAATCCATTAGTGTTTTTGTATTTGTCCTGTCTTCATCTTCCCTGTTCTTTAAAAAACAAACAAACAAAACAAAACAAAAAAAAACAGACATAAAACCTCATCTAAACAGCTTTCTTAGATGCACTTGAACACCAAAACAAGGACACATTAAAAGAACATTTTTAATGTGCGTCTCAAAACATTTTTAGAATTTTGAAGTCCAACAGAATTATAGAGCTAAAAATAATTTCTATAATTTCTTATTTCTGATTTAGAAATAGGAAATCTTCAACATTCTATTCTACCAAATCAAACCAAGCCAAACAAACAAAAAAAAAAAAAAAAAACCACAAACCAAACAAAAAAGAAAAGAAAACCACCTCAAAAAAACAAACAAATACCAAAACCAAAACCAAACTAATAAAAAAAAAAAAAAATCACCCAAACCTACAAGTTCACCTTTCAATTGCTCAATTACATTAAACTTCAAAGCTTTCCGGATACTGGCAGTTCTGAAGTCTGTCTCATGCTGAGGAGAGAAAAAATGCGTAAGAAGGAAGAACATATCTACATACTGTAAATCTATAGGTGCAGCTGTTATTTCCATATGAGACCATCAGAGGCAGCAACTCTAAGGCTCTCAAGAGACACTGCTGATTTCACAGGCCCCAGGAGAAATGGGCGGGAGTACCTGTAATTAGCAGTTTCAAAAACAACACGGGAGGTTTGGAAGGCATCTTGGAGAAGCTGTTTCAACTTAGAAGCTGCTAAGCTTACAAGGTCTGCAGCACCTTCCTAAATTTCACACTGAAGTTGCCTCTGTCCGTAAGTTTGAATTTGAGAACAGTAATGTTTTTTGTTGGAGGCTATTGAAAGATACTATTATATTTTAGACTTTTAACCCCAAAAATGTTTTTGCAAACATGCTAATTTTTTTAAAGACCCACACTTCAGTTGCTCAGCTGACATGAGCAGTCTGACATTCACTTTTCTAACAGAGGCTTTTTTCCTTGTGAGTTCTATTAAAAGCTTCAGATTTTACTTTTTTCAACTACTCCTACTTGACAACATTTGGAAACCACCCCATAAATCACTGTCAGTAGAGAGTTTTGTTATTAGAGTGCTTAAGCCTCTCCTCTGCAAAATGCTGCAGAGTTGAAGTAGGACCCAGATTCTCATGAGGCCAAACTCAGTTTGAAACTGAAGAGCGCCTAAACGTATTTAAAGACTCTGGCCCTAAATCTCTACAGAGATTTTCCAGTGACATTCTCCTACCACTGTCCAACCAGGCCAGGTAGAAACTCTCTACAAAAAGCTGTCCTGGTCTCCTGTCACCAAAAGACACTGGGAAACTAGAGGTGAAATAAGAAAAGTGCCTGCTTTGGAGCTATCCAGAAGTGTCTTGGTTGTCTCTCCTGAGTCCCAAATTATGCCAGGGATATGACAAAGGAGGCCACCACCTACTCCTCTGTAGGCACTTTCCATGAGCCCATCTGCTGGTGGTGACCTGGTCTGCTCTCACTGTCAAATGTGCCACACATAGCTGGCCACTGTGGTCCAAGAGTCACTGCCATGAAAAGTCATTGCTTTCCAGTTACTGCATTTTAAAACAGTGTTTCCAGTTAACAGTTTGCATTTTTAGAAACAGACTCCAATTCCCCTTTTTTTTTTTTCCCACACTTCCTTTTCCTTTCCAATGGGGATACGAAGGAAGGGGAATTCTTGTCAACAGAAATTAAAACTAGTAAATTAACAAGTGCACCTAATGAAGTAGCATTGTATTTTCCTTGCTGTGGTCTTGCGTTCGTGTTGCAAATTGATTTTGAGGTGACACTAACACTGGGTAATCTAACTCGGGCAGTTATGCAAGGCCCAGTCCTTATAAAGCTAAGCCCAAGAACAGTCAGTGGGAACTGAGGGCAATCAATACCTTTGGAGGGCTAATCCTATGAAACGTGCAATAAGCAGTTCCCACTTCCCCAGACAGATACAGAAGCTTCAACATCAGCAAAATAAATCCTTGGTAAGAAGAGGTGAAAAAAAGAAAAGGAAAAGGAAAAAAAAAATAAAAGAAAGGAATGAGTTCCTGCTTTCAGCTAGTGCAACCTCTTTGAGATGAAGTGATTTACCACAAAGAGAATCCTGCAAGGGCCATACATTCCTATACATATAAGTTTTTGGATCAGAGCCAAGTGATCTGTCACTGCTTTTTGCTTAAGATAATTCCTCAGGTTTTGCTAATTAGGTACTAACAATTCTTTCAGACAATCTGTGTAACCCAGGGAAGAATATCAACAGTATATTTTAAATCAAAGTGTTTACATCAGGAATGATTCATTTTTTCCATGAGGCATGACTTGTGAGACAGGCAGTCTTAGCACTGCCATAAATCTACATGAAAATTAAAATTGTGGAAGAAAAATAATAAAGGCAAGTTGCTATTCCCATCCTCCCTGCCTCAGCCCCAACTCTAGAGATGGAATTTACATTAACAAGGGGCTCCAGCTAGCACTGGAATTAGTGTTTGAGAAAATCAGGATTTCAAATCCTTTTCAGAAACACTGTGATTAAGGTCAGTAACTCTGCTCTCCTCAACAAAGAAAAAGAGCTAACTCCAGCTCTTCTGTCATCTGTCCTAAAGCCTTTTTAAAGAAAAAAAGTTTTTTAGAAGTTAAACAAACAAAACCAGCATCTCCCTCTTCCTTTCTGAGCTGTGTTTAAATAGTGGTTAAGAAATCCATAACAAAAAAGACAGAAAAGAAAAATTTCTAGTTTAGGCCTGTGTTTTCCCTTTTATCTGTTGGACGATAGAAGGCTGTGAGCTGAACATCAGACTGTATTCCCATTCTCAGTTGCTAAACGGTTGAGGGGCTCTCTGGCGGTGTAGAAGGCCCGCCAGCTCCATAGCATGTTTCATCCCAGCTGTTTGAAAAGCTGGCTCACTTGAAACACAACCATTATCCCCACCCACACTCTGCAGAAGAGCAAACTCCCCCTCAATAAGGGATTTCTTCCACATTTATGGTAACTATTATTACCAACATTTACAACATCAGTCGTTTTAATTAGAAAAAAAATTAAAACAAAAAGATCCTGAAATGCACAAACAGACACATATGTGTTTACATGTAAAAATGCAAAGCACTCAAGTTGTTTCTAATAACTGCAGCTCATGGAAGGGACATGCATTCTACACAGAACTTACTTAAATACTCTTTTTCTTTTTTTGTCATAAAAACATACAGATGTCTTTCTTCAAAAAAAATTATTTTCCCTTTTCCTGTGTTACAGGAAGCCTGCCCACACTTTTAAATACAAAGTGGGTATAAATAGAAGCACAAATTAGGCATCTTGGAAAGTCTGTATTTTCCAACCACAAGGAAACTAAGAAATTACTGTAAGTGTTTACACATCTGACTATGTTGAGTTAAAACGTTTTCTATACATGTGCCCAGCAAAACTGGCAAGAAGTTAAGAAAGGAAAACAATAGCCTCTCTGGTTCTTTACCTGGTGCTACAATGTACATTATTCAGCCTTCTTCATATGGACTACTAAAAGTGTCAGTCTGAATACAGTCACTACTCTGATGAAAGCGTATCTTACATATATAAATGATACAACTACTATGAAAATTTCAGTAAGACTGTCTGCTTTCCTATAAATCTAACTAGACATTTGTCTTTTTAGTTGTCTCTCTGTATCATAGCTATTAAAGGTAAATAAAAGCAAGATGGCTCTTTTTATGACATTAATAGCTTGAGGGACCTTATAAATCAGTGAATACAAATGTACTGCTCATTACAGGAGAGGGAAGCAGGTCTGTCCATCTGATGCTTTCTGACTTAGATTTCTGCTTTAAGATCTTGTTGCTCATTTAAAATTAACTCATCTCCTGTTTCTCTACCGTCATATGGTGGGGAACTTCTGGTGTTCTCTCAACTTCTGATATCAACGTGTTTCTAGTAGTCTAGAAGAACAAATGCTAAAAATCTAAAAATCTAAAACAAAGTCTAAAAAATGCTAGCCTAACTAGCTAGCATTAATGGTCACAATACAGACACAGTAGCTACATTAAATCTTGACAACTCTTGTCAAAAGGTGAATTTGAGAAAATAAATCAAAATAAACTCATTGCAAACCACTCAGACACATCTTGACTGACCAGATCTTTTTCTTCTGTCGGAAACTTCAGTAATTTCAGTAACGCTTTGAACAAGATTTAAGGGGTGAGCTGGCAGCTGGTCAGATGGTCAAAATGGCAATCTTCCCCACTAAATTCAGCATAAGGTTTGTTGG
This sequence comes from Vidua macroura, assembly GCF_024509145.1. NCBI lineage: Eukaryota > Metazoa > Chordata > Aves > Passeriformes > Viduidae > Vidua > Vidua macroura. The sequence goes on along the minus strand of NC_071571.1, from coordinate 52,936,594 downwards.
TTTTGAGGGTTGTTTTTGTCACACATTTCATTTCTCCCCAGCTGTACTGCCTACAAACAGAGAAGCTATTTTGCTTCCCCAATAATACTAGCTTGTCTTGTTGAATTTCTTTTAAGCTAGATTTGGGCATTTGTAAACCAGAAGCAAGGAAAGGTGCCTCCAACCCCCGAGGTAATACTTGTATGCTCTGCTGCTCATGAGTGGCTGTTTGCATTGCACATTCATGCCTCTCTGGCAGGAGTCTGGCACTGGTGTGCTGCAGCAACTGTGTGCTCCTCAACAGAGAGATCAGTAACTCCCCCAGAGGGTTTGAGCACGTTTGTACGAGAGTGGGAGAGGAAGGTGTACAAAAACCAACTGACTACACTGAAAAAGGGCTCAAAAGCTTAACTGCAAACTTTTTTCCTAAATACTTATCTAAACTATACAGACAACAAGTGTTCATTTTCTCATAATACCTCCATCCTTATTAACAATCAGGCTCTGTTTTTGTTTTTTTTTTAAGGAGGTTGGTGAGACTTAAGGTTGTGCAAGACATACTTTGATCTGCACCCTGATGAGTGAACATTCCCCTTTGCTGCTAGCCCAACTAATGAAGGGATAAAATTAGCTTTTATCCCTGGCACTTTCTTTAGCAAAAAAACATGCACTAATCAGCTGTCCTCACTAATCAGTCGTCTGGCTAATGACCTTTTGCCTTAAAACACTAAAATTTCTGAATGATGTTTAAAAAAAGGAAAACCAATGCAGACTGCTCTCTCTTTGTGGGTCTTAAGCCCATCATCTGGAATTGAAGACTGAAAGGTTAAATGGCAAATCTGTATCCTGACTGGGTGATAAATCTATAATCAAAAGGCACACGCCTTGACACCTCAAGATGTACTTCATTACTACACAACTAAATGATCTTTATTCTCTTTTTTTTCTAAACTAGAAACAGATGAAAAAAAAATTGCTTAAGTCCTTCATACTTTGTCTATGGAGAAATCCACTCCACATCTGTGTTCAAGTGTCAGTTAATTTCTTACTTTTTTATTAATGCCCGAGTGAGAATTCAGAAGTTGAAACCATTTTCCTTTTTTCCTCCCCCTTACAACTTCAGGGAACTATAGCTGGAAAAGAAAATTGCAAAAACACTCCATCAAGCCTGCATTCTCAAACACACTTTTGAATGTCTAAAAAAACCCTCCAAAACAAAACAAAGAGTCCCAAAGCACAAAAATAAGCCTTACAATTCGTCAAATTCTCTGTGTACGGGGCACCGTCCTTCTTCCTCTCAATAACATACTTTAACATTGTTTTAAAAGAGGGATTTTTAAAGACTGTTTCATTTTCATTCTCTGCTTGCTATAATGAGGCCCATTTTTCTTCATGTTTTAAGGAGGTGGAGCAAAACACAACCCTGGATGGCTGAGGAGGATTAGCAACAGATGAGATGTCCTGTGGAAGTCACTTTGCAGAGGCCTGCAGTAATTTCTACCTGCAGTGCAACTGCACCCTGGTTTTTAACTTCAGGAAAAAGAGATTGCATTTACCACAAACACCACTCCCTCCACATAAAGCAGCTCTCCCTAGGGACAATGCAAAGTGACAAAATCACATTAAATTTGACAGCCGTCCAACTTTGCATCCCCAAATAAGCCAGCAATCAATACTCACGGTAATGAGGGTCCATGTAACCGTTTCGGGGGTCCATGGTAAAGAGCGTCCCGCGGTAAGGTACGGAAGGTTCAGGAAGGTGCGATATAGATCCATGGATCTCCTTTTTGATTAATGAGGCCCTTTCCTCACTCGACGTGGAAGGCTCTTCACTGATCTTGCTGAGGCCTTGCCCACCCTGCGGCTGCATTGTGATCGCGTTCCTTCTCTCTCTGTGATAGGTCTGCCCAGGACTTTCATCCTCTGCAAAAAAATGATGGAGAAGAAAGAGAGAAGGGAAGAAAAAAGAGAGACACACACTTTTAGCCCATTTATAGCAAATACAATAAAGAAAAGTTCTCCCCCCGCTGCCCTCCTCCTCCTCCTTGTGTAAGTTTGTGACAGGAGGTGCCTGTGAGGGATGGCCTGGGAACACTTGCCCGTTCAGAGCCGGCAACAGCCAAGCAGTAGATCACCGTCACCCATGCACTGATGCTCCTAGCAGCGGGGCTATTAATTGTGTGGGAACAGACAGAGGCTTGCTGTCTCCCTGCCTCTGGGACAAGGAGACTGGGAGCTCCCTAATGGGGAGTCAAGTAATGATTTGTCACACAGAGGAGATGAACCCCACCAGCTGGGCCTAAATCACGCCCAGCCACCCACCACAGCTCTGCAGCCCAGCTCCAGGTCCCTGGGGTTTGCCTGTGTGAGGGGCTCCTCCTTGCAGGAAGGCTGGCAGTGATCAGAACCAAGGCGGGCAAAAATAAAATGGGTACAACTGCTCAAGATACAGGACCAGCAGCATCAGGCAGGCACAAGCAAGGCCACCTGCTCTGACAGTGTCACCCCGTGCAGGATGGTTGCATATATTCCCCCTACCTAATTTTTTCCAAAATCCACAAAAACACAGCTACAAACTCTTAATGAACAATAGGGAAGAAAAGCGGGGGTAAAATAATAACTAAAACCCAAGCCCTAGTTTGGAGTAAGCCTCTAGGCCTGTGGTCCCACTTGTAAGGGAAGAAGAGCCTCCTGACCATGGCTCTACCAGCCTTCCTTGCAGACAGCTCTAGGACTATGTGCTAAAACAACCCACCACTCCAACAAATTTAACCCCTAGGGACTACATACACCCTTCAAAAAGCAGACAAAATGGTTCTGTTGCTCAAAATCAAGATGAATGCTCCTAGGTACATTTCACACATGCCATGTGGCAGAGTGGCTTTTCTAGGTACATAAGTCTCTAATGTAAATGCTCTCTCAGTTGCATTATAGGTTTAAAATATAGATGTTTCTCTAAACAAGCATGATTGCTTGCTGGCTGTAATCCTTGGGCAATACCAATGCTCCAGGTACAGCCTTGTTCCATCAACCACACTGCATGTGCAAGTGTGCACCAATACATCTTGAAGGAATACTGATAAAGATTCTTCATTTCAAAGTTGCTCTGCAGTTCTAGAAGTACACAAGGAATCTCAAATTATTAAATACTGGGCACAAAAATGGTAACTAGAAAAGGAAATGAAAACACCTTTAGGAAATAAAAGTAAAGTGCTTTTACTCTACAATCCACATGCAAGGAAGAATGATTGACACCAGTGCCAAGATTGCACTTCAGTTGTCAGAGATTTGAGGTCAGGGCTAAGTTTTCACTTCTACCTTTCCCTGGTATACTTATTCACACAGCAAAAGCAGCAGCCAGGAACTCACCAGGTCACTACATTCAGCAAGCCTGACACCAGCGTAACTCAACCTATGCGCCTTTATACAAATTAGATTAGAAACAAGTGCTGTACATATAGATACCTAGCCATTATATGCGTAAATTAGCCACACCATTGCTTTGAATAAAATGCTAACCATTTTTTTCTCTGCCCCCTCTCCCCTCAAATAGCAACAACACAAAAACTCAGCAGCATAGCCTATTGAGCACTTAATTATTTTTCTATCTCCAAGTATTACAGCAACCAGGGTTTGCTGACTTATCAGCATCTTCCAGGGACAGAATTCCTTTACAGTCAGTAATTCTACATACAGAGCTTTTCCAGGGTTGGGTCTGAGAAGAAAGAGTTAATGGAAATAGACAACAACATTACAGAGTTTAAACCCTTTGCCCTTTTCTATTTTTTATTAATATGCACAGGCATTGGTCCCTGCTCTGGATTAGCAGGGTTTAAGGTTTCAACTTTTTACACTGAAGCTGGTTTTAGTTAGAGAACTGCAAATCGGGGACTAAAACTTTAAAATTTATATGAGGTTTTTAGAAACTGCTTGTATAACTAAAAAAGTCACCCCAAAGATATATTTTCCATCAAGTTTCTCTTTAGCCAGAGTCTTTTATGTTAAATTTAAACCTAGAGTGAACTTTCACTGATGAGATGTAAACTCCTATAAAAACAGGGTATTACACTTCATTTGAAATTTTGACAGACTCTTAAGTAGAGCAAGCTAACCAGTGCTACAACAGTTCAGAAAGAAGAAAGCTAGAGTGATTTGTGGGGCTGTATAATCACTCAGTGATCAGATAGGATTTCAGTTCTTTTACTCTTCCTTATAAAGATAGTATTTGTTAAAACTGCCATCCTGGGATACAACAAGAAGCTGACATCTGTGTGCAGGCTCCACTTTCATACTTTTCTTCTCAAAACATGCACACCTCATGAATCGAGGTACTAGTGACTGTTATGGAAAAGGCTGATTTTTCAAATTGCTGAATGAAATTCAAAACCTACTTTCAGTAATTTAGAAATGAAAGGGAAAAGGTTTGTTTTAATAAGCTTTTCCCTTTTTTGGTTACTTGAGAAAAAAAGAAAACAAAACTATTTTTCCTTCTGCATCAACCATGTCTCTCCCCATTATAAAGTTACTGCCATGTGCCATTACAAGTCAAAAGTTTCTGTATGTTTTCTGCCACACAAAAATTGTTCCAGAACTATTTAACTAAACACGATGGCATTTTTGCAGTAATAATAAGGCTTACTCATCAGCCAAACACCCTGCTAAGCATTGACTTCACACCACTGGGTTGCTTGTGATAGGGGGCAGATGAGAAATTTGACAGCACCCACACTCCAGGATGCTAAGAGCCAAGCAGTTTGCAGGAGTTCCCCCGGTGCCGAGCGAGAAACTCCTCTTGCAGTAATGCTGCCGACTGTCATGGCAGGCGAGCCACTCCAGTGTGCCAAAAGGGGAAAGCTGTCTAATCTTGTTCTGGTTCAACTGAAGCATTCAATAAAGTTTCAAGAGTAAGTGTGGGCAAGGCACACCAGGCCAAATTATTGACGGAAACACACTGTCCACCATGGCAACAAGTGGGATTCTAAAGCAAAAATGTAAGCAAACAGCCCACTTCTCCAGCAGCATCTGCCAAAGGGGTTTTACAGCCAAATAAGCGAGTACTGTTCTGTTACTGCTCTGCTCACATTTTAGAAGTGACCAGCTTTAGGGTCAAAAGAAACAACCGATTTATTAAAATGTTGCAGAGACACAAATGCCAAAGTGAAAGATGAAGTTGGTGGCAGCACACCAACTTCAGTGTAATTCCTCCCACCTTTTGCCAGTGTAAGAGTGAAGGGTTAAATAAGAAAAGAAAAAAGCAATCATGCCCGAGAGCAATCTGCATAAGCTTCTCTTTCTTCACATACACCCTTTCTCTGACTTAACAAGCCAATAGCCAGAGACACATGTTAGAATTGCCCAGTCTTAAATGATCACATTAATCCAGGATTCTCACATCCACTGAGAAATACCTGATTTAGTTCTGCTATTTTGATCAGAAGCCAATTTTATTAGAAGTGCTGAGCACCTCACTTAATGGAGCACCTCTCACTCAATCAAAAAGCTTTCTCAAAAAACTCACACTGGACAGCATGCCTGAATAAACACATCTTTAATTGCATAGCTAATTTACTCAGAAAGTTTAAAAAAATCAGCAGAAGCCAATACCTAACGCAAATATCCTTTAAACTTTCTTTATCTGTTGAACTTTTTTGCTTTTTTTTTACCATAGACCAAGACAAAGTAGAAACTATTTTGCTTTAAACCACCTAAAGTCAGCAACTGAAAAAAAAGTTGAAATCTATTGAGAGAGCACACTAAAAGTCAATCCCAACACACTTCAGAGACACCCCTGCTTAAACAAGACAACACCAGCCCAGTTAGATCTCTTAATATATTAAGTTTCATCACCATATTTCTGCTTGCAACTTCCAGAGAGCTATCTCATGAGAGATCTCACAGCACGTCAGCTGAGTAAGAGAAAAAACAAGGTACTTACAACTCAGTCCAAGAGGCCCTGCCTGACGTTCTCTCTAAGCTCTTCTCTTCTCTTGACCAAAATTCTCTGGCTACCAGGACACGGGCATTCCTCCCTCTTTTCCTCCCTCTCTCTTCTCCCCCCCACACCCCACCCCACCACCCCCGCCCCCCACCCCCATCTCTCTCCCTCTCTCTCAAAGGCCATTGCTTCTCCCATTAGAGGAATTAAAAGTGGTTGGTGCCATGCTAAATTTAACAAGCTCATTAGTATTCTTCCTGTGTGCTTCCTAGTGAACTCCCCCTATTCAAGCAGCTCTCTCTAGCTGAGGGGTCAGGCGGCTAATCATTAAATCAAACTAATGTCACCCTATCACAATCAGCCTAAGAGAAGGACGGTTTATTATTTCAGTTTATGCTAAATAAACGGTTTTACAAATGGTCTCCAAGCAAGGTCAACAGCAGCTTCAATTACAAGACAAACTTAACAAGAGTTGCTATAAACCAAGTGCTCCATATTGACCTAAGCACAAGCTCGGCTCTGCATATTGCCACTAGCATGATTGTAGAGGAATGCATATTGTAAAATAAAGGAAAGGGTAATCTTTTCTTTGCCAGAATTTGTGACTGCACAGAGACTGCTCATTCACCTCTCCCCAGCCAGATTGCTGCTCAGCTCAATTCACCCCACACAAAGGCTGAAGCCCAGACCTCAATGGACTGAGTGAAACATGTTCAAAACTAGGCTCTCTATTGTGACTGAATTTCTTAACATCTTTTCAAAAAGCAGAGAATGCCTTGAGGCTAAAGGAAGAAACAGGCTAATGGTGAATTGGGAATACTGAGCAAATTTCAGAGCCCTTTCCTCCTAGCTTTTGAGGTTGAAAGCAAGCTCTTTCCTTTCAAGTTTCAAAGTCCTTTTTCCTCCCGCAGTGTCACAGAAGGATTTGAAAAGAAGGTAATTGTGCTCACAGTCCCCCTGATCAGAGCTTACGTCCTATTTCTGGTATTTCAGAATACTTCTTGCAATAATGGTGCATATAGCTCAATCCCTTAACCGTCCTGCACTCTGCAATTGCTCATTAAATGAACAATTGCTGGTATAAAACGCCTTTTATGTTCAAGGTCTGGATATAAGATAAGCATTCTAGTACTCTAAATTTGGTTTACTAAGGAAACTCTCCATCATTAAATTACAAAACTGAAATCAGAATATCAGTCTTTCCCAGAAAAGTAGCATTTTAGATGCTGTGAGCCAGAAAGAATGGGGAAGGTGGAATGCAAAAAAGATCGACTACTTAGATTCTTAACAGAACAGATACCTAAGGAAGAAAGCCATTTCCTTCCCATTTAAGAAAGTCTAAGTTTTTGACACCTGATATTTTCTTCCTTGAAATGATGCAACAGAGTAATTGCCACGCTCATTAGGATACCTGTATCTGCATCTTCTTGCACACACACACACTTTTCACTACTCTTTGACCACCTTAAGAGCAGCATCAGAGGAAACAGATCTGTAGGATTGTGTCTGCCTTTAAAAACAGCATGTGTTGTAAGCGAAATTTTGTTTTGGGTGAATACAGTAGTTTAAATTGGACACCCTTGGTCCCAAGTTTGTTATTTTCCTGCATTTGGAGCAACTGCACAAGAAGCACTCTGGAAACACTAACATAGATATGAAGAACAATGCTCATAATTGGTTTTAAAAATAGACTCCAATTACACAAGAGGCTACAAAATCTGCAAGATAACAATACTGTACTCACTTTATTTGCAATGCTTAAGCATACCTTATACAAGACTTTTGTGCTTATAAATAACATACATTATCTGAGCTTACCATTGAAAATGTATAGTTTTCTACTCCCACTTGCAATGGAGTTTTAGTTTAGTTATTTTTTCTTTATCCTGTGTATAGTATTTTCCAATAATTGATTTGTGATCTTTGGAATACGAATACATAGCTCTTTTGTAGTTTTGTTTGTTTGTTTTGAAAAATATGTGATATATTTTTGTTGTCAACTTTAGCTTTCACTGGAAGAAAAAGAATTTATGAATAAAGGAGAGAGGGGACCCGATCCATACAATTTCTACCTAATACTCCACTCACACTCCCTTATTTTCCTCAAATGACACATACATTCATTTTTGCTGCGTCTGCTGCACAGCTTGGTTCAGTTCCTTTTTTGACAGTACAGAGGAGGACAGAACACAGTACATCGATACAGTGCCTATGACTTTGGAAACAGAGCCTGATCATGCATTCCTGAGTTAATGGCAGAGCTCCCGCTGATCTGGAGGAGACAAAACTGGGCCTGTATGGAGTTCACACCACTCCAACACTAAACCAGCAATGCACTGTTATCAGAACATCGCTCACAGCCATTTCCAAATGTGTGAATAACTCTTCCCCAAGACTGATGGGGAACCTGAGAATGGCAGAATGGCACGAAGCAGCTTAAAAAACTCAGGTAAACTTGTCAGACTCCTAAATCAGACAGTCTTGTTAGTAGCAATGTCTTTATCTCAATTTATCTCAATCCAGATGAATTTACAGTGCTTGTTACATCCTCAGCTACTCCCAGCTAAAACCAACCGGCTGAAGCTAAACAGACATATAGGAAATTATGTTAAATAAAACCACCTTTAAAATTCCATACAAGCAAACTCCTATTGTATTTAACTGAGAGTCTGCATCTACAAATCCCTGCATCAGATCTATAGGGAAATGCTAAAAATCTCATATGAGCTGAAAAAATCCTACTGAGTAAACACAAGATGCAGCTGTAGACACAGCTACCTACACACAAAGGCAGAGTGCTGTGGAAACTTCCATGTCAGTCCCAGGACTCAGCCTCAGAGGGTGGATAAAGAGGGCAGGAGGCAGGGCCGGGTTGCCTTACACAACTCGCTGATCATGCAGGACATGTGGAAAAAAAAAAAGAGTAACATTTAGGCATATGCCCGAAGTTACTGACCTGACACTTTAGCCATCCCAGTACCTTCTTCCAAACAAGCTACTGAAGTTGCTTGCTGTGAATCAGATTCCTGCAGTATCCTGTTGGCCAAGTTCCCCTCGAGCTGCCCAGATGAACCATCAACTAGCCAAGATGTGGAGCTTGAACCCATGCAATGCCCAGCTGCAGCCCTAACCTGCAGGGCTGAAAGTCTCTGGGAAGCTAATGGAGGGACTAATTCTCAGCAACTTGTAATGTCAGCCTCCAAAGAAGTGGGAGCCTCACTTCTGAACAAGCCCTTTCCCAGCCCGTTTCCACATGGGCTTTAAAATAACAAAAACAAACAATTTAAATCAAAACAGCTGAAAACCATTTTGTCCCTTCCCAAGTTCAGGGCTGCATGTTTCTCCCATGGCAGACAGTGGATTATTGTGGTGATACTTAACACCGCTGTTGAGTGCAGCCCCCAGCACTCTGGTTTAGGTGTTAGTGACGACATCGACTGCAGCAGGAGAAACACTAAACCCTACACCTAGGTACTAAGCAGGTGGCAAGATTTTAAATTTACCTTCATGGGGCCTACAAGGCCCAAATTTTGCTTGCTTTACTCACACTGAAATTCTGGGGATTCAGTGAAACTACTTGTGCAAGTAGAGCAAGAGGAATTCATGTCCAGCATCAGAAATGCTCCAACCATTGGGCACAAACAGTCTGTCTGGAAAATGCACTGAAGATGTTGGTTGGCATGTGGAAATGCTATATCATTATCTTGATGAGAAAGGAGCTCTTACTAGTACCAGTGCTTTGTAGCTCCAGTGGGCAAGAAAAAAAAAAGAAAGCTATAATCCAGAAGTAGAAAACATTTGGAGGTAGTATTAATTGGAAAATTAACTGTAGCCTGTCATTTCTCCTTTTAAATTTGCAGAAGTAAAAGGCAGTCAAAAGCATTTCCCTTTCTTGGTATAGTAAATTTTATGTTTTGATTTTGCTACTTGAGGACTGGGAAACTCAAATGAGAAAAAAAATTTCTTTCAAGAACAAACTCATGTTTCCATTTCCCCTTCCAAAAAACTGTTCTACCTTACAAAATTTAGCGAAGACTGCAAATTACTGTGCAACAGCCTCACCAAACTAGAACATTTGCTCAAGGTCTGCTGATTAGGGCTAAAACTCAAGCTTTGCACTTCCAGAATATCTCCAGGATTGTTGCCCTTCTCCAACATCTGGACTGTTCAAAGATCTAAGAGAGTCAAATATAACTAAAAGACAACAACAGACATCAGGATTTGACCTTTGGCAACTATTTCTCAGAAAGAAAAAGCTCCTCAGCCTATTGTAAAACTCTCAAAAGGATCCTGATTTAAAAACATTATGAAGTTCCTTCCATTAGCCAGTTATTAGACTGTTAGTCATTGCTTACTTTGAGCAGGCTAATTAGTTACATCAAAGGCACTACAAAAAATTCCCAGGAGGGTTCTCGTGGGGGGATATATTCCTCAACCATCTAATAGCACGTTTATGCCTATCTGTGGGTAACTGCCTCATTTCACTCAGACACTGGGGGACATATTCTGTGCTGTCACTTTCTACCAAGCCAGCAGCAAGACCAGGCCTTAAAGCTGTTTAAAGCCTGATACAAATTTGATTACCCATGCTTAAAAGCCACAAAAGAATGAAAGAGGAGTTATAAATTCTTTGGTGCACCACCTCCTTTTGCAGCATCTACAGCACAGATACCTTAGCCTCAAGAGAATAAAAAAAACCAGTTATTTATAGTGTTGCATACAAACAGAATTATATTTCTTCCCTTCTTCTTTGGGTGGGTTCAAACTGCTAAATGGAATCATTAGCAAATCACTAAGTGGTTTGCAACAACTCAGGCAACCCTTCAGTTTAGATGGTAGATATCACCTAGTTAGTTGTGAAATTTACTTATTGCTGCATCCTTTTGCACAGTTGCAGTAAGACTTTTGTTTCCATTATATCCCTGTACTTCTGGTCTCTGAAAAATACCAGTTGTTTAAAAATATGTTATGGGTTACTGTGCCCTGATTCACAGTGGCTGCAATCTCTGGACAATGATTTCACCCAAGTTTTCTAAGGGCAAAATTTGAATACCATATACATTTCTCTGTCCAGATGTGTATGTAGTTCTACATACAAAATGTGGTCACAGGCACCCACAAATTCAGCTCCACCTTACGTTCAATAAAATCCAACCAATTGTGGATGCATAATACACAATGTCTGCAAATAAGTGTCCAGACAGGCAGGCTGGATACCTCAATGTAGAAATGAGACTTTTCACAGTCCTCATCAGTAGTCTAAATAATTCAGAAGAATGCTGCAAAACATTGTAAGGTTTACAGCAAAGGATGTTTTCAAACAAAGAAAAACTCTCAAGCCCTGTACCCCAAGCAATTTGATGCTTTGACTTAGTGCATTAGTTTAGAACAGTAGTGCTACTAATCCACAGATATTGCAAAATATTCCTTTTATCAACACTGCTTCTCTACCAGGAATATATTCTGAACGTCCCAAACCTGGCTTGTTTACCTCTAAAGCTAAAGCTCAGGAGCTTCCTTCTCTGCCCGGAGACACTGCTTACAAAAGAAAAAAACTCTCCTTAAGCCTTAAGAAGATCTTGATCATCCCAAAGACCAATCTGTTTTTTCTCCCCTCTGCTCATTTTCTTCTCAGTTTTCTCCACTAAAGAGGATGTACAAGCTCTGGCAGAGGTGCATACTGCTATACTCTCATAGCTCCTGCCTTCACATTCCAGTCATCAAAAATACTGCTAACAGCCACAGCAAGCAGCCTGGGTCCCAGAATGAGTGCATGTGAGTGGGCAAGGAGGGACAGAAATTGGAGAGCCTGGAAGGAAAGGACAAAGCAAATTCCTCATACCATGATCTCCCCTCCCCTCACCTAGGGGATGGAATAGTCTCAAAAGCTTTGGATGGCTGGATGTGTGGAGTTGGAGAATTAAGACAACTGACTACCAGTCACCGGCTTGTCAGTGCCTCTCTCTTCCCTCTGTCACTTCCGCTGCACACTTCTGACCAGGCTTTCCATCCTCTGGCAGGTCTTGCCTGAGAAAAGGCAAGAAAGCTGAGACACATCAGGTATTTCCAGCTTCTTGACACAACTCCACATGGGGAGGAACTGAATGCCAACCAGATCACTATATGGAAGAAAACAAGTTTAATAGATTAATGTTTTCTGTTGAGTTTCAGGGATGAGCAAAACTGGTTTTAAGACTTCGCTTTTTTGATTACTTATGCATTTGTCTTTCTAACCTTAATGCTGGATAACGGATTTTAAAAGACAGTGGAATATTGGCCTCAAGCTTTTACTGATTAACTACATATATATACTTAGGTGTTTATGACTATCCTAGGCAATATTGTATATTTCCATTTATCAAAACACAAATGGGCACCTGAGATCATAAGGACAGCCAACTAAGAAAAACAATCCTATATTCACGAGAAAATGGCAGAACAATTTAAAACAGTACTCTCCTCCTACTACAGTAGCCATGCGAGCTCAAAAACAGCATTCTTAAATTGTTAATCAGGTTTTGATGGCTTCATCTATCCGCAATCTGAAAAAGGAGATTTCAACGTTTCCTTATTATTTTTTTCATTTGTAGTCTTGGCTACCTACATTCTCAGACAACATCCATTTCAAAGAAAAATAAACTAAGTTTCATCTCTCAAAAACATTAAATAAGCATGATTTCTATGGAAGGAAGGCTGGGGAAGGGAAAGGGAATCACCTGCAAAGTTCATTTGGCGATATACAAAGCAAAACAAAAAAAATCACCGTGTAGTACCCAGCAGTATAATCAATTCTGTGACTTTTGTGTGCTATAGAGGAATGCAAAACTGTAGCCAGAACAACTTTGTCTTCCTCACTCACCAAATGCATAAAATACTGATAACTAATTTCATAAGAGAAAAAAGATTTTTATACAGCAAATAAGCACAGTGTGATTGAAGGATTCAAGGTCCATTTGATTTATATACAGAAACATCCACTTGGATTTGAAGTCAAAATGTGTTGAAGAGTTAGCCCAAAACTGCCCTACAAATCACCCTGCACATTAAATGTTCCAATTCTGAAAAAACAGTGTGCCTCCCATTTTTATTACGTCAAATGCTTGTCCACAACTTGCACAGCTTGTGCACAAATACATAACTGTTGACTAATAACTATTTACCGTGTCCCTCTGAAGACAAAGAAAAAAAATAACATATAAAACCAAAAGAAAACTAATAAATCAACCTTTAAGGTGCTATTGCCCTGAATTTAAGCAGCCTACCCCATCCAGACCCCTGCTATTTTTCCAGCAGCAGAGAAATCTCATCCAAGAACTTTGGATAACAACTTCATAACAACTACCTTAAGTGCTGAATCATGGCTTTTAATAAACATGCTGAATTATTGAATAAGTGGGCCTGATTTACCAGCATCTCACCTAAATTGTCAAAGAAGCTTTTTCGCCAAACAGTAGTCATGTTCTTTCTTCCCCAGTGCAGGACAGAACTTCCATCTTGCTGGCACCAACAAGAATTCATTTTTTTCCTCTATAAAGCATAGCCTTTTGGAACCACAATACAGATACCTCCCACGTCATACTGTCAAATTCATCAAATTAAGAATAATATTTTTATGCTAATCTCATTGTTCATACCAGTTTTACCACAAGACTTGTAAGCATGAAAACTAGAGGACAACTTGTAGTCTAGATACCTCCAGGTACTTCTACAGTTATTCATGACTATGTTATCAACTGTGCCACAATCATTTGTTCTATTAACACATCCTCCTTGTAGAGGATATGAGATTTAACACATTTGTCCTATAAAATTCAATTAGCCATTTCAGATGCACCAGAGTTGTAACATCAAAACCAGCTAGCTTTAAAGAAGAAATTCCCATTAGAAATCACAGTTTTTTCATGGCAAAAAGACTGACAGTCCACAGCCTTCTCACAGCAGAATACATATTGGGCTTGCATGTTGCAACTCCTTTCTAAAGACTAGGAAAAAATCTTTTCCAGAGCAGTAAGGTTACCACTGTCAGCTGCACTGAACTACATACTTCCCTCTCTTTTGGGTCTTACCTTCAAAAATCATGGAAACAAAGATGTAAACTTGGATATTAAAGAGTGTTAACATCAAAGTATATGCACTACTTTTGATATTAACCAAAGCCCTGAACCTGCAATCTAACTGGCACAAATCAGGGGTGTCTGTCATTTCAAAAACAGCTGAACTGAGCTCTGTGCCATGGCCTGCATTTGCTCACTGACTTTTCAAAGCACACTAGTGCTGTATGTTTTTACAACTACCTGCCAATCAAGAAAGCAGCAGGAATCCAAATTCACTTCTTGGCATTTTCACCATTTATCTGTCCACATTTCGTAATACGTGACATTTTCTATTTCTTTCTTCTCCTTCAATACCTTTAAAAAATTTTAACATCTCCATCCAGAGCAATTTCTGTGCATTTGATCCAGTCATGGTCTGTATAAGATCCCTGCCCTTTGGTTTACATAAAAATTACTGTATATCACAATTCAGCTGGGAAAAAAGAATATATAAGTGCACAAAAAAGTTACATAAATAGATGTCAGTAATACATTCATATTTGTGTATTATCTCACCTGTATTCCCCCATCCTCCCCCCACCATTCCATCTATCATCATATATATCACTCTTATGGTCTGTATATACCAACAGAGCTTCAAATTCTCTCATCAATGAAGTTAAGTAAAAGAAGATGTTTATGATGTTCTAACCTTTGCTATTTCCCACAAAAATCTGAGTTTTCATCAGCAGTCAAATACACTCCCCCTTGCTGAAGACATTCCAATGCCATCTTCACAACTTGTATTGAAATGAGTCTGCGCCAGAACTTACAGGCAGGACCTTACAAAAGACCAGTGAACACACTCAGCTAAGCAGGTGTCCTACAGAAAAGTGCACAAAATGCAGGTAGATAGCTGGACAACACTTTGAATTTCAACCTTCCCTTGTGCTTTGACTCACCAACTTAGTCCATATTTAAGTCTACACAAGACTCTCAGAACATGTTAACTCATAATATGTCATAAAACTTTAGCCAGGGCAACACATCACGGCTTTAATTATAGCATATGCATCTCCAGTTACAAGCATAAACTTCAGGATAAATGGAAAGACAGGAAAGAAAAAGTTCAAGTTTGGATTCCTAGCATTTTTGGTATCCTATTAATGTTTTATGTTAATAGGAAAACCCAGGATACCAGGATGCATGCTCTGATGCAACAAAATGTAGTACATAACTGTACTCAGAGGGATGGCTCTCCTACCATAATACAATGTTCTTTTGCCTAATTTCTGAAGGAAATAAGACTGAATAATATCAAGGGAAGGTAGAAAGGAGTTTGATATCTATTCTACATATCTTTGAAACTCATTGATTGGATTAAGCCATTTTTGTCTGAGGCAAGAGTTTCTATACTAGATCTCTACCAAGAAAAAGGCAGCAGCAGGTGGAAGAGATGCTGTATTACCAACCTGCTAACATCAAGGCTGCGGAGTAATTTCTCTACATCATACAGAAAGTATTAAGAAGCAAGGTGTAACAAGCATCTCACTAGAAAAAAAACTTTGATCAGAGCCAGCATCTTAACTAGACACCAAAGAATCAAGACAGAAAGCCATGCCCTGGAGTCAATTCCCAGGAAGGTCCATTTCAACTTCAAGCAGCTTTGCATCTTGAGCAGAGCTGCTGATTAGGGATGTGATCTGGAGCAAGTCCCAGGACAAATCTTACAAAAAATCAGCACCAGAGTGCAACAGAATCACATAAGGGTCTGTGGGCTTCAGCAGCATAGGATGATTCAAACATCCACAGTGCTTGCAAGTTACTAAGTATTTTCTTGAGGACTAAACATTTGTCTTCCACAATCCCCTTCAACCAATGAGGAACAGAATGCACAGGAATACTTTCATTTACCCAGAAGCTTTATCAACCAGTCATGAAACTGTATGCAGGCATGAAGATGGAGACCAACTATAGAGTCTGTTTTGGCAGATTGACCATAAATTTAATCACAAACTGCAAAACTATTCATGAACAGCCTTTATGAAGAACAGCAAATAGAAGTGTGGCCCAAGAGTGATCATTGTCATCTTCACAGACCAGGAGCATGGCTGCAGAGAAGTACCAGACTTCTGTATCAGAAGCTAGGTTCACTGGCAAAAGGGCTTACTTCTCAACAAGACCTCTCTTCAGTTCAGCAGAAGCAGGAAAAAAATGGAAGAGTGGGCCCAAAGGAAGATGGGAACAAATTGCACTTTAAACCAATAAAATACCCTTGGTCCATCAAGTCGTCTCATTACTGAGAAGTCAGTAATTAAAATTTTAATGGCATGCAAGCAGGTTTCTAAATCATTAGGCAACAGAACAGTGTCAACAATATCGCTGAACAGAGGGATAGAGAAAAATCAACCACCACTGCTTAATCACTTAGGACTCTGTCCTACAGCTATTCATCTGAAGAGCACAGAAGTCCCCTGTACCACTGCAACTACCTGCTCTGTAGCAGTAGGTCATTAATTTATCCTCCCTCATATGAAATTGTAATGTTTTACCTGTAAGGACTTGAGAGTGGGTATGCATTTTTGCCACAAGTATAAAACAAAATTATCATGCACTGTTTATGAAGCATTACACATCTATGCACACACAGAACTGTTGGAACATGAATAACACAACAAGGAAAAGGACAGTTTGAAAGTAACATCAAACCCACAAGAGAAAGGCATGACTGCCTGCACAGCATCACACATGTAACTACCATCTGCTTCAAGACACCAAACACGCCATTTTTCTCTGAAAGGCCCCAGCTTTATCCAGCACCAGCCACGGGGTGGACAGTGTGTGTTTCATAAACCGTTTATCACTACCTGGTTCTCATCCTAGAGTTCAACATATGGCCCCTCTGCTCGATGTACTGGCTTCACTGAAGCCCAACTCTGCAGATAGATGATTAATTTCCTCCTGGACTTTCTCTGGCACTCATTACAGTATCCAAGCGCTTCATTAGTAGTATGAAAATGTTTTTTACAATAGTTCTTGCAACATGAAGAGATGGTCTTGTCTACTACCAACAGACACTACCTATTTAAGTGTCCTGAGCTGTACATGCATAATACAGAGAGCCTGAGAACCCATTTTCAGAGAACCCATTTTCAGAGTATTTAGCATCAATCTACTTTACACAGTTTGTATTTTCAAGCAATATCATATCATATCATATCAACTGTATTTACTAGAATGCCCACATGCTTGCCTTTCTGAAAGCCAGATGCAAGTCACATACCAAGAAACAAAAAGAATAACCTTCTATATTGGTGATGTTGAGTTTCTCCAAGTAGTAAGAGCTCTAGGTTTGATGTAATTAATGACACTGTAAAAATTCCAATATTTTTGCACTTTTGTGGTTAAAGTATATAAAAAGGTGGGAGTTCTGACTGAAGAATTCCTCATTTCTGGGGCCATTTATAAAGGCTGCTCTCCTAGCAGGTATTTTATTATCTAAATACGGGTTCAGTCTGTAAAATCTCCTTCTATGGTAGCAGAAAGATATTTTGTCTTTTTCATTATGTATTTTAATGAAATACAGAATTTTTTATCACCAAGACCTCCACCTCACTGTCAATCATGCAAAAGTTGGCCAAGGGGGTGACAGACTATTATAAAAGAAGAAAGCAGTGGAGAGAGAGAGAAATATTACAGCTGCATGTCAGTTTCTTCAGGTCACCACACAAGGAAGGGATGAATGCATGTAATCATTTCATTAAAGACTGCACTATAATGGACAGGCACAGAGAATTCTATGTTGGCATTCCTGATTTTGTGATATAAATAATATTCCTTTATTAAATGACTCGCATGTCGCTTCATATTATAAATAAAAAGCAACAAAGGAAAAAGCAAAATGAGAAGACAAATATGGCAGCCATAAGAAGTGGGTGACTTAATTCAACACACTGACCCTTTGAAAGCCAACAAAACACCTTGTAACTTCAGTAAATTATCATTTCCCAAAACATTCAGGGCAGAAGATGACAACATATCAAGGGTTCACAGACAGTTGCTGAGAAGAGGAAATTTTGCATGTTGAACCCCACCCTAGGCTTTAAAGAGGAAAATATTTTAGTGAGAACAAACTTGCTGCTTCTTCCACTAAAATGTGTATTTTCTGTTCCATCTTTCCCCTTGTAACTTTGATTCCAACACTGCACTCCACGATCCTCTAATTTCAGACCCATATTCTTTAACCAGTATCTGTTAACTATGAAATCTAAGTTCTTTGTCCTATTCCTTGTGGGAAGAATCTCTTTGCTCAGTTGTTCCCATCTTCTCTCTCAGTATGTCTTTTTCTTAATCTTCAGTCATGCATGCCAGTCATTGTGCCCCATTTCTGATAGTTCCGTCTCTTCCCTCTAGGTTCTCTGTCCAATCTCAGCACACTGAGATTGGGCTCATTTCTTCAGCTTCTTTTTATGGGATCTTTTCTCTCTTACCCCTTTTCTCCCTTCTGACAGGGCTCCCACTCTCCAACCCACACTCAACTAAACAGAAACCTTCCCCTATCATTGTCAGCATGAAACCCTGGACTAGCTAAGGAAAACTGGTGGAGGTGTCCTTCACAGGGTATTCAGAACAGTGGATCCTGTAAGATCTTCTTCAGTTTCCTCTCGCTGTTCCCTTTACATTGTTGTATTGCCTTTTCTTTGATGCAGCTGGCTCAAAATAGTGATAGACAAAAAGCACTAAGGTCCAATTGCATGCTTTGCAGGAAGAAGAAAGATAATACCTGAGCAACAATTATCTCTGCAACTCTCACAGCTGCAGTTAAAAGTATGGAAGATGAGAAAATGCCATTTCATACAATGAGAATCATAAAGTAGGACCCATCTCACTTCACTCTAATGTACTCTTGTTGTCTAAGCTCCTTCTATTGTTGGCTGAAAAATGATGCCTCTAGACTAGGATTCAGCCTATCTCAAAATGGAAGGACTCATCCTTTGAATGTACATAACTGACTACAGATCACCCAGTTAGATGTTTACCTTTCAGAAAGACAAGGTAGGTAAGATGGATCTACTATCCAACTTTTATAAATGTGGGGAATGCAAACTGGTTTTCCACAGTTTTATATAGAAGGTACTATTTTGCCATCCAGTAGTAATAATAATATCTGCCTTCAATCTTCAATTTACTTCTGCAACTGTTCGATCTGATTTAAACTTTTAAATAACATAAGTAGCCAAACTGAAGCTAATAAATTTCATTCTCTGTTTCATTACAACAACCAAATACTGCAGAGGAACTTGAGGAGCAGTGAATAATTCTCATTTTCAGATGATTCATCTAATTTTTACTGGAAAAGCTTAGGTCCCAGTGATACATGCAGTTTCTTAGGATAGACCTGATTGCTTCAATAAGAAAGCAAGGCCAAACAGTACCAAAACTGAACATCAGCACTGAAATGGTAACCAAACAATATGACTCATCTTGACTGGTGGTTTTAATCAAATATACAGTCTACCATTTTGTAGTAAAGGTAAGATAACACAGCCAAATCAATAAAGACGTATTCTTCTAAAGCCTAGAGGAGAACACCAAGCATTTTCAGCTTTATAATCTGTAAGACTCTAATAGGTGTTTTATGAGATAGGTAGATGGACCCATTCCAAAATCAGTTCCCTGGGTCAGTTGTCACACTTCAGAAATACCTCGCGGTAGACATCTGACTGCCTGAGCTACAAAGGTACTTAATGTTGGTAAGACCATTTACATCAGTGAATCATTCAGAAATTTTCAGTTTCAAAACTATGCGGACTTTATAATCACTAAGCAATTGCAGTCATTATTTACTGGCCTGTAATGTGTTTAGCAACTGAATTTCCAAAACATGTCTGTCCTAGTGAACAACTGGTGCACTGGTCTGTGCCTACATAGAAGTCTGGAGATGCAAGGGACCAGGATCTCCACAGATGTTGTACAGCTTGTACTTCTGTGGCTTTTTTTCTCTCTGTCTGTACCTGTTTTGGCTCTTTAGACTATAAACTCTCCACAGCAGGAACTGTCTGTTATCAGACATATCCACAAATGAGCAAAGTGAGACCTCTCAGAATGGGTCCTTCAAAAGCACCACAAAAATGTTTTGGTTTTTTTCAGGCTACACAATTTGAGTTTCTCAGAAAACTACCGGAGACCCCATATTTAAAAATCAGTTACTCAAATAATATATGTTTTTTTACCATTGAAAAAAAAAAAAAAAAAAAAAAAGGTGTACTGTTCATTCAGTGTAAACGTGTCTCAGTCATGCTGGAAGTACAAAGGAAGTACAAGAAATTTTCCCATGTCTAACTGGCATCACTAATGTTCTACGAAGTTATCTCTTGAGTGCAACACTCAGAATATTCACCCTTCCCTTCCAATTTTCATTTGAATGTGCTTTTCTTCACCACTGCAGAGATAGCTTGCCTGGACAAAAAATGATTGGGAACTTTTCCCTCTACCTCCACCACTGTTGCTTCCAATAATAACTGGGAAATATCACATGAGTTGGAGGAAGCTGTCTGGTATCATTGGTCTGATCAAATGGAAAAGAAAAAGCACATGTACGCTATCTTGCTGAGAAGACTTGTTTAAGGAAAAAATAAAATCCAGGATCCAGTGAAGACTGATGAACTGTACAGGATAGTTAATTGTCACTGTTCCCAGATGAGTTATTAAAGCTGTGGAGTAATTAAATCCCATCTTGTCTTTCTTCTTACACAGCCTGGACAATCTCCATGTTGGAGAAATGATGGTAGAAGTAAGAGAGAAAAGCTATAGATTGTTTTACTTGCAGAGTTTAAGATAACTTTGAAGCAGCCCTTGCTGGGATTACAAAATCATCCCAGAATTGTTATAAGTGTGGGTGTTTGTAAATAAGGCTAAGGGGTAGCCTTAGAAGTTCAAGAAAAATTCTCAAGTATTTGTGCTTAGCTGGTATATATTTAGATTTTATCTTTTGAATTTTAACTTGCATTGGCAAAATGTTTGATTTCCAGATTGGGAGAAGCTATATTTACCATTGAAGAATAATGAGTTTTAAAACACTGTTACCGTCACTTAACAGGTAACCAAACTGGAGAGAAAATCAACCACAGAACAAAACTTGAGCAAGGGAATTACTAACCAAAAAAAACTTCTCCCTTCAGCTCTACAAAGAGATCAGAGAACAGTTCTTTACTCAAACCAGATTTTAGATGCTTCCTTCCATGCACAGTACATATGGCTTGCATCTATTTTTTCTTTAAAACAGAGCCACATTTCTTCCTGTTAGTAAACATATCAAGGCTTTTAGGAGAACTAACAACAGCAAAATTTGCTTTTAATGTAGATTAAACAAAGTAACACACAGCCGCTCATGGGTATTCTAAATAGGAAATAATTTCTCTGACCATATGCATAAACTGAATGGCTTTGTAAGAGCTAACAGGTAAAAATACTGCCTTACATAAAAATTCATTCATTTTTACAAAACTAGCATTTGAGAAGCTGTGTGTCTAGCACAAAAGTACTTAAACAAAACTGAATTTATCTTGACAAGAATACCTGCACTACCTTTTCCCCTCCAAGCTTACCTTCCCACCTTTCTCCTTATTCCACTTTTTTCTTTTATACGCCACCCCTTTCATACTTGCCTTTTTTCTTTAGCAAAAAGTCACTGCTGAGTAAAATATGAAACGCTAGTACGGGAACAGATAATTCCTTCCCACTGCCCTATCACCCCTTCCTCTGTCATCCTGAAGGCAATACAGTTACTCAGAAAGAAAAGTTGATAGCGATTTTAAGCAAAGCTAACAACTGAAATATTGCAGGTTTTCACATTTCATGCTTCCAACATAACACAGCATTGTCCACCCACTCCAGCAACTGCTCCAATGTATTTAATTTCCCTCCCAGCCTTCTCAATTTGGTATCAAATATAGGAGAGAATTTGACCATACACGGATTGCTAGTCCAGATTGCTAGCAATGCTTTGTCCATTTTGCACACAGACGGTGGTGAAAAAAACAAAAGAATCTGCATAGAAAAATGTGTAAAAACTGATTCAGCAGCTACATCCTGCTAATATTAATGATAAACCCAGCTGGCAGAAACCCAATAGCAAATGAGAGTGTAACTGAGATATAGAGAGATAACAGGATCTGGGGGCAGCTTATGCAAATATATGCAAAGAAGAAAAGGTCTCTGCCATATGAAAAAGAGCACCTGGGGGTGGGGTGATGCACAGCAAAGAGGAATCCTAGCTTAATCCGATGGGCTACTCAGCTCTGGATGTGGCACTGACTTCAGCAGCAGTGCAAGTCTGCAGTGGAAAACAAGGATACTGGGGAAGACAAGTCTGTAAAAGAAATATTTAAATGCTCTATAAATGAACTTCAAAAACTAGAGACACAACAGAAAAATATGCCACCGTGATGACATCCAGCATTATCTTAGTAACAACTGTACAGTGCAATGAGCTTGGAAACAGCCAAAACAACTACAAGCAATTCTGAACAAAAAGATCTGATGTATCCACCCAACTCTGACAGACTAGTTATTCGATACTAATTGGGCTCTGCTAACAGCATGACAAGAAGAGGGTGTACTGTGGGGCTACAGAAAGCAGTCATTTATCTAATCTTAACATTTTAACAGATCTTTGTTATCACAGTTTGGCATCAATACTGTACTCTGGAAAGTACCATTCCCTGAAAGCCTCTCAGTCTGGTATTTCCACAGTTGCTACTATGCCAATCACAATGACTTTCTCTGAAGCATCCAACTTTCCTAGCAAAAGGCACATACTAAATAATGACAAGCTAGAAACTCTCTCATTAACAGCCTTTTTCATCCATCCATCCATCCATCCATCCATCCATCCATCCATCCATCCATCCATCCCACCAAATTAAGAGCATGAAGTGCATTGTTCCAACCTTTGTCCATATCTTCTCTTCCCATGGTCAAACTGCCCAGACATCACTGCACACAAAAGCATCACAACAGTATCCTTTTTTTTCATGGGTACCATGCATCTCTTGACAGAAATACAAAAAAAACCCATGGTTTCTTCCCTCTCAGAATCAATACACATAAACATGGCTACTGTCTAAGCAGGTTTGCATGTAGCATCATAGATGTTATGACTGTTGCATTTTACTTACAACCTTTAAGTCAGGGGTCTTGTCCATATAATATGCATTTCTTTCAATATAGATGACCACTCATAAGTATGTAGTGACAAGAAGAGCAGCTGAGCTGTGTCTCCACTCCATTTGGAAGGGGCCTGGCTAAACTGCTTGTGCTTTTCTTGAATTCATTTCTCGAAGTATCTGGCCACCTACCCCCAAGGTCTCTAGCAGGAGGCAGAGTGCAAGCAGACCAGTGACAACACGCACTGGAATGTCTCACTGTGAGAAACCACCCAAATCAGACGTAGAAGGATGGTTACAGCAGCCCATTGAAATAAAGGCATGACTGGCCAGTAACAGAAAACAGCAGGTCTTACGCTGCTGGCCTTCATTAGCTCTCAGGATCCAATCACATCATTGCTTATAAACTCTCCTCAGTAAGAAGTTGTAACTTAGACAGCAAGAGAGGGGATAGGCAGGGTTCCAGACAGGATTTCTTTAAAGCCCCTGACAGTTATCCCTCATTAGTAGAGACAAACATTTCTTGGAATCAAAAAGACAAAATCTGAGGCTAAAGGAAGAGCAAGTTTGGTGTCACAGCATGCAGAAGGACATGACTTTGAAGTGTTTCTTCTTTGAAGTATGAGGAGTAATGTCAGAAATATAAGATTCTTGTGAATGAAATTAAGCAACAAGGAAAAAAGTCAAAATACTCCTAGCATTCCTGAAGCATGCCAATAAGCAAGAAACTGTAGATAGGCTAGGCTACATATACTCCCACTCATGATATTGCAATACCTCAACCAACACAAGACATACTGAGGAAGAGGTTTAACTGATACTATCCCATAAACTCCCCTTTCTTTCTCCTCTATGTCCTTTCAATTCCCAGCATGAACAGAAAAACAAAACAACAAACCAGAGAATATGATTTCAGTCCATCACATCACCTGCCAGGACCAGATTTTCAAGACAATAAACCTAGCTATGGATACAAAAAGTTCACATATTATCAAAGTTTTCTTTAATGGTGAGAGACAGAAGATCCACCCTTTCTACAGCAAAGTCTGAGTATCCATCAGTACTGAGGATACTCTGCAAGGTCCAGAATTTCCCAGTAAGACAGTGACAGCCAGCTCCAGTGACACCCTTGAAGGATATTAGCAACACCAGCCAGCCCCTAGAGCCTATGGTTCCAGGATTTGGAACAGTGCACACCAAGGCAGAGAGATTATGCCGTCAGTGACAGACCTGGAAGTACACTCCAGCAGCTGCAGTTTGTCACAACCACATCCAAAACACTCATAGTCTTCAAAGTGCAGGAGTCCATGTGGTTGAAAAATCTTCCTCTCAGTTGTGGCAGTCAAAATTGTCGAACTAAGTCCCACACCTTTTAGCAAGCTAATAACTAAAAAAAAATAATTAAAAAAAAAAAAAAAAAAAACCTCAGTGCAAATAATCAGTGTTTACTCAGTGTGATGCTGTTTACTCGGTGTTTCCTCCATTTAAGATCAGTGTTTACTATGTGTGACCTCGTGTATTTCTGACACATACTAGCCTGATATACTGGGTCAACATTAGTTCAGAGCAGCCTACATTAAGTGACAAACGCTGCTGCATCAATTTTTATCAAGTCAGATGGAGCTGTTGTATCCAAAATCCAAATGTTTTGTTTTATACCTTTCTTGTACAAATTGTTAAAGGCTTTGCACTGTTAAGCATCTGGCAAAAGTTGATTATGCACCATTAAATCTCTTCTTGCAGAGTAGTATAAGTGGGTTCAGGGCAGCTATTAACATATGCCAAGGTAAAACAGCATCATCCAGTAATACCTCCATTTGAAAAAACATCCTAAACATTGAAAAACACAAAGAAAACACATATCTTTCTGTTCAATATTGTACCTCTTCATTTAACATCTGTGCTGTTGTTCTTCCACTAACAGAACTTTCCCACCTTCTTGTGAAACATAAACTTTAAGAGATTTAGAGATTTTGGAGGAGCTAAGATTTTAGTTAGAGATAAGCCTTACTACAGTTAATTAAAATAAAGGGATTCTGTAAGTAGGCTTTGATGAAGTTAAGAGTTAGTAGTTAACTAATAATTGATTGCTTGTCAACACAATGTTTAGTTAGCCGGGTTTATAATAAAGAATATAGAAACTGACAAATAGCTTTTAGGAACATAAGACAATTGTGGGCCTCCTCTGTTCTGAAACCAACTGAAGACAAGGAATGTGAGTTCTACCAAGGTTCATTTGTCACATTTGCATTGAAAAGGTAGAAAGGTCAGAATGAGGAAGACTTCATTTACTTCCTCATTTTGGGACCCCTCCCCATGAAAGGGACCACCGACCAATTTCAAGGAACAAACTACGCATGCTTAATAGCTTTTGAAATTATTAGCATACGAAGCAGGAATGGGATGTACCAAAATGATGAATATGTATTTGTATTTTGGGTATTCAATTCTTGTGTGGATAAAAGGACTCTGTAATCATTTGAAAGGTGTGGTGTGTATTTGGGAGCTATCCCACACACTGCCCGGCGTCGCAATAAACATACACTTTCTAACCTTAAACTTTTAGAGAGTTTTTGTCCGTCACAGTTGGATATTGGTGCTAGATCAATATCCATATTTCTTTAATAAATCACTTGGGTGAAGACAAAATGTGCAGCCTGCTCCTTTAGAAGAGAAAGTTTTCAGCAAGTCTTGTGTTTAACATAGTAAGCACCATCAAGGTGACAGCCAAAGAATGTGCATTTGATTTATCCAGGCCAGAGAGTTGCCTCAGAGTATTAAAAAATCCCCAAGTACTCACATCCCCAGAAATCATTCAAGTAAAAAGAAAATACAGCAGGCTGCCTGAAACTTCTTATGAGGTTGCTCAGAACTTAGTCAATTAGATTGGCTTAGAATCTAAGATTTTTAATATTTAGATCACATATAGTGACAGCAACTACAGAAATTACCTGTCCAAAAAGAGTAACTACATGCACCTTCTAGCCATGCCCAACAGATTTCAGCAGCTTCAAGTCAAGCAAAGAGCCACTGTTATGTGACCAGTCAGCAGAGCAGCAGCACAGACAGAGCTGGTCAGCAGTGGTGCATCAGAATTTCTTGGAAATAATCCAGTATAGACTAACAGTATGGACCTGTGCATTTAAACACAGACAACAAGTCACGCTCAAGTTGCCACTTACACACAGGTATAATTTTCTCCAGACCATTAGAGGTTCAGAGTAGAGAGGGACTACCCCAAATCTTTTACAGACTTCAGCATGGGGAAATCATTAGGATCTGTATTACAATGTTATGAGTACAGATATGTAGCACACACAAAGCAAATTATAAATGTAATTCTGTCTATGCAAGTTAGTGAAATATGATTAAATATGTTAAAGGATTCCAATGGATTCCATGTAAGTCTTCACCTTACTGGCCTCCCAAAGATATGCTAACGAGCACCAGCAGCCAAGTATCAAATCCTCACTAGTAACTCATAGTGTTCCACACATTACTCCCCCTTTTCCAAATATTCTTCTTCCCCACTCCCATATCATCCAGGCTGAAGATGGCAGCTGTGGGAAAAACTTTAAATATAAAAATAGAGAATGGGGTTTTCCTTTATTTCCTGGATTTTGATCACTCTCAGCAAGCTCAAAGAGGAAGCATTGTCTGTCCTGTCTCTGAAAGTATCCCAAACACTACAACATAACTTCTCCAAAAATACTCAAATTTCAGTCTGAAGAAACTGTTTTCATGTTTTGTTGAGTATCAGATTAAGTGCTGTCCTTTTACTGGGAGGTTGTATTGTTCCTAGAAACAGGACAACACAGAAATCAGAGAGGATATTCTCTTGTAGCTTTATACCACAGAATACAACACATTTAGACAGACATTTTAGTTCATTATATTTACATCATCCCATCCCATTCAAGGAGTCTGGTGGTAACAGTTGATGAAATGTAACACATTTGTTCTGCATAATTTCTGTTTATAAACCACGCAGAACACATCCCTGCTTCCAGTTCTACAGAAGACACTTAGCAGCACCAGCCCTGCTCAGCAGTGTTCAGTTCAGTCACTTCAGCTTTCACAGAGCTCTTTGTAGTGCTGGTTGCCATCACTGCAACTGCAGACAACGCCTGCCATACTGATGCATCAATAAGATGACCTGTTCAATAGGTCACATTCCTACCTGAGATTCTCAGAACTAACAACTTTTCTGCTGACTTAGCTCAAACAAGCCTCCAGGATGGCTGCAGAATGAGAGAGAAAAGCTGTGCAACACCTGACTTGGGCTTCAAGGAAACACTTATTTTATGTTGGGCATATTTCTGTTAGCTTTTCCCAATTCTTATAAGCAGGAGACTTTTGGGACAGGAATTAACAATTTCCCTCTCAGTTTTATCTGGAAAATATCAACCAATTAGTACCTCAAAATAAATGACAATGAAAATCATAGCAGCAGGCAGAGCATAGGTGAGGGAAATGACAATTATGAAATAATTTCTCTTTGCACCTTTAAACACATTCTGCCAAACTTTGTGCCGAACTTTGTGGCATCCATTATCACCTGTCTGTAGCCTCTTCACAGTCATGAGAGCAATACTTCAGCATTGCTGACCAGTATACACAAGACTAATCAAAGACTAACAAACCTTGGCAGAATTTTATTTAAAAAATTCGCTTTTCTTTAGATCAATAATTGGCATTGAAGTAAACATTTATAAAAAGAGAAACTGTTTTCTTTGGGCATACACACTATCAATAAGTGAACACAAAACACCAACAGATACTGTTTGCTTACTGCAAACTTTGTAATGGTAAAATCAGTTTCACACTTATTTCTAAATCAAGTGTGAATGACTACAGCTTACAAACATCATCATGTGTCTATGGAGAACTGCAGTGCCAGTATGCACAACCACTTAAGCGATGTGATTCACAGATTTTTCTGTGTTTTGTGTATGTTGGCATGTCTTGGGGGCGTGCTCAGTCTAGTGTGCTGCCTGTTTTCCATTAAATGGAAAGACCTTTTAAGACAATAAATATAGGTTTTCATCAGAGCCCTGAGGCATCCATTCATCACCTTATCTTGTCCCAAACAGTTTTTGAAGAGACATGTAATAAAAGCATTCTCGTTTTGCCAACTTCATAAAGGATTTAGGGATGGTGAATGAACATAAATTAAATCTAGTTACATACTTCCTACCTTTTATTTAAGTGTATTAGCAATGCTGTCTCTTTCATAAGAATTTCCATCCTGCAGTGTCCAGAGTCACTTCACTAATTCAGTGCTTGAGATTCTCACTAAAACTAAAATATACAGGTAGCAGAAAAAGGGAAACTTTGATAGATCTCCAACCAACCTGAAGAAAACTAGAATTGCTATTTCCATAAATACGCACAGCTGAAGAGCAGCTCTAGAAAGCTCTAGGAACATAGAAGTAAGTAAAATCCACTCCACTTACATCAAGCAGTATGTAAAGCATCAGAGACAGGTAGTGATGAAATCAAGTAAGA
Source organism: Vidua macroura (assembly GCF_024509145.1). Lineage (NCBI taxonomy): Eukaryota > Metazoa > Chordata > Aves > Passeriformes > Viduidae > Vidua > Vidua macroura. The sequence goes on along the minus strand of NC_071571.1, from coordinate 52,907,972 downwards.
TTATGCTGCCAAAGCTGGAACCCAAGATATGCAGCCAGGCTGAAAGATGTAAGGAAAATCATGCACGACAACCTCACAACAAAGGGAACTGAGAGGAGGATTGTAGCAAAGACAAGGAGCATGACAAAGCAGACACTGTCCTCAGAAGTGCAGGGCAGTTTTAAATGAGGTCAGCTTAAGAAATGGGGAGAAAAATGAGAGTGAATGGAAAAAAAATGAAATGAGTATATGATAAGACAAAAAAAAAAAAGAATTGAGTGCACAAACGACATGTAAACAACAGGAACCTGGCAAAGAGAAATACTTAGAAAGGAGATCAGAAGATCAGGACAACAGGGTAACTTGAGAAAACTAAGTTGTCCTTGTCACTCAGAGTTTCTCAAGAGTCCTCAGGGCATTCCAACCTTCAACAAGCACTGTGAAAGTGAGGAAGGGAAGAAAACTGAAGAGGAGGTAAAGGCAGGAGAAGAAATGGAAATGGCCACTCTTGCCACAGAATACACACACAGAATTCCAGTTCCAAATCCTGGCAATTCCAGCAACTTCTTGTGTTGTTTTTCCTTCTCTCCCATTTATGCAGCTTTATTGCCTTTTCCTGAAGCAGAGCATGATCCTGCACCAGTAACAACTCCTGTCATCCTCCCCTGGGCAACTCTACTAGGAACTCTGCCACCAAGAAGCCAAAGAGAGTTGATTTATGCTGGTTTTCGTAAATACCACTCTACTTCCATGTTTACCACTACATAGTACACCACTCATCACTTGTAGACTTAAAATAATGAGAACCCCGGTGACTCTCAAAATACTTGCAAACTGAGGTTTCCTGTTATGAGAGTCATCAGCTGGGGCCTGACTGAAGACTGCCACCAAACTGTGGGAGAAGTTATTTTTGTTTCAGGTTTGTTTGGCTTTCTTAAGGAATAAAAATTCTACAGGCCACTTCTTACGCATGAGGTTGTTTCAGCAGAATGTCTGGATTTCAGCTCAAGCTGTGATCTCACCATCTCCTCCAACTTAAAAACACTCATACAGACTGTTTTTCTAACTCTCACCATTCTAACCAAAACATGTGACATCACTCTTTCTATAGGTGTAAAAATGCCATCTCTCTTTTCCACACACAGTATTGAATTACTTCATTAATCACAAGGAAAGTCTGAGTTCAAGAAGCAGGGCTAGAAACTGGGGTTCAGTATGCTAAAGTAACAGCATGTTGGTTTGTCATTAAAATGTCTTTTTTTTTTTCCTCAAACACAGATCTTTGTTGTATGTTTTTTTCTGCTTGGTGGTTTTCTGTTTGTTTCTCTCTTAGTTCTGCTACCCTATTGTCTTTTCTATCTAGCTTTCCATTTACCATAGATGTTCTTTCCCAAAAAAAAATGCTCACACGTTCATTTTTCATTCTTTTCATTTTAAGCTTATATCTGTCTTCCTCCACCCACTTGATCTCTTTCTCCTAGTTATTTAACACTTATTTTAGCTTTGTTTTGGCCATCTTACCTACTATCTATCACAATTTTAAAAAATGTATTTATCTTTTTTTTTTTTTTAATCCAGATGTCATTTCCCTTACCCTGTTGGGAAAGTCTCCTTGTTTTTTGATCTACCATCTTTCACCACTCCCATTTTATTTTCCAACATCCCATAGCCCAGTCTTCCCAGTCCAGGACTGAAACATGCCTTCAGCACAGTGTAAAGCATAGGCAAGGAAAGGTGAACCAAAGCAGGAAGCAAATAAATACAGCCTTGACTTACATTCCCATGGTCAAAACTGGACTGATGCCCCACCAGCTGGTGGGAGTCCACTCCCTTTTCTGAAAACGAGGAGCAGCTGCCTGACTGCAATGGCACTCAAGCTTGTGAGCCCTTGCTCCTTTTGCTGTCTTAAGAGAGCACAGGACCTGCCTCCTGCGCCACTCCTATGGCACAGTAAATCCCTCCCCTTTTCTCCTCCCTAGCCCTGGCAGAATGAACATCTACAGCATTAGCCCTGCTCTGAGCAAGGCCAGTTTGATCTAGGCTGCTGCCTCTGCCAACACCTCCTGCTCTAATATCTGCTGCCTGTTACCACAGAGACAACACTCCATGGAGGCCTGGGAGGAGAGAGCAGCAGGAGCTCAGAGCGGTCTTTCATGGGGATGCAGTCAGCACACCACCCTCTGCTTCCCACTCCTCCACTTCCAGGCAGCAAGGAGTAAAAGCCTGAAGAGATCCTCCCTCCTGTAGGCAGCTAGTGGAAACCCCTGCAAACTGTTCTATTGTCCCAACTCCTCTCCTCCTCCTCCTTTTGCAAGGGTGGGTAAGGAAAGGAAAAAGATCTCATTTTTCTGGTGAACTGAAGCTGCATGATACATGGCTTCAGATTAACAGCGAAGTCCTCCAGGAAGTACGACAACAGGCCCCATGTTCATCAAGGTACCAGATTAAACATCTGCATCCAACAGCCCTCTGTATACAGAATTCTTCCTAAACAATAGATGATTAAGTTTAAGATATATAATGCTCCGTTGAACATGCTCTGAAAGAATAAAGACCCAAGTTACACAGCAAATTGATCAGACTCAGATTGCAACTGGTTTGGTCACAGCTCTCACTCCCTACAAAACAAAGTTGCCTCGTTTTAACCATAAGAGATAGCTTAATATTTAACACCCATTTTTTTTAAGAAAATCTGGTGAGTGTAAGAGTTCCTTTTATTGCTCATAAGCAATTAAGGAACACCATTTACAGGCTCTCTAAAGCTGTCCTCAGCAACTGAAAGGCAGGGTGGAGGTGATTCAGCCGGGGCAAATCACAATTGCTATTTAAAAATTTAAGGATCCCACCTCATGCTCAAATAGTCCTGGGGAAGACCTCAGAAAGCATTTCCAAAGTGACACAAAGTGCTATGAACTAAACACTGCAAACTTGTTTACATTCTCACTTAAAACCAATGTAAACCAAGTGGAGCCATTCAGAGAAGCAACAGCAAGATAAAACTGATCCAAACCTCTGAAGGAGCACTGCACTGGGGAGATGAGTTTCCCTCTCACCTGGGATGGCTTATAATCAATGAGTGTCACTGATCTCACTGCTGACTTGTGACTTCAGTGACTCTTATCTCATGAAGTTTATTGAGCAAAAATTACCCACTGTATAATAAAGCCTTCCTAGGGCACGCTATCACTGATTTAGTTGCTAAGCCAATCTTAGCTAGTCTGCAAATTCCAGTAGCTCCCTATTGGCACCCAAGCTAACATTTCCTGTGTTACAGCACAATGGCTCTTACCATACCTTGATATAATAGCATTGCCAGCTTGATTTTAGCTCTTACAGGTTACTGCTTACTGGTTTGTTTTCATGTCTGGAGAGCAAGATTCCTTATTATAAAACTAAGAAAATATCATTAAAAATGCTTTCTCATTGACAAATGGAGCTGTAACTGTGCTGTAAGAAACCAGATGGAAATTTAGTTCATGATTCCAGTAAAAATGTCAGAGAAATGGAACAAGGAACTTCGCAAAGACCAATGCAGCATATATTATTCCAAAATTTCAGAGCTTATCAGGACCAAATAAAATCTGGAACCTACACAGCAATGAGCTGTTAGCCTCTTCATTCCATACCAAAATGGTTCTTTCAGAGACATAGAGTCCACATATACAATAGTCAAAGACTTCTTTTTCCTGGTGCTCTGGTGACTCCTGCAGAACTGGAAGAGACTGGCAAAAAAAATCAGAAAATGTTTATAATAGTTTCTTGATAAATACAAAATTGAAGCACCTGGCATTATTTTGGTATTAACTCACCAGTGTAACTATAGTGATACCAGGAGCTCAAGTGAACATAGCTGGCAAGGTTTTCCCAAATTGAATACTTTTATACCACCATCCCCACCAGAGGTGCCATTGAGACCTTTGGGGTGCTGCACACCAAGTAAAAACATGCAATGATTTTGACTTCAGACATTAAGCTTGGTTTGCATTTGTTTGCACAATATCATCTACCTGCAGCAAACAGGTCGATGCAGGTGAGAAGACATCATTTTGTTCAGAAGAAGAGCCTAATAGACATAGTCTGGGAATGTGTCAAAGTATTCATCATCAAGTCCTCTTGAGTTTTGGTCAGGTTTTTCCCCCTGTGTTAAAAAGGAGACAGAAAACCTCATGCTGAGTATTTTCAGTGCAGCAGCTATTATGAAGTTTGAAGAGAAGGATCAACAGGCTAGCTGCACTGACACGGGTTGTGCTGCAGAAAACTCACCAATTTCTCTGAAAGCAGAGTTTATACAAGACAAACTATAATCCCACAGTAAATTCCTGCCAATACATAAATACTGGACAATCTTCCTTGCTCCTCTCATCTTCACAGTCCATATGCATGGTCCACACTTCACTGAAAGCAGACCCTATGCCCTTAATCCCACATTTCCATTTTGTGACAGACTGACTCCTGACTTCTTTTACTACCATGTTCCTTTAAAAAATGAAAATTATGCACAAGAGACACAACTGAAGTAAATCCTTCATCAAGGAAGAACATTCTTGCATTGTGAAGTCTAAGGTTTTATGGAACTCAGTTTAAATCAGTCTAATGTTACAATATCCCTATCATTTTGGCTTCTATCAAAATGCACATAGTCAAATTAGTCCAAAAAATAATCCAGAAAGATCAATAATATGAAAAAAATAGCAATCACACTTTAAATCAAATATGACTTCTGTGAAACAAGTATTTTTCTTGGAACAAACTCTCACCCATCCCACCAGAGGAAATCAGCCTAGGCTTATTATGATGGAACATTGGTAAGAACAAAATTTAATTTCCACGCCTCTTTATTCAAAAGTTACAAACTTTGAAACAGAGATTTAAAAACTAAATAAACTAATTATTTAAGCCCTCAACCTGTGAGTAGTCTATGCATATACTTAGATTTACAGACTTAAGTAACCCAATTCCTAACTGTGTGTGTGTGTTTCAGGATACACACATTACCTTGAATGTTAGAGTATTTTGCTTATAGCAATACAAACCAAAACCCAAGGGAGCCACATGACTGTACAATGCAGCTGTTTATACAAGTTGAGAATTACTGTAATCAGTGGAAATAGAAACCCAGATTTCCTTTAATATCACAAATTTGCTCAGCAAAGTTGACTAGAGACAGCTACAATTGGTTTCTACTCAGTAACACAGGATAAATGGGAAAGAGACTGATCCTGGACATTAACTATATTCAGTCATCCAAGCATTACAGCTCCTTGCTAGCAGTCTGCTAGAACCATAACCAAGTCAGTTTTTATCAGTATGGAATGCACAGAGCAGGCCTTCAAATATTAAATAAAATATTTCCTTACAACTCTGATGGGTGTGGAGAATAAAAAAAAATATTAAGAGGAAAGAGGAGAGGGAAAGGGGAGGAGGAGAGGGCCTGTGTGTGTATGGAAGGAATGTGGACTCAATATACAACAGCACTAAATATTTTATCTTTGAACCAAATTGCTACAAAAGAGTCCTGATTAACATTTCATTGCAAAAGATGCACCACTATACTAACAGCCTTAAAAATCTACATTTAAATGGAATACAGAAAAATGTTATTCAAAAGCATTCTCTAGACATTCCCTTTTAAAAGCAGTAGGTTAAAGGTTTGATTTATATAGACTTTAAAGAGGTTATACACTGCCTTTGTCACATCACAGTTTAACTGTGTAGTTTCACCTCAGCTTTACATTTATGAACTGGATGAAGACAATACCATTTCTGATGTGCAAATTCAGACTTTTTTATTTTTTATTATTTGTCTGTTAAAAAATCCTTTTGGTACATATAAATGCTAACATCTAGCCTTTAAGGTGTTACTCTTTTACTCCTTTTTTTTTTCATTTATTTCCCTGAAAAACTAACATATGCTACAGGTTTTTATTTTATTTTACAGAAAACAGCACATGAAAGCACTGCTGGAATATTTATTAGATTCATCTGTTATCGTTTTGTTACATGATCTGCAAAGAAGAAAAAACATACTTACAGTTATACCCAAACAGCAGGATTGGTGCACCATGACTGGTACAATATGGACTGGTAGTTCTGTACTGGACCCTACACCATAAATGTGGCTTTACCATATTTCAGTGTGTTAAGTGCTTGCACAAGCAATGCTGTTTGACTTATGTAAAGATTCTGCTGTGCATCACCTATGGATTAATAATTCTCACTCCATGCAAAATCCAACTAAGCTAAGGATGAGTACTATAGATAAAACTCAACAGCTGCTAATCAGTTGTTCAATAGTGAATAACAGCACAGAAGGGACTTGTACGGCAGCCAGCTTCCATGGGATGCCAAACTGGGGGCCCATCTTCCCATCTTCCCCCAGTGTTTACACAGGGAACTGGTGAGAGATACTAAGCAAAGGCACTGAGCCACAGGAGAGAAGCCAATACTCTAATAAATGCAGAACACATCACAACCTAAATATGTTAGTGTAAATGTTGAATGACTCCTAATTATTTATAATCAGCAGTCATTAAGAGTCATGCTTTTCCCTCTTGATTCCTTCAGCAGAGAGAAGGCAAGCGTGAAAAATGGGTTAGCAGCCTTTCCGTGGGCCAATTGCTCCTGTTCTCAGAGGGACTCAGTCAAAGCCCATTAGGAGGGTACTGACCTCAATCTGCTGTAGATCAGTCCCTGAACGCCACAGAAGTCTCTATATTCCAAAAGGTTATGCTCCCCCTGGCTTTAAAGGCAGAGGGGGAAGACTTGAGAAGCCTTATGCTACAGTCTCTTTCCCAGAAGATTTTTAAGCATCCCATGAGATGCAGTCAGAGGTCAAATAGTGCATAACACCCCCTCACACAACCCGCTTTTCTCCCAGAGACTTGCAAAGAGGCAGGCACCTTCTGCAGAAATTAGAGGCAGGAGTAATGCAATTATGCAGAAACTTAAAGGAATGCCAGGTGTGCCCAGCACTGATGTGCCACTGCAGTACACATTTGCACCTGCAGATTGCCTGCTCCCACCCTTTACAGAGAACCTGGCTGCATAGATGTGCACAGGTGGGTCCTCCAAAGGAAATGGTGATCTAACATAAAAGAAGCATTTTTAAATGCTTTTTCATTTCAAATGTTCTTCAGCATTCAGACAAAAGAATCATTTTACATATCTTACCTCATATCAGACCTTTGTTATCCTCAGTGAAGCCCATTGCTTTTCTGCTGGGAGGGTCTCTTATGAAGAATAAATGCAGTCCATATGTAAAGCCTACTAATTAAAAGTGTTCCTGCAGTCCTTAGCCAAACTCTCTCCCATCATCCTGACCCAACAAAATAAAACTTCTAACCAAAAGTTCAGTAATGCCAACTGGAATACACATTCCTTGATGGTGTTGAAGACCCTAAAGGAGAAACACTTGAAAAGCTGTTTGTAATGCTTGTGAAATATTAGAGAGTCATGGTGCAACATTTTCTAAATAGATGATCTGGTTGTATAGAGCTGCTGAAAAACACAGTTTGTGTTTCCAGCTACTGTCCACAAGCTCATAATCACAATGCTTCTAAAACTCCAGGAATCTGCACTGTAGGATACTTTATGACATAGCAAATAACTCTTCCATTGATGCATCACTAGCAGCTCTCAGAAACAACTCTGGCATTTACTCCCTGAGAAGTAAATATTGACTTAACAGCATCTACCAGAGCATATGCAAAAGGCATACAAATGATTGCTTCTGCCAGTGCAGACTCACATGTTCAGAATCACACCTGCCACTTCATTCTGAATCACTGAACCATGTAAATCATGAGAGAGAAAACTCCTCTTACAACTGCAATGAAAAGAAGCCAAGAGACTCTCTTCCAGTTTCATCCAATCCATAACTCTATTCTTAGATGGGCATTTTACATGCAACATCCCACTCCTGCCAATATACATAAATACAAATTACTCCACCAGGGGAGCAGCCTATGCAACACCCACTGGCATCCTTAAGACCATTTGCCACTATGTGGTTCTGGGATTTTTAGGTCAGGTTCTTATCTTTAAGCAATCACTGTTCCAAGACAATTTTACAGTAAAAGGTTGAAGTGGGACAGTTTGGAAAGCCCTACACAATGGAGTTTCCTCCACTCAGCTAAATGGATTTCAGGCAAGGAACAAAATGGACTTCTCCAACAACAGGAATGGACCCTACCAGTTAGGCAGACAGCAAGGAATTAAGGTAACATAAATGATTGCTTACAACCCCATGAGGTGACCACCTCAGCTCACCACCATGAGGTGTATCACCTCAGCTCAGTGACCACTGTCATTATCTAACCTTCTTCCCAGCCTCACACTGCCCTCAACAGATCTGCTCCACAGTAGGTCTTGCTTGTTCTGGCAGGAAAGCATCTCTCTGTTCTGCCTGAGAGGACCTTCATGCTAAATGACTCTGTGGATCACAAATATCCTAACCTAACAGGTTTCCTTTTATTCTGAAATGTGTCTTAGGATCTATGTCCTTGTCACTCAAAGTTTCTCAAGAGTCCTCAGGGCATTCTGACCTTCAACAAGCACTGTGAAATGACAATAACTAGCACCCTCAGACTTAGTACCTAATAGCAAGGGTTTATTGCCAAGCTGAGGGCAATTCTTGATATAAAAATAGGCCAGTTGATAATGAAGCTAGATTGCTCTCTACTGGCACAGAATTTTGAGAGCATGACTTCATGCTTCTGCATTAAATAATTCAAACAGAAGAATGAAGTGGTAAGTTGGAATATGTATATCTTCACTCAACATGTGCTCATTTGCAGGTTCCAGTAAGAAAAGTGCATTCATAAAAGAAAGGTGTCTGCCTCCACAAACAGATACTTCCCAGTTCTACCACCACGGCAAAGACAAGAAGATGCAGTTTGCAGTGCTAAAAGATTCTGTCTGCTAAAAGACAACTGTCTCATCTGTCCTAATGGTGACTTAACAATACTGGTCCCAAATACGAAACTCACAAATTTCTGTTTGACATCAACAGCTATCCAATGGAGTAAGGATAAGGCTTCAAATCCCATCTTAACTGCTGCAGAGCCAAGAGCTGAACATACATCTACACAGATAAAATACCAGCATATAAACAACCTGTGATGGCTTGTTTCTTGAAATCCAACAAGGCAGTCTAATAAGGCAGTCACACATCCTTAATTATGCTGGCTCCAAAACAAGTTTAACTATTGTTTAGGCAATTCCAAAAACATAGCAATTGCAACACAATGTATAACTCAACCATAACTGCTTATCGTGAGTAATGTATATTGCACGCTATTTTCAGAAGATAGCAAATTAGAGAGTGGTGGCACGCTGATTTGGCAAAGGTTTTTAGTGACTGTCTTTTGTTAACCCCAGAAAGGAGAGGGAGAAACAGCCATCATCACCACCACCACCACTACCACTCATCTACTTCTGTCATCCCAGAGCTAAAGGGAACATAGGGATACTTATCCTGATATAATGAGTTACAAAATAGTCTTCCCCAGAGGATACAGGCAAGCTTATATAACCAGCAGTGAAACTGGGCAACTTTCCAGAAAATTTATCCAGCTGCCTGCAGTCTCCCATTTCAAGGTAGCTGGAAAAGCTAACTGTTGAATAAAGTCATTTGATCCACATCCCATGCATTTTAATAAAGAATATAAAAGAACAGACACCTATTTATGTTTGCCAATTTTTATTTCCTGAAACACTGAAAAGGTAAAACATCTTCCTCCCTTCACCTTCCTTCATGGTCTCTTTTAGTTTAAGATACTCAAAAGCATTTCCAGCACTGACCAGAAGAAATACATGTTTATGGATAGAAGCTAAGTGTTTTATTAAAACACAGAAATATTGTACTACATTCCAAATTAAAAAAAAAAAAAAAAAAAAAAATTATGAAAGCACTGTAAATTTCTAAGTGGAATCTTCTTGTCCCTTTCTATTACCCTCTACTTCTCCCTTTCTATTCCATGTTTTGAAGTCAACTAGGATCACATGATGGCAGTCACATGAGCCAACTTCAGAGTCTTTGCTGACCTCTTAAGAGAAAATTTAGACTGGACAGAAAAATCTAGAAGAGAACAGTTGAAGGAGACAGGTCACAGTTTGCAACATCTTTATTTTTATTACATATTTTTATTTTTATGTCTCATTTTTCAGGTTGGAGACTGATTCTGTCTGAACTCCAAAGTAAGTAAAAGAAAAGTCTATAACCTGAAGGGAGACAAAGCCAGGAAACAGATTTTCAGTGAGATCATTTCATACCTCTTCATGGCTTATGTTTACTCTAGTTAACATCCACCTAACTTCAAGGACTCTACATTTTGAAGAATTTACTGTTGCTAAATTCTGAATACTCTCTCTTTCAACTATAGCTTGATAGCTGGCAATGTACACACACTGCCCTCTGCAACTACTCCAGCAGAACCTAGGAAAAGCCATTTCACTGCTCTGTATATTGCTAAACAAAATATAAGCCCAACATAATAAAGGGTTTTACTTAGACTCCTCTAATTTTCTCATTGTTTAGGTATGTTCCACATTAAAATAAGTTCAATCCTTCAACACAGGGGACTTTCACTACCAGACTGCCAAGGATTTGGTTTCCACAGCAGCCAAGACTCCTGGAAATCCAGAAGCATCTATACAAGGCAATACTGTATGCACTCAGACCATGCCTGAGACTTTGCAGATATAAGGGATGCCCATGACATCCCCACCGAGCACATGCTCAGGGCAACTCCACTTGCACAGAGGCCTGGCCAGTAAGTCTTACTTGTCTGGGATGTCAAAAAACCAGCAGACAATGCTGTGCCCACCTGAACTGTTCTTTTGTTGGGCGGAGGTTCTGTCTTCACCTCCCAAAGAAGTGAAGAGGCTACATTTCTCAGAGAGCAAGAGAAATCTAGCACAGTATGTCTGTGCAAATGCAAGCACAAAACCAGCAGCCCGAATTGTGTTCACCCACACAAACAAAAAACTCTGTTGCTCTTACTTCTAAGATTTGTGTCTAAGATTTGTGTCTAAAGGTAACATTTTGTCCCATAATTAAGAAGCCTGAAATACAGTATTTTTCTCAGATTCACCTGTTAGTAAAATTAAGTTTTGCTATATCAATTATTCTGCACCTACCTGTAAGATCTTACATTCCTGCAGTTAAAGTACTGGTCCTATGAAAAAATATGACTTCTGTCTAACAATACTAAAATACTGATTTTTGACAGTCCTGAGTCCAACATGACAACCAAAAAATTCACCTGAAATCTGCTTAAATGAGAGCACTACAGAGGAACACAAAGCTTGCTCTTTCTTTCTTTCTTTCTTTCTTTCTTTCTTTCTTTCTTTCTTTCTTTTCTTCCTTTCTTCCTTTCTTCCTTTCTTCCTTTCTTCCTTTCTTCCTTTTCTTCTTTTTTCCTCTTTTTTCTTCCCTCTCCTATCCTTCTTTTACTCTTTAAATACCTGGTGAAACTTTTGATATCTTTGTTCAAGGTTCTTATTAATCTATAGACATAATTATTATTTTTAGGAGCAGGCTTATTTTTAGCATCTCCTTGAGCCTTGAAGATAAATGAAGCAATAATTACAGTCCCTCAAAATATTTTATTACTTGAGATATTTTGGTATCATTTATACTAAAATTGTTTCTCAGAGGAAAAAAATAATTTCTTAGTGCCGAAGAAAATGTATGCAATCCTTAAATTCTGATTTAATTTTGATGGCTGAAGAAAAAGGTTTTTGGGAATTTAAACAGCAAAACGAATCTACCTCCCCCTGTTCTCTAAACAATCAAAAGAAAGTGTTCAAAGCTGAGAACAGGACTTTTAAAATTATTTCCACTCTTTTATATGCAACATTATTCTCTCCCAAAGCAGCAAACAAAATGGTGTCTTGGAACAGATACTGTAAGCTTAGGGTGACTGTCAGAAGATGCTGATGCACCTTGAATTGAAAATACAAAATAAAACCTACTATTTCTGTTTTTCATTGACCAATACTTTAGAAAACTTGGCACTGAGTTAGACTGAAATGAATATTGGAAATTAAGTTGGTAGAAATCCACTGAGTGATTCCAGATCCATGCTTTTTTGGCAGGGACACTGTGATCCTGTACCCATCCTGGTATTTGAAAAGTGTTAATGTCCATTCACTCAAACTCTTCAGCCAAATGTCTCTGAAGAATAATCCATCATATACACCTTCAGAAAAGAGGTTTACAATAATGTTCAGAAAGCAGCTTACAAGTCTGGCATTTCTCTAAGCAAAATTGTGCTGATTTCAATTTTGCTGAAAAAACTGTGAGAGGTGTGGTTCTTTATGAAGGCCCTGAAAATGCCTGTAAAAACAGCAGTTTTATAGCACTTTGTGACTGAGTATTTAAATATAGATTAAAATAAAGGATTCCTATGCTGTTCCCATGGAAGTCAATGGCAGTTGACTTCACCACAGAGGTCAAGTCATGATCTTATCAAATCTCTGAAACCTGGAGTAGCTCAAACTACAAGGAGTGATTCTATTACAACTGCATGGGAACGAAGATATCATTATTCTTTCCCTTCTTTCTGATCATACAGAAAAGCCTTCAAATAGAAAGTTTGTAAAAGAAAGCATAATTCCAGGATGAGGTCCTGGAATGGCTTCATGATAAGTTATCTCAAGTTTCAGAGATGTGATAATTCAGTGATCAAGGGTGCTGGGAGCCCAGATATCTTACTGAAGAGAACCAACTAAAAGACTATGGCTTGAGTAAGGACTGGAAAGAGATACCTAACACTGAATATTTAAAGCCTGGACTAGTTAAAGTTGCTAAAAATCTTTTCAGTATTTCAGTGAGTTGTGAACGTCAGCCTAAAATTAAATAAAACTCCATCTTACCATTAAAGAACAGCATGAAATTACAACTATAAGCACACCTTACAGATACCTTTTATAGGGTTAATTTTGTCTCATCTCTGTCTCACTGCGAATCCTGAAAGTCATTCTCCCTGTTTTGAGCCCTGACCCCAGAAAGGGATGTACTTCCCTGACCTGCATGGTGCAGGCAGCTTGGAGCAGCCCCAAGAACCTCAAGAAGGGGTCAGGAAAGCACAGGCTCCTCGTGAGTTACCACGTGTAACTCACAGAAATTTGAACTACCATCAAGTTAAGCAAAAAATCTGAGGTGGGGAAAGAATATCAAACCTCCCTCTGACCTCCAGCATTTGCAATCCCCAGCCACAGAGAGATCCTGGCTGTGAGAAGCTGAGGATTCCCAGACACATCCAGTGGGAAAATCCTTACAGTTGAGAAACACAACACACAGTGCAGCCATCTCCTGAGTGAGCCAGCTCTGCATCACTATGCCATGCAGTCAGCACTGAAACCAGCCCAGGCTTAAGGGCTCATCACAGATGCTGAGTACCTCAGGGAGCCAGCCTCCAGCAACTGGCAGGGTCTGGCCTCCACCCTCCTCCTCTCCAGCAGAAATATAAATTCAAAAATAAAAGCAGGAAGACAGTTTATGAGGAGCATTTTATCTGAGTTGAAGTTGGAACAGGCTGTAAACTCCCATGGGACATCTAGGTTTACACACTTCAGATGAAACCTTAAATTGAATATTAAACACACATTTTTATCAAATCATATTTCTCCCAGAGAAGGCTGAGGACTGCCTGTTTATTTTTTTAATCTGATTCACTATGTTTACAAGTGGTAGGAAAGCTGGTTATATCAGCCACTCCATCTTT